>NC_133538.1:20694468-21894468 GCF_048544455.1 Silene latifolia | reverse complement strand
CGAAGAAATGGGAGCCGTTTGAAGTTCAATGCGCGAAGCAGGAATTGTGCGCTGGAAAGTACTCGATCGAGTACAATTGTGTTCGATCGACTCCTTTTTCTACTTGATCGAGTAGTTCCTATTTTATAAGTGTTCGATCGATTACCTAAAGTACTAGATCGAGTGGTTTGAGCTTAATTCTTCTCGATCGAGTAGTTTCAAATGACTCGATCGAGTGGTTTCTATTGGGCTCGGGCCCCTCTTATTTTTAATTTGTTTTTAGGTCAAATAAATCGTCTTTCCTATAAATAGGAAGACAACAGTACACTTTACACATCACTTTTGCAATACTTTTTTCCCTGTTACTGCTGCTACTTTGTTCTTCTCTATTTTCCGGATCTTATTCTGCAATTTACTCTTCCCTTACACTCTCTTTATTTAATGCTTGTTATTATTCTTTCCTTTATTGTTGTTCTTTCTTTATTTATGCCTAGCTAATTCCTCAGCTAGGATTTAGGGGAGTCGATGAATTAATGTTAATTGCTAATTAGTTCATAGATTTGTCGTTGTTGTTATGTTTATGTTGTGACTCTCCCATGACCGCCCCAAGCTCACCAAATGCATCACCTGTCACAATTTGCTCACCATCCCCGAATGGATCATCACAGATTTTACAAAACAATAACGGGGTCAGTTCCGCATAATTAAAATAAGACAAGTGCATAAAGTAACTAGCTGATCATCCTCCGTCCCCGGTCTCCCGATCTCACACAGTAACCGGCTACACACCGAGGTGTGTAGCCCTGCCAGACTACCCGTCGCAACAGGTAGTCCACGCCGCCAGTGGGGGACCGCAGCCAATCCCCACCAAAATCCCGCTCATCAACGAGCGATAACCCTGTCCCTTAATGTGCACATCCCCTCCCGTGACGGGTTCCACGGAGGGCGAACTAGGGCGTGAAGCCACTCCCGCAAGTGACTCCACCACAAACATCACAACACCATCACAACCATCACAACACCACCACACCACACTCCAGCGATGATCAGCGAACCACAATCATACACATTACAACAAATCATCTCAAATCAATTAAGCACAACTGAGTAGGGAAACCCTACCTTAGAACAATCAGCAAGGAATGCGAGCAAGCAAACTAGAACGGCTCCTATACAAAGTCTCCGCCTAAACAACAATCACATAACACAATCACTAATTGCAAAACCCCATTTCCCCCAATTCATAATCAAAGATAAACTCTAGAAATATAACCCATTGAATGTGAGAATAAGAACTTACTGACAAAGAATTAAGGGGATGAATACACTTGCTAATGATCACACACACTTTAGGGAGAGATTTGGAGAGGATTAGAGTGTCATTGAGTGATTATGTTTTGGAACAGTGTAATTAGAAACGGATTTACGTTTTAATATAAACCTAATCATCTCCAAATCAAACCACTGAAATAATACCCGTTAGACCGGATACTCGGTGGAGTATAGAGTATACTCGGCCGAGTACCCTCTACTCGGTAGTGTATTCAGCATACTCGGTCGAGTGTACCTGGGCAGTAGCCAAATAGGCTACACGAACAATGTAGTCGACCGAGTAGGCCATAGTCGGTCGAGTACCAGCCTATAAAATCCGTAGTATTACAACCTCCTATCAAACATACAATCATACAATCACCATCTAATAAACACAATACTCTCAAAATCCCCAATTTACCCAATTAGGGTTTCAACCAAAATCAATGAACCAACATAAAAACTATACTAAGATCTTACCCATAAAACGACGGTCTCAACGGTGTCAAGAACAGAACGATCCGATGAATCTTGCCCTTAGGATTTGATAGCAACGAGAGAAGAACAATCGACGTTGCTTTGTTTTCTTTATAAAAAATTTAGAGAATAAGAGTAAAAGTAAAGAGGAATTGTCGAAATAGGTTTATATATCTCTTCACGCATTACTATCGAACCCGACTGAAAACCCGTAAAACACGACTTGCTCGATCGAGTAAGTAACTTACTCGATCGAGTGACCCTTACTTGATCGAGTCCCCAACTTACTCGATCGAGTACCCTTCAGCAGAATACTGTTTCGTAAAGAAAACATACTTACTCGATAGTGTAAGCCCCACTCGATAGAGTACCCAAAAACATAGAAAATCGAAGTATTACATCGGGTCTTTAGGCAGCAGCTCGAGAGACTTGTGCGGGTTTTAAAGAGGGGTCCTCGTCATCCCGTGCAGTCTCACAGTGCGAAAAAGGGAAGAGTGGAGACGAAGGAGGACAACGCCTTTGTCCATGGCTAAGAGGCTAGGCGGGTTCAGGCTCCGAGGGAGCTGAACTTGCGGGCGGCGCCTGCTTGGGTTGAGGGTTTTGACGGCAGCCAGTTTTTGTTGCGGCTCGATACTCACATCTCCTACCATGCACACGAGGGCTTGATGAGTTTGCTCTTTTGCTGAGCTTTGTCATTTTAGCTATTTCAAACCTGAAAGGTGTTCTGACTTTGTTTGATTCCCAATTTCAGGAGATTGCTACCTTGAGGACGTTCTTAGGCTTCTCGCCTTGCATGGGTTTCAATGACGTCTTACGGCTAAGTTTGAGGGCATTGACAGAGAGGTTTGCCATGGGCCCACTGGTTGCTACTTGGCGCGAGATTCACGGGGCTTTGATTAGGTTGAACCTGTGTTTGATCTGTGCCATGTTGGACTGCTACTAGGACACGACGTCGTCGTTCCACATGTAGTTCGGAGAGATCGGCATCACCTTAAAGGATTTCGCCATGTTTTTTGGCCTTCCCTATGACGAGACGCAGGTTCAGTTTCCGGAGACGCCGGAGAGAGTGTCTTCAGCTGTGATCATGGGCTTGATCGGCAATGTTCTATCTCCGCTGACCGATATCACTCCTTCATTGATGGTGAACTCTTACGTGAGGGACCACTTCAAGGTGAGGGTGACTGGCTTTGTTCCGGATCCATTCGCGAGCCCGAAGGTAGAGGCTCAGGTTGACGCGCAGGAGGCGCAGTTGTGGTTGTGGTACTTCTTGGGTACCACATACTTTGGTGACAAGGGCGAGCGCTTTTCGACCAAGGTGCTTCCTTTGCTTGCTGACTTGGACGCTCTAGGTCAGTATGACTGGGTGACGCTGGCACTGGCCTGCTTTACCTGCTACTTGCATGCCGCCGTCCGCCCGGAGATGATAGAGGATGGAGTTCTCCCGCTTTTATTGGTCCCGACCTCATTTTGGAGGTACGAGCGTTTTTCTTGGTTGTTTTTTTTATTTGTGTAATTTGTGCTGTGTTTCGATGTTTTTGTAGAAATGATTGTTTTGTCGTTGCTGCGTTTTTTGTGGAGCAGGCTTGGTTGTTTTCTTACTTGCCCTCCTTGCGTCCGAAGATAGTGGGTGATGTGCCTTTAGTTTACCCAGCCATGAAGGGTTGGACAGTGGCTCGAAAGAAGACTGCCATGTCGACTTACGTGGACTACATGCGTCAGGTGAACGCTATTAGTTGACTAGTTTATTCGTGGATACAGCTTGTTAGGTGGCCCTGGGAGCACTACACGGATGTGCCCGCTTTTGTCATAGAGCGTTTGCGGCCCCATAGTTGCCAGCGCTTATACCTAGAGACGGAGATCGACCCTGTTGTTGGAATAAGTGTCCTCCGACAATAATGCGATCACAACTGTTGATCACATTGATCACATGTTTAAATCTCATTTTAAGAATACATGTGGGATGTAATATTTTACAGTCAACTAGTCCACACATATCGGTAATGATTGGCTGACAAGAGTTTGACATTACTGTCGTGCGACGGTGGTGATCAGTTGATCCCCTTAGGTCATACCTATAGGGATATACTCTTAATTGATTATTTAATTAATCGTATGCCGATACGAGTTAATTAAATTGCTTAAAAATTGACGTATGATTTTGTGAGCAAAATTAACGTGTCTTATTGTAATTCGATTATATTAGATACGGTCTAAGTAATTGAATTGTTTTATTACTTAGATAAAATTATTGTTTACGAAACAATTGAAACTGGATGAATGATTTATTATAAATATAAGACGTTGTGATTTATAATGGGTAAACCGTTTTGGTACAGGTAATTATGAATTACTAAGTCGATTTTGTACATGACATATTTTTATTAATACGTTGATTTTTAACATATTAAAAATACATTACAATTTCACATGTCTAGTAACATGTCACATATGTCACAATTGACAAATGACAAAATAAAATGGACCATCCATTTTATGTTATAAGTACCGAAATGGTGGAGGGAGTATTATGTTTTAAATTGTGTTAATTGTTTGAGTGGAAAACAAAATGATTGCACGCCTATTTGTAGCCATGGAAGTCTATTTTGCCTGGGAAGAAAATGAGCCCATGCATTGGCTCTTCTCCACCCTCCCAACCGGTTTCAAGAGCATCATAGAGGGTTTTTCCTCTAATTTTATTCATTCACAATTTGACAATATTTTCTAGTGTAAGAAAATAGAAAATACTCTCTACATCTTATGTAAAATTAGAGAATTAAAATCTCCAAAAAATCCTCCCTCTTGAACCGAAATTTCAAGAGCAAAAATAACATTTTGTGTCAAATTTAAGTATGATTAATATTATTACTAGATCAAAATAATATTAGCTTTTATGAGTTTTCCTTGGGTATATGCTTTTGGGAGAAATTCTATACTTGAATCTTCGTTAATCCATTATTTGGAATGCTCAAGAACTAACAAGAAGGAGATCTTGTTGGTGCCCTTATAATCCGAAAATCATATGGTGAGAAAACGATTTCTTCACTTATCTATTTTAGTTTGCATGCATAAGATTTGTAATTAATTTTATGACTAAATTAATTAGAACATATATGAATATGTTAAGTAATGAGATATAGATTTCTAACATGTGGTATCAGAGCCTTAGGTTGTTTGCATGCAAATCGGTTATAGTTTTTCCGAGTTATACGATTAACAAATAAAACTTATAAATTTGTGTTTATTTTGATATATCATGAAATTAATTATCCATGTTAAAGTTTCAGGTCCTAAAATGTATTTAGGATATTTTGGTTAATTTATGGGTTTTTATTGTTCATTTTATATATTATTGGCATTAAAATGTGATTTTTGTGATAAAATTGTCAATTTTGGACGAAAATTAGCTAAAATATAATTTTTTCAGTGGTTTTTAGATATGTTTTCACATATACTAAATTTAGATGACCTGTAAATTTTCATAATTTTTGGAGTTCTTATGCTCGAAATATGGTTTTTTCATGATAAAATCGAATTTAAATGGAAAAATAGGTTAATATGAGATAAATTTTGAATCTGGTCATTGATATTTATTATGTTGTCACATGCAATTTTACAAGATGTGTATAAAATAATAGGCTATACTGAAGTCTTTATGCATGATTTATGAATTTTTTGATGAAAAATAACATAAATAGTGACTTTAATTAGTGAATAATTGCTAGAACATACTTCATGACTAAGGAAAAATGTCACATGTTGCATTTTATCATATGTTTCAGATCTAAAAGTGAAAATTAATTAATATATTTTTCTCATATTTTTATGATTATATTTGATAAATTCGATAAACCGCAACATTGTTTTTCTCGATAAATTTCGAAATTTTTAACCTAATTTTTTGAACATTATGAGTGTCATGGTATTTTTCCAGAATGTTCATGAGTTTAAATTTCAAATTTCAAATTTATTTGAAATTTTTATGATTTATTTGGAGTTTATGACATTTTATTGTAATTTTAAGTCACTAATGAACAATTTTAAGAAGTATAAGTTATTTATTGTCAATATGTTAGTGGAGACTAATTTTGAGTCCTACGTTGGCTAGGGTAATTAACTTGTGCATAAATATGATTTTATGTAATTTATTGTGATTTTAAAAGGTTGAATCACGCAAATCCGTAAAAACCGTTTAATATATGATATTGGCTCCTTAAAGGCGATTTAGCATAAAATTCAGCATGTTCATACATATTATAATGCTGCATTTTATTTATGATTGTCATAGTTTTATTTTATGTAATTTTTGAATTATGTAATTTTACTTAGTATGGCCTTAGTTTTTAATTGGTATTACCCGAAATGTATGGGAATATCTATTCGGTTGTAATTTATTGTGATCTCGTATCACCGTTTTGTAATTTAATAGATTTATTTTATTTTAATTACAAATGTATAATAGGAAAATATGTAATTTGTTATGTAATTTATTTATTCCGGAGATCCTTAAAGACGGAGCCACTCAAGAGGGCGATCCATTAAAGACGGTGTTACCTCGAGATGCGTGCCAAAACCGAAGTTCAAGGGACCAATGTAGTTGGTTTCCGAATTTGTAATAGTTTATTAGATTTACTATTTTTGGAAGGCTATAATAGGATTTTATTTATGCTTTGCATTTTATTTTATATGTTGCATGCATCGCTAAATCGCCGTAACTAAAAAACATGCATTGTCATTTTAGTCGAGTATATCGACCGTGTCAATTACAATTATCGTAGTTTACCGCTTTAGTTCACTTAAAACGTGATAGATAATAAATTGACATGATCTCTCGTTAAATAAACAACTGAGACTTAGCCTTACCAAAAAGTAGAAACCATGAAAACCTATTTCATGAGGGAGTGCACTCGGCCACACCGGGGTACAAACCTTGTTACGTAGGGGAAGTGGGTGATAAATGTCTATCCACCGAATTTATGTTAATGAAGGGTATTTCGGCACACCGTGCCCTAAGTTGATATGAGTTTGGATCATGGACACATTTATTCGAAATTTGGGTTGAACTCAACGAAAGTATTCACGACGATTTCCGGATGTGTTTCGGGCTAAAGATAAATATTAATGTAATTTTATCGACCAAGAGTTCTAAAAGTAGAATCGATTAGAGAGTTAATCCACCGAGTTATATTAATAAAGGGTATTTCGGCACACCGTGCCCCAAGTTAATAAGAATTTGGATCTTGGAATCATTTATCATAGTTGGGTAGAGGTCACTATGTAAATGTTTTACTTGTTATTTACAAGTATTAATAAAACGATAAATGTTAAGTTTTCCACTATTCCGTTATCATATTGTTCTATTTCTTTACCGCAATTCATATACGATATCATTTCGATTTTCTATTCAAAACTCCATTAAAACATCGTAACAAAAGACAAAATTTGAATTTTCTTCTAAAAACCTCGAATTATCCATTAGAAGGATCTCTTGTGAAGAGTATAAATAAAAGTTATTCATTATCAAACAGGTTTTTGATTCTTGACTAACATATCTACTTACAATAAATTGGTTCTCATATGCTTAATTGAGTTAAGTACTTTGAAACGTTACATCATTTTGGTGACTAAATTTGTTGGAAATCGTAATAGACCAAAATACCGCAACCACTTCAATGAAAGTTTTAAGACTAAACAAACGAATGAAGAGTAGTCTTCATAAAATTCAATTTTGCTTCTCTAAGCAAAGACTCATTGAAATGAGTGGGAGCATTCTCTTAAACCGTTAACAAAAGGACAAGGTTAAAGAAGAAAAGATTATAATGGAATTGATACAAGGTAATGTTAAAAGTAAAGTTATTGAGAATAACGACACTAAACCTATCAATCCCGACCGATAAAGTTTTCATTGTCTTAAATGTTGGACACTAGAAAGGAAACTACACCAAATTATTGAAGGATCAGCAAGTTAGTTGTGGGACATCTAATGAGACCTTCTTCTTTAAATGTTTATTCGATTAACATAAGTTTTGCTAGTACTACTTCGTCTATATTAGAAACCAGTGGAGGTTTTCATCATTGGACTTGATACATAGGATGATTAGAATATGACGACTAGCAACAATGATGTTGAGAGATGGAGTCATTGTGTAATCAATCTAGTTTTGGGTTTATAGCTGTACTTAATTATGACTATTAAGTGCATAAACTCTAAATAAGAATATAAACTTGTTAAGATACAAAAGAGGTTTCACTTTTGTGACCCTATACACCACGATTTGATGTATCGCTAGCCCATTATCAAGGTGATTATATTCTAAACCAAACTAAAATGATATATCATGTGGATGATGCAACACTCAAATTGGTAACCCAAGAGTGAACCTTAGATTCTGGAATGATGAACGCAAAGAGTTATTTAGTACTATTGAAACCATTAGATTGTTAATCTTATGGTATATGCGTATCTTGTATTCAAAGCAAGATGTCTCGTGCCTTTTGGTTGAAAAGGAGATCGAGGTTGTAAATCATTGATCCAAAATAGGTTGATCATTATCTTTTACCAACGATTTAAGTTGACACTAATATGTTCACTTAATAAGGTAAATAGAGAAATCTTTGAAGAAGTTCAAAGAGTTCAAAGAATCACGCTTTAGCCGTGATGGGATTATCAAAGTGAAGACTTTGATATAAGCCAACGGAAAAGTGATATAGTATCACAAATTAATCTCTCTTAGCACGTATTATGGGATAATGTGTGGTTGGATAAAGAATTCAAACTCCATTCGATATGGTTTGGACTTTAATCAAGTTACTTTGAGTTACTTGATCCTTTTGGGGATTTTATCATTTTGTCTAAATTATTTTTCCACTAAATCTAAAACGAATCATATGAGGTATGAAATGGTAGGGTACCATGTTTGTAAGTTCTTCAAAAGAAACAAATGCTCTTCTTTCCTTACTATAATAACGAGTACAACGGGTTTGTGGCTCGTACAGCTGTCTTTCCAGAATACAAGTTTATTTCTAGAAGACAGAGTGGGAGAAATTATTCAAAGAGCCACAAGGAATGTTATGTCCCAAGAAACTGGTCTTTCTTGACTACATGAGACGTTTTGTGTAAGACGTTGTTTCTTCAAAACCTAGGAGGTTAAAATCATCACTCATTGAAGATGATGAATTAGTGTTACTTTTAGAAAGTAAAGAGCTTGCAACTTACAAAGAAATTGTTTGATTCAAGTTGATTACTTCTGGAAAGTAATGAACATATGACTTACATGAGAATGTTTAAGTCACAACTCAATGCAAGGCTTAGAGCCATGAAAATCCGAAAAAAAAGGCTTGATTAGTGTCAAAGGGTTTTGCACTAATAAAGAGAGATTTCAAAGTTTGATTGGTTGCAAAGGGTTTTGCACTAGTTGAAATGCTTCTATTTGGATCTTCTTAGGGATTGTGTTTCATTATGATGATATACATATAGTAAGTGAATCCAAAACCCACTTCTTCCATTAGAAGGAATGTATTCAATTCATGTCTTGAGTTTTGTAGATTCTTATAATCCTAAGATAATGTGAAACTTAAGAGAGAATCTTAAGTAGGACATCAATGAGTTGGAATCAATGTTTTGATCATGTTATAAAACTTTTATCGATAAGTCGAGAAGTTGTGTTTATACATGAAGTTTAGTGAGAGTTACGAAAATTTTAATTAGTCTTATATATGGATGACATATTGATCATTGGGAATGATTTAAGACTTATGGAGTATTATAATACATCTATAATATCCGGATTTATGAAGATAAATCTACATGATATTAACGTCAAATAAGATGTCTTATGTTGATAAGATTCATGACTAGTTCAATCAAATTGAACATATTTGATTGATTCCATTTGCTTCCGCTGCCGAATCAATTAAATAGGAAATGATGTATAACACCTCATATACTTTAAGTATGATGAATTGTTTCAAATCGAATTTAAGTAATATTTACCAAGTGAGCCATAAAGATTACCCTTAAGTTCTTGCAGAAGCGTTAAGGATGTAATGCAAAGTGTTTTTGATGCAATTTTGTGTAAGGATGTTACACAAATGACAATTGACAATTGCGATTACGCATGGTTTTTGACAAAACCATAATCAAAACATATCAAGATGGTTAAGTAACCATTGTGGCTATGTTATTTAAGAAATAGATTTTCTAGAATCGTTCTAGGCAATAAATAACAATGAGAAATATTTACAACGGAAATTGAGTACACTTGCAATCATGAGATGTGCAAGCAGGATGAGTCTCGCACACTGTGAAAACAGTGGGAGCTATTCTAAGGCTAGAGGGCCTATGTCTTGATTGGATCTCGACACGTACTCAAAAAGTTTTGTAATGAAAATGTATACATTACAAAGGAAAACAAGTATGTAGTAAGGTTGAGTTAGGTACAAGAAATTGATAAAACCTACTAACCAAAGCCTTTTCATAGGCTTAACATGATGAGTCATGTCATTTCAATTGGATTGACAGTAATAACTACATAAAAGATCAAATTAGATTATAGAATATGATATAGTAATTAGGTATTGACTATTCACATGTGATAATCACATTTGTCGTTCGAGTTTTTAAGCTGAAAAAACTCCTTTTATACTTTGTTACATCCAAACGGGTTGTAGAGACAACATTGAACCCCGTTAAAGTGAACCCGGATTAACATAGTATTCGCCCATAGTCACTTGTATGAGGTGACGTCTCGAAGTGACTAGAGTGTGATGCGATTGATGGCAAGTTCAAGTGCCATAGAGTCATGTGAGATGACTAGTTGATCACATAGGCAGACTGTTAGGAACGCCTTGTCGGGCCTTATGACCGCTTATAGAGTTCTGGCAAGTTTATATAGCCTGGTCGTGGCGAGAGCTACTATAGTATTCTAATGAGTCGATTCTTTTGACGAAAGACTGTTCGCCTAAGGTGGCACAGTTTCAGATTAACTTTGATTTGTGTTACTACGACCTTCGTAAATGGTGTCAAATGGGCATATTTTGGGTTATGATGGCTGTGGCTAGTCGAAGGGAATAAGTGCGATAGGAATTGTCCACCCCCTTGTCAGGGTTAAAACAATATCTTAGGGCCACTCGGGGAGCAATTAACTGGAAATGCGTGGCCACGCTCGGAAGGTATCTATGGTAGATAACTCCGGTCAATCAGTTATTCTCCAGATTTAGGAAACCACTCTCGATATGATCACTTGCAAGTACGACCTGAAAGACACCTTGCATTGAGTGGGAGATAGTAATTGGACAAGAGAATTGGTGACGCACACTTGTCGAGGACAAGTGGGAGATTGTTGGAATTAGTGTCCTCCGACAATAATGCGATCACAAATGTTGATCACATTGATCACATGTTTAAATCTCATTTTAAGAATACATGTGGGATGTAATATTTTACAGTCAACTAGTCCACACATATCGGTAATGATTGGCTGACTAGAGTTTGACATTACCGTCGTGCGACGGTGGTGATTAGTTGATCCCCTTAGGTCATACCTATAGGGAAATACTCTTAATTGATTATTTAATTAATCGTATGCCGATACGAGTTAATTAAATTGCTTAAAAATTGACGGATGATTTTGTGAGTAAAATTAACGTGTCTTATTGTAATTCGATTATATTAGACACGGTCTAAGTAATTGAATTGTTTTATTACTTAGATAAAATTATTGTTTATGAAACAATTGAAACTGAATGAATGATTTATTATAAATACAAGACGTTGTGATTTATAATGGGTAAACCGTTTTGGTACAAGTAATTATGAATTACTATGTCAATTTTGTACATGACGTATTTTTATTAATACGTTGATTTTTAACATGTTAAAAATACATTACAATTTCATATGTCTAGTAACATGTCACATATGTCACAATTGACAAATGACGAAATAAAATGGACCATCCATTTTATGTTATAAGTACCGAAATGATGGAGGGAGTATTATGTTTTAAATTGTGTTAATTGTTTGAGTGGAAAACAAAATGATTGCACACCTATTTGTAGCCATGGAATTCTATTTTTCTTGGGATGAAAATGAGCCCATGCATTGGCTTTGCTCCACCCTCCCAACCGGTTTTCAAGAGCATCATAGAGGGTTTTTCCTCTAATTTATTCATTCACAATTTGACAATATTTTCTAGTGTAAAAAAATAGAAAATACTCTCTACATCTTATGTAAAATTAGAGAGT
Organism: Silene latifolia; assembly: GCF_048544455.1. Lineage (NCBI taxonomy): Eukaryota > Viridiplantae > Streptophyta > Magnoliopsida > Caryophyllales > Caryophyllaceae > Silene > Silene latifolia. The sequence continues at coordinate 21,882,459 of NC_133538.1, read as the reverse complement.
TAAAATCTCCAAAAAATCCTCCCTCATGAACCAAAATTTCAAGAGAAAAAATAACATTTTGTGTCAAATTTAAGTATGATTAATATTATTACTAAATCAAAATAATATTAGTTTTTATGAATTTTCCTTGGGTATATGCTTTTGGGAGAGATTCTATACTTGAATCTTTGTTCATACATTATTTGGAATGCTCAAGAACTAACAAGAAGGAGATCTTGTTGGTGCCCTTATAATCCGAAAATCATATGGTGAGAAAACGATTTCTTCACTTATCTATTTTAGTTTGCATGCATAAGATTTGTAATTAATTTTATGACTAAATTAATTAGAACATATATGAATATGTTAAGTAATGAGATATAGATTTCTAACACCTGTTTGGTACCTTGGCGAGCGTTTGGTTCGTTAGTGTTTTAGTGAGACTTTCGTGGTGCCGGTCGACCCGTCTAGGCGTCTGTTCTAGGAGTCGACGCCTGCCGAGGTTGAGGAGAACCTTGACGGTCGTGGAGACTTGCTATTGCGGGGGGCAGACTACGACATCTTTCGTTTGTCGAGGCTTCCTTGGTACTCGATTGAGGTATGTTTCCATCAGCTCTTTCTCATTATTGTTCTTTGTTTTTGGGTAGAAGGGTTTGTTACGTTCGACATGGTTTCTGATTGTCGGGTGTTCACGACCTTATGAGGGCCCAGCGCCCAGCTTTCACGGCACATACCACTTTCCAGGGGCCGAGTGGTGAGTAGCTGCAGTTGCGTCTGCCAGAGCCTGCGGTTCCTAAGGTGACCGACGCGGGCATGGAGTGGAGGCTGACGGTTTTGAGGGTGAGCTTCTATCTTGAACTCTCCTTCTTGTTTGTATTTTTTTTTTCCTTGCATGTTGCTTTTTGCTGAAAGGTTTTTCTTGGTTGTTTAGGTGTCGAACATTAGTCATCAGGCTTTGTGGCAGATGGCTAACCCATAGAGGGCACTTGCCGGTGACCTGGCTGCTGATGTGGCTCTTAATTGCGTACATTTATTCCCCTAATTGAACCTAATTTTGCATACTAATATATCATTTCATGGCCATTTTACCCGTCAAATCCTTTCTATTTTGCTTTCCAAGTGCATTCTATATGTCTTATAGAAAAGGAGATAATGAGGCGGAATCCCCGTCTCTCACACATATTCGAAAGCTTGTTGATGATCTTGGATGGACTAGTATGAAGAGGAGGCAAGAATAATGACCAAAGATGATAGGAATAAGGAGTATATTGAAGCATCATAGGCATAAAAGCAAGAAAAGGGAATCTGCTGCTCAACCCGCCCGAGTCAAGAACAACCCACTCGAGTTGAAGCTCAGGACGTTCGATTTCAGCCCAGATCGAGCGGATTGTTCGGCAGGAAGATTGTCTTCGCAATGAGGAGTCATGGGGCTCCTTAAGGACTTGCAAGGCTCTATTCGACACCTAAGCATATTATTTCCTAATCTACCCTTGCTAATGTTGTACCACTATATATACTCCATTTGTAATAATCAAGAGAATTAAGCTTCCTTAGATTAGAATAAGCTCTCATTAGGAGTAGATTAGAATAGATTAGTCTTTAATCATTCCACAAATTGCAATCTAATCTTTCCTCAATTATTTCTCAAACAATCATAGACTTAGCTTTGTACTTGAAGAATTCTTGGGTTTGTATTGGGGAATTGACAACTCTCCACCATTAATCAAAGAGTTTCTTCTATTGTTCTTCCATTTCCTTTGTTCAATTCAAGTTGTTTACATTTGGATATATTGGGTATGTATTGGAAGATTAAGTGACAAGTCTTCATCTTTACACAAGGATTCTTCTTTATTTATGTTCATCATTACTCTCCAAGTTGGTAACATTCTTAATCCCTTTTTATTTACTTGTTAATCTCTTGTTTATTATCTTGCTTAATCATCATCTTCACTTGTGTTGTGATGTTTGACACCATTGCTAGCATAATAATCATGACGAGTAGTGAGTAGTGAGTAGTCTCGTAGCTAGGATTAGTGGGGGACTAGGGTAGTGAATCATGTGGTAAAATTATGCTTAATGAGTTCATATGAATGCTTATTTATTGTTTTCTCAACTTATGCACATGTCATGTTTGATGAATTGCTTGATTGACAACCTAGCTTAATTCTCTTATCCATTCAACAAGACTTGTAAGATAGAAACTAACTCAAGGCTTGGTAGACCATGCATATAGTTAGATAGGAAGGGACTAAGTCGACTTGTAGGTGTTATACAGTCTTGACCGACTCGGCTCCTGGACCTAAATCTTCTTAGGACTCATTTATTTTATCTAACCATGAATAGGGAAAACCAAGTCGATTTGTAGGTGTTATACAGTCTTGACCAACTCGGCTCCGGGACCTAAGTTTCCCCGAAGAATTGTAAGAGGTACACTAAATTGATTCCAACAATAACAATTGCTTGCATCTATATGATTCATTTATGCTATCTTACCATGATTCCCCTATGATCCCATGTCATCCGAGTGCCTTTTATCATTTTTTTACATCCTTTTATTTGTTGCTTATTTTACCTTATTGCTTTCATTAGTTTAGAATATTTAACCCATTTAAATTGTGATAACCCTAAGTGCAAATACAATTAGATTGAACAATTTGAATGCCCCCGTTCTTTGGGTTCGACCCCGACTTGCTGGCTATGCTAGTAGGTGGGTATAAATAGTGTTTTATGGTTTAATGACATGCTCATCAAAATGGCGCCGTTGCCGGGGACGGTGTTTTTGATGTGACTCATATTTGAGCACATTTAGTCCCCGAATTATCCTCGTTCCCATGCTTTCTAGCTTATATTAGGGTCATTTCTTATCTTTAGTTTCCCATTTTGCATATTCTTTGAGGTTTTGTGTCCTTGGTAGGAGATGATTTCAAACCTTGCATTTATGAGGTGAAATGGAGCTAAATGGATAGCATCCAATGACCAAGCATTAAAGAGAAGACCGACACTAGAGGCCTAAGTAGATAAATAAAGTGAAATGGGCAATGATGACGAAATCCTTATATCCCCAACTCAATCCCCGCGGATTGATAAGGAGCCAAACAAGAGAAGAAACCTGTCCAACAATCCGAGCGGCCCGAGCTCAGGCTGAGCGGATCAAAGCAATGATCCGAGCGTCTGTCTCTGAGCATGATCCGAGCATGCCAGACCAAAGATCCGAGCGTCCCGACTTCCAGCACGAGCGGATCCTCTTTTAGGACAACCCGTGCCTCAGGTGATCCGAGCGGATCCTGGTGGGACTTGCAAGCATGATCCGCGCATGTGGCTCGGGAGTTGCATTTCCTCAAGATTCTGTTACGGTCTTAATAGTTATTTAAGCCCTTAGTAACCCTAATCCTTGGACTTAATTTTAGTATAAATACCCCATTGTACTACCTAGATTATCATCAACCGTTAATAATAGCTTAATCAATTCTTAATCCTCTCTTAATTTAGTTGTAATACATTTCTCAATATTAATCACATCTTAATCTTTCCTTAATTTCTCAATTGTTCTTAGTTTTATTTGGGTAATTAGAAGATCATTTGGGTTTATTGGAGGATTGACAACCTTCCATCAATCATCAAGTACTTCTATTATTCTTTGCTTTATTATTTGGATAATCTCCATAGGTATAATTCCTTTTTGCCCTTGTTTAATTATTGTTAATCACATCATTTATTAAAAATGTTTTCCTTTGTTAGTATGATTGACAACCTTATTAGCATGCTAAACTTGATCATGAGTGAATAGTTCTTTAGCTAAGATTAATGGGGAATTAGGGAAAACAAACATGGGAATTAATCTATGCTTAATCTAATATGTTTTCATAACTAATTTGCGTGCTTCTTGTGATTTCAACCTATGCACATGTTATGTTTGATGAAATGCGAGCCTATGAATCCTTGCATTTTTTACCCATCTCCTATCTTTTCAATGAGGCTTGTAAGACATAAACCAACTCGAGCCTCATTAGACCATGTATAAGAGTTGAATAGGAGGAGACTAAATCGACTTGTAGGTGTTGTACAGTCTAGATGACTCGGCTCCGGGACCTAAATTCTCCAGGGATTGTAAGATATACACTAACTCGATCCCATCACAACAATAAGTGCTTGCATTTATTTGAGAACATGTTGGTATAATGTATTCCCATGAATCCCCTATGACCCCATGACACCCTAGTGCTTTCAATAAATTATTTACAAACCCCTTTATTTGCTTTACTTTACTTTCATTAATTTACTTTCTTCTTGTTGATTAGTTTAGACCACATCTCATCTCAAACCCAATTTGTGACACCCTTAGACATAGCTACTTGCAATTGAAAATCCCACATCAATACCCATCCGTTGGGATCCGACCTTTACTTACCTCTTTGCTAAGAGTGGTTTGTGAAGTTATAAATATTGTTTTGGTTGGTAGCTTTTGACGACGAGTTTTACACCACACCAAAAATGGCGCCGTTGCCGGGGACGGTGTTCAATTGACTTGATTTTTGTTAATTGTTATTAGTTGTGTCTTTCTTTCTTTACCTTTGGGAAGTTAATCTCCTCAAGGTTGTTCTAATTGTTTTCGAGTTGTTTGATATTTTGCATGACTAGGAGATCACAAGGTATTTTATTACCTACTGATTTCAAGATTGAAAGGACCTTAACCAACAATAGAAGAGTTGCTAGAGGTACTTCGAGAGTTGTAGGTATTGGTGATATTGTGGACATTCAACCAAATAACATTGAGTTTGTCAACCCTTTTGCAAGAGAAGGAGAGGATAACCCAATTTAAAAACCACCACAAATCCAACCTACAATGCCAAAAATTTCATCACATTCCGTACCAACCGAGGAGAACCTACCAAACGGTACTCCTATACCACCACATTTAACCGGTAATTTCATTGTCAAATCCGCATTCATACAATTAGTTGAGAGAAGTCAATTTGAAGGGATGCCTAGTGAAGACCATCATTCACATATGGAGACTTTTTGTGACTATTATGATGCAATTTCTCAAACCGGAGTTACTCAAGACCAAATCTGGTGGGTACTGTTTCCTTTTTCTTTAATCCGTACCGCAAAGCAATGGTTAAAGAGCCTAAACAAGGCTACCCTGGTATTGATTCATGGAAGAAGTTAGCACTTGCCTTCTACAAGAAATTATACCCTCCGGAGAAGACTAATATGTTGAGAGCCCAAATCACCGGGTTCAGGCAAAGGGATGAGGAATCATAATATGAAGCCTGGGAGAGATTTAAGGACACTTGTCATTCTTGTCCACACCATGGGCTTAGTGAGTGGTTACTTGTGCAACAATTTTGGAACGGCCTATATGAAGACTCCCACAATGTTCTTAATATGGGATCCAATGGGATGTTTACCGAAGTTGATGACAATCAAACATGGGCAAAAATCGAAGAGACGGCGGTTCATAATTCCCAATATAGTAGGCCTCGAAAGGCCACAAGAGGAGAAGAGCATGACGTAGATTCCATCACTCAATTGGGTGCTCAAATAAGTGCTCATATCGACACCATAAATTTGAAGTTTGAGAAGGCCATGGCTAAGCTTGATGAACTTTCCAAATCACCCAACACAACATGTTAATGCTATGGTGGCATCATCCTCAATCCCCAAGTGGAGTATGTGAAATTTGTGGAACATTGGGTGACAGGGCAGTCGTATACCTATCCAAAATAACCAACATGCTCTAACTAATATAGCTAGGGAAGTCAGGTCGATCTCCACAGGGAGATGGGAAAATGTCAACTTTGTCTAAGTTTGTCACGGTAACCGATTTGGGGAGTTTTAATCTAGTTGTTCTAAACTAATGAGAATGAGAAAGAGGAAAAGGCAGGAGAATAAAGATTAAGCAGACAAGGAAAAAGCAGCTAAGATAGTCGGTTCACCATGATCATTCAGTCAAGCAATTTAGGTCTCAGGTCAATGCAAGTATGGTCAAAGGGGCAGTGAATATCTCCTTCCGGTCTCAATTCGCCCTAAAGCACAAATAGCTTAGCTTCCGCCCTCACCACGGTGCCCTAATGTTCGCTACGAGTCTCACCCTTTCCAACCTTCCGGTCCAGGTCAAGGTTTACTATGATTTAAATGCCTAATTGCATTGACTCAATTAGAAAGATACATTTAAATGCAGCGATTAACAACAAGGACTACACAAGCATTAACCTAATAATTCAATTACTCTTCCTTCATAATCATGGATTCCTTAGCCTTAGCAAAAGGGAATTAGCTACACATTACTATCAAATCAACAACGATAATATATAGATAATGGAAATTAAACATGTTAATAATGAAAACAGGGGGATCGAATAAGGCAATAATAAAAGAAATAAAAGAAAAGGAGAATTCAAGAAGCAATTACGATTAAGAAATAAAGGGAGTAATAATACCGATTATAATTCCGAATCCGAGTAGAAAAGAGTAGTAGAAGAGTAAAGTGAAAGAAGCAGTGGAAAAAGATGAAGTAGCAGTGAATGAGGAAGAGTTACGCAGTCTACTCTTTTTTGTAGCACACGAAATTCTGCCCTTTAAACCTAATCCAAAGCTTAATTACAAAAGCCCATACGAAAATAGACGGAAGAATACAAATATAAAGCAAACCACTCGATCGAGTGGAACTAAAACTCTCGATCGAGTAATTATGCAGCAATCCCTTCGATTGAGTGGAAATAAACCACTCGATCGAGTAACTCCTTGTAATGCCTTCTCGATCGAGTAGATATGTTACTAGATCGTGTAATCTTCATGATATAAAGCTTTCTATCGACTGGAAAAGTAGTCGATCAAGCTATTTTGGCACGTTTAGGCACTAAGACACCTTCCGAAACCAGCTCACGCGTCCTCAAAGTGATAGACTCGAAGCTCCGATTCCTTGTTCTCCATAAATGCATGCAAATGGAACGAGTTTAGGCTCGATTTATCTTCTCTTCGTTCTATTCCTGCAATTTCCACAAAACGAACCAAAGTAGACTATTCGAGGGTATTTGTAGCTAGATGCCACGTAAAATAGTATAGAAATGCGTGTAAAAAGGAGGTAAAAACCTTATATAAAATACACGCATCAAATCTCCCCAAACCAAACATTTGCTTGTCCCCAAGCAAACTATGAATGCAACTAAGAAAAAACAGTGGAACGGGACCAACGCAGCTACAAATCATCCACCAAAATGAGTTTAATGCAACAACTAACAAAGTGGCAAATGATAAGTGCAAACGAGTTAAATAAATGTTCCAAGCTTACTGAACCGTCGACCTTGCAAGACTCAAAGACATCGGACTCTCACGGGTCACTCATCACTCAAATTCAGGCACCAGGTGAGTATATACGTGAAAGATAGAAAGAAGTAAAGACACTCACCTAACTCGGCCTATAAGAACATGCATGCAGTTAACATGAATAAAGTCTTTACAACCGTACATACGCATTCCAACCATACTAATGACCAAGACACATGCCGAGGACTTACATTTGGGTAAGTGAGGTAATGGGTAAGAAGGGGCTAAGATGAATTTGGATATGTGGAATTAGTAGCCAAACTAGCAGAACGGATCCAAATTATGAAACTGCATCCCAAATTCATACTCAATATAATAATACAGAGCGGTACAAATTCAATGCACTCAACTCACAATACACCATAAACTTGTCAACTCCCCATAAAATATAAATAGGCCATGGGAGTGAAAATCATCCATACAATTTTTTCGTCTTTTGCATATGATTTTTCTTTCATTCAACTCTTTTTTTCATATTTCCAATTTTTTTTCTTTTCATTCTTTTTTTCATTTTTCATTCATTTTCTTTCAGCATTTCCTTCTTTTCATTCCCTTCGATTCTTCCACCAACTTCTAAAATCAGATATATAACCAGACTGCAGTTAAGCATTCCAAACAGCTACTCATCACTAGCATGGCTAGGGTAGGAAAGATTATAGTTTGTAGCTAGTAGGACAAAAAGGTCAATTTGGCTATGTGAGGCTCATGGGTAGAATGAAATAAAGGGAACTGCCTCTCCTAACATGTGTCACCATCCACAGACCGAATGCATACAGGTATTAAGAAGACTAGACTCATGCTTATGCAAATTAATGTTACATGCTTTACAGAGAGTACTACTCACTTCCTAAATGAAACCGGTCATGAATGTCACTAGTTTGTAGAGCTCTAACCTCAGAATGTAATGTAGCTTGTCAATATATGAGTCAAGTCTATTCGTTCAGATCAGAGAGAAACAAAAACTCGTATATCATGCACATTATCATGCCAACTAAATGTCATGAATATTCAAGGCAGAGGTAAGGATTCAATGTAGCGTCAAAGTTCAAACGTTCCGACTAAAATTAAACGTGAAAATTTTTGAAAATTTTGTGAATTTTTGAATTTAAGAACGACAATACATGCGGAAGTAAATAAACGTGCAAACAGAAATACAAGAAAACTTGCAGACACAGATATGGATGCATACCTCCTCAAACTAAACCGTACAATGCCCTCGTTGTACCAAAATAGGGAGAGAAATGCAAACTAAGGAGAAAAGGATAAGCGGAGTCGGAAAACTTACAAAACGTCATGAAGAGGGACCTCCCCAAACCGACCATGAACATGGGAGGTCAAACAAAACCTACCAGTAGCTCAGCAGACGAAAAGAAGCAGCTGGAAGACGAAACAAATTGATCGAGTAGCTTGGAACAGCTCGATCGAGTGAATTGGTGTCAAAAGGACTCGATCGAGTGAAATTATTACTCGATCGAGTGGGCGTGAATTTGCAGCTTGTCGATCGAGTACATATGTTACTCGATCGAGTGATTCTCAACTCAAATGTGCTCGATCGAGTAGAAAAACTACTCGATCGAGTAAATTGCACCTGCAAAACACGAGTAAAGAGCAAGGGAAATACAAAGGGTGCATAAAACAACATTTAAAGTTCAACAAAAAGCTAAATGTGAAGGAAAAAGTTCAACAAAAATACAACAAAATAGTCCGGGTTGCCTCCCGGAGAGCGCAGGTTTAAGAGGTCCCGCACGACCATTTCTGGCATCAATTAACTGGCGCGTCAAGCTCGTCGAAGTACAGGACTTCAACACGATTGTCTGCGTCATTTGCCTCGTGATAATGCTTCACATACTGCCCATTCACCTAGAACCGATTTCCCTTGGGGCTTTCTAGTTCAACGGATCGAAATTTAGTAACAGCTGTCACTGTATAAGGACCACTTGTAACACCCCCTCATACCAAGGTACCTTACCAGGACTACCCTAGTATGAAAGGTTGTTACCATCTCGGTTGCCCGAGGTTAGTATATATCAAAAGCAACAGTCCAAACACATTTATTAATGTACGGTAGTTATAAAAGTTACATAGTCTCCAAAATCTAATAAACGAATTATCCAAAAGGCAACAACTACCAAAACAATAACTAAGGCTCGTGATGGTGTCATCTAATCCAGCGTGGTGACTCTCCCATGATCGCCCCAAGCTCAATAAATGTATCACTGTCACACCGCTCACCATCCCCGAATGGATCACTGCAGGTTTTACAAAACAACAACACGGGGTCGATTTACTCAATCAATATAAGACAACAACATTACCACCCTGATCATCGATCTCACACAAGAATCGACTACACACTGAAGTGTGTAGCCCCGCCAGATTACCCATCGCGCAAGGTAATCATCGCCGCCGATGGGTGACCGCAGCCCATCCCGACCTAGTCCAGCTCATCAACGAGCGACTAACAATCCCTGTCCCTTAATGTGCACATCCCCTCCCGTGACGGGTTCCACGGAGGGCGAACTAGGGTGTGATGTCACTCCCGCAAGTGACTCCACCACAATCATACACACACGACATCACATTTTGTCACAACATCACAACCGTCACAACACAACCACACCAACACCGTCATCACAACACCCATACTCCGATGATCAGTAGATAACAACAATTACAACACAAGCACAGTCTTAAATCAATTAACGATGAATCGAGTAGGGAAACCCTACCTTTTCGCAATCCGATATGCTCTAATCAATCATACAATATGCATAGGAATTACCACATCGTCACCTACAAGAATTATAATCAACAATCAACACACATATAATGACCAAACCCTAAACCCCCAAGTTAACCCAAAACAATAATTAGAGCAAAACCCTAAAAGACAACTTAATGAGACTCATGAAATCAGAGACTTACCGACATAGTAGGCCATACTCGGCAAGATTCGTTAGACTCACGAACAATCCACGCAAATGAGAGGGAGATTTGGAGAGGATTAGAGTTACGTTGTGTAGTTTAGGTTTTGTAAAATGTTTTAGAAACTGTAAAATGCGTCTCAATATAACTCTAATCCTTTCTAAATCAACCGCGGAAAATATTACCCGTCAGACCGGATACTCGGTCGAGTATAGAGTATACTCGGCCGAGTATCCTCTACTCGGTCGAGTATTACCCATACTCGGCCGAGTATTCCTGGGCAATAGCCAAACAGAATACCCAACACACTTTACTCGACCGAGTAGGCCATACTCGGTCGAGTACCAGCCTATAAAATCCATAGTGTTACAATCTTCCCCCCTTAAAAAGAACTTCGTCCCCGAAGTTCCAACCCAACCTATAAAACATGAACACCTAACACCAGCTCCACTGACGACGCTTACTAGATAACATATCCTCTCGATATTGACTCCATAATAGTATCAAATAACCACAATATAACGTTGCCAACCTTGTCTCACTTCCATAACACTCACTAGCAACTCAATACCAAGACAATCCACAAACAAGATCAACCATCGAAACGGAATGTTACATTCTACCACCTTTAAAAGGAACTTCGTCCTCGAAGTTTACTCACACCCATCAACATCATCATCCTGCTGCCAAAACTCTCGAACTGATAAATATCATCATCCACTTTTATCAACACTATCGAAAAAAAAATTCTCACACTCCTAAACATCGAACTACTACAAGCACAGCCATGGCCTTTTAACACTATCAACCACTATATGTACCCATCCATTCCTTATGCTACACCAACACTCTACGTCCAATAATATTACAACATGCACAACCCTCAAACGCTCTTTGCCGCATCCTACTCCTTTTCAAACACATGTTACGTCCTCGTAACTCACTAATACTAGATCCTTAGCTATACCTCCCATTATCTTCATCACCACCACATGTGAAAGATACCCGCCTATAATCTAAACACTTACTATACCTATATCCAAGGCTCTCTTACTTAAACAGTTCTCATACCTCAACTCATTCTGCACTCCATCTAACCAAAACCACACAATCCTGATCATAACAAACACTCTAACTCTTCCACATTACCGCGACATGACATATCTCTCTATATAAACTATATAAAACTCTTATCGCCAAAAGCATAACTCACGATCCACACCTGTTACGTACACTCAAACTCGATCCTCAAGTTCCTTTCTTTCATTACCACAAGACTCATACATAACTTAACACGACGCTAATTAACCAACACCCTACACTCCTTTGTCTCAAAGAAAGAATTATGAACCACCCGCATATATCGATCATTACCACACAAGTTCTACAAATCACTTGCCATTAACATGTCTACCAAAGCCTCATCTAGAACAAGATCAAAATTATCAGTAACAACATATCCCAATGTGTCCCATCAACAAAATATCACTATACCATGACAACAACGAAACATATACAACTCTCTTTCATATCATACTCTACCCTCATTCCCAAACTGAAACTGGTAAGAAACATCAACAAACAAACAACAGTCTACATGTCTAACCAAAACTCACAAGAAACAACAAAGAACAAAATAACAATCTGTGCATAATCGGTCTCAGACTTTCAAACTCAAATCGTAACCACCCCGTATACTCCACCACAACCGGTGACGGCATCGCAACACCGCCACCAACAGCCGCACCGCAGCGCGAAAATGCCCGCATCACAACACGAAGTACCGTGCCCGGATCACCACCCGAGGCACAACAACCACATCGATAAACATCACGCCCACATATAATTCCCACAAACACTGACTCATTATAACTCTCCGGACAAGAAAACTTACTCAAAACTGCTTTACTCGACCATAACACAACATTTTATGCGGAATAAACATACAAGAATCTCATGCCTATCATCCATACCTTTTCACGGAATAAACATGTATCATCAAAACACATACGATTTTAACTATCCATGCCAGATCAATCAAATTATTACCTTTTGAACCTTATTCCAATAGATTGTTGTACCCAATATATATCACAAACATTCATATAACAACTTTATGACTATCACACCCTACCGCTTCTCGTGAGGTCAGAACCTCACACAAACATTTATACACATCATAGACCCATAATCACATCTAACTAGTCAATCATGATCACGTAAGTTACCACCTGTTAAAAGTTACCTCTCACCCGAGCTTAACTCGTACACCCCTCATAACATATTCTCCCATTCGCATAATCATCACCCCCTGCCAAATGTAACCATACCGTTAATACTCAACTACTAACAACCGCCTCATATAACCACATCCTATACTCTCTCACAACCATACATATCTATCTGGTCTCTACAAAATCAACCTCATTAGAACAACTAGTTTCCCTAAAGTAACATCATCCTCAACCACTTGTGACAATAATATGGCACCAACATCCTTCATGTGACCACTCTCTTACTATCACTTCGTAATATCACAATCCGTTTTCTCTCTTTGGTTATCATCCCAAATAACGAACATCCAATCCATCAACAAGATTTACCTCAACATTATTCCCAATTCTATCCTTTATCATATCGTTACCTAACTCTCCACCAAAATCTCAGATCGTGGAAACACTCTACAAGCTCCTTATTCCCTTAATACCTTGAAACTCACGGCTAACACGTCGTCCTGCTCTCCTATATAACCATTAACTCATACCCTCTAGTGGGGATATCGTACATTTCATAATTTCCTACCTTCATGCTCCTTAACTCCGGTCAACGTTCTCTCAACTTACTTCCATCCCTCTTTCCCTCCTTTTACTCAATAATGTCAATTAGTAAGTTATCTCCTTTCTCTTTCTACCTAACTCTTTAGTCATTTGTTTATTTTCCATAGCTCCACAACTCTAATTCCATTAATTCATCTCAATATCTTATCATTCTTCTTATCATTTATCATCTCTCATCTTGCTTCACAATCGCCCTTGTCACCATCAAGTCCGCACACTAACAATTACTCTTCAATTAGTCGTATCTCCCTTTCGCATCTCTAGAAACCAAAATTTACTTCATACCGTTTGTCCAAAGAATTACACATTAGGCTCACCCCTTTGATATTCCAACTTCCCAAACTTAGCCACTATCTACAAATCCACATCGCGACATAACTTCCTTTAAGTTCACTATATACCTCTCTTTCCTATCTTCTTACAAGAACCTTCCATTACATATATCCTTAAGCAACTCTATCCTAGCTGTCTTCCTCCATAAATCCTTACACATCCAAATATGCCACTATTCGTGTCCCTTATCTCAATCTTTCATTCTCATGCTTCTTTACACTTACATCACCCTTGTCCATATACACTTACTTTTATACTACTCAACACACGACTATATCACTCATCATATCTCACAAAACATGCTCTTTGCCTCAATTAGCTCACATTCTTCCTTTTTCTTTTTCCACTATCTCTCACATGTCTTCCTTATTCAACACATGTCCATCATAAGCCGGCATTCTCCCTATCAAAGTATTTGGTAACTTACGTATCAAGACCGTCTCACATATAAAAGAATGCGTTAAGACTCAAAACATACATGTGTATATACCCTACGACTCAAAACAATGTAAAAACATAGCCACCGGCTCAAAACAAAAGTAAGAACATAGCCACCGACTCAAAGTCGCCATCCAATGAGGTACTCGGTCGAACACATAACATACTAGGTCAAGTACAAGGTACTCGGTCGAGTAACTATATTACTCGGTCGAGTTTTCGACTCCAGAAGCAAACTCAATTGTCGCAGAAGGATTACTCGGTCGAGTATTGGGAATACTCGGTCGAGTAGACCTTACTCGATCGAGTATGAGACTACTCGGCCGAGTTCACGACTCCAGACGCTAAACAGTATTATCACAGAGAGATTACTCGGCCGAATATGGAATACTCGGTCGAGTATAAAAGATACTCGGCCGAGTAGGGACTACTCGGTCGAGTATCGGCGCAGTTCTTAGCACCGACCAGTTTTCGTAAAACAGTCATATCTCCCTCGTTACTAGGTCGTTTTGGGCGTGTGACCTATCGTTAGAATTGTAAGAAGACAAGCTATCACCTCAACTTTGAATCACAGCAATATCGTTTCTAGAACTAGACTTATGACGGTTTTAATACAACCCTTCCGTATTCGTTCTTTCTACAAATCAAGTTTCCTAAGCCAAAACAACTTGAACATACATAAGGCAACAATAACAATTCAATTCTTCAAGAAACCAGTACATAGAGGCACTTTTATCATACTCACATTAAAATTAAACGCGACATTCACATATATAGACGCATGACCTTAATCACATGCTTTTACCAACAATCAAGCATTAAAATCATCATGTTCACATGTACATGTACCACTACCATACTTCATGTTCAACATTGTATTAAACAGGTAACATGATCACATTCTTCATGCTCAATATCAACCAGATGCAATTTCACAATTCACCTTTCATATTTTACCATGTTCCAACACTTAACAAGCCAACATATTCATGCTCAAAGTTTAACATCAACAATCCTCGATGCATCTTTCAACAACTATCACATTCCACTTCTTTCATCATTTCATCCAACTATACACAAGATTCAAACTATAGATATCAAACTCACATGACTCAAACATACAACAGTTTCCCCCCATGTGACCGGCTTGAGATCATAAGGGCCTTAATGCGACTTCGGGACGTCTCCCAAGTCTTTGCGGCAGCTCCAAACAACTCTCCCTGGGTTCATTTTATTTGGACTCCCTAAGTTCATTGGGTTCATTTCTTTTAAGTGCCGGAATCGTCGGCTCTGATACCACTTTGTAACACCCCCTCATACCAAGGTACCTTACCAGGACTACCCCAGCATGAAAGGTTGTTACCATCTCGGTTGCCCGAGGTTAGTATATATCAAAAGCAACAGTCCAAACACATTTATTAATGTACGGTAGTTATAAAAGTTACATAGTCTCCAAAATCTAATAAACGAATTATCCAAAAGGCAACAACTATCAAAACAATAACTAAGGCTCGTGATGGTGTCATCTAATCCAGCGTGGTGACTCTCCCATGACTGCCCCAAGCTCAATAAATGTATCACCTGTCAAAATCTGCTCACCATCCCCGAATGGATCACCGCAGGTTTTACAAAACAACAACACGGGGTCAGTACTACTCAATCAATATAAGACAAAAACATTACCACCAGCTGATCATCGATCTCACACAGTAACCGACTACACACCGAAGTGTGTAGCCCTGCCAGATTACCCATCGCAACAGGTAATCTCGCCGCGATGGGTGACGCATGACCCATCCCCACCTAGTCCAGCTCATCAACAAGCGACTAACAATCCATGTCCCTTAATGTGCACATCCCCTCCCGTGACGTGTTCCACGGAGGGCGAACTAGGGTGTGAAGCCACTCCCGCAAGTGACTCCACCACAATCATACACACACAGTATCACAGATGTCACAACATCACAACCGTCACAACACAACCACACCAACACCGTCAACAAAACACCCATACTCCGATGATCAGCAGATAACAACAATTACAACACAAGCACAGTCTTAAATCAATTAACAGTAACTGAGTAGGGAAACCCTACCTTTTCGCAATCCGATATGCTAGAATCAATCATACAATATGCATAGCAATTACCACATCGTCACCTACAAGAATTATAATCAACAATCAACACACATATAATGACCAAACCCTAAACCCCCAAATTAACCCAAAACAATAATTAGAGCAAAACCCTAAAAGACAACTTAATGAGACTCATGAAATCAGAGACTTACCGACATAGTAGGCCATACTCGGCAAGATTCGTTAGACTCACGAACAATCCACGCAAATGAGAGAGACATTTGGAGAGGATTGGAGTTACGTTGTGTAGTTTAGGTTTTGTAAAATGTTTTAGAAACTGTAAAATGCATCTCAATATAACTCTAATCCTTTCTAAATCAACCGCGGAAAATATTACCGTCGGATCGAGGATACTCGGTCGAGTATAGAATATACTCGGCCGAGTATCCTCTACTCGGTCGAGTATTACCCATACTCGGCCGAGTATTCCTGGGCATTAGCCAAACAGAATACCCAACACACTTTACTCGACCGAGTAGGCCATACTCGGTCGAGTACCAGCCTATAAAATCCGTAGTGTTACACCACTCCACCTGGACTTCAGCTTGCCAGGAAATAATCGCAGTCGGGCATTAAATAGCAACACCTTTTGCCAAACATGAAATTCCCGAGGTAGAATTCTTTTGTCATGCCATATCTTCGTCTTTTCCTTGTAAATGCGTGAGCTATCATAGGCATTGAGCCTAAACTCTTCCAATTCATCTAGCTGCAAAAGACGATTCTGACCACACAACATAGGATAAAAGTTAAGCTCACGAATTGGCCACCAAGCTCTACAATCCAACTCAACAGGTAAATGACATGATTTCCCATAAACTAACCGATAAGGTGATGCACCAATCGGTGTCTTATAGGCAGTTCTGTAGGCCCATAATGTGTCTTCTAATTTAAGACTCCAGTCCTTCCTTGATTTAGAAACTACTTTAGACAATATCTCTTTAAGCTCACTATTAGAGACCTCAACCTGACCACTAGTTTGGGGATGATACCCCAAACCACGCCGGTGTTGAACACCAACCTTAGACAGAACGGAAGTTAGTTTCTTTTCTTTAAAGTGCATTCCTCCACCACTAATGACGACCCTAGGGACACTAAATCGGGGAAATATGACCTTTTTAAACATTTTTATCACGGTCTTGGCATCACAATGAGGTGAGGCAATTGCCTCAACCCACTTCGACACATAATCTACAGCTACTAAAATGTACCTGTTACCTTTACTAGACGGGAACGGTCCTTGGAAATCAATGCCCCAGACATCGAAAACCTCAACCTCTAAGATACCATTTTGTGGTATCTCATGTCTCTTTGAAATGTTCTCTGATGGTTGGCAGGCATCACAAGCTAAAATAAAAGACTTAGCATCAGCAAATAAAGAAGGCCAGTAAAAACCAAACTGAAGTACCTTAGCCACGGTGCGCGATGGACCGTGGTGACTACCATAGGAAGAGGACTGACAGCCTTCCAGGACCACTTTGGTCTCCCACTGTGGGATACACTGTCTGTAGAGACCGTCTGCATATTCCTAAAAAAAATAAGGATCATCCCAAAAATACTGCTTAGCGTTATACAGAAAACGCTTCCTCTGCTGATGAGAAAGGTCAGGCGGCAGCTTGCCACTGACAATGTAATTAGCTATATCTGCATACCAAGGCTCTTGGTTAAGAATAGACGATAATATAGCAAATAAAAAATCGTCAAGAAAAGACTCATCAATAGGTAAAGAATCTTCCCCTTCTTGTCGCGACAGTCGCGACAGATGATCAGCTACAACGTTCTCAGTTCCTTTCTTATCTTTAATCTGCAAGTCAAACTCCTGGAGAAGGAGTATCCATCTTTATAGCTGTGGTTTAGCCTCCTTCTTTGCAAGGATATGCCTCAAAGCTGCATGGTCAGTAAAAACAGTAACTTCTGACCCAATTAAATAAGAACGAAATTTTTCTAAGGCATATGCTACAGCTAGCAGCTCCTTTTCAGTGGTGGTGTACTTCACTTGAGCCTCATCCAGAGTTCGGCTCGCATAGTAGATTGCATTAAAAGCTTTGTCTTTCCGTTGACCTAGCACCGCTCCTAGTGCATAGTCATTGGCATCACACATTATCTCAAACGGCAAAGCCCAGTCAGGAGGCTGTATGATCGGCGCAGAGACCAAAGCCTGCTTTAACCTATTCAAAGCAGAAAGACACTCATCAGTAAATACAAAAGGGGCATCCTTAAGTAACAGTTGTGTAAGTGGTTTAGCATTTTTTGAGAAATCCTTGATAAACCGGCGCTAAAAGCCGGCTTGACCAAGGAAACTCCTCACTCCCTTAAAATTAACAGGAGGGGGTAATTGCTGAATCACTTCCACTTTTGCTTTATCAACTTCTATTCTCCTATCAGAAACTAAGTGCCATAAGACAACTCCCTCGTTGACCATTAAATGGCACTTCTCCCAGTTAAGAACGAGATTAACCTCAATGCAGCGCTGCAACAGTTTATCAAGTTTAGTGATGCGTGTCATTTATATGATGTTTTACACCCTATTTTACACACATTTCAGAGCTCAATTATGTAGTTTATGCTACTATTTTCCCTATTTCCGTCTACTTTCGTGTTTTTGTATAAGTGGAAAATGAGCCAAATCCGTCCCTAAGTGTTTAGCATAGCATCTGACATGAAGGGAAAGCTTGAGGAGTGAACTTGGCGCGCGTTTCAAGGCCTAAAGATGGCAAAAGCATGGGTGCGTACGAGTTTAACAAGTAAAGAAGCACTCCACGATATTGCAGCCTGCTTCAGATGGCAATATCTCAAGTTCTAGAGCTGATAATCAAGTGATTCCAACTGGAGGTGAAATCTTATCCTCTTAGCTTTCCAACACTGCATAGAACGCCTGATTTGACCAAGTAACTAAGAAATGGCAGCTGTTTTAAGATTGGTGCGCGCTGTAGAATTCGTCAGAATGCATTACTGTACAGCACCCTTGGTCGATCGACTGATGACCTTGGTCGATCGACCATAGCGCGATTATCAAAAGCTACTGTACAATGGAGGTTGGTCTATCGACTGGCCTATGTGGTCTATCGACCGCTATTTTAATCTGACGCACAAATTTAGAATTAGAATTCCGAAGCCCATTGTGATTAGGTTATAGGAATAAAGTTACGTAAGAACTTCTATATAACGTAACCCTATGTTTCAGAATAGGCATCAAGTCATTAAGGGATTCATTCATTAGTTTTAGAGTATTTTTCCGTCAATAAAGTTTTCTTTTGCATCGGGTTTGATCTTTTCTTTTCAGTTCTTCTTTACGGTATTCTCTATTCCTTTGTTCAATTTCATTGCTTTGATTCTTCCATAGTTTAGAATTGCTAGTTTGGATTTTCCAAAGCCGAATTCTTGTTTTATGTTTGTTAATTATTTAGTTAGTTTAATTATGAATTCAATTGCTTTGGTTGTTAATTTTATTGTTGTTATTATCCTCAATATGAGCAGCTAAATAGCCTTTGCTAAGATGTGAGGGGAGCTATGGCGTAGATGGCACTAGAATAGGTGACCCTCGGATTAGGGCTTGGTCGACCGACTGGCTTATCTGGTCGGTCGACTGAGTCGGTTGGTCGATCGACTGGGGTAGCTGGTCGAGCGACCACCTTCGTGTCTGATTTGCTTCGTTTGACTCGTTAAGTGCAATATCTATCAATGAGACCTAGCGGAGACTTGTTAGATGCTTAGTTCTGACCAACCCGTAGATCGAAAGATAGGGAAGGACTTAAATTAACGAATTAAGACGGCTAAATTGCTGAGATCGTAAGATAATGTAATTTTGGCATTAGGATCACTAGTGAAGAACAAAAGTTAGTATTAGTGACACCTAGGGACTAATAGCATAGACCGAGAGGGGCTATTAGTTGACTTGGACAGAAAGGACTTGTTGTACCCATCACCCACGACTGTATTTCGGGACTTACCTAGACTTATATGCCATCGTAGCTATAGTGACCCGATCATCTTAGCTCCTTTCTATTATTTGTTTACACCATCTTCTTTATTTGCTTATTTATTTCATTTGCATTTAGACTAAGACAAAATCCAAACCCCCTCAAATTGTTACCTTCAGACTAAAATTAAAAGCAACTATTATCTCCCTACCTCCCTGCGGATCGACCCTTACTACCGCTTGCTAGTTGAAGTTCGGAATTTATAAATATTATTTTTGATACTTACTTCGACAGGTATCAAATTTTGGCGCCGTTGCCGGGTAGGCAGCGCTAGTTTTAGTTGTTTTTAATTTTAGTCTTTCTTTCTTTAGTCTCAGGGAATTCCTTGAGACCGTTCTCATGTTTCATGTTGTAAGTTTTCCACAGGAAGAGGATGAAATCTTTGGTGCTTATTTAGCCAGACTTTGGGAGTTTATTGAGCCCAGACGAGATGCCTTTTTCGATCTCCAAATATCTTCGCACTATTTTCCAAGGCATATGAATGACCTTACGCGAGCATACCTCGAGTCTATAGGTAAGTGGGATTTCGAAGGAATCCCCGTAATTGAGGTATTAGAATTCTTTAATTGGTTTGCTACTGAATCTCTTAAACCCAACTTTTCTCTTCATGTTGACTCAGATGAGGGAGTGGGTGAGACCTTAGAGACCGATCTAGGGAATGCTAACGGAGACATAGAGGAGACCATTAGCGTGGTTGACAATCCTTTTTATGAGGATAGTTTAGAACCCCTTTAGGATTCTTGCACTGATAGTGAGGTCGATTTGGAGGATCTCTTTGAGAACCTCCAACTTGACGAGTCTAGCGATAAGGAGAGTGAGGAGGAAAATTTTGACAGTCTTGAGGTTAATTGGGATGTGTATGAAGATATTATAGATGAACCTATTATAGAGGACACGATTGACCCATTTGACTTTACCGCCTCTTGCATTTGGGATGATTATCCACCATCTCCTTTAAATGACCAGACTTCTCCACCTCACAGTTCATACCCGTCTGAGCATCTTAATTCTACTCGCGTTATTTTTGAGTCAATTGCTCCTGAGCTCTCTAATTTTCCACCCGCGGATAATTTGAGCTTTTATATTCCGCCCTTAGCTGGAGGGCAGAATTATTTTGTGGATGATTTTAGGAGCAGCCATAGGAAATTTGGTAGGCTTAAATGTTTTTACATTTTGATTTCCTATGTTATTTCTCTCTTATGGTGCTACTTACAGTTTTGTGTAGCACATGCGCAGTATGATAGGTTGCTGAGAGCCTTGAGTTGTTTTGATTGGGCTCCATTAGAGTGAGCTGCTGAAGAAAAAGAGGTCGAGCGGGACCGGTCTGAAACCAGCGCTAGCCGGGAGGCAACCCGGATGTGATTTGCTTAGTTTTGCGAATAAAATTCGTAGTTGTTTAAAAAAAAAAACTCCTAGTGTGTGCTTAGTTTAATTTCCGTCTATAGACTTTTACTTTGAGTTTTGCACAATTTTGGGCGCGTTATTATGTGTTTGCAGGTTCATAGACCTTGTTAGCTCAATTTATTGAGCTAATTGAAGAAATCAGAGAGTTTCAAATAGGTATTTCGATCGATCGTCGCCATGATGGTCGATCGATCGAGCGCTCGATTCCAGGAGCTTCTGTTCCTGTCACTCTGGTCGATCGACCGGGTAAGGTGGTCGATCGACCGCCTTCGCTGTTGTACCTGTTCACGACCATTCCCCTGCTGTGTTTGGTCGATTTGCGGAGTTGAGGGAGTCTTTTCTCCACTTTATTCTCCGATTAATTTCTGTTTTCTTCTGTTTGTCTTATTTTGCACATAAATTTCCGTTTAATAAATTGTTTTCTCGGATTTACGCGCGGTAGTTTATGTCTTTTCAGGTACTCATTGGTAGCACTGCTGGCTACTGAAACCTCCTAGCTCACGCTGGTTTGGGGAGGTTTCCTTTTTGCTGCGCTTAAAGTCTTCTGAGTTTCCAAGTCCTTACTTCATGTCTTCTTTAGTTATTTATCGCAATTTCCCATTTCCCTTTTATTTCATTATATGATTTTGCACAATGGGGACATTGTGTGATTTGGTTTGGGGAAGGGTTTTGCATTGCATTCATATGTTTTATTGCATTTCTGTTTAACGTTTATTTGAGTTTGCATTGTTTTATTTCATTTCCTATATATATACAGAAAATTCAAAAAAAAATTTCAAAAATTTCAAAAATTTCAGAAAAATGCACGTTTATTTTAGCATGTAGGTCGAGTCGGAACGGTAGTATTTCAATGATGACATTGCATTTTCATCCGTTTATGCCTAAGCCTTGCTCATTGACATGTTATTAGTAGAATCACATATGCATATCTACGAGTTTTCGTTAATATCTTGCTGAACTTGAAACTTGGCTTAGATTTTTGGCAAACTACATCATTTTCTGAGGTTTAGAGCCTATAACTGGTGTCATTCATGACCAGTTTATCTAGGATTGTGAGTAGTACTCCTTATGAGACATGTTACATCAATATGCATAAATATGGATTTGATCTGCTTAATACCTGTGTGCATTCGGATTCGTGGTTTGTTGACACATGTGGTAGAGGTTCCCTTTATTCATTTTACCCATAAACCCCTCATAGCCAAATTTAGCCTTTTGTCCCTTAACTACATCCTATATTTAGCCTGCCTTTGTCAAGCTAGTAGTCTTAGTTTTTAGGAATGTGTTTATTGCGGTTTGGTTATTTTACTCTTTATTGAGATGTTGGTGAAATAATGAAAGGGAAGGAAAGAAAAAGGTTTGAAAAGAAAGAGAAAATAAAACAGAAACAGGGATTCGAAAAAAAAAAGGTCAATCGATCAACCGTCCCACTAGGTCGATCGACTGCTTGCTGCAGTAGCGAAAGAAAATTCGAAAAATCACATGTTGCAATTGTTATGAGTTGGTGATTTTGTACTCCCATGTATTATTTCTAATTGTTGGGGAGTTGACTTGTTGTTGGGTTGTGAGTTTAGTGCTAGTTATAGCACCGTTTCATCGATTTAATTTTGAGTAAGGAAGTGGATGTTGTTATAATTTGGTTTAGTTGTTACTAGCTTGGCTTTAACTCCTCATATCCAAATTTATCTTAGCCCTTCTTACCCATAGGCACACATATCTATATTTACCTCGGCATGTGCCATGGTCATTTGTTTGGTTGGAATGCATATGTACGGTTGTAGAGATCATTGTCATATTAGATTGCAGGCATGTTCTAATAGGTCGTAGTTATGTGAGAGTCTTTACATTTACCTCTTTCTATCTTTACATATATTGACCTGTATTTATTGTGTGATTGGAGCGACCCGTGAGAGTTCGAATTGATAAGTCTCTATAGTTGACGGTTCAGAAATTTTTAACGACTACATAACTCGTTTGCATGATTCATATTGCTAATTGATTGTTAGTTGTTGCATTAAATTGGTTTAGGCTATTCGGTTTGCATTTCGCTCTGAGATTGAACTCGTTCCATTAGGTTTTAGGATCGAGTCTAGTTCTTGCTTGGGGACAAGCAAGGGTTTGGTTTCGGGAAGTTTGATGCGTGTCATTTATATGATGTTTTACACCCTATTTTACACGCATTTCAGAGCTCCATTATGTAGTTTATGCTACTATTTTCCCTATTTCCGTCTACTTTCGTGTTTTTGTATAAAATTGCAGAAATGTGAAGAATCCAGCGGAAAATGAGCCGAATCCGTCCCTAAGTGTTTAGCATAGCATCTGACATGAAGGGAAAGCTTGAGGAGTGAACATGGCGCACGTTTCAAGGCCTAAATATAGCAAAAGCATGAGTGCGTACGAGTTTAACAAGTAAAGAAGCACTTCACGATATTGCAGCCTGATTTAGATGGCAATATCTCGAGTTCTAGAGCTGATAATCAAGTGATTCCAATTGGAGGTGAAATATTATCCTCTTAGCTTTCCAACGCCGTGTAGAACGCCTGATTTGACCATGTAACTAAGAAATGGCAGCTGTTTTAAGATCGGTGCGCGCTGCAGAATTCGTCGAGAATGCGATCTTGTCAAAGACACCCTTGGTCGATCGACTGATGACCTTGGTCGATCGACCATAGCGCGATTATCAGAAGCTACTGTACAGCGGAGGTTGGTCTATCGACTGGCCTATGTGGTCTATCGATCGCTATTTTAATCTGACGCACAAATTTAGTATTAGAATTCCGAAGCCCATTGTGATTAGGTTTTAGGAATAAAGTTACGTAAGAACTTCTATATAACGTAACCCTATGTTTCAGAATAGGCATCAAGTCATTAAGGGATTCATTCATTAGTTTTAGAGTATTTTTCCGTCAATAAAGTTTTCTTTTGCATCGGGTTTGATCTTTTCCTTTCAGTTCTTCTTTACGGTATTCTCTATTCCTTTGTTCAATTTCAATGCTTTGATTCTTCCATAGTTTAGAATTACTAGTTTGGATTTCCCAAAGCCGAATTCTTGTTTTATGTTTGTTAATTATTTAGTTAGTTTAATTATGAATTCAATTGCTTTAGTTGTTAATTTTATTGTTGTTATTATCCTCAATATGAGCAGCTAAACAGCCTTTGCTAAGATGTGAGGGGAGCTATGGCGTAGATGGCACTAGAATAGGTGACCCTCGGATTAGGGCTTGGTCGACCGACTGGCTTATCTGGTCGGGATTCGAGTCGGATTGGTCGATCGACTGGGGTAGCTGGTCGATCGACCACCTTCGTGTCTGATTTGCTTCGTTTGACTCGTTAAGTGCAATATCTATCAATGAGACCTAGCGGAGACTTGTTAGATGCTTAGTTTTGACCAACCCGTAGATCGAAAGATAGGGAAGGACTTAAATTAACGAATTAAGACGGCTAAATTGCTGAGATCGTAAGATAATGTAATTTAGGCATTAGGATCACTAGTCAAGAACGAAAGTTAGTATTAGTGACACCTAGGGACTAATAGCATAGACCGAGAGGGGCTATTAGTTGACTTGGACCGAAAGGACTTGTCGTACCCATCACCCACGACTGTATTTCGAGAATTACCTAGACTTATGTGCCATTGTAGCTATAGTGACCCGATCATCCTAGCTCCTTTCTATTATTTGTTTACATCATCTTTTTTATTTGCTTATTTATTTCATTTGCATTTAGACTTAGACAAAATCCAAATCCCCTCAAATTGTTACCTTTAGACTAAAATTAAAATCAACTATTATCTCCCTACCTCCCTGCGGATCGACCCTTACTACCGCTTGCTAGTTGTAGTTCGGAATTTATAAATATTATTTTTGATACTTACTTCGACGGGTATCAGTTAGACAGAAAGTTAGAAAAATAACATCCATAAACACTGAAATCGTCCATGAAAACTTCCATAATAGACTCGATATACTCTGAAAATATCCTCATGATGCACCTTTGAAAGGGGGCAGGGGCATTACATAAACCAAAGGGCATCCTGCGATAAGCAAACACGCCCTGAGGACAAGTAAAACTAGTATTAGCTTGATCATCTGGGTAAATAGGGATCTGAAAGAACCCTGAATACCCGTCTAGATAGCAGAAAATTTTATGAAAAGCTAACCTTTCTACCATTTTATCAATAAAAGGAAGGGGAAAGTGATCTTTCTTGGTGGCGGCATTCAGCTGTTTGTAGTCTATACACATCCGCCATCCAGTCACTACTCTAGTAGGTATTAATTCATTTTTGTCATTCTTAACCACGGTGGTCCCTCCTTTCTTAGGGACTACCTGCACTGGACTCACCCACTTAAAATGACCAATAGAATAGATAATACCTGCATCAAGCAGCTTCATTACCTCAGCCATCACCACATCTTGCATCTTCTGGTTCAGCCGGCGCAGACCCTGTCTGCAAGGTTTGTGATCTTTCCCGAGCTCTATCATGTGCATATAGATATCGGGACTAATCCCCTTGATATCGTCCAAGAAATAACCCAAAGCTTTCCTGTTTTTCTTAAGTACAGCTAACAAAGAACTCAGCTGATCATTATCAAGCTTAGCACTAACAATGACTGGATATTGCTCAGTATTATCTAAGAAAACATATTTTAGATGAGAGGGAAGAGGCTTACGCTCAGGCACCTTTACCTCAATGGAGCAAAGGGTACTGATCATCTATTCCACTTGCTCTCCCTCATCATCGGTGAGTTCGCGCTCCTCCAAATCATCCTTAAGCAAATCCAACACAGCATCATCGTCATCTGGGTTATCTGCACACTCATCCAAAAGCATAAGAGTTTCTAGTGGGTCCTTTGTAAAAGAACCTGCCCAGAAGTCATAAATAGACTGGTCAATAATATCGACAGAATAACATGTGTCCTCTATCATTGGCCGAGCTAAAGTGCTAGGCAGACTGAAAGTAATCGCGTCATCCCTTACTGCAAGAGTCAAAAGCCCTTGTTTGACATCAATAATGAACCCAAATGTACAACGGAATGGTATTCCTAATATAATTAGGGTCCGGGTGTCCTCAGCTATGTCTAAAACAATGAAATATACTGGTATAAAGAACTTGCCAATTTTCACAGGCACGTCCTCTAAGACACCCAAGGGTCTCCTAACAGATCTATCCGCCATCTGTAGGGTAATTTTAGTCAATTTAAGACGACCCATATTCAATTTCTTGCAGATAGATAGGGGCATGACACTGACACTAGCTCCTAAATCACAAAGAGCCTTATCAATAACTATGTTGCCTATAACACAAGTAATAGAGAAGCTACCCGGGTCCTTCATTTTAGGTGGAGCCTTATTTAAAACTAAATTACTAGACTCTTCTCAAAATGAAACGGTCTCAAATTCACTTAGCTCTTTCTTACGCGTCATAATATCTTTCATGAATTTAGCGTAAGTGGTTACCTAGGTAATAAGCTCGGTAAAAGGGACAATTACCTGGAGGTTCTTCACAACCTCCACAAACTTACCGTACTGTCGCTCGACCTTCGCGTCCTTCAGACGACTTGGGAAGGGTACCCTGGTAGAAATGAGTGGACCCGGCACTTTCTCTTTACCTTTATCGACTCGTGACATCTTCACAGCAGAGGAAGATGACACGGTAGCAGAATTGGATGTCAAAATAGGATCTTCGCTGGCTCTAGCACTTGATCGACCCCTTTCTTCACTCGATCGAGTGGTTTTATCTTGGAAATTACTCGATCGAGCTGTTTGAACCACTCGATCGAGCTCTTGAATTTATGGCCTACTCGATCGAGTACAATTTTCACTCGATCGAGTAACTTCATCAGCTAAACTGTTCGATCGAGTAAAAGTTATTGGTCGATCGAGTTCTTCAAATTGAGCATCACTCGATCGAGTAGTATTTTTACTCGATCGACCATCTTGATGGAAAATTTCACTCGATCGAGTAGTATTTTCACTCGATCGAGTCTTGGACAATATCTGTGAGGATATCGTCCACAAATTCGTCTAGCTCTTCTTCCGGGGCATTATTAGCTGTCACAACCCCATCATTTGGTATTTTTGGCCCCTCATAAGCAAAGCCACTTCGGAGATTGATGGCGTTAACTGGGTCGCATGTTGGTGGATGATTAGCTTGGTCTTTCGCGAGTGTTAACTGCGCGACTTTTTCTCTTAATTCCACTATAACAGTTTCATTCTTGTTGCATTTCCCCCCAAACTGTCGTGTTAAGTTCAACATCAAGGACTTCAGTTCGGCAATTTCCTCGTTTCTAGAAGGGGGATCTGGCTGCGGCACTGGCGTAGAAGGAATAGAAACATTTGCCATTTCTTCATATAATTGAGAAAAAGGAACTCCCTGCTTGTATTTCTGATAAGCAAGGACTCGCTCTATCCTAACCATACAATCAACGGCATCGTGCCCCTCCATGCCACACCTACCGCATATCTCCACATGTTCAGTATTGCACAAACTTGTGCATGCTCACCCATAGCCTCCGTAATCTCCACATTACCTAGACTTTTGCTAAGACTTCCCACTTCAGCTGCTACCAACTCGTTAGCTTGCCCACTTCCTCGGGGGTTTCCATATTCAGCAATAAGGATGGCCATTTCCTCAATAAGTCGCCACCCTTGATCATCCTCCACGTTTTTCGTGAACCTCCCCTTAGCTACACTATCAAGGATAGCTCTCTGATTTCGATATAACCCATTGTAAAATTGGGTACATAGGAACCAGCGCTTGAAGTCGTGATGAGGCACAGAACGGACGAGCTTCTTGAACCTAGTCCAAGCCCCATCCAAGTCTTCGGTAGGCAATTGCTCAAATGAAGTAATCTGAGCTCTCAATGCATTAGTGAGCTGCGGTGGAAAATATCGCCTGTAAAAGGCCAAAGCAAGAGAACTCCAGTCGGTCACACCGGCTGCTTCCCTATCTAAATCCCTCAACCATTCTCGGGCATCATCAGCTAAAGAGAAGGAAAAGAGAACTCCCTTCACTTTGTCCTGTGTCACCCCAACAGCAAGAGTAATGGTAGAGCAATACTCTGTAAATAGCTCTATATGCCTGCACGGATCTTCCTCAGGTACCCCCCTGAAGAGATTTCTCTCGACCAGCTGTATGTAAGATTGGTGGATTCCAAAAGTTCCCGACTCAGTAGTGGGTAATAAGAAACCTTTTGGAAGGGAATCCACATTAGGCTCTGAATGGCTGGCTATATTCGGCATCCTGGAAGATAGAATTTACAGACTGGAACAGGTATGACAATGTTCTCTTTCTAAAACAGATATCATGCAACTAATCAAAAACTTTGCAAAAATGAGATCAGTCTCAAGGAATAAATTCCCTGAGACGAAAGACAAACTTAAATTAAGCAACAAAATTGCGCCACCTCCCCGACAACGGCGCCAAAATTTGACAGGGCAGTCGTATACCGATCAAAAATAACCAACAGGCTCTAACTAATATAGCTAGGGAAGTCGGGTCGATCTCCACAGGGAGATGGGAAAATGTCAACTTTTTCTAAGTTCGTCACGGTATCCGATTTTGGGGGTTTTAATCGAGTTGTTCTAAACTAATGAGAATGAGAAAGAGAAAAAGGCGGGAGAATAAAGATTAAGTAGACAAGGAAAAACCAGCTAAGACAGTCGGTTCAACATGATCATTCAGTCAAGCAATCTAGGTCTCAGGTCAATGCAAGTATGGTCAAAGGGGCAGTGAATATCTTCTTTCGGTCTCAATTCGCCCTAAAGCACAAATAGCTTAGCTTCCGCCCTCACCACGGTGCCCTAATGTTCGCTACGAGTCTCACCCTTTCCAACCTTCCGGTCCAGGTCAAGGTTTACTATGATTTAAATGCCTAATTGCGTCGACTCAATTAGAAAGATACATTTAAAGGCAATGATTAACAACAAGGACTACAAAAGCATTAACCTAATAATTTAATTACTCTTCCTTCATAATCATGGATTCCCTAGCCTTAGCAAAAGGGAATTAGCTACACATTACTATCAAATCAACAACGATAATATATAGATAATGGAAATTAAACATGTTAATAATGAAAACATGGGGGATTGAATAAGGCAATAATAAAAGCAATAAAAGAAAAGGAGAATTTAAGAAGCAATTATGATTAAGAAATAAAGGGAGTAATACCGATTATAATTCCGAATCCGAGTAGAAAAGAGTAGTATAAGAGTGAAGTTAAAGAAGCAGTGGAAAAAGATGAAGTAGTAGTGAATGAGGAAGAGTTATGCAGTCTACTCCTTTTTGTAGAACACGAAATTCTCCCCCTTAAACCTAATCCAAAGCTTAATTACAAAAGCCCATATGAAAATAGATGGAAAAATACAAATATAAAGCAAACAACTCGATCGAGTGGAACTAAACCGCTCGATCGAGCAATTAAGCAGAAATCCCTCCGATCGAGTGGAAATAAACCACTCTATCGAGTAACTCCTTGTAATGCCTTCTCGATCGAGTAGATATGTTACTCGATCGTGTAATCTTCATGACATAAAGCATTCGATCGACTGGAAAAGTAGTCGATCGAGCTATTTTGGCACGTTTAGGCACTAAGACACCTTCTAAAACCAGCTCACGCGTCCTCAAAGTGATAGACTCCAAGCTCCGATTCCTTGTTCTCCATAAATGCATGCAAATGGAACAAGTTTAGGCTCGATTTATCTTCTCTTAGGTCTATTCCTGCAATTTACACAAAACGAACCAAAGTAGACTGTTCGGGGGTATTTGTAGCTAGATGCCACGTAAAATAGTATAGAAATGCGTGTAAAAGGAGGTAAAAACCTTATATAAAATACACGCATCATTGGGACATGATCAAAGCGAATGTAGGGGAACAAATGAACAAGTTAATGCTTTCCATGCATACAAGAGTGGCAACCCTTATTCCAACTACTATAATGAGAGCACCAAATTCCATCCAAATCTTTCATACAAGTGCCAAAATGTCCAAAACCCCCAACCCACATACACCCCACCTCCAATAGGAAACCAAGCTCAAAGACCCTATTTCAACCAATGCCAAGGTTACCAAAATTAACCTTCTTACAACCAATCAAATGAGCAAAGCTTAGATGTTCAAAAAGCGGTCCTCCAAATGGAAAAGAACCAACAAGAATTTTTCACTCAAATGCAAAAAGATAGCCAAGCTAAAGAGATCACCATCAACAACGTTCTTGCCCACACCAAAATGTTAGAAACACAAATGACTCAATTAGCGTCTTCTAGCTCTCAAAGACAAAAGGGGCAATTGCCGCCTCAAGGTAATCCCCCAAGACATGAAACGGTTAGTGCCATGCATTTGAGGAGTGGTACAAGATATGATGGACCGAAGAGGCTAATTGAGGAAGATATTGTGGATGTTAGTGACAAGCAAAGAGTTCTGGAGAACTCTAAGGAGGTAAATCCTACTTCCAATGAAGTTTCAAAGAAGAAAAATGAAGAGAAGGCTAAGGAAAAAGAGCCTATTGTGATTAGACATCCCTTCCCAAGTCGCCAAGCTAAGCCTAAGCTTGATGATCAACTTGGAAAGTTCATGGAAATTGTGAAGAACTTAGAAGTCTTAATCCCTTTCACGGAATTGATCAATCATGTTCCGGCTTATGCAAAGTACATGAAAGATATTCTTACTAAGATCCGGGAAGTTTTTCTATTCCATGTACCATTGGCGACACTACAATTAACAAAGCATTATGTGACCTTGGAGCAAGTGTAAGTGTCATGCCATACTCGGTATGCAAGAGGCTAGGAATGGGAGAGCTGAAATGCACCAACATCACTTTTCAAATGGCGGATCGATCAAAAAAGGTACATTTAGGGGTATGGGAGGATGTGCCTGTGAGAATTGGCAAATTCTTCATCCCGGTAGACTTTGTCATTGTAGACATGGAAGAGGATTATAACATCTCGATCATTTTAGGAAGACCTTTCTTGCATACCGCCGGAGCCGTAATCGAGACAATCACTTTCAATCTTGACAAAACAATAAGAGCTCCCCGACTACATGAGCCATGTTTCATGGTCGACCATTATAGCCGAGAAAGTGATAGGAAGAAGTTGGAATCTCTATGCAAAGATCAAGCCATGGATAAAGAAACACCACCCATATGGAAGAAGAAAATGGATGACCTTCAAGTAACTCTATTCGGAGAGCAAGGAATTTTAAACAACAATGAGAGCTTGAATAGCTCACCACTCATGACAAGCAATGAAGAAGGCCTCATTGGCCAAGATAATAAGAAAGAGGAGTTGCCCTTGTTAACTCATGACATTATTGGGGAACAAGCTAGTGAAGTTTGCGGTCTATGTGACGATGATTTTGAAGGATTGGTCAATCCTTATATTGGAAACGCTATGACCTTAGACCAAGGCTTTGTGGATCCTTGTCATCACTTTGACTTGGAATGCAACAATGAAGAGAACAATGTGCAAAGGTCTACCCAAGACCTCTATCATGAAAATGAGCAAGCCTTCGACTACTTCTACAAGGTGTTGAGTAACATCAACAACACCTTGGCTTTGCCCCCTTGACATCTCATCCAAGAATGAGAGTTTGGTGGAGTCCTCCCTAAACCACTGATGCGTGTATTTTATATAAGGTTTTTACCTCATTCTTACACGCATTTTTGTACTATTTACGTGGCGATTAGCTACAAATACCCCCAAATATTATACTTTGGTTCGTTCTCTGTAAATTGAAGGAATAAACCGAAGAGGAGCTAAATCAAGCCTAAACTCGTCCCATTTGCATGCATTTATGGAGAACAAGGAACCGGAGCTTGAAATCTATCACTTTGAAGACGCGTGAGCTGGTTTCGGAAGGCGTCATAGTGTCTAACGTGCCAAAATAGCTCGATCGACTACTTTTCTAGTCGATCGAATGCTCTATATACTGAAGGCTACTCGATCAAGCAGTCCCAGTATCCAATCGAGAAGACAATATAAGGAGTTACTCGATCGAGTGGTTTATTTCCACTCGATCGAAAGGATTGTCGCTTATTTACTCGATCGAGTGGTTTATTTCCACTCGATCGAGTGGTTTTGCCCGTATAAGAGTTTTTCCGCCTAATTTCGTATGGGCTTTTG
The DNA here is from genome assembly GCF_048544455.1 of Silene latifolia. NCBI lineage: Eukaryota > Viridiplantae > Streptophyta > Magnoliopsida > Caryophyllales > Caryophyllaceae > Silene > Silene latifolia. The sequence continues at coordinate 21,849,972 of NC_133538.1, read as the reverse complement.
TAATTTAAGCTATGGATTAGTTTTAAGGGGGAGATTTTCGTTAGCTACTAAATACAGTAGACTGCGTAACTCTTCCTCACTGAATCTTTCATTCACTTAGACTTTTATCTACTTCTACTACTTATTCATTTTTACTCTTCTTCTACTCCTTTCTACTCGGATTCGGATTTGTAATTGGTATTATTTCTCCTTTCATTTCTTAATCGCAATTATCATTTTGTTTCTATCTTTCCCTTATTGCTTTTATTACTGTTTACTCAATTCTCCATTTCTGTTATTATTATGTTTAATTCCTATTATCTATATGTTATTGTTATTGATTCGATAGTAATGTGTAGCTAATTCCCCTTTGCTAAGACTAGGGAATCCATGATTATGATGGAATAGCAATTGCCATATTAGGTCTTATGCTTGTATAGTCTCTGTTGTTAATCACTGCACTTATTTGTATCTATCTAATTGAGTCGATTCAATTAGGCATATAAATTATAGAAAACCTCGACCTGGACCGGAAGGTTGGAAGGGGTAAGACTTGTAGCGTACATTAGGGCACTGTAGTGAGGGCCGAAGCTAAGCTATTTGTGCTTTAGGGCGAATTGAGACCGGGAGGAGATATTCACTGCTCCTCAGACCATACTTGCATTGACCTGAGATTTAGATTGCTTGACTAAATGATCATGGTAAACCGTCTGTCTTAGCTGCTTTCTCTATTTTTGCTTAATCTTTATTCTCTTGCTTTTCCTCTCTTTCTTAAGCTTTTTAGTTTAGAACAAACAATCACAACCCCCCAATTTAGTTACCATGACGAACTTAGACAAAGCTGACATTTTCCCATCTCCCTGTGGAGATCGACCCGACTTCCCTAGCTATATTAGTTAGAGCCAGTTGGTTATTTTTGATAGGTATACGACTGACCTGTCAAATTTGGTGCCGTTGCCGGGGAGGCAATTGCTCTATCTGTCTTTGTTTCATTTTTTTATCCGTCTCAGGGAATTTTTATTCCTTGAGGCAGTTCTTATTTATTTTCTTTCAGTGTTGTGTATGCCCAGGTCAGATAGGTTTAAGTTAGTTGCAGCTGATTCTGAGCCAGAGAGACTATTTAGGCATATACTCCGTCTGCAAAGAGAATCACGGAAGGAAGCCTTGAGTACTTTCGAACCAGAGCTTCAGCATTTCCTTTTTACAGAAAATCCATCTTTTGAAGAAGATACTTCTAGTTCTGTAAGCCAACCAGTAAAGATGCCGAACATTGCTAGTCACTCGGAGCCTAAAGCAGCATCAATTCCAAAGGGTTTCAATCTCCAGACTGAGGATGGGAATACATTTGACATCCGTCCTTCCTATATCAATCTGGTGGAGAGAAATCTCTATAGAGGTGTGGCAGGTGAAGACCCGAGGAAGCACATGGAGGTCTTTACGGACTACTGTTCTACTATCCCCGCCACAAAGGGGGTAACTCAAGATAAGATTAAGGAGGTTTTGTTCCCTTTTTCTTTGAATGACTCAGCCGGGGAGTGGCTGACTGATTTGGACCGCGCGGCCGCAGGGGATTCCAACTGGGAGACCCTTGCTCTTGCTTTTTACAAGAGATACTTCCCTCCACAGCGCACCAATCAGCTGACGGAAAAGATCACAAGTTTCAAGCAAGCACCTGATGAAACTTTATATGAAGCGTGGTCCCGTTTCAATAAGTTGGTGAGGTCTATTCCTCACCATGGTTTTGATCCGTGGTTTCTGTCTAACCAGTTCTACAATGGGCTGTACGATGATCACAGAGCCATACTTGATGCATCATCTAACGGGAGATTCCAAGAGACCACTGACGATGATAAGGGATGGGCCCTTATTGAAGAGATGGCGAATCACTGTGCTGAGTATGGGAACCCAAGGGATGGTATTAGAAAAGTTCATGCAGTCGATAAGCAAGTTGTGGCTCAGCTGGAAGCCATGAATGCTAGATTTGATAAGTTGGAGTTACATTCTGCTGGGGTGCCTCGGACGGTCCATATGCTTACTAGAGGGGAGACCGTCAGATGTGAGAGATGTGGGAGCAATGACGGTCACACTGTTGTTGGCTGTCTCACGAAGAAGGAACAGGTCCTTGCTCTTCAACAATACAGGCAAGGAGGGGGTTCCTATTATAACAACCAAGGGGCAGTCCATCCCAATTTAAGGTGGACTAGTCAAAATGTGCTTAATCCTACCCATCCTCCGCAGCAGCAGCAGCCGTATGTCCCTCCACATAAGACTCAAGAAGGCTTTCAGAAGCCTCCTTCTTTTCCTACACCTAACTAGAGTGCATCGTCTTCTGGTGGGGTAAGTGAACTAGGTGAGTTGAAGACAATGCTGCAGTCTTTGACAAAGCAGTGGCAGTTGAGAGATCAACAAAAAGACGCATCAATCAAGGCACCCAGTTAGCCGCGAACCAGTATACAAGGAAACCAGGTCATTTGTCGTCACAAGCTGACAAAAATCCACATGAGACGGTAAATTTAATTAATTTGAGAAGCGGTCATTCATATGAGGGACATGAAGTGTTGAAATCAGACCCGAGGAAGGAAAATATTGCTGATGAACAGTGTTCTAGCAAAGAAAAGGAGCTGACGGCAAAGAAAGTACTCGATCGACTAGTTTCTGAGGGTCGATCGAGTAAAAATCTTGAAGAAATTACTTGATCGAGTGGAATTTCTACTCGATCGAGTGAACAGGGAAGAGAAGATGCTCGATCGAGTGAATTTTCTACTCGACCGAGTGATTTTGTTGAAGAAACTACTCGATCGAATAGTATTTTTGGTCGATCGAGTAGTGTAGATAAAGGACAGCTTGATCGAGAGCCTGCTAGTGCTCGATCGATTGAGAAATCACCTGAAAGACCTCGTTCGAGAGGAAAGAAGCGTCCGAAGGACTTGGAGCTTGATCCGGCTGACACGTTGGAAGAGAGGAACAAGGGACTCGAGATACCCATCATGATTCCCTTCCCGAGGCATCTGTAGAGTACTAAAGCTAATCAACAATTCGACAAGTTTGTTGAACTCCTAAGAAGCTTGCAGGTCACTGTGTCATTCGCCGAACTGCTGACACAGGTACCCTCTTACCTTAAATTTATGAAAGAAATTTTATCGCGTAAGAGGCACATTAATGATCATGAGACGGTAGCTTTGACCGAGGTAGGGACAGCCCAAGTTCAGAATAAGTTACCTCCCAAACAGTCAGACCCGAGTAGTTTCTCGATTCCGTGTCATATTGGTACCCATTTGATTGATAACGCGTTATGCGATCTTGGCGCTAGTGTGAGTGTCTTACCGCTGTCTTTGGCTAAGAGACTTGGTTTGACAAAGTTTAATTGCACAAACATGACTATTCAGATGGCCGACCGTAGCATATCATAGCCATTAAGTGTAATAGAAGACATACCTGTTAAGATCGGGAGGTTCTTTATTCCCGTTGACTTTGTTGTGCTTGACATCCCCGAAGATGCCCATACCCCTATTATTTTAGGGAGACCATTTTTATTTACTGCCCGTGTAGTAATAGACGTTGGGGGCAAGACATTGACTTTTCAGGTTGGGGACGAGGAGCTGATATTCTATCAGTCTAAGTTTCGGAGGGCTCCCATGCAAGCTCAGCCTTGGAATGCCCTCTCTTCTATTAACCCTATTATTGACACTCCAAATGAAAATTTGGAGCATTGTGCTGCTATTGTGACCTCTCCGCCTCAGGTTGAGAGCAAAAAAGAGGAAAATTCGTCCGTTTTCCTTGCTGCAGATACAGATGAAAATAATGCAGGAGATGTCAAGGGGTGTTGTGCAATTAATGTCAGTCAAAGTGGGAGTGACGATGTCAAAGCCGGTGAGAAAGGAGCAAGGATGAGAAAAGTTCGCGCATATGTGGATGTCAACTATTCTCCTCCTAACGGTTCAAGTTCAAGCTCGTGGAAATTAAAGAGGACAATCAATGTTGCTGAGATGACATCCTCCAGTCAGGAGCCCTCCAAGGGGCTACAAAATTGCCTTGGGAAGAGAGCGGGGAAATGCCCCGTGTACCAACTTGTAAAAACAAATTTTAAATTTTCCGTTGAACTTTATTTATTACTTTTAATTAGGACAAGTAGAATTTAGACAATTTTTAGCATAGATTAGAGACTATAGACTGTCAATTTCCGTATTTGGTATTTTGGGATACTTTTGCGAGTGTTTCTATGCAGGTTTGGGGAATTTTACACGAATTCAAAGGAAGAATGACGAATTCAAGAGCTTACACGAGGAAAAGAGCTCGATCGAGTACTTTTTGTACTCGATCGAGTGAAATGTGTTCGATCGAGTGATTCCATATTACTCGATCGAGTAAAGCTGAAAAGAGGAGTTCTCGATCGATTAAATTTTTACTCGATCGAGTAGATGGATCTATAAAAACCTCGATCGAGCAGTTCTAAACCACTCGATCGAGTGAAATTGGAAATGACACGCAGGGAGTCTCCTTTAACTCCTTTCTTTTTCATTATTATTTCATTTAACCCCTAATTTTCTCGACACCCATCCCTTTTGCGATCAAAAACCCCAAAATCCCCCATTTTTCTTGCCCATTTGCCAAATCCGTCACCTACATTTTTCTTATTATTGATTAATCGTCATTTGCCCTCTGTTTTCCCTTTGATTTACGCTCATTTACACGGTCTATTAAGGGAATTAGGGTTCCGCGGTTTTCGGTCAAAAATCGCCTTTTTTGCTTGCTGTTTGTCGATTAATTGCAATTTGTAGGATTTCTAGCATCAAGTAAGTAATTCCTACACCTCATTGCATTTTAATTTCATTTATTATGCCTTTTATGAAGTGTATTAGGAATTAGGGTTTCGATTTCAGGTTTGGGTCGAAATTTTCAACAAAAATTTCGATTCCATGTTTAATTTACACTACTTGATGCTTAATTCCCATGCCTCATTGATTTTTGCTTGTTAAATTCGAATTTCGCGCGAAATTCGCGATTAAGGGTGATTTTCAGTCGAAATTTTCGACTGTCAACTGGGTTTTCATGCTGTCATATGCCTAATTTACTTCCGTTGTTGCTTAATTGCTGCTATTGATGCCTGCTACCCTTCCCCTATCGCTGCTTACCCGCTGTTATTCGAAATTTTTGAGGAAAATTGGAAAATTTTTGTGCTGTAAGTCGAATTTTTCGACTGATTAGGGGAATTATCATGCTGTTTTCATGCTTTTTCTTATCAAATTCCCCTGCCCTTTTTATTCAGGATGGATTCTAGCTCTCCGCCCTCCACTAGTTCGACTTCTAGTCTATCCTTGCCTGAGACGGTGGTCCCTGCTGTCACCACCGCCTCCACTTCTGTTAGTACCGTAGCCCCTGTGTTCTTAGTCTCTGCTGCTAGTACAGTTTTTACACCTGCTAGCACCGTCGCTAGCTCTCATTTCGGCCGCCACTTGATCCACGACCACCACCACTGCTAGCACTGCTGCTAGTATTTCTTCCTCAGTGGTGGTCAAAGCAGCCAAAACCTCTACTTCAGCCACGGTGAGCACACCTTTAGCGGACTCACCAGCAATTGCAGCTGCTTTTCGGGCGGCTCAAGTTCCTCGCACCGTCATTGGACGGGCTTCTACCTCAGGTTCTCGAGGTCGGGGCCAAGGTCGTGGACGTGCTCATGCTACGCCAGCTCCTAGTACTTCTCATTCTGTTGCTCCTTCTGGCACGGTCACTGTCCAAGGGGAAGACTCCCTCGACCACCCTGAGTTCCCGCAGGTAATTTTCGTTAATGGTGTACATCGTAAGAGGTTTTATAACCTAGTTGGCTGAGATTTTTTCCCTACCCGGTTCTTAGACCGACCGGCACTTGAGAGACTCGGCTTCTACGAGTCAGTTTGTGAGCTTTTACGGGGCACGGGGTGGTCGGATTCATCACTACGAGTGGCCACACCTTTCTAGAGCTGAGTCTTGAGTTCCTGAGCTCCTTCACCTTCTCCTCTGGGGCACACGACGCTGCCCCCACTAGTCCTTCTGTGTCATTCCGGTTGTTCAACCGGACTTTTTCGATGTCTTTGGAGGAGTTTGGTACCATACTCGACCTTTCATTTACGGGCGACACTACTGCCCCGAGGAAGGTCATTCGTCATCTTTGGCGGACCTTGGCCCAGACCACCTTTCCCGAGCGAAAGCTCGCACAGGTCCACCTTCCCCCTGCCCGTTACTTTCTTAGACTGATGGGGAGCACCATTTTTTGCCGTAGGGAGCAAAACAACATCGACAACAATGAGCTCTCCATCTTAGGCGGTTACCTGAACATTGACTACGAGGGTCCTTTTACTTTCAACATTGCCTATTTGACCGCCCAGTACTTCCAGGCCCAGGGGGAGAAGGTCACGTGATCTATTTTCTGCGGTGGCATAGCCACCATTCTTGCCCGTTCCCTTTTCCCTGTCTGGCCTCGTGACTAACCGTACCTCCCGGGAGAGTGGTATCTGAGCCTAGATGCCATGTATTCTCAGCATTGGCTGACCACAGACTTCCGGACTTGGAAGATTGACGGTTCCTTGTCCGTGGACTTACCTTGCACCACTCTCCCTCGTCTAGCCCCTTTGCCTACTGTCGCACGGGGCACCCGACTTCCACCACTACCTGACTACCACCTCCATGTCCGCCCACCTACCACTTTACCCGCCGCTAAGAAGCGGCGTAGACTTGAGACCGGAGAGGGGCCCACACCTTCTGGGAGCGGCCAGCCTTCCACGGCCACTCCTACACCTACCCCGATCCCTACCTCCACTCCTACTTCCGCACCCGGCGACTAGACACAGACACAACGGATCCTACCGGCTAATTTTGTACCTCCACCACCCTTTGAGGTATCCTCGGTCATGGACCAAGGGCGCCGTGACGGATTGTTAGTTGAGATTGCAGAGAGACAGGCTCGTATGGAGCGGGACTTAGCTTTGACTTTGTTCCCTCTATACGAGTACCAGTTGAGTCAACACCGTCCGATCCCAGAGGGTTGTCCACACCCTTCCTTTTACCGGTACCCAGCTGAGGGGTACCCGGAGTCTGCTGAGGAGGAGGACGAGGACCCGGCGGCGGCAGAGAGAGCTCGAGCTCGGCAGAGGAGGAGGAAAGAGCATGAGGTAGACCCGGACTTCAGGGTGACGGTGGAGGACATGCGCGACAGCGACGAGGAGGCTGACGAGTAGCTAGTAGTCTACTCACTTCCCCAGTTTTCTGGCTGGTTTGGGGAAGTTCGTGTTTTGTATGTTCATCTCACTCTTCTATTTTTGTCTCCTATTTATTTTATTTTTCATTCTTTATTGGTTGTATATTCCGTTCCTCGTATATATCTATTTGGTGAATCTTTGGAGGACAACGAGGGCGTTGTCCGTTTTGGTTTGGGGAGGGTATTGCATCCTTTTGAGTCTGCATTTGCATTTGTTTTGCATTCACGTTTATTTATTTCAGCTTGCATTGTTTATTTATTTCATTAAAAATCAAAAATAAAAAAACATCAAAAAAATTAGAAAAATTTCAAAAAGTTCAAAAAATTTCACGTTTACTTTTGCATATACGTCGAGTCGGAACGGTTGATTTCCGTGATGATATTGCACTATAACTTGTCATTTTTACTTGAGCCTGGCACCTCTGTTGATAGTTATTAGCTTTGTCATACGCATAGTCTACGAGTTTCTGTTCAAATATAGCTGACTGTTTAGACTTGACCTGAAAATTTTGGCAAGCTACTTATAATTTCTAAGATTTAGAGCCGTATAAACTGTTGACATTCATGACCAGTTTACATAGGAATTGAGAGTAGTACTCCTTGCATAAAATGTTTATCATTTTTGCACATTTATGAAATTCGATTTCTTGTCAATTGCATACATTCAGGTTTATGGTCGGTGTCACATGCAGGGAGGTGCTTACAATTTCCCTTTCTTTCATTTTCACCCATTTAGCTCCACTTTAGCCAAATATAGCCTTTTTGACCCATTTGCTACACCCAAAATTTAGCCTGCCAGTCAAGCTAGTTTAGTGTGACTATTGTGGTATATTATTCATCGTTGCGAGTTTGGCTCATTTTCTTTGTGCGGAGTTGGTAGAAAAAGAAAGAATGAGGAAAAGAAGAGACGTGAAATAGGAAAAAAATTGAAAAAAAAAAAAGACAGAAAACGTGAACAGGGGAAAGAAAAGAAAAAAAATGAAAAAATGAATAAAAAGATGTTGAGTTAGTTTGAGAAATAGAAGATCGTATGCGCTTATTTCTATCTTGTGACGGTCTTAATTCTCTGTTTTATTCATATCTTTTTGTATTGGGTACTGAGATGAGTGCCAATGAAGGGCACTTGAGCTTTGTTTTCTAGACAGTTGAGATTCGGATGGTTTTATATGGTCCTGTTTAGGTGCTAGCTTGACGCTTTACCTCCACATTTCCATAATTTATTTTGCCTATTCTCGCCTGTAGCCTTACTTTCCCATATATTTTGTAAGCCCTCGGCTGTGACAGACATTATTGGTTGGAGTGTGTGCATTAGTACTTGAATCGTCTTTCATTTTTGTTGCATGCATGCTATGTAGGTCGCAGTTAGGCGAGTGACTGTTTTTCCTTCTCTCTTTTACATATAACATTCACCCTTTGCTTCATGAGAGAAGAGTGACCATGAGAGAGTCCGATTTTGTTGGTCTTGCAAGGTCGATAGGTTGGCTATATTTCTGAACAGCTTATAACTCGTTTGCGTATTGACTGCTTAGCTACGACTGTTAATTTTTGTTGCATTAAATTAGTTCAAGTAGACAACTTAAGCTAGCTCCGAGTTTTCATTTCCGTTCCATTAGTTGCATTTTAGTTTACTCGAGGACGAGTAAAGGCTCGGTTTGAAGAGATTTGATACGTGTATTTTATATAGTCTTTTTAGCCTATTTTAGCACGTATTTATATGCACTTTCACTACTACAAATGAGCACTTGGGCCACGGCTAAATTCGTGGCGCAAGTGTTAAATTTCCGTGGCTAAATCATTTGGCCACGGGAATACCTTACGTGGTGCAAGTGATCGTGGCCAAGAGATAGCCATGGGAAAAACAAGAACGTGGCTATTATTAAATTTTTGGCCACGAATTCTCTCGTGGCTAATATCCCCCGTGGCCAAAGAAATTTCCCATGGCGAAAAAATAAGTCCCGTGGCAAACAAAATATATAAAAATTAATTAAATAAAACGTAAAATAATTTTTTTTTCACGATCGATATTTTATCATATATGAAACCATGGCAATCTCGATACTGGTTTCGCTAGTTAACTCGATTCAATTGAACGTTCTTTGGTTTCACCAGTCATGCATTCGCGCCCATCATAAAGGCTTCCCAGGAGGTCACCCATCTCAACACTACTCTCACCAGAGCACGCTTAACGGTAGAGTTCTTTTGTTGTGCTACCGAAATTGAAAGTTAACTTTGTTGATAAAATTAGCACTTTGAATCATTTAAGTTTATTTTTTTTATTTCAAAATCTATCTTTAGTACTATTTCACTACAAAAATGTTACATGATTTACGATTTTTTGAGGGGAAAATATTATTTTGGCCAAAACAATCAAATTTTCGATGTTACCCTCCCAATTAATGGTTTTGACGTCATTTTATTGCCCAAGTTAGCAGAACACTTTTCTCCAAAAAGTAAACTTAATCGTGTTTCCTAACATTTTCTTATTTCTTTAGTTTATCGACAATCTTATTTTCATTTCTCTTCTACTCATTCTTTCGTATATTTGTGTACGCAAATTCTATTGTATGATCGTCGTACCTACGATATGAAAAATGTAACCATTTTTTGATAAAATAATGACCACTTTTTATAACTAATGGTGTTTTCCCTCCAAAGGGGTCACTATAAACCAAAAAGTAGTCACTTTTACCCAAAAAACACGGAAAACACTGTCGTACAACCAAATCGTTTATTTTCTTAAACTGATTTGTCTTTGTTATGATTTATCATTTCTTTTCTCAAATATTTCAAATAATTTTAATATGTGACATTAAATTATTATAATTCCTATATTTTCCCAGCGAGGCGCTCATTTTCAATGAAAAAATTTCTCCATATTGAATTTTGGGTAAATTGATAAACACTACCAACTTTGGTCATCTTTTTCATAATCTATACCAACATAATCAATAATTAGTAACCAGTACCAAAATATTATTTTTTTTCTACGATTTTTTTACCAATTCGCCTTCTTACTCTAATTTTTTTCCTATTTTAAAGGTGATTTCATCTAAGAGCGGGATTTTGGAAGTGGTTGACTGAAGATTTGTACTTAAATGATGGCTTTTTGGACTTTCAAGTAGGTTGAGATTAGGTTTTCAAGCGACTTAATATCTATCGTAGAATAAAGTTAATATTTTCCTAGTGATTACTAATTATTGATGTTGTTCGTATTGATTATGAAAAAGGCTCCTTAGATTGATACCGTTTATCAATTTCCCCACTTAACTTTGTCCAATGGTGAAATTAGGCCCCTTCAATTTTATTTGTAGCAATTAAACCCCCTAACTTTAGTTAAAAGTGAAATGAAACACCATTGTTCGATTTTTCATGAAATTCCACCAAAATTCATTTAATAATACAATTAATCAAATACAAAATTTATTTTTTTATAACGTTATAACTTTTATAAAATATATAATTTTAATGGCGAGTATTTTCTTATAATTATACAATTCTTAGAAAATTTATTATAAATGTGAGAATAGTTCATGAAATTTTATCATTTTTTTTATTTTGTTTATTATAGATGAATGCAAAATTATTCTTTAAATGAATAATTTTATATAAATTAACAAATTTACAATTATTTTTTTTGTATATTATATAAGTTGTATAAAGTAAATATAAAATGAATTTTTGTTGAGAATTAAGTGAAAAATAAAAATCAGGGTTGAATTTTACTTTTTGATAGAGTTAAGAGGTTTGATTGCTACTATAGAAACTTAAGGGGCCTAATTTACTTTCATTTCTTATCGCACTCATTTTACTTAATCAATTTTGTAATCTAATTGTCATTTCGTTTCCACTGCTAAATAATATTTTTCTTAAACTTTTTTCTCACCAAGTTAAATTTTATATAAAATTCACATTTTTCTATAAATATCTTACATATAAAATTGTAAATCAAATTTGGAATGAAACAGTTTGACAATATGTTAATTTTATATTTATCTAAGATAAATGATAAATAACTTATTTAAATTTTATATACTATGTCTTTAAATGTGATACGATCATTTAAGATTGTTATTCAAGATTATAATGTTTTAATTAAAAAATTAAAAGAAATTAACCACTTTAATAAACAGAATTATATGTTAAAACAAATTTCTTAAATTAGCAATATTTGAAAAACCTGCAAAAACGTAATTGTGATGTTGTAAAAAAATCAAAAACTTAGATGACAAACTTTTCTTTGCTTGTATATAAGTTTACAAAATTTTAAAATTTCTTTTTAAAGTAAATAAAATAATAAATAAATAGTAAATAATATAATCAAAGTGTTTGAAAAATTTAATCTTTAAATTTATTTTCATATTATTTATATTTGATTAAATTTCATTCAGATTTTTTATTTTATTTTAAGTAAGCAATTTTTAGTTTTGCCTTAACATGAAAATATGTTAATTTAAGTCGGACAAGATACTCGCCACTGGTGTTTGTCAGTTCCCGGCAATTTTTTTATTTTTATTTTTGCCACGGAACAATTCGTGGCTACACAAAATTTCGCCACGGGTGTGACATAGTTCGTGGCTAAAATGATTATTTGCCACGGGTGTAGCTTAATTCGTGGCGGAAGTGACTTTTTGCCACGGGAAAAGTTATCCCGTGGCATAAATTTTTTTCCAAAATAATGATTAAATTTTTCCGTGGCTAAGCGAGAATTTAGCCACGAATTATAAATTCCGTGGCATAATTCGTGGCGCAAGTGACAATTTGTTGTAGTGTTTCATACTGTTTATATTGCATTTTGCCCCCGAATTGGCTACTTTGGTTCGTTTTGTCCGTTTTGTAGAAATGAACGCGAAAGTAGTGGAATCGTACCATCTTTCGTCCTTTTTGCATACATTTTGAGGAGACGGGATTTTTGGAGTGAGTTCTGCATTGGGAAGCGTGAAGGCACGGTTTACGAGGCGATCGGGTACGAGATTGGGCTGATTGGAAGGAAGAATACTCGATCGAGTATTTTTATTACTCGATCGAGTGGTTTTTATAGCCTGGGTTGATCGATCGAATGGTTTCTGTGGCCCTGGTTAATCGATCGACTGGATTTCTACTCGATCAAGAAGTGCTGAAAAAATTTCTCCATATTGAATTTTGGGTAAATTGATAAACACTACCAACTTTGGTCATCTTTTTCATAATCTATACCAACATAATCAATAATTAGTAACCAGCATCAAAATATTATTTTTTTCTACGATTTTTTTACCAATTCGCCTTCTTACTCTAATTTTTTTCCTATTTTAAAGGTGATTTCATCTAAGAGCGGGATTTTGGAAGTGGTTGATCAAGATTTGTACTTAAATGATGGCTTTTTGGACTTTCAAGTAGGTTGAGATTAGGTTTTCAAGCGACTTAATATCTATCGTAGAATAAAGTTAATATTTTCCTAGTGATTACTAATTATTGATGTTGTTCGTATTGATTATGAAAAAGGCTCCTTACATTGATACCGTTTATCAATTTCCCCACTTAACTTTGTCCAATGGTGAAATTAGGCCCCTTAAATTTTATTTGTAGCAATTAAACCCCCTAACTTTAGTTAAAAGTGAAATGAAACACCATTGTTCGATTTTTCATGAAATTCCACCAAAATTCATTTAATAATACAATTAATCAAATACAAAATTTATTTTTTTATAACGTTATAACTTTTATAAAATATATAATTTTAATGGCGAGTATTTTCTTATAATTATACAATTCTTAGAAAATTTATTATAAATGTGAGAATAGTTCATGAAATTTTATCATTTTTTTTATTTTATTTATTATAGATGAATGCAAAATTATTCTTTAAATGAATAATTTTATATAAATTAACAAATTTACAATTATTTTTTTTGTATATTATATAAGTTGTATAAAGTAAATATAAAATGAATTATTGTTGAGAATTAAGTGAAAAATAAAAATCAGGGTTGAATTTTACTTTTTGATAGAGTTAAGAGGTTTGATTGCTATGATAGAAACTTAAGGGGCCTAATTTACTTTCATTTCTTATCGCACTCATTTTACTTAATCAATTTTGTAATCTAATTGTCATTTCGTTTCCACTGCTAAATAATATTTTTCTTAAACTTTTTTCTCACCAAGTTAAATTTTATATAAAATTCAAACTTTTCTATAAATATCTTACATATAAAATTGTAAATCAAATTTGGAATGAAACAGTTTGACAATATGTTAATTTTATATTTATCTAAGATAAATGATAAATAACTTATTTAAATTTTATATGCTATGTCTTTAAATGTGATACGATCATTTAAGATTGTTATTCAAGATTATAATGTTTTAATTAAAAAATTAAAAGAAATTAACCACTTTAATAAACAGAATTATATGTTAAAACAAATTTCTTAAATTAGCAATATTTGAAAAACCTGCAAAAACGTAATTGTGATGTTGTAAAAAAATCAAAAACTTAGATGACAAACTTTTCTTTGCTTGTATATAAGTTTACAAAATTTTAAAATTTCTTTTTAAAGTAAATAAAATAATAAATAAATAGTAATAATATAATCAAAGTGTTTGAAAAATTTAATCTTTAAATTTATTTTCATATTATTTATATTTGATTAAATTTCATTCAGATTTTGTATTTTATTTTAAGTAAGCAATTTTTAGTTTTGCCTTAACATGAAAATATGTTAATTTAAGTCGGACAAGATACTCGCCACTGGTGTTTGTCAGTTCTCGGCAATTTTTTTATTTTTATTTTTGCCACGGAACAATTCGTGGCTACACAAAATTTCGCCACGGGTGTGACATAGTTCGTGGCTAAAATGATTATTTGCCACGGGTGTAGCTTAATTCGTGGCGGAAGTGACTTTTTGCCACGGGAAAAGTTATCCCGTGGCATAAATTTTTTTCCAAAATAATGATTAAATTTTTCCCGTGGCTAAGCAGAATTTAGCCACGAATTATAAATTCCCGTGGCATAATTCGTGGCGCAAGTGGCAATTTGTTGTAGTGTTTCATACTGTTTATATTGCATTTTGCCCCCGAATTGGCTACTTTGGTTCGTTTTGTCCGTTTTGTAGAAATGAACGCGAAAGTAGTGGAATCGTACCATCTTTCGTCCTTTTTGCATACATTTTGAGGAGACGGGATTTTTTGGAGTGAGTTCCTGCATTGGGAAGCGTGAAGGCACGGTTTACGAGGCAGTCGGGTACGAGATTGGGCTGATTGGAAGGAAGAATACTCGATCGAGTATTTTTATTACTCGATCGAGTGGTTTTTATAGCCTGGGTTGATCGATCGAATGGTTTCTGTGGCCCTGGTTAATCGATCGACTGGATTTCTACTCGATCAAGAAGTGCTGAAAAAATTTCTCCATATTGAATTTTGGGTAAATTGATAAACACTACCAACTTTGGTCATCTTTTTCATAATCTATACCAACATAATCAATAATTAGTAACCAGTACCAAAATATTATTTTTTTTTCTACGATTTTTTTACCAATTCGCCTTCTTACTCTAATTTTTTTTCCTACTTTAAAGGTGATTTCATCTAAGAGCGGGATTTTGGAAGTGGTTGACTGAAGATTTGTACTTAAATGATGGCTTTTTGGACTTTCAAGTAGGTTGAGATTAGGTTTTCAAGCGACTTAATATCTATCGTAGAATAAAGTTAATATTTTCCTAGTGATTACTAATTATTGATGTTGTTCGTATTGATTATGAAAAAGGCTCCTTACATTGATACCGTTTATCAATTTCCCCACTTAACTTTGTCCAATGGTGAAATTAGGCCCCTTAAATTTTATTTGTAGCAATTAAACCCCCTAACTTTAGTTAAAAGTGAAATGAAACACCATTGTTCGATTTTTCATGAAATTCCACCAAAATTCATTTAATAATACAATTAATCAAATACAAAATTTATTTTTTTATAACGTTATAACTTTTATAAAATATATAATTTTAATGGCGAGTATTTTCTTATAATTATACAATTCTTAGAAAATTTATTATAAATGTGAGAATAGTTCATGAAATTTTATCATTTTTTTTATTTTATTTATTATAGATGAATGCAAAATTATTCTTTAAATGAATAATTTTATATAAATTAACAAATTTACAATTATTTTTTTTGTATATTATATAAGTTGTATAAAGTAAATATAAAATGAATTATTGTTGAGAATTAAGTGAAAAATAAAAATCAGGGTTGAATTTTACTTTTTGATAGAGTTAAGAGGTTTGATTGCTACGATAGAAACTTAAGGGGCCTAATTTACTTTCATTTCTTATCGCACTCATTTTACTTAATCAATTTTGTAATCTAATTGTCATTTCGTTCCACTGCTAAATAATATTTTTCTTAAACTTTTTTCTCACCAAGTTAAATTTTATATAAAATTCAAACTTTTCTATAAATATCTTACATATAAAATTGTAAATCAAATTTGGAATGAAACAGTTTGACAATATGTTAATTTTATATTTATCTAAGATAAATAATAAATAACTTATTTAAATTTTATATGCTATGTCTTTAAATGTGATACGATCATTTAAGATTGTTATTCAAGATTATAATGTTTTAATTAAAAAATTAAAAGAAATTAACCACTTTAATAAACAGAATTATATGTTAAAACAAATTTCTTAAATTAGCAATATTTGAAAAACCTGCAAAAACGTAATTGTGATGTTGTAAAAAAATCAAAAACTTAGATGACAAACTTTTCTTTGCTTGTATATAAGTTTACAAAATTTTAAAATTTCTTTTTAATGTAAATAAAACAATAAATAAATAGTAAATAATATAATCAAAGTGTTTGAAAAATTTAATCTTTAAATTTATTTTCATATTATTTATATTTGATTAAATTTCATTCAGATTTTGTATTTTATTTTAAGTAAGCAATTTTTAGTTTTGCCTTAACATGAAAATATGTTAATTTAAGTCGGACAAGATACTCGCCACTGGTGTTTGTCAGTTCTCGGCAATTTTTTTATTTTTATTTTTGCCACGGAACAATTCGTGGCTACACAAAATTTCGCCACGGGTGTGACATAGTTCGTGGCTAAAATGATTATTTGCCACGGGTGTAGCTTAATTCGTGGCGGAAGTGACTTTTTGCCACGGGAAAAGTTATCCCGTGGCATAAATTTTTTTCCAAAATAATGATTAAATTTTTCCGTGGCTTGTTAATTTAGCCACTAATTATAAATTCCGTGGCATAATTCGTGGCGCAAGTGGCAATTTGTTGTAGTATTTCATACTGTTTATATTGCATTTTGCCCCCGAATTGGCTACTTTGGTTCGTTTTGTCCGTTTTGTAGAAATGAACGCGAAAGTAGTGGAATCGTACCATCTTTCGTCCTTTTTGCATACATTTTGAGGAGACGGGATTTTTTGGAGTGAGTTCCTGCATTGGGAAGCATGAAGGCACGGTTTACGAGGCAGTCGGGTACGAGATTGGGCTGATTGGAAGGAAGAATACTCGATCGAGTATTTTTATTACTCGATCGAGTGGTTTTTATAGCCTGGGTTGATCGATCGAATGGTTTCTGTGGCCCTGGTTAATCGATCGACTGGATTTCTACTCGATCAAGAAGTGCTGGAAAGTGGAGTTACTCGATTGAGTAACATTTATGTTCGTTCGAGTAACTTATCTGGAGCTTTACTCGATCGAGTGGTTTCAAATTACTCGATCGAGTGGTTTAGGCTTTCATGGGCTTTAATTAGCCCGTGAACTTGTTTTAGCTTTTGAACTTAGTTTATTTTCTATTTAAACGCAACTTTACTAGGTCATTAGCATCTAATTCATTATCTATCATTTTCCAAGACTGTGTTGCTTTCATCCTTCACTGTAACTTTGCTTTCGGGGTTATTTAGCTCGGATTTTGTCGTTCGTTACGCCGGATTCTTGCGATTGTAATCTCTTTCTCCTTTCTTAATAATAATCTCTCTTTCATTTACTTTAGTTGTTCGTTTTACTTCATTTATTTATTTTCCCTAATTACTTTTATGCAATTTAATTATCATTTCATTATGTTTATTGCTAGTTCATTCATCTTTATTAGTTTTGGTAATATTAATAGCCATATGAGTAGCTAAATCGATTTCATGTTGGGATTAGGGGATCTACAGTAGGAATGTGACGATGTAGTGAATAAATTAGATGAATTAAATGTGAGATTCTGTCACCATAGCAATATAACTGTATTTACCGACTTAGTTGAGTGCACGCTTCTGAGTCACCTTTTTAATCTGGTTAAATTTAATCCTGGATCGGAAGATTGGACTAAACAAACCTCCTATGAATAGTAGACTACCCTGACGAGGAGGGAAGTTAAGTTAGTGGTAATTTAGGATAGAAAGTGGACCGGAAGGACCTTTCCATATCCGTCGCGCAGTAATTTATCTAAGTTGTTTACAGTTGAGTCACTGGACTACCGTAGTGAACCGAAATCATGAGATGTCCCCTCTCTATTGATAGTTTATCATCTTTTTCTGCCTTTATTTCTCTTTTCTCTGCTTCTCTTCCTTTAAACCTTTTAGTTTAGAAAACCAATTTAAACACCCCCCATTTTGTGACCAAATAGACGGACTCTTACAGATATCTTGCCTCCCTGAGGAGATCGACCTAACTTCCCTTGCTATATAGTTAGTTTAGTTAGTTATTTTTGATAGGTATACGACAGCCCTGTGAACCACCATTTGTAAATTTTCTAACCCCTTAACTCGCATTTTACTTCCTTTATTGCATTTTTGTCATTTTCGGATTTGCATTTTTGTGCTTTGATCAAGATTTTTGACATGAGAGCAAGTGAGGGAGGTATTTTAACATGTTTTGATGTGTATTGTTTGATCAAGTGTGGGGATAGCAAGTGCCTAGGCTAAATGAGCCTTTGTAGTGCACCCACAACATTTAACAAAGGAGAAGAAGAAAGAATGACCTGGGAAAAAGAATCCCCATGAGCGGACTTGAGCTCGTGGGAGCTGAAGGAAATCCGAGCGAGTTGAAGGGAATTCGAGCGAGCTGAAGGGTATCCGAGCGTCCCGTGTTAAATCCGAGCATCGTGACCTTAGGACGCGGGTCCTGGGAAAGCTTGAATTGAATAAAGTGTCCTGTAAGAAAATCTGAGCAGATCATCATCAGGACGCTCGTCCCCATTCTTAGGACGCTCGTCTTGGCATCAGTCCGTGCATCCTGGCATGCTTCAAAGTTTATGAAATCTCCCTATAAGGAAATATGCACGTCCCTAGGAGAATCCGAGCGTCCCCAGAAGGAATCCGCTCGAGCTGAGACGGATTTGTGCGTCCTGACATGGGTTTGCAATTTCAGGAAATCCTGTAAACTGATCAGAGCGTCTCGTGCCTGATCCACGCGTCCCTAGCTTCTACTTAAGCAAAACACAGGATTTCCCTTCCTTATTCCTAATTCATTTCTATCTTTTACAAACACAAACACATACCTTTTCTCTCACTAAAACCCTCAATCAACCCATTCAAAAACACCAATTTCTTAACAAAATTCACCACCATTCAAACAAAACTTGCTCAAAATGAGATTAAATCACTCCTTTATCAACAAAAGACCATCTAAACATCAAATTCCTCACAAATTGAATCAATTTTCTAGGGTTTGGGCAAAAATTCAAAAATCCTAAATTGATTGTGGAATTGATTGAAGTTTGAGGAAGCAAGGAACATTCAAGCAAAATCTTGGTTTGTTGATACCAATTTGAGAAGGAGAACACAATGGCAAGGACAAAAGGCGGAACCAAGGCACCAAAGACTCCAAATTTATCAAAGAGACAACAAGCTCTTCTTGCATCTAAGGCTTTGGTAGTGACACAACCAAGGGTGGAAATCCAAGAAATCGCAACTCCTATCGAGGAAGCTACCACACCTACTCCGGTTATAAAATAATTGCCAAATTTTCCGGAGGTAACTTTTTTAACCGATGCTCATAGGAATGCATTTTTATCCCTTACTAGAAAGACTATTGTGGCTACCAAGTTTATATGTCAAGACACTTTGGAAAAATTGGGTGTGCTTAAGCGAACTAGAACATTTTTCGAGTCCATAAGGTTGTTAGCCCTCTTTGAAATGGAAGAATTGACCTACCCTTCATTAACCATGGAGTTCATAAGCTCCTTGAAGGTATCTAAGGTAGAGACTCGACATTTTGTTGATTTCCGTCTTGAGAACAAGAGTAGAAGTATGACTTTGGGTGAGTTTGGTAATGTGTTTGGTCTTTCACAATATCATCATTATGAGAAGAAGCCTTTCAAATATGATGCCGCACCCCTTTGGAAAGCCAATACCGGTCGAAAGTTTGATTCTTTACGGGATTGTCATGCTCTATATGTTCATCATACGTGCATAAGAGTATGGCACAAGTTTGTGGGCAATACCTTGATTGCTAGAGTAGGCACCAATCACTTCACCGAACTTGATTTTGTCTACCTTGAGTCCTACATGAATATCAATGGAAAGTTCACCAAAAATTACTACATTCTTCGCCTATTACTTGATCGGTTGCTTGAGATTGATAATAGGAAAGACGGAGCGGCCTTCATTGTAAATGACAGCTTAGTAACGAGGCTAGCTAAGCACTTTAACCCAAATTTAAATAAAGATAACACATACAAAACGGTTAAAGGGAGAAACCTCCTTGATATGAGCACTATGATCAACAAATTCCATTGGGTCAAGAATGACAATCTTGACAACAAGTATGAGTGGCTCATCAACGAAGCTAAGTCCTTTGTCTTGCCTTGCAAGATTTACCGTCTCTCATTCCGTAGATTAAACTACCTATTGCTCATCTCCAAGGAAGCCGAAGTGATAATTAAGCAACATAGGGAACCAATTGCAAAGCCCTCCTCCTCCACCATTGTGACTCCACCATACCCCTTTGCCTACCAAGAATTCAAACTAAGTGGCTCTATTGTCACGGTAGGCAATAACGACTATTTTACCCAAGTAATGCAACAAATGCATAAAGAAGCTCATGAAGATCGGGTGAATGCCTACCATGCCCAATATCCACCCCTTCTACATCTAGCTAGGCAAGGACGTCTTGATCCTTCATGTCCTTTGCCTAGTTAGGCGGATAAGGAAGTATTCTTCCATAATGCTTCTCAAGATGCCGAAATGGATAGTCGGGTGGCATATGGAAAGGAGGTTGTTGTTTATGAAGACGGGGTAGGTAGTAATTCATGCCAAGAAGAAGAAGAGCAAGGTTAAAGTTCCAATGATGATGATGATGGAAATGGTGAGTCCTCCGGGTCAATGGAGGTAGATGATGAAGAAGATAATGAGGAAATTGATGATGCCGGTAATGAAGATGTCACAATGAGCGACAATTGAGGGTTTACAAGGCTATTTGGAGGATAACACACATGCAGGGTTGATTACTTGACTTCAACCTATTCCATTGTGAGTTTCCTACACCTCATTTAGCTTTGTCTGTATAACATGTTTTTAATCTTTATCTTGAGTACTTGTCTTGAGTCCTAGCAACATATGAAGGACTCCCACCTCGGTTCCATGGAGGTGTCTCATTTTGTTCCCACCTTGAAAATCCAAAATGACAATTAGATTCATGCATTGCATACTTGCCTTGTGCATGAACTCCCCCTATTTTTACACTAGAAATAGTGTCTTACTTGGTTTGAAGAAGTTCAAACACAAAGGATGCGAGTTATTTCAAATTAGCTCTCCGAACAATAGAAAGCATGCATCATATAGAATAGATTAGAATGCATCACTTTTGTATATATGTCATATAGTTTGCATATTAGTGTAGAAATCATGCATATTCATTTAGCTTGCATTGCATAATTTTCTATCGTTTTAGCCATTGAGGACAATGCCCATACTAGTGTGGGGATGGAAATTCTAACTTAACTTTTAAAATAAAAAATGATAAAAATTGAAAAATTACAAAAACCATAAAAATATGAAAAATTTAAAAATCGAAAAACATGTCCTTTCCTTTGTAGTATAGAATTGTATATTGTGTATATACTTGTGTTTGTTTGTCCTCTTGTAACATTGGATCGACTACGCCACATCCGAGGCATGAGGAATATGAAGACCGCATGGTATGATCTTTCCAATTTCCTTTTTCCTCTCTATGTTAATGACTATGTGGCTTTATTTTGATTGATGCGGTACAAACCAATGTGATCTTAGGAGTTGCATGTAGTTTATATGGCATACTAGTTAATAGAAGCATACGCATTAGGTTGTATAAATGTTAGTTCCATCATGGCATGCAGTTACATTTTAGGAAATTTTTTGTGAAAATATCTATTTGGGAAACTCGACAAGTGTATATAAGGCCCTTGTAGATACTTTTTCTTCTTGAGACTTTGCTCACTAGAATACCTCTAAAACACCCTAGGATGTGTCATGCTAGTATCCTTTGACCCATGGACTAAGGCCTAGTCAAGAGTACCTTGTGATGTGATGACTCATTGGCTACCGTTTATTCCAAGGCGGCCCTTGAAACCATGCAACCATCTTCCACTTCTATCGCATTTTGTCAACAAAAAGGGAATGGGCACAAAAAAATAACAACTTGAGTTCAAGTACCAAATTAAAAATCAAGAAGTTTTCACAAATTCGTTTAATGAAAAGAGGAGTACAAAAATAAGAACTCCTATGCTACAAATAAAAGCACCCTTGTTACAAATTGAGGTGACTTTGGAAATGTTCAAAAAAATGAAAAAGTTGAAAATTGTCAAGCATCAAATTACCAAACATCAAACAAATGGCAAAAGAAATTGTTCTCAAAAATGTCAAATGCCACAAGAATTTGAGGGGAATAACAAAACCAAAAGCAAACTCCCTTTTACGAAACTCAAAGTACATTGACCACTTTTTCCATTGAACCTACTTGTGTGCATGGTAGAGAGGGGGCGACCCTTCTTCTTGTATAGGCAAGAGGGGGAATTCCGCGATCCTACAGTGTTTCTAACATCAATGGGAGTCTACTCTTGACGAAATCAATTAGCAATTGAGGACGAAGGTACCCTAGCTTGACACAACTCAGAGGTGATTTATTGGTATCCTTTTTTTGCTTAGTAACTTGAAGAAACCATATCTATAATGGAGTGTGTACCCTTAGATTGCTTCCCTTCTAGATAACTTCCGCTACTTAGATGAGGAAAGTGGCTATTCTTGTTGGAATATGTGTCCTCCGACAATAATGCGATCACAACTGTCGATCATGATGATCACATGTTTAAATCTCATTTTAAGAATACATGTGGGAAGTAATATTTTACTGTCAACTGTTCCACACATATCGGTAATGATTGGCTGACTAGAGTTTGACATTACTATCGTGCGACGGTGGTGATCAGTTGATCCCCTTAGGTCATACCTAAAGGGTAACACTCTTAATTGATTATTTAATTGATCGTGTGACGATACAGGTTAATTAAATTACTTAAAATTGACGGAAAATTTTGGAAGTAATATTTACGTATCTCATTATAATTTGATTAAATGAGATACGGTCTAAGTGATCGAATTTTTTTATTACTTAGATGAAATTATTGTTTAAGGAAACAATTGCATTAGAATGAATAATTCATTATAAATACCAGATGTTGTGATTTACAATTGGTAAGTTATTTTGGTACAAGTAATTATGAATTACTAAAGTCGATTTTGTACATGACGTATTTTTATTAATGCGTTGATTTTTAATATGTTAAAAATTCATAACAATTTTACATGACTTGTGACATGTGACAAATTGACAAAGATAAAATGGAATCTTCTTTATCTTAAATGGACCGAAATAAGTGGTGTATTAGGCTAAATATTGTGTTGATTAATTTTAAGTGGAAAACATAATCATTTACCTAATTGCTAGCCATGCAAACCTAGTTGTTTTTGTGAAGAGCAACTTGATCATGCATTGGCCAACACCACCCCACCCTACCCGGTTTTGTCATAGAGAAAAGCCAAGGGTTTTTCTCTATAATTTGTCTAATATACACTATATGCATCTTAGTGTATTATTCATTCAAACATCATCTAAAATATAGAGTTTTAGAGAGATAAATTACTTCTTCTTCTCCCTTCTCTTAAACCGAAAATTAAGAGACCAAAAACAATATTTTTGGGGCAATTTTATTCAAAATTAATATTGTTCTAGTATCAATAATATTAATTTTATTAAGAGGTTATCTTGGGTATTATTCCTTGGGAGGGATTCTATACTTGAATCCTTTGTTCATCCATATTAGGAGAGCTCAAGAACAAGTGAGTAGGAGAACTCACTTGTGCCCAATAATCCGAAATTTCCAATGTAAGAATGATGATATCTTCACTATATTTACTTATGTTTGCATGCATAAGATCTAATTAATTTTATGACTAAATTAAATGGAACATATAAGAATATGTTGAGTATTATGAGATATAGATTTCTAACATGTGGTATCATAGCCTTAGGTTGTTTGCACGCAAATCGGTTATAGTTTTTCCGAGTTATACGATTAACGTATAAAACTTATAAATTTGTGTTTATTATGATATATCATGAAATCAATTATGCATGTTAAAGTTTCTGGTCCTAAAATGTATTTAGGATATTTTGGTTAATTTATGGATTTTTATTGTTCATTATAATAGTGGGGCATTAAAATGTGATTTTATGATAAAAATGTCATGTTCGGACTAAAATTAGCTAAACTTTGTTTTTTCCAGTGTTTTTTGGATATGTTTTCACATATATTATATTTAGATGACCTATAAAGTTTCATAATTTTATGAGTTCTTATGCTCGAAATATGGATTTTTCATGATAAAATCGAATTTAAATGACAAAATAGGTTAATATGAGAAATATTTCGAATCTTGTCATAGAAATTTAGTATGCTGTCACATGAAATTTTATAAGATGTGTGTAAAATAATAGGCTATAATGAAGTCTTTATGCATGATTTATGAATTTTTGATGAAAAATAACATAAATAGTGACTTTAATTAGTATAAATTGCTAAAACATACTTCATGACTAAGGAAAAAACGTTACATGTTGCATTTTATGATATATTTCAGATCTAAACATGAAAATTTAATAAATATAATTTTTCTCATATTTTTATGGTTGTTATATGATAAATCCGATAAACCACAACATTGTTTTTCCTCGATAAATTTCGAAATTTTTATCCTAAGTTTTTGAACATTATGAGTGTCATGGTATTTTTCTAGAATGTTCATGTGTTTAAATTTTGAATTTTGAATTTATTTGAAATTTTAATGATTTATTTGAAGTTTATGGCTTTTATTGTAATTTTAAGTCCTTTTATGAACAATATTAACAAATATAAGTTAATTATTTTCAAATGTTAGTGGAGACTAATTTTCAGTCCTAAGATGGTTAGGGTAATTAACTAATACATAAATATGATTTTATGTAATTTTTTGTGATTTTAAAAGGTTGAATCACGCAAATCCGTAAAAACCGATTAATATACGATATTGGTTCCTTAAAGGCGATTTAGCATAAAATTGGGCATGTTCATACATATTATAATGTTGCATTTATTCAACATGTTTTATTATTGGAGGATTGACAACCTTCCATCAATTATCAAGCACTTCTATTATTCTTTGCTTTATTATTTGGATCATCTCCATAGGTATAATTCCTTTTTGCCCTTGTTTAATTATTGTTAATCACATCATTTATTCAACATGTTTTGATTTGTTAGTATGATTGACAACCTTATTAGCATGCTAAACTTGATCATGAGTGCGTAGTTCTTTAGCTAGGGTTAATGGGGAATTAGGGGAAACAAACATGGGAATTAACCTATGCTTAATATAATATGTTTTCATAACTAATTTGCTTGCTTGTTGTAATTTCAACCTACGCACATGTTACGTTTGATGAAATGCGAGCCTATTAATCCTTGCAGTTTTTACCCATCTCCTATCTTTTCAATGAGGCTTGAAAGACATAAACCAACTCGAGCCTCATTAGACCATGCATAAGAGTTGAATAGGAGGAGACTAAGTCGACTTGTAGGTGTTGTACAGTCTAGACGACTCGGCTCCGGGACCTAAATTCTCCTAGGGATTGTAAGATATACACTAACTCGATCCCATCACAGTGCTTGCATCTATTTGAGAACATGTTTGTATAATCTATTCCCATGAATCCCCTATCAATCCATGACACCCTAATGCTTTCAATCAATTGTTTACAAACCCCTTTATTTGCTTTACTTTACTTTCATTAATTTACTGATGAACGTATCGTTGTACACCCTCAAACACATTTATACCCAAATATTAGCATAGAAACCAAGTCGGGGTAGATCCAGGGGACGGGGGTATTCAAATTGTTCAATCTAATCGTTGTTGTGCTAAGGGTTGTCACAATTGGTTTGGGTTAATGATTCTAAACTAAAGAAGGCAATGGAATAAAACAAGCAATAAAGCAAATAAAGATGTAAACAATTAATAAAGGATACTAGGATATCATGGGATATCATGGGATCATAGGGAATTATGGTAAGATATATTTTTTATTTTCTTTGTGACGAGGGGTTTATTCCCCCCGGGCCCAGGCATTCCAGCGTCACCACCTGGACCATGTAAACCACCCCAATTGGGGCCGCCGAGATAACCGCATGTATTGCTCATCCGTGGGTTCGAACACGGGACCTCGCAATTCTTGCCTTTGCAAGGTTTGAGGTTACCCAAGTCTACCACTAGACTGCAAGCACTTGGTTAATTATGGTAAGATAGCATAAATGAGTGATATAGATTCAAGGAATTTATTATTGTTGGATTTAAGTTAGTTCATGCCATATAGTTCATAAGAAGATTTGGGTCACGGAGCCGTGTCATTTTTGACTTTACAACACCTACAAGTCGACTTAATTCTTCCTATTTGACTACATGCATGATAAATCAATTCATAAGGAAACTTACATCTCGGAGCCGAGTCCGTTAAGACTTTACAACACCTACAAGTCGACTTGGGTTTTCCCTATTCAACTCTATGCAAGGTCTATCAAGGCTTGAGTTGGTTTATATGTTACAAGCCTTGTTGGATAGATAAGAGATGGGCAAAAAATGCAAGGTTTCATAGTCTGGCATTTCATCAAACATGATATGTGCATAAGTTGAAGAACAATAAGAGAGCATTCAAATGAACTCATTAAGCATAAATCTATCCCATGATTAACTCCCCTAATCCCTCACTAATCAAAGGATAAGTAACTACTCACTTATTATCATGGAAGACATGTTATCAATGGTGTCAATCATTACAACAAGTATAAACATGATTAAAGAGTGAGGAAATAAACAATAAAAAGTAAAGAGTAAAGAGATTATACCAAACTTAAGATGAACAATTGGAAATGAAAGAATAATAGAAGAAAACTTAATTGATTGATGAAGAGTTGTCAATTCTCCAATAATAACCCAACAATCGTACCCAATAATAAACTTGAATTACCCAATAATAAACTTCAACAATAATTAAGGAAAGATTAATGTGCGATTTTGTGGAATGATTAAAGACTAATCTATTCTAATCTAATCCTAATAAAGGCTTAATCTAATCTAAGGAAACTTGGTTCGTAGCTAGGTAATACAATGGAGTATATATAGTGGTACATCATTAGGTTAAGCAAGGGTAGATTAGTGTATAACAATGCATAAGTGTTGAATAGAGCTTTGCAAGTCCCGAGGGAAATGCGCGGATCATGTAGCAACTCCCAAGGAAATCCAAGTGGATTGGCTTGAAGCACGGCTTGTCCTGTGAGGGGATTCGCTCGGACTGGGCATCAGGACGCCCGGATCCTGGTCTGGGACGCTCGTCCTGAGCTCAGGACGCTCGGATCCTGGGACAGGGTTGTTCTCCATTATTGACTGCCTAACAGTCCGCTCATCCTGAGTCTGGGATGCCCGGCCTAAGCTTAGGAAGCTCGTCTCCAGTCTGGGATGCCCGGCCTGAGTCTGGGACGCCCGGATTGAGTTCGGGACGCGCGGATCCTGGGACAGCTTGTCTATTTGAGCTGGGATTGTAAAACGGACGTCATTTCCTCATCCGGACTCCTATTGGAGTGATTCAAAAGCCTAGACCACTTTATTTTTTGAAGCTGTTTCATCTAGCATATTTTTAGAGCCGAAAATGCAAATCTTGGTTTGGTTCCGAGCAATTTCTTTTTGTAATGGCTTACTTTTCGTCATCCTTGCTTTTAAGCCTATGATCCTTCTATATACTCTTTATTCCTATATCCTTATTCATCATTCTTTCCTCCTCTTCATACTAATCCATCCAAGATCATCAACAAGCTTTCAAATATGCGTGAGAGATGGGAATTCCGCCTCATTATCTTCTTTCGTACAAGACATATACAATGCAATAGGAAAGCAAAATAGGAAGGAATTGAAGGATAAAATGGTCATGAAATGCTATATTAGTATGCAAAATGGGTTCAATTAGGGGGTAAATGTGCGCAATTAAGAGTCACATCAAACATTCCAAAACCGAACCTTTACTCGTCCCGAGTAAAGAGGTGACTAGAACTAGACCTTTATTTAAACTATGCTAGTAATAATGTAACCGATGTGACACAATTAGCGGGTCTCACTCCGCCCCTTCAACTCACAACAAGACATCTATGAGGTAAGATGCCTCCTTGCAAGGCACGGTGAGGCTTGCCAAAATGGCGATACATCCAAGCATTAAGCACCACAAAATAAGTAATGGATGCATCTACGAAAGAATAGCCACTTTCCTCATCTAAGTGGCGGAAATCATCTATAAGGGAAGCAATTTAAGGGTACACACTCCATTGTAGATATTATTTCTCCAAGCTACTAAGTCCAAAACGATATCAACAAATCACCTCCAAGTTGTGTCAAGCTAGGGTACTTTTATCCTCAATCGCTAAATGCTTTTATCAAGAGTAGGCTCCCTATGATGTTAGAAACACTGTAGGATCGCGGAATTCCCCCTCTTGCCTAGACAAGAGGAAGGGTCGTCCCCTCTCTACCACACACAAAAGTGGAATCAATGGATAAAAAGGGATCAATATGTTTGAATTTCACAATGATAGTTTGCTTTTGTTTGGTTTCCCCCCAATTTCTTGTGTTATTTGATTTTTGAGAACATTTCTTTTGCCACTTTTGATGTTTTGACAATTTTCATACTTGGCAATTTCTTTTGCATTTTTGAACATTTTCAAAGTAACCCCATTTTGTAGCAAGGGTACTTTTATTAAAGCATAGGAGTCTATTTTTGCTTCTCTTTTCATTGATGTATTTTTGTGCAAACTTTTTGATTTTCATTTTCGTACTTGAACTCAATTTGGAGATTTATGTGCCCATTCCCTTTTTCTTGACAAAATATGATGATAGGAGTGAAAGAGTGGTTGTATGGCTTCAAATGTCACCTTGGAATAAACGGTAGCCAAAGAGTTATCATACCTCAAGGTACTCTTGACTCGGCCTTAGTCCATGAGTCAAAAGATACTAGTATGACACATCCTAGGGTGTCTTGAGGGTATTCTAGCAAATAAAGTCTCAAGGAGAAAAATTATCTACGAGGGCCTTATATACACTTGTCAAGATTCCCAAATAAACATTTTCACAAAATTTTCTAACCATGCAAACTACATGCCATGATGTAACTAACATATATAAAACTCTAATAAATATGCTTCTATCAATTATTATGCCATATAAACTAAATGCAAACGCCTAACAACACATTGGTTCATACCGCATCAATCAAAATATAGCCACATTGTCATTAACATATAAAAAGGAGGAGGGAGATTTGGAAAGATCATACCATGCAGTCTTCTATTTCCTTCGTGCCTTGAATGTGGCGTAGTCAACCCAATGTGATAAGAGTGACAAACAAACAAACAAACAAATATATACAATATATATATATATATATATATATATATATATATATATATATATATATATATATATATATATATATATATATATATATATATATATATATATATATATATATATATATATATACAATTCTACACTACAAAGGAAAGAACATGTTTTTGGAATTTTTAAATTTTCAAATTTTTATGGATTTTGTTTTCATGAAATTAAAGAACATATTTTTGGGATTTTTCGAAATGTTTCAATTTTTATGCATTTTTGGAATATAAATTCCCATCCCCCACCTTATTTTGGACATTGTCTTAAATACACATGTAGGAGTAGGAATGAAAAAGAAATACATGTTTTTTTGGATTTTTGATTTTATGGAAATGAAGTACGAATGCAATGATATGATATGAATGAATGAATGCTCTAACTAAATGCACTTCTATATGACATATATAACAAATGAATGCAATCTAAACTACACTAAATGATGCATGTTCTCACCTATGATCAAACCTCCCTAAACCGATTTAAGAACTATTTCTAGTGTAGAAAGGAATAGGTTTGGTCATTAGTGACTATGCATGAATTCTGGTCAATATGCAACTAATTACATAAATCATGTGAGATATATTACAATGCAAACTATACTATATGAACTAACTAATGTGAATGCAATATGAAGTATTTCACAAATGCAAGCTAAATATATATGTATATAACTAAATGCAAGTGTAAATGTAATGCAAAGTCAAAGGATAGGATATCTTACAAATGGTGGTTTGAGGGAGGACTCCACCAAACTCATTCCTTGTTGCCATGGTTATTGATGTTGTCCATGTTGCTCAATGCTCTCAATAACCGGTCAAAGGCTTTTGAATAGTCCTCAAATAAGCACAAGTTGGACCTTGGCCACTTCAAAATAGAATATAGCCAATCCTCCACATGGGGCTTCTTATGGAAATTTCTCCCCTACTCTTTGGCCTTTTCATCATAGCCTTTTTGGCTCTCCGAATTAGCAAGCTTAAAATTCTTGTCATGGGGAGATTTCCATTCTCTCCCGTCTCCCTCAAGTATGGTGATGATGATAGCACTTTGATTTATCAGTCCTTCAAGAATAGAAGGAGAATTCTCATAGTATTAATGACGGGGTACCTTCGGAATTGAGATTGTGGGTGCCAAGTCTCCACAAGTAAGCTCATTCGTAGCTTTGTTCATGAGCTTCTCCACCAAGTACCTTTTATATGACAATTTGACCTCTTAGAGAAGGTTTACCATATCATCTCCAACAATCATAGGTTCCATGGTGGATGCGAAAAGGTCTTCATAGTCAATAGGAAAGAGACATTCATCTTCTTCATGGAAGCATACCTCAAACTTCTCAAGGATGGGCTCCTCAAGTGAGGCAATCTCATAACTCCATTCCTCTTCTTCATTCCATAAGTCCTTGCAAGACACATATTTCGCATAAGCTTCTTCCTTAGGCTTGTCATCATCGCTATCTCCATACGAATCATAGATATGGGCTTCACTCCTCTTCATTAACTCTTTCTCCAACACCTCAACATTCACATCAAATGACACACCCTCATACTCACAAAGGCTAAGAGTATATGGCTTACTCAACCTCATATCTTCCTGTGGACGTGGGCCCACTGGCATATGCCCAGCCGATCTGTGGACAATGGCAGCGGTCTTTTGAATGCCACGCTCGGCGGCGTAAAAATGCTTTCGACCGGATCGTTTTAGATCGGTCGGTTTCGTCTCGGTAAGGGTCTCGAAACGATTAGAGATGTTCGAAATCGCCACCAAGCATTTGTGGGATGCTTGGAAGCCATTCAAATCCACTTTATACCTTGGTAAAATGAAGCCCAAAGCAGTGTTTGACATAGGTACTAGAGATAAGGAATCGTCCCTCTTTAGCACCCTATCTCTAGAATGACTCTCGTACGCCCTGGATAAGGTCGTCCACTATCCAAAGTTTATGAGTAAGAGGTAAAGGTACGTATTTGGAAGCCCTTTAATCAGACACCCAATCCCGACAGCGGTAGCGGTCTCTACTGATCGATCTTGGTTGGTAGAATGCAAAAGTTGATAAAACGGTTTAAATGCATGAATGCGCATCCAATAATTTAAACCAAACATGTGAGAGCTTTCTAAGTCAGTTTATTTTATCCAAGTATCAAGTATAAGAAGTCGAGTTGGATTTATGATTGATTTGCATGCAAGACGGAAATTAAACATCCATTTACCAAATTAGGTTTATGGTGCATAACGTGATCCATTTGTCTTAATAAGACTTTTTGCAAATACGATTTTTGAATGAGCAAGTTAGTCGTCTGATCCGTCCTATATCCGGGTTAGCGGGAGTCGGGATCGTCCTAGACTAATGCTGAAAGGGGAACAGACCCTGCACCAGGCAGCCATATGAGGCGCGAGCCTATTGGCGGTGTAAGGGGGTCTCCCCTGGTTTGAAAATAAGAAAAGAAATGGCATGTTCAGGCGCGGGTCAATCAACGGTATAAGACGCATTTTGACCATTGAAAAACGTATATAAACCCGTTTTGGTTTGAAAGGGTCGCTTTTACCGTATTTGTCAATTTGACGAACGAGACTTGAATAGTCATCAATATTTTGATGATATTCGGTGTCGGGTTCGACTTGACAAGCTTGACATGGATAGTTTTGAAAATAATTATGAACTAATTGTTTTAAGTTCATTTGAATATAATTAGTCAATACTCATCATCGTACTCAGGTTAAAATCCGACAAGGTATGTAGAACCAACGATGACTTTGTGTTGGTGACTAATACATTTATTTTGGAAATGTAAAGAAATGATGAAAAGCTTTAAAATACCTTCCAAAATGTAAAGAAATGAAATAAAAGTTTTTAAAATACCTTTTAAATGTAATTAACCAAATATTATCACCGAAACACGGATTAATCCATCATGGTATTAAGAACCAAGGGTGAAAAATGTTTTATGGTTAAAAACATATAAAAATAAATAAAAGGGTTTGAAAATATTAGAGATGGTAAAAACCGATTACAAGTATGAAAATAGATTAAAGAGGAAAGACGAGAACAAACACGGTTGATTCTGACCAGGACACCCCATTGAGGCGCGAGCCTCTGTGCATAATAAGGGGCTTCTGTCTCAGGCCAAAACTCAGTTTTGGCTCGTCTAACCTATATCTGGATCGTGTTATGCATGATTTAGCATGTTATGGTCATGAAATAAGTAAAGACATAATAAAAGAAGGATTTTTACACCCTCATACTTACATGCTTGGTTTATGGCGAGAAACCGACGTAAGTGTATGAACTCGTTTGGTCGGAAAAGACTCGATTTAAAAGTGTTTTAGTAAGTAAAAAGAGTGTTTTATTAAGTTTAGTGATGGTGTAGTGGTCGAAATGGTCGGTCAAGTGATTTAATTCACGATGACGGTACCAAACAATGTGTAAGGCTTGTATTTACGATCGGTAGGTCGTAAATACGCGTCGGATTGTGACTTAGGAAGTCGAGTCGAGAATTTTAATGGAGAAAGAGGGGGCGGACACTCGCGTGAGTTCTCAAATTGGGGCATTTGAGGGGTATTTATAGGAGAATGATTGGTTGTTTGAGTTTTGAGCGACGTGGCCAACTGGGCTGCTCAAAGAGGCGCGAGCCACGTCGCGGGTCTTCGAGGTGTCTTGTCGAATTCACACAAATGCAATCATGATTTGTTCTATCCTAGGATTTGTATGCATATGTTTGCTACTTGACCATACATGAATCCGGGAGATCTTAACATGGAAGCATTTGAATGGTTTGTTTTTTGTGTTTGACTAGGTTTGACTCGTTGTTAGAGTCGGGATTTGAATTTTTGAGTCGGTTTTGGTCCGGTGTCGGTTTTGACACTAGTTAATGTCATTGCGACCCCGTCGTCATGCATTAACCACTCCAGGTACTTTTGAAAAGTTTTGAAATATTTTATTTTTGAAATCGTTTTAAGTTTTCCGACGTAAAGTTGTACACGAACTGTCGATCAAACGCCACGATTCCAAAGCATGTTGTAGTCCGATAATCATCGGGTGTTTGTTGGAGTCTCAGGAAATACTGGGAATCTACAGAGCCCCCACTTTAACTGAGGCTTAGACAGGGCGAAAGTCAAAGTAGAGCCCCCAGGTCAATCGAAGATTACAACCTGGAGTCCCAAGCGACGTCAAGGCGACTCGAGGGTACGGGCCATGGACCTGTCATCGGGAACAGTTTCGAGTCTGTCGTCTGTCTGTGCGGGTCTTTTAAAGTCCGTTAGACTACGTAAAAATGTTCGCCAGCCATAAGAAGGAGTCATACCTGAGGCATCTTCGGATATGTCCTTCCGCGTTTGCGGACAAATGCTCGCCAGCTAGGGTGCGTACATGAGGAGGGCTCACCAGCCGCGGTGTGTTGTAAGGCTTGCCAGACATGGTTCGTACATCAGGAGGGCTCGCCAGCCGCGGTACATTGTAAGGCTTGCCAGCCATGGGGCGTATATAAGGAGGGCTCTCTAGCCATGGGGTATATATGAGGAGGGCTCGCCAGTAGCGTTGCGTTGTTAGGCACGCCAGCCGCGATGCGTAGTAAGGTTCGCCAGCCATAGGGCGTAGATGAGGAGGGCTCGCCAGCCGCGATGCATTGTAAGGCTCGCCAGTCATGGGGCGTATATGAGGAGGGCTCGCCAGCCGCAATGCGTAGTAAGTCTCGCCAACCATGGGGCGGTTGGTTGATCAACCGTAAGAATAGCCGCTTTGGATGGGCTTGTTTTGGAAATAGCGCACTCTTGATGCCGCCGTGGAAATAGTGAATTCTGAATTTCACTATTATTGATTTTGACATAAGCGGGTTCCGCGAGGAATTCCCCTGTTGACATTTGAAGGAATAGCGAATTTTAAATCTTCACTACTCGTTTTTGAATTTGAAGTGGTGGTTTTAATCGCCGTTTGTTTGAGTTTTGAAGGAAATAGCGAATTTTGAATTTTCGCTATTACGTTTGAAGTGATGGTTTATGTTGCCGCCGTTTACATGTGAAGGAAATAGTGAATTTTGAATCTTCACTATTACTTTTGAAGTGACGGTTTATGTTACCGTCGTTGACATGTGAAGGAAATAGTGAATTTTGAATCTTCACTATTACTTTTGAAGTGACGGTTTATGTTGCCGCCGTTGACATGTGAAGGAAATAGTGAATTTTGAATCTTCACTATTACTTTTGAAGTGACGGTTTATGTTGTCGCCGTTGACATGTGTGGTGAAAATAGTGGAATTTAATTTCCAACTATTATTTTGAAAAGGAGCGTTTTAATTGCCGTCGTTCGAAATTTGAAGAAATAGTGATTTTGAATTTTCACTATTTTTGAAAATGACGGTCCTTAATGTCGTCATTTGATATTTGAAGAAATAGTGAATTTGAATTTTCACTATTATTTTTGTATTTGCAAAATAACGGTCCTTAATGTCGTCATTGAAAATTTGAAATTTGTTATGGGAAATTGGGCCAAAGTCCAAAATTTCGCTGAATAGAGCAGGGAGCACCCGATTGAGGCACGAGCAACCTGGCGAGATAAGGGTGCTTCCCTATTTTCCTGTAAAACACGCGAGAATGGTTTGCACACTATTCTCATTCCATCGTCTTCAACCTTTCGACAAACTAGAAACCGCCATTGTTGGTCTCTAGCTTGCTTCCATTCGTGCCATTATCAATATGTCATCTCAAGGTATGTATTTCCTCTTGAATCCATTTATATTTGTTGGTCTTTTTGATAGATTGAATTAGGGCGAAATGTTTACCCTAGAAAATCGATTTGGGCGTTTTCGATTGAGCCCATTTAGAGTGAAATTGATGATTGCAATAGGTTAGAAACCTGTTTAGGAGTATAGGGGTGCTTTTAGTTTGCATTTTGGTCCCCGTTCCCGCTCCTTATGCTCGAAAAATGTGAGTGAGGCGAAGAAACCGTCTCATTTAACAATGCTAAGTTTATTTGCTTGGATAGTGGGTCCCACTAGGTTGCATTGTAGTCGGGAAGACCGTATTTGCCATTGCGGACCTTTGTTGGGTTTTGTGGGCAAAATTGGAATTTTTGCCTTTTGTGACGGTCTTACGTCTGACAGAATAAGCGCCTGTTTGGGCTTAAATTGAGTCAGTTTGCCTTGGAAAGGACCTTATTGGCAGTTTAGGTCGCTTTGAGGCGTGATAAAATCACGTTGCCTTTTTGCGGTCGTATTTTAGAATTTTGACCGGTTTGTGCTCAAATTGGCGTAGGAATTGCCTTTTCGAGTCGTAGAAAAATACTCCATTGCATCGGGAATGTATTTTGGTTTGTTGGCGGAC
The DNA here is from genome assembly GCF_048544455.1 of Silene latifolia. Classification (NCBI taxonomy): domain Eukaryota; kingdom Viridiplantae; phylum Streptophyta; class Magnoliopsida; order Caryophyllales; family Caryophyllaceae; genus Silene; species Silene latifolia. The sequence continues at coordinate 21,814,469 of NC_133538.1, read as the reverse complement.
CTTGAACGCGCCTTAGGGTGCCGTTTTTTTTTGTGGTAGTTTTGACTCATCTTTTGCTTGAAAAGATGGGCGAGTCGTTTTTTGTGCGTTTTTTGTTTTGTTTTTTTTTTGTGAATTGTTTTTGTTAGGGCGGGGTTGCCCTTGTTCTGCTTTGCAGGTTTTTTTTGGTTTTGTCCATTTTACGCCGTCGTAATGTCGAAATTTAGGCTGACGTTCTTTGGTTGCAGGAGAGTGTTCGGGACAGGCTAGGTCCCTTACTGCTACTTTTGAGGAGCTGTTTGGGACAAGGCCGGTTAGTACTACGACCGGCGCACCTCCGTGATAGTGGAGGACGCCTCCGAGGAGGAGGGACCCCCTGAGGAGACTGTTGGGGCTGAGAGAGCTGTTGAGGAGCCCGTTGTTGGGGCTGCCAGTGTTGAGAGAGCTCGGACTGGGTCTGAGGCTGGTACCTCCGGGAGGAGGGTTACTAGGAGGAGACGAGCTCCTCGACCGACCAGACGGACGTTACAGAACGTCGCCAGGATCGTCGAGACGCCTCCTATCCGTCACGTCGAGTCTCGTGGGCCGAAGAGACGGAGAGTGGAGACAGTTGAGAACGACGCTCACGTCGCGGCTTGGGACGTTAGACGGATTACAGCCCCGCGGGGGCTGAACCTGCGGGCAGAGCCTGCTTGGGCCGAGGGTTTCGACGGTAGCTAGTTGCTGCTTCGACTAGACAGGCACATCTCCTACCGTGCTCATGAGGGCTTGGTGAGTCGTGTCACCTAATTGAACTTTCGTCACTTTTTGAAGTATCATACCTGAACAGGTGTTCTGACGTTGTTTGTTTTTTATTTCAGGAGATCGGCACCATGAGGACTTTCTCGGGCTTCACTACCTGCCTGGGTTTTTACGACATTCTCTGAGCCGGTACGACGGCGTTAATAGAGAGGTCGGCATTTGGGCCGTTAGTGGCCGCTTGGCGGAACATTCACAGGTCTTCGATTAGCTCGAACATGTGTCTGATCCGCGCCATGTTGGATCGGTACTGGGATACGACGTCGTCGTTTCACATGGAGTTTGGGGAGGTTAGTGTGACTTTAGAGGATTTTGCCATGATATCCGGCCTCCTTTGTGGCGAGACGTCTGTTGAGTTCACAGAGACACCGGAGAGGGTGTCTTCTCCTGCGGTTACTCGTCTGATCGGTACTGTTTTGCCTGAGTCTTCCGACCTTACTTCGTACTTGATCGCGAGCTCGTATGTGAGGGACCACTTCCGAGGGAGCGTGGTGGGTGCTGCTCCGGCGCCACTGGCGAGCTCGGAGGCTGAGGCTAGAGCTGACGCGCAGGAGTCGCGGTTGTGGTTGTGGTACTTCTTGGGTGCCACGTACTTTGGTGACAAGAGTGAGCGCTTGTCGACCAAGGTAATTCCCCTCCTCGCTGACCTCGACACTTTGGGTCAGTTAGACTGGGTCACGCTGGCTTTGGCGGGTTTTACCCAATATATGCACGCGGCGGTGCATCCTGAGGCAGTGGGGGATGGTAGTTCCCCTGCTTTGGTTGGTCTCGGCCTCATCTTGGAGATACGAGTGTTTTTTGTAGTTTTGATTTTGATTTTGATTTTGGCAATTTTTTGAAAAGATTGGCTGGTTTGTTGTTGCTGTGTTTGGTAACAGGCTTGGTTGTATGCTTACTTCGTCCCCCTGCGTTCGGGGACTACAGGTGGTGTCCCCTCGACTTACCCTGCTGTGAGGGCTTGGACGGTGGCTCGGAATTTGTCAATTAAGTCGACTTATGAGGACTGTAGGCGTGGCGTGAACGCCCTTCGAATTGCTGACGTAAGTTGCTGTTCCTTACTCCTTCTTCTTTATAGAAATAGATAGAGATAGGATGACTAGGTAGCTTAAGAATCCCCCAGTCGGTTGAGTAGCTTTGTCTTCAATGCAGTTTGTCGGGTTGCCTTGGGAGCACTACACGGAGGTGACGGCCGCTGTCAGGGAGCATCTGCGGCCTCGCAACTCCCAGCGTTTATACCTGGAGACGGCGATCGAGCTGGTTTGGTACCTTGGCGAGTGCTTAGCTCGTCAGTGCCTTACTGAGATCTTCGTGGTACCGATCGACCCGCCTAGGGTGTTGTTCAAGGAGTCGACTCCCGACGAGGTTGAGGAGCACCTTCACGGTCAGGGATGTGAGGAGCTGTTGCTGCGGGAGGTCGACTACGACACCTTCCAGTTGTCGAGGCTTGCCTGGTACCCGATCAAGGTATGTTTTCCTCTGTTCCTTTGTTTTCATTGTTTCTTTTGATAGGAGGGTTTGTTTCTTTGATATGGACCCAAATTGCAGAAGTCGACAAACTGATGAGGACTCAGCCCCCAGTTTTCCCGGCGGAGACCACCTTTCAGGGGTCGGGTGGCGAGGAGCTACAGCTGCGTTTGCCAGAGCTTGCGGTTGCTGAGGTGACCGATGTTGGCATGGAGTGGAGGTTGGTCGTTCTGAGGGTGAGTTCTTGACCCGAACATTTTTCCTCATTTATGTTTCGTCTTGCATTGTACTGAAGGACCTTCTTGGTTGTAGGTGACGACCACTAGTCATCAGGCTCTGTGGCGGATGGCTAACCGCTGGAGGGCGTTTGCTGTGACCTGGTTGCGAGGGAGGCTCGGTTTTCTCAGGTATTTGTGTGTGTTGTTTTTATGTGTATTTTGTGTTGTATTTCACGGTTTTTAGATCTTGATGATCTGTATTGTGTTTTGTAGGGTACTGCGGATCCGGCGGAGTTTGCTCGGGTCTGTGCTGAGTTGGATACAGCCAGGTCAATGATCGGGTCCCAGGGGTTGGAGATCACCCTTCGACACCAGGAGCTGAGGCGTCATGAAGACGAGTTACGGAGTCGAGATGCGGAGATTGCCTCTCTCAAGGCTCAGTTGGCTGCGGCGGAGGAGTTTTGCGTTGTGATAGAGCACGAGACGCTGGAGAGTTACCCAGAGAGGGAGTCTGAGCAGATGGTAGTGTCTGCCTTGGCTGCGACTCCTCGTGAGACCGGGACTGGTCCGACGGGAGGCGCCGAGCAGTAGTAGTTTGTTCGTGTCTTGGACTCTTGCTTGTTCACATTTATATTTTGCGTGAGGAGGTTTGTATATATGTGTTTTTGGATTGTGGTTCATTTTGTGATTTTTGGCTTTTTTTTGTGTTGTGTTTCGGAGGAGCGATGTCGGCTGTCAATTCCCCTTTTGCTTCGCACTAGTTCCTACATCGTTACTGTAGAAAACAGGTAGCACGTATGCGTAAACGTAAAAACGCAGAAAAAGACATTTGATTGAAAACAAAATTTAACCGCGATGACACGAAGTTAAAAATTGAAATTTGAAATTTGAAAGGGTATTTAGAAAATTTGCGACAAATTGTCACGTTTGGACTCCAAAAGGAACTGATTTGAAAATTGAGCAATTAACTCGTGTCTTGAATTAAATTGCATCGAATTTGTTGAAATTGATTTGTGACTCGATAAAAAAAATCAAACTCAAACCGTCAGGGATGAATTTTAGTAAATATTTTTGCGAGTGTATTTGATTTGATTTTTTGTGAGATCAAGACTCGAATTTGTGAGTGCTTGAATTTTGAGGAAAATTGATGTCGTGTTATCAATTTTACGATTTTATTTTTGGCAAAATCGCGAAAAAAAGCGAAAAAATTTCGGAATTTCGATTGACATGGAAACGAATTGTCTGACATGGAAACGATCCCTCGCGGATCGGGACGACTAGCCCTTCCCCCCTTAAAAAAAGAAAGAAAATCCGTATGTTTAAAGCTGCGTCATGGGAACCGTGTCGGATTTCGTAAAACGCGAAAACAAGGAAAAGTGAGTGTGAGGAAACACAAAATGTCCTGGACCATTCCGAAGAAGTGCGAGCATTCCGGCGGGAGGTTTGAGGTGACAGGAAAAAACACAACTTGAAAGGGACAATTCAAGTCGAGAATCCTGGGAACAGGCCCAAAGAGGCGCGAGCTATTGGGCGATAGAAGCCAGCTGTCCCTTTTTCCTGAAAAACGCGCTGATTGTTTTTGTATAAATAGTGATGTTTGTGCTTCTTTGTTTCATCATCCGAAACACAAAATCATCTCTACAAAACCTCTTCTTCCTCTTCCACAAAAATATTACATGGATGCTTTTGAGAATGCGTTGCGACAGTGGTGCCGGGATTTGTCGCCTCCCGAAAAGTATCAACTCATTTGCATAGGAGTTGGTCAATTGTTGGTGCTCTGTCAAGTCAAGCTGCAATCCTCATTTCTCGAAGCATGCTCTCAGTTTTGGGATTCGAAACACCATGTTTTCGTTTTCCCGAAAGGTGAAATTTGTCCTCTTAGCGAAGAAGTTGGAGCCATTGGTGGGTGGTCGGGTTGTGTTCCGGTGCTTCCTCCGACTCGGTTGTGCTATAGGGAGAAATTCCGTTCAATGTTGGGCTTGTCGACAAGTCAAGTCAACTTCCTTCTTGCTCCACATGGTGTCGATATGTTGGCTCTTATCAACATCTTTTCAAACGGATTAGATGACAATGTTTCGGAGGTGGCTAGGAGAAGGGCTCTTGCCTTTTGCCTTGTCCATGTATACCTCTTTGTTGATGCTTTGAAGAAGGAGGGGCCATAATGCTATGGTAGCATGTCCCTTGTGCATGTGGTTGAGCAAATGGAGCATACTAGAGATCCATCATGGTTGGTGCTTGGCGAGATCATCTAAGCTTTGGACAAGAAGGGTTCTTGTGGAGAAGCTCCTTCATTTGGATCTCCAGGGATTCTCCAAGTGTGGCTATTGGAGAGGCTAAGGTATGTAGAGCCTCAGATTGATTCTTCTTCTTATTCCTTCCGTCACCTTACTATGAGGAAGAAGTTGTACTCGGATAGTTTTGCTTCCATCGAGGCTTATTGGGCCGCGAGATTGGCGGAGGAGGGTGGTCCTCATAGCCGTTGGGTGGTCCCATGGTGGCACTTGAGGTCCTTGACGGGGTTGCCCGCTTCGGGTGCTAGTCCTCGTTCTTTGATGGTGGTGGGTGTGAAGGTTGCTTCCTTCATTTATCCCGAAAGACTCATGAGGCAAATGGGGCGTCAACAAAAGGTGCCTGCTCAAGATACTCTTGTCCAAGAGAATGTTTTCCGGAACTTCGAGCTTGTGGAGGTCTTCGAAAGATGGTGGGCCACTCGGACGCTTTGGGAGGTACCAAACCCGTTGACACGACATGGGTGACTCCCGCTTATGTCAAGTGGTCAAGAGCTTCATCCTTGGAGGAGAGGTCCAAATACCGTAAGGATGAGGTTGTCGATTTGAAGTATCGAGAGGTTGGCAAGGCCAACCGTGCCTTCATTGAGGATTATTTTGATGGGATTAGCCCGGATGTGATGAGACCACCAAAGAGGAGAAGCTTGGGTCCCAAAAATGTAGTGGGCCGTTCATAGGCTCGTTTCGTGCCGAACATGGGGTCTTGCACTAGACCAGAGGCCGTTGGCGTTGTAGATCCATTGAGGATCCGTTCCGAAGAGGAAATCCATGCTAGGCGGGCCAAAAAGAAGAACAAGGGGAAGATGTACCCCGAGGGAAAAGGTAAGGATAGAATGGAAGAGTGAAGACCTCCATTACCCACTTTATTATTATGTTGTATTAGTGTTGTGAGTTTTTATTATGTTGTACTAGCTATGTTTTGTGTGTTTTGTGCTAGTTTTATTATGTGAGGTGTTTTAGTCGACACCTTAGCTTTGACAAGTTGTAGACTCGTCGAGCTTTATTTGTTGTTGAATTTGTAATTCCTCCCGTTATTAATTAAATAAGAGGATTGCTTGTGTCACAAGAAAATTATGAACGCTTGTTTCTTTCATCCATTTTGTAAAGGCAATTCGATTTGAATCGTTCTAAACATTTGCACTTAGGAAATGGGATTTTTGTGGGAAGGGAGAAAGGCTTATTTTTTGTATTTTGTGGGGAAAAGGGAATGTCGTTCCCTTTCCCTTTTTTGATGGGGATGTTTTTTGTATGTGGGTTTTTCTTTATTACGGGGTTGGTTGTATCCTTCTTGTGTAAGAAAGGACTGCCTACGTATCCACCTGAAGAGGTGAAATCAAACCACGATCGTAGTTCGAAATGTTTTGTGAATTTGATTGGGTTTTGTGGTTGTATCCTTCATGCATAAGAGGGACTGCCTAGGTATCCACCTGAACAGGTGAAATCAAACCATGCTCGTAGTTCAGGGGTTTTTGTTTTAGTGCAAATGAATGTTGCCTTTGACAGTTCAAAGGACATTCAAAACGAGCAAGGTGCCGCAACTTAGACTCGATAAAACATGCAATTTCAAATCAGAACGCGTTGAGGAACTTGACTTGAAAAGGGTTAAGGTGGTCGCTAGTTGTAAAACTAGAGTTAGGTCGTTGGTTGTTATGGTTCAATGGTAGTATTTCTTGAGTTGGTCGGGTTGGTAAAATCCTCCCCATCTAGATCACTCAGTATCACTGCGCCCCCCGAAAGTATTTTCTTGACCAGATAAGGCCCGGCCCCGTTGGGTTTGAATTTTCCCCTCGGATCGACGGGTAATGGTGCTCGGACCGACTTGAGGATCAAGTCGCCTTCTCGGATATTCCTGGGTTTAACCTTCTTATTGAATCCCCGTTGTATACGTCGTTGGTATAGCTGGAAGTCTTGCAAGGCGTTGAGCTGCCGCTTGTCTAGAAGAGTGAGTTGATCGTACCTTCGACGGGTTCATTCCGCCTCAAGGACATGACTCTCCAGTAGGATGCATAGAGAAGGGACCTCTAACCCTACCGGTTGAACCGCCTCCATAATGTATGTTAGGTAGAAGGGTGTGGCGCCTGTCGGTGTTCGAATAAAGGTTCGGTATCCCCAGATTGTGAATGGGAGTTTGCTCGGCCAATCACGGTAGTTGTCTTGCATTTCCTTAATAACGGTGATGAGAGTTTTGTTAGCTGCCTCCACCGCTCCGTTGGTTTGGGGACGGTAGGGGGATGGTCGATGTCGTTTAATTTTGTATTTGTCCAGGAAGGCCTGAGTTTTCGCCCGGAAGTGAGAGCCTCGGTCGCTGATGATTTCATGGGGTACCCCATATCGGCAGATAATGTTGTTTTGGATGACCTTGGCCACTTGTTTGGCGGTCAAGACTGCATATGACTGCGCTTCCACCCATTTGGTGAAATAGTGGATGGCGACGAGGATGAAGCAATGCCCCTTGGTGACTATCGGGTTAACCTTCCCGATGATGTCGATGCCCTAGGTTGAGAAAGGCCAGGGTGATGTCATGGTGTAAAAAAGGGATGGTTGAATGTGTTGTATGTTGGCAAATATTTGGCAATTGTGGCAATTTTTGACGTAGTTACGACAATCGGCTTCCATGGTGGTCCAGTAGTAGCCTAACCGCATGATCTTTCGTGTAAGCATTATTGCGCTCATGTGAGGGCCACATTCTCTGTCGTGGACCTCTCCCATTACTTTTTTGGCTTTGTGAGGGTCAATGCAAACGAGGAGAATCCCTTGGGGTGTTCTTTTGTATAGTTGATTTTGGTTCATCACAAATTATGATGCAAGTAAACGGATGGCTTTTTGTCCTCCTGGGTCAGAGTTAGGAGGGAATTCATTTTTGGTTTTATAGTTGAGGATGGCTTGTTTCCACGGTTAATAATGGCATTCCTCGTCGTTGTTGATGATACAAATGTGAGCTGGCTCGCGCCTTCTCTCGACACATAAGGGCATCGATGTCATGTCGGCAGGTATGTTGAGCGCGGCAAGTTTTGCCATGGCGTCCGCAAATTGATTTTCCTCTCGTGGCAAGTGGAAGTAGTCGACTTGGTCGAAGAACTCGGCCTCTTGATTGATCTTCGCTCGGTAGGGAGCTAAGCTGTCACTTCGGATTTTCCATGATCCGGACACCTGATTGATGATGAGTGAGGGATCGCCGTGGACCCTCATTATCTTGATGCCAAGTGTGATGGCTGCTTGTAGGCCGATGAGGCATGCTTCATATTCAGCGGCATTATTGGTGACGGCGAAGTCTAGTTTGACCGAGATCGGAAAATGTTCTCCCTCTGGTGATGTTAGAAGGATTCCTACCCCTAAGCCACTCAGAATAGATGCACGATCGAAGTATAGGTCCCATGCGTCGGAGTTTGCACAAAGAATGTCTTCGTCAGGAAGTGACCATGTGTCGGTTGTTGTATCCTCGTTGACGGAATTCTCTGCTAGGAAATCGGCGACTGCTCTTCCCTTGATAACCTTGAGGGGTACAAACTTGAGATCAAACTCGGACGACATGAGTGTCCATCTAAACAGCCTTCCGTTTAGTACGGGTTTCTCGAAGATGTATTTGACCGGGTCCATCTTGGAGTAGATGTGGACCGTGTAGCTGAGCATGTAATGTCGCAGCTTCTTTGTTGACTATACTAGGGCAAGGCATGTCTTCTCCAGTTGGGTGTACCTTGTTTCGTACTCAATAAACTTTTTGGTGATGTAGTAGATGGCTCGTTCTTCGCCGTCTACTGTTTGTACTAGCATTGCTCCCATGGCTGTGTCAGTAACAGTCAGGTATAGGGATAGAGGGATCCCCAGTTGAGGTGGCATGAGGACAGGAGGTTTGGATAGGATTTCCTTTATCCTGTCGAAGGCTTTTTGACAATCGTCGTCCCAATCGGTGTGATCGGAGGCGCGAAGTTTCTTGAATATTGGTTCGCAAATCATGGTGAGCTTGACAATGAAGCGGCTGATGTATTAAACCTGACCGAGAAATCCCCGAATCTCCTTCTCGTTCTTAGGTCGTGGCATTTGTTGAAGGGCTTTGATTTTAGTTGGATCAATCTCAATGCCTCTCTCACTGACAACATGTCCTAGGAGTTTTCCGGAGGTGACCCCGAATGCACATTTCTGAGGATTTAGTTTCATGTTATACTTCCGCAGACGAGCGAAGAATTTCCAAAGGGCGCTGATGTGGCCGTCCCGTTCTCTTGATTTGAAAATCATATCATCGACATATACCTCCACCTTCTTGTGGATCATATCATGTAGGAGAGTGGTAGCGGTTCTTTGATAGGTTGCTCCGGCGTTAATGAGACCGAAAGGCATGACCGTGTAGCAATAGGTACCACACTGTGTAGTGAATGCAGTCTTGTGCATATCTTCCTCAGCCATTTTGATCTGTTTGTACCCAGCATACCCGTCTATGAATGATAGGAGAGCATGTTCGGCAGTATTGTCCACCAGAATGTCAACATGTGGCTAAGGGAAGTCGTCCTTTGGACTCGCCTTGTTCAGATCCCTGAAGTCGACGCAAACCCGAATTCTTCCGTCCTTCTTTGGTACAGGAACAATGTTGGCCACCAAGTCGGAGTACTCAGACACTTTGATGAAACCAGCCTTGAATTGCTTATCCACTTCTTCCTTGATTTTCAGGGCCCATTTAGGACGCAGCTTTTGCTTTACGGGTTTAGCTCCAGGCTTAACGGGTATCCGGTGCTCTGCAACTTCCCTGTCAATCCCAGGCATATCTCTGTAGGACCAGGCGAATACGTCCTTGTATTCGTGGAGGAGGTCAATGAACTGTTGTCTTTCCGAGGTATCCAGGGTTGTCCTTATCCTAAGTTCTTGAGGTTTGTTGTTGGTTCCTACGTTAATAGGTTTGGTCTCCTCAATGATGGGGGTTCTGGTTTCCCGTTTGTCAAGTTCTTTGGCTAGGTGAGGTGGGTAGTCACTCAAGTCAAATTCCTCATAGTCATTCATAATTGCATTGCAGTTAAATTGAGACAAGTCATAAGCAAACTTAGCGTTCATTAAGTTGACACGAGCGAAAAGCTTGGAGAGTATAGACATCTCATGGTCAGTCAGAGGCGACACAGCAGGAGGTGGCCCCTGGAACAGGCTCCAGGTTGTCACCTTTCATGGGAGTGGGGGTGACCCTAGTAGACTCAGCCTCTGACTCAGCCACAACCTTGTGATAAAACAGCGGGAAGGGGACCTTGACGGGGTCATTAGGAGTGTTAGGAGCTATGACAGACTCTGACTCCGACTCAGACACAGATTCTTCTTCATTTCCCCCTTTGAACATTGGGCCTTCTCCAGTTGTGATCTTGAGAATGCGGCCTTAGAGATCGGTCGACTTGACGGTTTTCCTCCAGCCCTGTGTAGCTTTCTCCGGGTCAGTATCATAGATCAAGGCGGTTGGGTTAAATTGGTTGTCCTTCAGAGTGATTTGGATGATATCCTCATAGTCTAGGTGCTTGATGTTATCCTCTCCAAAGAGGAGAGTGATAGCTTGTCCGTCGAGGCATGAGGACGGCATAGACTCGGTTGATGCAGCTTCGGTGTTGTCCGGGATGAAGTAGCAGTCCTGGAAGACTTCCACACCCGGGTACTTGACTTTGTCCACAAAGTCATATATCGGCTCCGGAAAGCCACGGTAAAGCTCAGACTCTCCCTCGGGGACAAAGTATCCATTGAGGGTCAGGTGATAGGGACGGAGGATAACTCCGTGCTTCTTGCACTTTTGAACTAGAAGGTTTATCTCCTGGATAACTTTATCGGTAGGTTCATAGCCCAGTCCGGAGGGGATGTTGGGGACCTTAGCCTGCTTCAAGGGAGGTAAGGTGCTCTTCAGTGGATTGAGGGGTAAACCCGGGAAATAATCCTGGCGCATCAGAATATGGTTGACTGTGAGGTTGGCAAACGGGTCACAATCAAAGGGTGTTGATTCATCGGTTATGGCATTCACGGCTTGGAACCCCACATTTCATTGTCATCTTCGTCAATGGCTTGGGAGCCTATTCCCTTTCTTATGACAGCTTTGATCGGGGAAGCAGGAATTGTGATTGTTTTCCCGTTGAAGGGGACCCTGATTTTCTGGTGGAGAGTAGAAGTAACTGCCTTGACGGCATGGATCCAGGGACGTCCCAGAAGCATGTTGAAGGAGGCGTCGATGTCGACTACCTGAAAACTGGTTTGCCTCTCCAGTGGTTCGGTTGCGACAGTTAGAGTGATAAGCCCTGTGACCTTACGACAAGTGCCGTCATAAGCACGTACTCCTTGATTGGTTGGGACCAAATCAGCTTCTTTGATACCCAGTTTGTGAGCCGTCTTGAGGGGAATGACATTCACTGCGGATCCGTCATCCACAAGAACCATAGGCACATTCTTTTTGAGGCATTGTACGGTGATGTATAGAGCCAGGTTGTGGTTGACTCCGACGGGAGGGATATCCTCGTCAGAGAAGATGACTGGGTTGCTCAAATAAAGGACATCCCGTGTTATATGTGCCACCACTTCTTACGAGGACGAGGTAGAAGACATAGTAAGTTTTCCCAAGGCCTGTAGTAGAGGTCGCCGATGCTCGAAGGATGTAGCAATCAGTTGCCAAATTGAGATTTCGGCTTTTGCTTTCTGTAGCTGTTTGAGGATCGAATTCTCGAGAGCTTTGGGTTGAGTGTCCATGTCCGGCACAACTTGGTCATTCGTTGTTGGAGCGACCATTGAATTGTTCGGGTTTTTATAGGGGCGTCCAGACCGGGTAAGATGATCGATCTCTTTCACCTGTTTCACTTTCCTTGGGACAATATAGACATCTTCAACATCATCTCTCCAGATGCCATTGATTTCGGGATCTCGAAGGTACCTTGGAGGGGTATTACTCGGTGGGCAGTTTTTGTGAGGGAAATTTTTGTCATGGTATTTTTTGTGAGGGTAGTTTTTGTGAGGTTGATTATTGTGGGGGTGATTTTTGTTAGGGTGATTGTCGTGAGGTGCATGCCAGAATGGTCGCGGGAGCAATCCATCCGGGTGAGGGTAGTTTTGGGTGTTTGGGGGACCTTCGCTGGGGCGTGGTGTTGGAGGATTGAAAATCAGTCGGCGGTAAGCATCGTCAATTCGGGTGATCCTTTCGCAGAGACTGGCTATAGCTTCCTCAACTTGTTGGAACATGGCAAGCATAGTTGCGGCGGTGAACATAAATACCATGTCCGAGACATCCTTCTCCAGGGCATTCACCTCGTCATCAATTGGCAGGATGATGTGTGAGCAGTCCAAGGTTGGCTCATCATAGGAAATGGCATGGATTCCCAAAGGGTTTGTTTTGTGGTTTGGTTTAGTTGGTGGAGGTAAAGGCAATTCTCCTGTCTCGATCATGTCTTTGATGATGTGTTTGAGCTTGAAGCAGGTTTCTGTGTCATGCCCTTTCCCTTGGTGGTATTGACAGTAGGCATTAGGGTTTCAGAAGCGGGATTTCTTAGCATCAGACGGATCCGGGGAGGGTCTGATCGGTTGTAACTTCCCTTAGTCCATAATCCTCTTCAGGGAGCTTGCATAAGTTGACCCTATATTGGTGAACACTATTTTGGGGCGCTTAGCTTTCTTGGCAGTTGGTTCAAGGAGGTTGACCTCATCAATCTTGTTCGTCTGACCATAAGGGCGAGATCCAGTTGATGTGGATCCCTGGTAGCCTCTACCGGTGGTTTTAGCTAAGACACCCTTTTGGAGGTCATCTTCAATGCGTGTCCCAAGGATTTGCAGATCCTGAAAGGTCTTAATGTTTTGGTACCTCAGTAAGTTGGCATATGCTGGGCGGAGATTGTTGACAAATTTTTCCACCAAGGTTGACTCACTCGGCTTGCTGACCAACTGAGTGCTTACTGATACCCGTCGTTGTGAGTACCAAAGATAAAATTTATAATTCCTATTAAGACTAACCTAGGCTAGTGGTAACAAGGTCGAACCACAAGGAGGCAGTTGTAAATTTTAGTTGATTTATGTTCTGTCTGAGGTAACAATTGTGGGGGTTGAACTGAATTGGTCTACAGCTAATAGAGAATAAAGGCAATAAACTAAATAGACAATTTGAACAGATAAAAGAAGGGTACTAGGATGATCGGGTCATTATAGCTTCGGCGGCAGCAAACTAGGTCGGTCTGAATCAAACACAGGTAAGGCGGTAAATAAAGAGGTCCTCTCGGTCCACTCTCAACAAATAGCATCTCTCGATCTCGCTATAGGTCCCTAATGTCACTAATACTAACTCTCGTCTTGAAAAGTGACTAACGGTCTAAACTATACCTATCTTTCGATCTTAGCACAGTCTAGTCGATTTAATTGATGGTCTAATAACCTTCCCTACCTTTCGATCTAATGGGTCAGTCACGAAATAGGTATCTAACTGGTCGCATGCATTCGATTCGTTAAATACAAGATTAAAACAATTAAAACGAATATAAAACCCTACGAGGTCCGTCGATCGACCAACACGCGAAACAGTCCTTTCTAATCTAATGTCGCCTCTGCCATAAATCACCTACATCCTAGCACTAAAGAATTAGCTACTCATGCTAAAGGTAAGAACAACAATAAAACTAATAACGATTACTGAATTCATGCTTAAAGTAAATAACAACAATGATAATACGATAATTGGCTTTCGGGACACTAACTATCAAATCTATACTAATAAAGAAAGTAAAACAATAAACGGAAATTAGGGCAGAAAGAATACCGAGATTTCAGAGGAAAGATTAAGAACAAGAACAGAAATCCAATGCCAAAACGATGTTCCGAACCCTAATTACTCGAATGAACCAAACTAAAAATTACTGTATTGTGATAAAAACTTGGATAGAAAACTGATGTCTAACTTGATTGTTTATGTTACGTTATATAGCAATCAACGTAACACCTTATTTCCTAAACCTAAACTTCACGGGCTTCAAGATTCACGGTCTTTTAATTTACGTCTGGAATGGCGATCTGGTCGATCGACTGACAAGGCTAGTCGATCGACTGCTCCTCAGCAAACAATAGCTTCTGGAACCCGAGCATTGGTCGATCGACTGAAGGTGACGGTCGATCGACTGGATGAGCTGCTACTTGACTTCTTTTAACTCGTAGACTTGTCTTTTGGGCCTTGAATTGCGCACCAAGCTCGTTCCTTAAGCAATTCCTTTACGTCATTTGCAATGCAGATTACTCGGGGACGGATTTGGCTTGATTTCCCGTTAAATTCTCCACATTTCTGGATTAATGTACAAAATACGGAAGTAGACGTAAATAGGGAGAAATGTAGCATAAACTACAAGAATGAGCTCTGAAATGCATGTAAAATGGGATGTAAAACATCATATAAATAACACGCATCAAACTTCCCCAAACCAAACCCTTGCTTGTCCTCAAGCAAGAACTAGACTCGATCTAATGACCTAATGGAACGAGTTCAATCTCAGAGCGAAATGCAAACTGTTAAACCTAAACCAATTTAATGCACAACCAACAATCAATTAGTAATGTGAATCATGCAAACAAGTTATGAAGTCGTCAAAAACTGCTGCACCTTTGACTATAGAGACTTTATCAAATTGGACTCTCGCGGGTCGCTCAAATCACTCAATAAATACAGGCGAATATTTGTAAGATAGAAAGAATTAATTTTTTAGTGACTCTCACCTAACTACGACCTATGAAAACATGCCAGCAATAAAATATGAAAATGACCTCTATGACCGTACATATGCATTCCAACCAAACAAAAGACCATTGACACATGCCGAGGTATATATGGGATATGTGAGGTATGGGTAAGAAGAGGCAAAACATTTTATGGTAAAGTGGAGGTACAGGTGATCAAGCTAGTACCAAAACGGAACCAAGTGGCAACATCCAACTTCTTGCTCATAATCGAACGAAATAGTGCTATAGCAAGCACAAAACTCACAATCTCCAAACTAACAAATCAATAAACTCCCCATAGGATGTAAATGAGACATGGGAGCAAAAATCGCCAAAAGAGAAGGATTAAATTATGCGAATTGATCTCTTTTCTCGAATCTCAGTCGATCGACCTATAATGCCAGTCGATCGACTCATTTGAACAGTACAGAACCTCTCTTTTTTTCATTTCTTTTTCGAATCATTTTTTTTTCATTTTTTTTCTTTTGTTTCTTTCTTTCTTCTTTTTATTTCATTTCCCAATCATCATCTTAACAGAGCATATGCCACCAAAAATGAGTAACAATGCCAAAAACACAGACTACTAGCTTGACAAATGACAGGCTAAATGTAGGATGTAGTAATGGGACAAAAAGGGGTATTTTTGGCAGTGTGAAGCTTATGGGTAAAATGAGAAAAGGAAACCTCTTCCACATGTGTCAACAAACCACAAACCGAATGCATACAGGTATTAAGTAGATCAAATTCATATTCATGCAAATTAAGGAAACATGTCTCATAAGGAGTACTACTCAGAATCCTAGATAAACTGGTCATGAATGTCACCAGTTATAGGCTCTAAACTCAGAATATATGACGTAGCTTGCCAATTTTCTAGGTCAAATCTCAACTTCAGCAAGAATGTAACGAAAACTCGTGGATATGCATTTACGATTCTACTAATAACATGTTAATCTAGCAAGGCTCAGGCAAAACAGGTGCAAATGCAAAATCATCATAGAAGTACTACCGTTCCGACTCGACCTATATGCTAAAATAAACGTGCATTTTTTGAAATTTGTGAAATTTTTCGATTCTTTTTTGAATTTTGTATATATAAGGGAAATAAAATAAACAATGCAAACTGAAATGCGATAAACGTGTAACTGAAATGCAATAAAAACAATGCAAGTGCGACGCAAAACCCTTCCCCAAACCAAATCGCACAATGTCCCCATTGTGCAAAATCATATAATGAAGAAAAGAGAAATGGGAATTTGCGAGAAAATAAATAAGCAAGACACAAAGGAAAGATATGGAACTCACAAGACTTTAAGCGCAGCAAAGGAAACCTCCCCAAACCAGCGTGAGCTAGGAGGTTTCAGTAGCCAGCAGTGCTACCAATAAGGACCTGAAAAGACAATTAAAAACCACGCATAAGACCGAAGAAAATAATTTTGAAGCGTAAAAATTGTGCACAAATGAGACAATAGAAGAAATAGATAATTCGACGGAAAATAAAGTGGAGTAGAAGACTCCCTTAGGTCCGCATATTGGCCAAACACAGCAGGGGAGAGGTCGTGAACGAATATAGCAGCAGCAGTGGTCGATCGACCAAGAAGATCAGTCGATCGACCAGGTGGGCGTGAAAGTGAGCTCTCGTAAACGCAATTGATCGATCGACCAATGGTGCGGTCGATCGATCAAAACATCTGCAGCGTCTTATTTCTTCGTAATTGCTTAATGATTTGAGCTAACAAGCTCTAAATACCTGCAAATGCACAATAGTACGCGCCCAAAATTGCGCAAAACCTTAATAAAGTCTAGAGTACTTAAAAATCCTAAGCAAATAAAATAAAAGCGAAGTTTTCGCGCACACAAAAAGCAATAAAATTGTCTTAACAAAGCAAATAAAGAGAAGTTCGTGACGAGATTGATCAACTAATAGTTGATCAAGAAGGACCACGGTATGGCCCACTTCGCCGGCTTCTGGCTACTAGAGGTAGCCTCAATGGTGCTCATATTATCAGTTGCACCCTTCTTAGCTTCAACAGTCGGAGAGCTCAGCTGATCAACTTCGTCATCTCCTCAATCAAGGACTTCCTTGGGATCGTCAGAATCCAAATCAGACCATCTCACCTTGGCTGGCTCATCTTCCACTTCCTTATCGGTCCCATAGCATAGGCATCCAAGACCTCCTCTTTGAATGATAGGCTTTGTCGTGGCTGGAGTGACCTGCAGCTCATCCTTCCCCAAACCAGCTCCTGCATTATCTAAAACAACAGATTCTTCCTCCATTTTGCTCCTAATCTGGGGCGGAGGTGTTAATACTAAGTAGTAATAGAGACAGCAATTCAGGGGAGCACAAAGTACGATTTCTTTTCAGAAACCGTGTTACAAGTAACAGGCCACATTGGATCCTTCTTTTTAGCAGGTTGGGCAAAAATGATAGAATGTTTCTCAACTTTGAAGGTCAAAGTTCCAGAGCCTACGTCAATGACTGCACCAGCAGTGTGCAGAAACGGCCTTCCTAAGATGATAGGTATATGGGCATCCTCAGGCATGTCAAGGACAACAAAGTCAACAGGGAAGAAAAACTTCCCTATTTGGACGGGTATGTCCTCTAGGACTCCTATCGGCTCGACCGCAGATCGGTCAGCCATCTGAACTGTCATGTCTGTGATAGCAAACCGGGTCAACTTAAGCCTCCTAGCTAAACTCAAGGGCATGACACTTATACTAGCCCCTAGGTCACATAATGCCTTCTCAATTGAGAAGGTACCTATTTTGCAAGGGACAGAAAAAGCTGCCCGGTCCTCTAACTTATGGGGCGCGGTGTGAGGCGCAGATAGGAGCAAGACTCCTTGGTGAGTGCGATGTGTGCATCGTTTCAAGTGACCGCTTTTTGGACAACGGTTGCTTCATAAATTTAGTATAAGCGGGCATTTGGTTGACCAACTCAAGGAAAGGGACTTGTACATTCAAACTACGGATAACTTTCTCAAACTTACTGAAAGATACCTGTTTTCCTTGGTCGGCACGAGTCTCTCCGGATATGGTAAATGTAAGGAGTACCTTAGCCCTCTCCTCCAATTCACGCGCACTGGCATCCTTGGACTTAGGCTGAAAGTCCGTCACCTTCTCTTTGTTAAAGCTAGACCCCTCCTCAGATCGTTTCAAATGAGAACCATTAACCGTCATTGGGTCGAACCGGGACCGGATCGACCCATCAAGACTCGGTCCGCCTTCAAAATTTTCGGGACGGTGGTTCCCGAAACAAGTGGTCTCGTAGATTATTTGGCATCAAGGGACGAAATTCTTTGATGCAGCCGATCTCGATCGATCGACCACTCTCCTCGATCGATCGATCGACGGGTTGTACAGATTCGAAGCTCTTGTAACCCGTGATTGATCGATCGATCGGGTATATCGATCGATCGATCGAAATACCTGCGCGACGTCTTTTTCTTTGATTTGTTCGTTGAAGCTTTCTCTTGACTTGTTTCAGGCTCATCTTTTTCAATGGCGTCCTCAACCATGGCAGGACCATCAAGGGTGGACCCGCTCCTCAAAGTGATGGCATTTAAGGTCTCCTTTTGTTCAGGTTGAGTGGGCAAGTGTCCGGGAGCTCGAGTGTTATTTTTGCTAGCCAGTTGAGCAATTTGGCTCTCTAGTAACTTCATCCCGGCCTCTCTTGCTTGGGACTCCTTTAGCAACAGATTCTTGAGCTCGGAAAATTTGAACTCGTGATTGTTGTTGTTGCGGCACATAAGGAGGTTTCGATATTTTGTTGCTTTTGATGAGGAGGCACATAGGGTTCCGCTTTGCGGCGAAGCTTGAGTTGGGTTAAGGACATTTTGGCTCCTCCAACTCAAGTTCGGATGGGTGTTCGGCTCATAGTAGGTGTTGGTCTGCCTATAGTGTTGAAAGCGCAAAGACAAGATTCGAAGGGACTAGGGCGTTTTTCGAGACATGGCCCTCACCTCCACACCTTTCACAGACGAAAGGACCATCCGACACAAAGATTGACTTGGTATATCACACCTTTAGAAGCTCCTCCTAGCTCATACTTGTCAAATCTCGCGGTGAGAGCCTCAAGTGCAAAGAACAGAGGAAGATTCAGCAGCTCTCCTCTGGTTCCCTCTCGAATTCCCATACTCGGCCTTGTGGGTGGCTAGATCGTCAATGATCTTCCACCCCTTGGTTGCTCCCAAATTTTCAGCGAATCTTCCATTGGCTGCAGCATCCAAAATGGCCCTCTGATCATCGTACAACCCATTGTAGAAATGATTGCACAAACTCCACTTTTCGAACCCATGGTGCGGTATGGTTCGCACCAACTTCTTGAATCGGACCCATGCTTCATGGAAATTCTCATCTGGCCCTTGTTTAAAGCCCGTGATTTGAGCTCTAATAGCGATCGTCCTTGAAGCAGAGAAGTACTTCTTGTAGAACGCCAGTGCCAATGTATTCCAATCGGTGATCCCCGAACAGCTCGGTCCGGATCTCTATACCACTCCCTTACAAAGATCACGAAGGGAGAAGATGAACATGGTCTCCTTGATTTGATCCTGGGTCACGCCCCGGTGGTGGAGGTATGGAACAAAAGAGTCAATAAAGGTCTCCATGTGCTTGGTCGCATCTTCATTTGCAGCTCCCCAAACCGGTTTCTCTCGACCATAGTAATGTAGGTAGCTTTGGTTCGAATTTCCGGCATCTCCGGTAATTCGAACCCCTTGTATAAATTGTCACTGTCGGCTCAGAATAACTAGCTATACTTGCTTCCTCGGCCATGACCGGAATTTCGGAGAAGTAAGTTCGTCTCGGTGAAGAAGTGGAAACGGGTGAAGACCGTGGGTCTTCTTCGAACAGATCTTTTTCGTAATAGCTTGACAGAGTACTCGGCTCTTCCTCGCTTCGGTAATACCCTTTGTGTTCGTCTCAACTCGCGCAAGGATCTTTCGAGCTCAGGGTTCAATGGTACTAATTCTCCACCCTGTGACCTGCGCATAAGAAGAAACTACAAAAAGAATATAAGAAAAGTTTAAGGAACAGATGTCCCTTAAACTAAGAAAGACTAAAAATAAAAACAACTAAAATTAGGACTATTGCCTCCCCGGCAACGGCGCCAAAATTTGATACCCGTCGTTGTGAGTACCAAAGATAAAATTTATAATTCCTATTAAGACTAACCTAGGCTAGTGGTAACAGGGTCGAAACACAAGGAGGCAGTTGTAATTTTAGTTGATTTATGTTCAGTCTGAGGTAACTATTGTGGGGGTTGAATTGAATTGGTCTACAGCTAATAGAGAATAAAGGCAATAAACTAAATAGACGATTTGAACAGATAAAAGAAGGGTACTAGGATGATCGGGTCATTATAGCTTCGGCGGCAGCAAACTAGGTCGGTCTGAATCAAACACAGGTAAGGCGGGAAATAAAGAGGTCCTCTCGGTCCACTCTCAACAAATAGCATCTCTCGATCTCGCTATAGGTCCCTAATGTCATTAATACTAACTCTCGTCCTGAAAAGTGACTAATGGTCTAAACTATACCTATCTTTCGATCTTAGCACAGTCTAGTCGATTTAATTGATGGTCTAATAACCTTCCCTACCTTTCGATCTAATGGGTCAGTCACGAAATAGGTATCTAACTGGTCGCATGCATTCGATTCGTTAAATACAAGATTAAAACAATTAAAACGAATATAAAACCCTACGAGGTCAGTCGATCGAGTAGCAATGTCAGTCGATCGACCAACACGCGAAACAGTCCTTTCTAATCTAATGCCGCCTCTGCCATAAATCGCCTACATCCTAGCACTAAAGAATTAGCTACTCATGCTAAAGGTAAGAACAACAATAAATCTAATAACGATTACTGAATTCATGCTTAAAGTAAATAACAACAATGATAATACGATAATTGGCTTTCGGGACACTAACTATCAAATCTATACTAATAAAGAAAGTAAAACAATAAACGGAAATTAGGGCAAAAAGAATACCGAGATTTCAGAGGAAAGATTAAGAACAAGTACAGAAATCCAATGCCAAAACGATGTTCCGAACCCTAATTACTCGAATGAACCAAACTAAAAATTACTGTATTGTGATAAAAACTTGGATAGAAAACTGATGTCTAACTTGATTGTTTATGTTACGTTATATAGCAATCAACGTAACACCTTATTTCCTAAACCTAAACTTCACGGGCTTCAAGATTCACGGTCTTTTAATTTACGCCCGAAATAGCGATCGGTCGATCGATCGACAAGGCCTGGTCGATCGATCGCTCCTCGACAAACAATAGCTTCGAACCGAGCATTGGTCGATCGATCAAGGTGACGGTCGATCGACTGGATGAGCTGCTACTTGACTTCTTTTAACTCGTGGACTTGTCTTTTGGGCCTTGAATTGCGCACCAAGCTCGTTCCTTAAGCAATTCCTTTACGTCATTTGCAATGCAGATTACTCAGGGACGGATTTGGCTTGATTTCCCGTTAAATTCTCCACATTTCTACATTAATGTACAAAATACGGAAGTAGACGGAAATAGGGAGAAATGTAGCATAAACTACAAGAATGAGCTCTGAAATGCGTGTAAAATGGGATGTAAAACATCATATAAATAACACGCATAACTTACCCTCCTCCAACAGGTTAAGAACTCGGTGAATCCCTCCTTGTCATTCTGGATTAGGACCTCAAGGGTACGGGTGTTGGCTTGGATTTCGACATTGTCGGCATATTGCTTAGCAAATTTAACTGCGACCTCATCCCAGGTAGTAAGGTTCTTCGGGTCAAGGGAGTAGTACCATTGGCGAGGGATCGGTTCCAAGGATGATGGAATGATCCTGGTGAAAAGTTCCTGTTTGACCCCTTTTGTGGCCATGTAGTTTTTGTAGGCTCGAATATGATTGAGTGGGTCCTCCACTCCCTTGAACTTGGGAAAATCAGTCAGGGTAAAGTTGTCGGGTTGTTGATCCCCAACAGGTTCAAATCTTCTGTTGTTCTCGAGATGGATATTGTTACCCCGGGCTAGGAGTTGTTCTTCCAAGAGCTTGAGCCTTTTCTCAGTTTCAGTCAAAGGCGGAGTGTTGTGTTCTCCAGCTTCCTTATTTTCCAGGGTGTCGATACGGGTCTCGACACGATCCAGAGTGACCTTAATAGCAGTGAGTAGGCTGGCTATCTGAGCAGTTCTGACATCTCTGTTGTTATCATTGTTGTTGTTGTTGACAGACAAAGTCGAAGACGGGGCCATGGCTCTAAGGCAGAAAAACGGCTCATATTACAAATCAATTCGACACGGTTCAAAGACTGAACGCAGACAACACGAAGGACGAAACAAAGATCAGACTCAACAAGACGAGGATGATCGTGTGTGGTACCTCGGTGTTGACTCGATTTATGACGTGACGGTGTTGACTGAACTTTTGACACGAGTCCAACGTAGCGATGTGACGCCATTGGATGAGTCTCGTGGTGAGACGACTCATAAGTAAAGACCCATAAGTACGTTTGCTTCGACTTGATAGACACGAGGCGGAACTGGAATGGTGGACTGAAGTTTTCGAAAATAGAAATTTTCAAAAAGATTCTTTTGTCGCTTTAGGGACGGCTCTTGAAGATAGAGATCTCCGCAAGTCGGTCAATTGAAATGGTTGTTTTAAGTTTGTTTGCAAAAGACGGTTTTGAGTTTGAGTCGGCTCGAAAAACAATGTACTGTTTCCCAAGACGGTTTTTGAAATTTAAAATTGTATGTTTTGAAAATCGGGTTTGAAATGTTTGAAGAGATCTCGGGGACAGTGTATGGTCCTCGGGATCTCGAAAGTGTCTCGAGAAAAGGGTGTATGCTTTTCTCGGGTTTTGAAAGAGCCATTGTCGGCGCGAAACGGATTAAAATCTGTGTCTAGACGCGGCGATTATAACGAGGTAAAAAGGTGATTTGAAATGGTTGTAAAAACCGAGTTTGAAAATCGTCATTACGACGGCCTAGAAAGGCGTGTTGAAATGGTTATAAAAACCGGGTTTGAAAATCGTCATTACGACGGCCTAGAAAGGCGTGTTGAAATGATTATAAAAACCGGGTTTGAAAATCGTCATTATAACGGCCTAGAAAGCCGTGTTGAAATGGTTATAAAAACCGGGTTTGAAAATCGTCAGTACGACGGCCTAGAAAGGCGTGTAACGGTCGACGAAAGACCGAGGTTTGAAATGGCCATTATAACGGCGCAAAAAGGTGTTTTTGAAAGTTTGAAAATGACACGGAAGGACTTATGATCAAGTAGCACATAAGCACTCACATTTCATTATATTATGCATAATGCTGACACGGGTTTTGGCTTAAAAGGGTGGGTTACACACCAAGCAATCAAACCTCGATTTGCGAGAGGGATACCAATCCAAAGAAAATGTGTAAGGAGGCTGCCCTAGCCTCGTGCTCGAAAGTGATGAAATCTCTTTGACGAAACAGAAATGTGTAACGTCAATGGTGTGTTTGACTCAATCGGGATTCGAAACGCGGGAATGAGAAAACTTACGCCGACAAGACGAGCCAATTGGTCGAAAATGGGTAGGTTGTGCGCCCGGACAAAGAACTCGACCGTGACCGTAATATCAATTAATGCATTCCAACCAAGACCTCGTTCGAGTCTCACCATCTAGGGATCACAAAGACACAAGTGTCCTAGTAATCCCCAGCGGAGTCGCCAATCTGTGGACGTGGGCCCACCTACATATGCCCAGCCGATCTGTGGACAATGGCAGCGGTCTTTTGAATGCCACGCTCGGCGGCGTATAAATGCTTTCGACCGGATCGTTTTAGATCGGTCGGTTTCGTCTCGGTAAGGGTCTCTAAATGATTAGAGATGTTCGGAATCGCCACCAAGCATTTGTGGGATGCTTGGAACCCGTTCGAATCCACTTTATGCCTCGGTCAAACGAAGCACAAAGCAGTGTTTGACATAGGTACTAAAGATAAGGAATCGTCCCTATTTAGCAACCTATCTCTAGAATGAATCTCGTACGCCCTGGATAAGGTCGTCCACTATCCAAAGTTTATGAGTAAGAGGTGAAGGTACGTATTAGAAAGCCCTTTAATCAGACACCCAATCCCGCTTGCGGTAGCGGCCTCTACTGATCGATCTTGGTTGGTTGAATGCAAAAGTTGATAAAATGGTTTAAATGCATGAATGCGCATCCAATAATTTAAACCCAACATGTGAGAGCTTTCTAAGTCGGTTGACTTAATCCAAGTATCAAGTATAAGATGTAGAGTTGGATTTATGATTGATTTGCATGCAAGATGGAAATTAAACATCCATTTACCAAATTAGGTTTATGGTGCATAACGTGATCCATTTGTCTTAATAAGATATTTTGCAAATACGGTTTTTGAATGAGGAAATTAGTCATCTGATCCGTCCTATATCCGGGTTAGCCGGAGTCGGGATCGTCCTAGACTAATGCTGGAAGGGGAACAGACCCTGCACCAGGCGGCCATATGAGGCGCAAGCCTGTTGGCGGTGTAAGGGGGTCTCCCCTGGTTTGAAAATAGAAAAAGAAATGGCCTGTTTAGGCGCGGGTCAGTCAACGGTATAAGACGCATTCTGACCATTGAAAAACGTATATAAAACGTATGGAAAATGGGTATTTGAACCCATTTTGGTTTGAAAGGGTCGTTTAGACCGTATTTGTCGATTTGAGGAACGAGACTCGAATATTTATCATTATTTTGATGATATTCGTTGTCGGGTTCGACTTGACAAGCTTGACATGAATAGTTTTGAAAATAATTATGAACTAATTGTTTTAAGTTCATTTGAATATAATTAGTCAATACTCATCATCGTACTCGGGTTAAAATCCGACATGGTATGTAGAACCAAGGATGACTTTATGTCGGTGACTAATACATTTATTTTGGAAATGTAAAGAAATGATGAAAGGTGAAGAGTCTATTGTTCCAAAATACTCAAGAGGGGGGGTGAATTGAGGATTTAAAACTTTTGAAAGCTTTTTCGATTTTGCGTATGTAATTGATTATTTAAAGTTTATTGATTAAACTTTAACTAATCAACTAATGAAAGTAAATGAAATAAACGAATGAACGAAGAGACACACGGTTTTTGAAGTGGATCAGTTTCACAAGTCGAAACCTACGTCCACTATTAATAAATTTAGTACCTTTCTACGGATTACAAATTTACTAACCCAACTCGTACAACTAACTCTAGCTGTAACTCAATGAGTACCGTGAAATACTCGAGTGACTAACTTACGCTAATAAGAAAGCACTAATGATTCTAACAAAGGTTCATGTTAATGAACAAGTAAGAAATCAACTAAGCACTATTATCTTATAACGATAAAATAAGAACAAGTATGCGAGCTTTAAAACACACGACCTTTCAAACTAAAAAATCGGTTTTTCTGCTTGAAAACACACGGTTTGCTTTGTAAAATTAAAATCATTTTTTATGCTTAAGGTCTCTGCTTTAGATGTTGTAAATAGCAAAGTATTTATAGGAAAGAAAGAGTAGGCCACACGGTTTTGCACAGACCCTAATAGCCGAAATGATAAGATATGTAAACCAATCATATCTTCTTATTATCTCTTTCCTAAAAGCCTTAAAAGATAATAAAGAATATTCCAAGAGATAGAATATAATCTATTCAAATATTATCTTTACTATAAATTCCAAGATTATGATAAGATTTCCTAAAACAAGAATATCTTTTATCATAAACAACAGTAACTCTCCTATAAGACCGTCTTATAACATAAGACGAGTCCAATAGGAGAGGTTAGCCCAATAATAAGAGGTTAAATAAGAACAAAATGAAAACCTCATATCGTCCACCACCATTACTATCCAACTTCCAGTATACACACCCTCTCATCCTCCATCACTACAATCCACACCCTTCACCGTTTGTCCTAATCATCGCCAACTTCCAGTGCTTCCGAAATCTCTGTCTCGCCCTCCTATTCTACCTCCTATGCAATCCATGTTCATACCGCTTTCGGGTTTCAAGGTTGTCGTTTTTCTCATCGATCACCTTGTTCGGCACTTTCTCACCTTTCACAAATGAATTACAACTAAAGACAAAGCATGTTGATGGTTAATTATTGCCAACAACTATCTAGGTTTGTAATTTGATGTTGATTTTTTCAGATTTAAAAACTAAATTTTAGCACTCATGCTTTTATTTTGGAAACTTTGAATTTTTAGTTGAAAACTATGAATTTCAAATTAAACTAAAACATTTACATAGATAACTCACAAATTTAACTCATCCACATACATCTAAAAGTTTTAACTTGAAAACTCCAAATTTTAAATTGAAAACTCCATATAATTATGTTCAAACTCAAGTTTCTATATTGCTTCTTCTAGTAAGAATATTAGAATATTGCTTTAGTTTTTTATCAAGCAAGGTTTTTAAATTAATAACTATTAATTTTAGTTTGAAACCATAAGGTTTTAACTAACAAATTCATTGCCTTGAAATAAATATTTGGTAGAGGAATGATATAAGTCTGCGTATGAGATCGAAGTTGAGGAGGTCACCCATGGTGGCGTCAATGGCTCAGGAGCAGATTTGGCTCAAGGGAAGCTGTAGAAAAACAACCAAGTGGTTGAGAGTTAGACTTAGAGAGAACAGAAGTGTATAGTGTAGAGTAGAATATAGATTACAGTTGAATTTTTTTTATACATAAAGTTTTTATGATATATTGGGGGCCATTGGGCTTTTTTTGGTAAATGGACTCGTCTTATATTAAGAGACCGCCCTATTAAATAATTTGTGCATAAACAAATATATTAAGTAAGATATATAAGATATGTAAAGATTTTATTATAGAATAAAATCTTTACCAAACATACCCTAGGTAACACGAGATGTCACGGCTCATATGCCTCGTGACTCGTGCAAACCCTAGTCTTAACATATGGGTTAGAATTTAGGTTTTAAGATAGGCTATATTGAAACCCTAATTAGTAGTATGGTCCAACTCATAAGTTGGTCCAAGATAACTACTAGTCAACGTCCAACATAAAACCAAACGCCGCACAAAACCGAGCTTTATTATATAAATACTTTTATTAAAACATTTAAAATAAACTTTAAACAATTTTCAAAACAATTTTGAAACATTATAAGTCGTGTATAAAAACTCAAAGATCTCAATGTTATAGTAGAAGAGCTATAACATTGAGCTCTTTTACTAGTAATGTTATAGCTGCAAAGCTATAACTTTACCAATTCAAGAAACTCATTCTTGATTACCGTTACGAGATAATCACCTATACTATTCCAATCTTCAAGGAGATCTTCGAGTATAGGCTACGTCATCATCCAAGCTTGATTAATCTTTAAACGGACTTCGTCTTCACATAAATCTTGAATGAATCTTTATATCATTTGATCTTGAATAGAGGCTTGAGCATTCATGCTATCATCACAATCTTCTTTGTTACTTGCTTGTAATAAATTGATTCTAAAACACTTAGACAAACGATTACACACAACAAGTATATAAATTATAAGACACCTTGACTTCATCAAAACATAAACATATAAGTTATATGGTTCAACAAAAGGCTTTAAAATACCTTCCAAAATGTAAAGAAATGAAATAAAAGGTATTTAAATACCTTTTAAATGTAATTAACCAAATACTATCACCGAAACACGGATTAATCCGTAGTGATATTAAGAACCAAGGGTGAAAAATATTTTACGGTTAAAAACATGTAAAAATAAATTAAAGGGTTTGAAAATATTTGAGATGGTAAAAACCGATTACAAGTATGAAAATAGATTAAAGAGGAAAGACGAGAACAAACACGGTTGAGTCTGACCTGGACACCCCATTGAGGCGCGAGCCTCTGTGCATAACAAGGGGCTTCTGTCTCAGACCAAAACTTAGTTTTGGCTCGTCTAACCTATATTTGGATCGTGTTATGCATGATTTAGCATGTTATGGCCATGAAATAAGTAAATACATGATAAAAGAAGGATTTTTACACCATCATACTTACATGCTTGGTTTATGGCGAGAAACCGACGTAAGTGTATCAACTCGTTTGGTCGGAAAATACTCGGTTTAAAACCGTTTTAGTAAGTAAAAACAGTATTTTATTAAGTTTAGTGATGGTGTACTGTTCGAAATGGTCGGTCAAGTGATTTAATGCACGATGACGGAACCAAACAATGCGTAAGGCTTGTATTTATGATCGGTAGGTCGTAAATACGCGTCGGATTGTGACTTAGAAAGTCGAGTCGAGAATTTTAAGGGAGAAAGAGGGAGCGGACACTCGCGTGAGTTCTCAAATGGGGGCATTTGAGGGGTATTTATAGGAGAATGAGTGGTTGTGTGAGTTTTGGGCGACGTGGCCACCTGGGCTGCTCAAAGAGGCGCGAGCCACGTCGCGAGTCTTCGAGGTGTCTTGTCGCTTTCACACAAATACAATCATGATTTGTTCTATCCCAGGATTTGTATGCACATGTTTGGTACTTGACCATACATGAATTCGGGAAATCTTAACATGGAAGCATTTGAATGGTTTGTTTTTTGTGTTTGACTCGGTTTGACTCGTTGTTGGAGTCGGGATTTGAATTTTTGAGTCGGATTTTGGTCCGGTGTCGGTTTTGACTCTAGTTAGTGTCATTGCGACCCCGTCGTCATGCATTAAATACTCCGGGTACTTTTGAAAAGTTTTGAAATGCTTTATTTTTGAAATCGTTTTAAGTTATCCGACGTAAAGTTGTACACGAACTGTCGATCAAACGCCGCGATTCCAAAGCATGTTGTAGTCCGATAATCATCGGTTGTTTGTTCGAGTCTGAGCAGATACTGGGTATCTACACTTCCTCATCAAATACCACAATTTCATACTCACAAGAGCTCAAAGAGTTTGGCTTTTGCCACTTCACATCTTCTTCATCAAAGGTCATTGCCTCAAATTCACATTCATGGTCAATGCTAAAGGATTGGTGGGGAGTGGTTGCTTGTGTTATTGCTTGCGTTGCCTTCATTTGGGCAATTCGAATTGCCAACTCCTCACCATGGGTAATAATGCTTTGAAGAACATTGTCCTTATTTCGGCTCTCTTCTAGAATTTGTGTGAAGAAATTTTGTAGGTCTCCCATCAATTGGAGAACCATATTTTGAATGTCAAAGTTGGGATCATCTTTTTGTTGTGGATGGGTGTGAAAGTGCTCATATTGTGGCATTTGGAATTGGTTTTAAAGTGAGTATTAGGAGGGTGGTTGTTGTGGATATTGGATGTTGGGATTTTGGTGGAAATATTTGGTGTAGTAGTTAGGATTTTCATTGTATGAGTTGTAAGGTAGGATTGTGTTAAATTGCTCCTCAAACTCCCCATACCCATTGTAGTCATACTCAAAAGATCCACCACATACTCCATGTACCAAGCCTTGGTCCATCATCATAGCTAAGACAAAGATACAATTACAAACATGGAAACTACAATAAAATGATAAGAACGAACCTTGAGGAACAAGTTCTTCAAGGTTAAAGCACAAGAAACGAAATTCCCAAGGAACCAAGGCTGCTCAAGAAGAAGCACAACTAAAACTAGACAAAAGAAAAATTAAATACACAACACCGCCCCCGGCAACGGCGCCATTTTGATGAACGTGTCGTTGTACGCCCTCAAACGCATTTATACCCAACTATTAGCATAGCAAGCAAGTCGGGGTCGATCCACCGGACGGGGATATTCAAATTGTTCAATCTAATCATAGTTGTGCTAAGGGTTGTCACAATTGGTTTGGGTTGATGATACTAAACTAAAGAAGGCAATGGAATAAAACAAGCAATAAAGCAAATAAAGATGTAAACAATTAATAAAGGATACTAGGATATCATGGGATCATAAGGGAATCATGGTAAGATAGCATAAATGAGTTATATAGATGCAAGCAATTTATTATTGTTGGATTTAAGTTAGTTCTTGCCATATAGTTCATAAGAAGATTTGGGTCCCGGAGCCTAGTCATTTGTGACTTTACAACACCTACAAGTCGACTTAATTCTTCCTATTAGACAACATGCATGATAAACCAATTCCTAGGGAAACTTACATCTCTGAGCCGAGTCGGTAAAGACTTTACAACACCTACAAGTCGACTTGGGTTTTCCCTATTCAACTCTATGTAGGTCTAACAAGGCTTGAGGTAGTTTATATCTTACAAGCCTTGTTGAATAGATAAGAGATAGGCAAAAAATGCAAGGTTTCATAGTCTAACATTTCATCAAACATGATATGTGCATAAGTTGAAGAACAATAAGCAAGCATTCATATGAACTCATTATGCATAAATCTATCCCATGATTAACTCCCCTAATCCCCCACTAATACTAGTTAAGTAACTACTCACTTATTATCATGGAAGACATGTTATCAATGGTGTCAATCATTACAACAAGTATTAACATGATTAAAGAGTGAGGAAATAAACAATAAAAAGTAAAGAGTAAAGAGATTATACCAAACTTAAGATGAACAACTGGAAAGGAAAGAATAATAGAAGAAAACTTGATTGATTGATGAAGAGTTGTCAGTTCTCCAATAATAACCCAATAATCTTCAATTACCCAATAATAAACTTGAATTATCCAATAATAAACTTGAACAATAATTAAGGAAACATTAATGTATGATTTTGTGGAATGATTAAAGACTAATCTATTCTAATATACTCCTAATGAAGGCTTAATCTAATCTAAGGAAACTTGGTTGTTAGCTAGATAATACAATGGAGTATATATAGTGGTACATGATTAGGTTAAGCAAGGGTAGAGTGGTAAATAACAATGCTTAAGTGTTGAATAGAGCTTTAGAAGTCCCGAGGGAAATGCACGGATCATGTAGCAACTCCCAAGGAAATCCACGCGAATTGGCTTGAAGCACGGCTTGTCCTGTGAGGGGATTTGCTCAGACTGGGCATCGGGACGCCCGGATCCTGGTCTGGGACGCTCGTCCTGAGCTCGGGACGCTCGGATTCTGGGACAGGCTTCTTCTCCATTCTTGACTTCCTAACAATCCGCTCGTCCTGAGTCTGGGATGCCCGGCCTGAGTCTTGGATGCTTGTATTGAGTCTGGGATGCCCGGCCTGAGTCTGGGACGCCCGGATTGAGTTCGGGACGCGCGGATCCTCGGACAGCTTGTCTATTTGAGCTCGGATTGTAAAACGGACGTCAGTTCCTCATCCGGACTCCTATTGGAGTGATTTAAAAGCCTAGACCACTTGATTTTTCGACGCTGTTTCATCTAGCATATTTTCAGAGCCAAACAAGCATCTCTTGGTTTATTTTCGAGCAATTTCTTCTTGTAATGGCTTCCTTCTCGTCATCGTTGCTTTTAAGCCTATGATCCTTCTATATACTCTTTATTCCTATATCCTTGGTCATCATTCTTGCCTCCTCTTCATACTAATCCATTCAAGATCATCAAAAAGTTCTGAATATGCGTGAGAGACGGGAATTCCGCCTCATTATCTTCTTTCCAACAAGACATATACAATGCAATAGGAAAGCAAAATACGAAGGAATAGACGGATAAAATGGTCATGAAATGGTCATGAAATGCTATATTAGTATGCAAAATGGGTTCAATTAGGGGAGTAAATGTGCGCAATTAAGATTCACATCATTTACTTTCATCTTGTTGATTAGTTTAGACCACATCTCATCTCAAACCCAATTTGTGACACCCATAGACATAGCTACTTGTAATTGAAAATCATACATCAATACCTGTCCCTTGGGATCCGACCATTACTTACTTCTTTTCTAAGAGTAGTTTATGAAGTTATGAATATTTTTTTGTTTGGTAGCTTTTGACGACGAGTTTTACACCACACCAGTTTTGTCATTAAGTTGTTACTTGTTTGTCTATTTTTAATTGTGCTTTAACCTTGAGGACCTTGTTCCTCAAGGTCGTTTTTACCGTTTTATTGTAGTTTCCATGTTTGTAGTTGTATCTTTATCTTGGCTATAATGATGACCCAAGACTTGGTACATGAAGTTTGTGGTGGATCTTTTGAGTATGACTACAATGGGTATGGGGAGTTTGAGAAGCAAGTCAATACAAACCTACCTTACAACTCATATAATGAAAATCCTAACTACTACCAAAACTTTCCCCACCAAAATTCCCACATCCAAAATCCACAACAACTACCCTCCCAAGACCCATTTTGCAACCAATTACAAATGCCACAATATAACCACTTTCACACTCACACACAACAAGAAGATGAGCTTGACTTTGACCTTCAAAATATGGATCTCCAAATGATGGGAGACCAACAAAATTTCTTCACACAA
This sequence comes from Silene latifolia, assembly GCF_048544455.1. NCBI lineage: Eukaryota > Viridiplantae > Streptophyta > Magnoliopsida > Caryophyllales > Caryophyllaceae > Silene > Silene latifolia. Next base: position 21,782,690 of record NC_133538.1, on the reverse strand, counting down.
ATGCTAGAAGAGAGCCAAAATAGGAACAATGTTCTCCAAAGCATTGTTACCTATGGTGAGGAGTTGGTTGTAACACCCGCCCTTCTCGTATAATAATTCTAAAAAATACTTTTATATTACTTTATTTAATTAATTCTATTTTAAACGAAAATTTCATTAAAGCTATAATTTTAAAGCTTATTTTATATAAATTACACGTTTTAGCCGGTTAGAAATAATAATAATAATGATGATGATAATAATATTAATTATTATAAACTTCCGTCTTAAATTATAGTAGGTTTAAGACGAATTTCCGTCTAGCAAGATCGTCACATATTCACATGTGAGACTAGACTAACCTACTCTCGACTTATCCTGTATCGACAACTCGTTTCTCAATTTGAGCACCCAACTAAAATATTAGAAATCTGATAAACAAGCAGCAACATCAGCTACAACAAACAACAGCATCAACAAACGCCATTTTTGAGCGAGCTAAAAACCGAGATTTCGTCGTCATTTATCAACCATTCCTCTTAATTTTTGTACCTTCCTCCTCCCATTTCCTTCCTCCTTCATTCTAGTTAAGAAAGTCGGGGTCTTATAATGTTTTCATTTTGGTTAATTGTACTTTAAGCATGATGCGTTGTTAAGCTGCTGAATTTCTAGGTAAGAAAGTCAAGGTCTTGGATACCCTTTTTGTTCGTTGTCATGCTGGATTCGAGTTAGGGGGGGGGAATTGCTGAGTTCACTGTTCTTTCCATGGTTATTAAGCTACTGAATTTCTGTTTTTCATCCCTTCCTAAGCTTCTTGGATGAGTTGCGTGTTGGTTAATTGTACTTTAAGAATGCTACGTTTCCGTCTCACCTTTGTCTTCAATTTCCGTCTTGAATTTGGACTAAAAAGGCTGCTGGTACTCTGTTTTTGGTGCCGTGTTTGGACTGGTTTGGTCCCTATTTTGGGACGGATAAAACAGTCCCTCGGAATTGTTTTCTTGCTTGTTTTCCTCACGTTAATGTTGTCTTATGTATACTTATTTTTCCCGCTTTGAAAACCCCGTTTTGGACTGCGTATACCTCCGTTTTGTATCCGTAGCTGGACTGTTTTTGACTCTTACTTTGGGACGGGAAACACAGTCCCTCGGTACTATTTTTCATGCCTATTTTTGTTCATATAAATATTGTCATGTGTATTCTTGAAATTTCCGCTTTAGAGTACCTTGCCTTGAACATACATTGCTACAGTTTTCAACCCTTTGTTCACGGTTGTTTGGCAACCGTGGACGGACGTGGAGTCGAATTTATTTGCAGGTGAGTCGGGCTGGATATGGGTGTAAAGGACGATTAATATGCATAGTAAAATGTGTGTAAACATCCGTCTTAATCATTCTCATATTTCGATCTCGTACATATGCGGGTACATGTGCTTTTACCTTGTTATTAAACCATTGATGTAGCCATTTAGAGGAAATGGTTGTGTTGGACGGTTGGGCTGGGCAGGTGTTGGCCGTGGGCTGTTGGTGTTAGCCATGACCCATGGTTAGTGCGGGGTATGGTGGCTCGAGCTCATGGGTGCGGTTGATGTACCTTGTGACTCCTTATGTTTTCACTCTAGGTTGTTTAGCAAATTTTGATGAGTTAAGTATTGGGCTCACCATAATGTATGAGTTGGGCTCACCATATTTACTTTGTTGGACTTATGTGATTAAATTGTTTGGACTAACCTTATGCTTTGTAGTAGGCTCATGAAGAAGTCGCTTGTGTCGGTTTCCATTTTATTCCGTAAATTTTCACATGGCGTAAATTATTTGATTATTACATGTTGTATTTTATTTATTTTATTTAACCGACCTGTTTAATTATGAAATGAAATGTTTATTTTAAACGTTACAGGTATGAAAATATTACTATAAATAATTACTTGTAAGAGTCGTATTCTAGTAGAAATGCCATGATACTATCATATATGCTTGATATGCCTTTATGCCTACTTGTGCCGTCCAGCCAAGTATGGGTTTAGCTCTTTTATTCAGCCTCTTTTGGACTGTTCTGCCGATTCTGGGTTCTCGACTTCCGTTCTGTCGATCGAGTCTTGGATGCGGACTTTTCTGTCGCATGTCGAATCGGGAACCGTTCTGCCCCGAGAGTCTGGCCAGATTTAGATTAGGACTGAGTCTTTGTGATTACCATTGTCGTCCTACCAGGGGAATCGTGTTTTGATGAGCGTAGTAAAGGTTTTGCATTTTGGATTGTTACATTGACCATAATTCCTTGAATTACGTGCTCATGGTTAAATGGTCTGTATTTTGCTCCCTTACATTCCTTCTCTATTATTTAACATTTCTTATACCATGCTTACTTGCCTATCTCATTCCTTTTTCTTATTTGTGTATTCTTAAACATGTATGATCATATGTTTAGTTATAATTAAATTCATTCATATCTTATTTAATCTGATTATCTGTTTATCTGCTTTGTTATGTTCGTCTTGATGTTTTGTGGCTGGGAGAACCTTGAGTTACTCCCCACAAACTGTGGCTTTCATGTTTACATGAATGACAGGTTGGTGAAGATGCTTATATTGGGTTTGACGTGTGAGCTAGCGAGTACCCCGGACATTTAGTTTACTTGTTTACCGCTTAGACTCACCTTTCTCATTATGTCATTCGAGGGATATATTTTCCCTACTTTTGACCGTTTTATTTGTATGAATCCTTGTTTTTATTTCCGCATTTTCCTTCCGTTGAACGTTAGTGACTCCCTCATGCTAAAATCTATCTATTAAATAAAAAAAAATTTTAAAAAAAAAAACTTCTCATTTTCCGCATATATTTAGTAGTTTATCTTTCTGCTTTATCGCGGGGCGTCACAGTTGGTATCGGAGCCTTTGTAGCTCCCGACGCACACATGTATACCCCAAACTTAAATTTTGAACTTGACGTTGAAATAATGAATTAGAGATGGGTATAACTAAGGACCTAAGTTGGTAGTCTTCTTGTGTATGCTATTTGTTAAGTACTAACTTGTTTGACTTTCTTTGGTGCTTTAAGAAGATGGTGCGACCAAACAATGTGGAGAATACTATCTTGCAAGCCCTTGCTCATATTCTTCAAAATTAAAAAAATGTCAATGTTCAAGCCAATCCCGCTCCACAAGTGGTAGATCGTAGAGGAAGTTTTGCTTGGATTGCAAGTCAACTATCAAGAAACAAGGCTAGGACCTATGGTGGTGAAGTGGATCCTATTGAGCTTTTCGAGTGGTTCCGTGACATGGAAAAGAATTTATCTCTTTGTGATGTCCAAGGTCGAGACAAAGTGAACTTGCCTCTCATTTCCTTGTGAAGGAGGCCGATAGGTGGTGGACTATTACCGGACCTTCCGTCACTCAAGACCCAACCTTTGATTGGAACCGTTTCAAGACTCTTGTGGAAACTCGTTTCTACCCGAAGGAAGTCAAGCAACAAAAATTGAAGGAATTCATTGAATTCAAACAACGAGGCTTATCCGTTCAAGCTTTCACCGACAAGTTCAATGATCTTGCTAACTATGCCCCTAAGTTTGTGAAAGATGAAGATGAACGTGTCTACTTCTGCCGAAGCAAGTAGAATCCTAATTTGGAAAGTATGGTGAGAAGAGACTCCACAACCTTTGTGGCGGTCTATGATGATGCTCTTTAGGCTGAAAATTCCTTGAATGCTATTAATGATGATGCCAAGTCTCGTTCCTACTCTAGTTATTACCGTCCTAAATTTCATGGCAAGAGACCCTTTGTGCCTTCTCCTTCACCAAACTATGCTAACAAGAGGCTTGTGCCAAGATTACAAGAACCAAGAGTGCAAGAACCAAGGAGGCAAGAGCCTAGTGGACAAGTTTCCCAATCAAACAACAACAACCTCAACTTGGAGAAAGCTCGCAAGTGCTTCAATTGTAAGCAAGCCTTACACCCTGGAGTTGACTGCTACAATCGACCTTTGACTTGTTATTATTGTAAGAAGCCCAGTCATCGCTACAATTATTGCCCCGATAGGAAGACTTCTACTACTTCTTCTTCCACTCAAGCTCCAAAAGCCAAGCCAAGAGGAACCATCTATGTCGTGAGACATGCCGAAGCCACCGCTCATCCCGATATCATTACGGGTATGTTCTCAATTTTTGATCAACCATGCCTTATTCTTTTCGATATCGGCGCATCTTTATCTTTTATTTCTTCCAAGTTTTCGGAAAAGTTAGCTCTTGAGCCTATACCTAGTGAGGATACCCCTATATCCTTACCATCCGGAGAAATTATTTCATGCGCCTATTCTTTTCCCGATGTCCCTATCCTAATTTCTGGAATTCTTTTCCCCGCTAACTTACTTCGTTTTCCCCTTGAGGAATTCGATGTGATTTTGGGTATGAATTGGTTGTCCAATTAGGATGCAAGATTCGATTGTAGAGATCAAAAGATTCGCCTCAAAAGTCCGCTTGGAACCCGTGTTTCCTATAAAGGAGTCCGTTCTCCAGAAGGTTTGAAGTTGATTTCCGCTTTGAAGTTGATGAGTATGGAGAGGAAAGGTCACCAAGTCTTTTTGTGTGTGGTGACTTCTACTTCCTCTTCTTTGCCGAAGCTTGAGGAAGTGCCCGTGGTTTGTGAATTCGCCGATGTTTTTCCCGAGGAGTTGCTTGGGATACCTCCCGAACGTGATGTAGAATTTTCTATCGACCTTGTTCCCGGAACCGGACCGATTGCTAAAGCTGCCTACCGTATGGCTTCGACCAAATTTAAAGAGTTAGGGAAGCAACTTGATGAGACGATTGAGAAAGGATTTATTCGAGTGAAGAAGAAAGATGGATCCATGAGGACTTTGTATCGATTATCGTGAGCTCAACCGTGTTACTATCAAGAACAAGTACCCTCTACCAAGAATTGAAGATTTGTTTGATCAACTCAAAGGTACAACTACTTTCTCGAAGATTGATTAGAGATTCGGTTATCATCAAATTCTCATTCGTGATTCCGATATTCTAAAAACCGCCTTTAGCACGAGATATGGACATTTTGAGTTTAAGGTGATGCCCTTTGGTTTAACCAATGCTCCCGCTATCTTCATGGACCAAATGAACCGAACTTTTAGTGAGTTCTTGGACAAGTGTGTTGTGGTCTTCATCGATGATATTCTCATCTTTTCTAAATCCGAGGAAGAGCATGCCGATCATCTTCGTACTATCTTAGAGATTCTTCGTCGTCAAAAGTGGTTTGCCAAATTTTCCAAGTGTGAATTTTGGTTGTCTAAGGTGTCATTTCTTGGTCATGTGATATCTAAATAAGGTGTTATGGTGGACCCTTAGAAGATTAAAGCCGTGATGGATTGGAAGAGCCCGACCAACGTTGGTGAAATCCGTAGTTTCTTGGGTTTAACGGGTTATTCCCGTCGCTTTGTGAAAGATTTTTCTAAGCTTGCTAGACCGATGACTCAACTTTTGAAGAAGGATACCAAGTTCTTGTGGGCCGAAGCTTGTGAAGTAGTGTTCCAAAAGTTGAAGAGAAGGTTGACTACCGCTCCCGTGTTGACCTTGCCTGAGGATGGAGTAGAGTTTGATGTGTTTTGTGATGCTTCTAAGATGGGTTTAGGTTGTGTCCTTATGCAAAATAGGAGAGTTGTTGCTTATTCCTCGCATCAGTTGAGAGTTCATGAAGGGAACTACCCTACTCATGATCTTGAGTTAGCCGCCATTGTTCATGCCTTAAAGATGTGGAGACATTACCTTATTGGAGTTCATTGTCGTATCTACACCGATCATAAGAGTTTGAGGTATATTTTCACTCAAAAAGAGTTGAATATGACACAACGCCGTTGGTTGGAGTTAGTGAATGACTATGATTTGAAGTTGTTATATCATGAAGGAAAAGAAAATGTTGTTGTCGATGCTCTTAGTAGAAAGTTAACTCATTCCTTGAGTGTTATATGTGTGCTTCCCGTTGACCTTTGTGCCGAATTTCGAAAGTTACGTTTGCAAATAGTGGGAGGTGGTTTTGATTACCTTTGTGCTATGGTTGCCGAACCTGTTATTCTTCGTGAGATTCATGATAACCTTGTGGATGATGCTACTTTTAAAAGATTTCAAGCCAAGCTTCTTGAAGGGAAAGCTAAAGATTGTGAGATTGATGCTAGTGGATATCTTCGTTCCCAAAGCCGCATGTATGTCCCCGATGCCGTTAAGTTGAAAAAGAGAGTTCTTGATGAAGGTCATCTATCCCCTTATTCGATCCATCCTAAAGGAGACAAGATGTATGAAGATTTGAAGCTTCAATTTGGTGGCCTAACATGAAGAATGACATTGTGACCTATGTTGGGAAATGCCTCACTTGTCAACAAGTGAAGATTGAGCATAAGAGACCCGGAGGTTTGCTACAACCTTTGGATGTGCCTTTATGGAAATCGGAGTCCATCTCCATGGATTTTGTTATGGATTTGCCTAAGACCGTTGGTGGAAAGGATACTGTATGGGTGATTGTGTATAGATTGGCCAAGTGTGCTAGGTTCATCACTATCGAAGAGACTTGGAGTTCAGATAGACTTGGTAGTGCTTATGTTGAGGAGATTGTTCGTTACCATGGTGTTCCTATGGAGATCGTGTCGGATCGTGACCCGAGGTTTTGTTCGAGATTTTGGAAGGCCTTACAAGATGATATGGGTAGTAAGTTGTTGATTAGTACCGCTTTTCATACCGCTACCGATGGACAAACCGAAAGGACGATTCAAACCCTTGAAAATTTATTGCGTGCTTGTGCCCTTGATTTCCATATTAGTTGGGAGAAGAGCCTACCTTTGGTGGAATTTTCCTACGACAATAGTTATCATGCCTCTATCAAGATGGCTCCTTATGAAGCCTTGCATGGAAGAAAGTGCCGTAGTCCGATTTGTTGGGATTAAGCAAGTGATGTTCGTGATCTAGGACCCGACAAGCTAGCCGAGACAATTGACCAAGTTAAGATCATCCGAGAAAGAATGAAAGCCGCTCAAGATCGTCAAAAGTCGTATGCCGATGTTCGCTGTCGACCCTTGGAGTTTGAAGTTGGTGATAAAGTATTCTTGAAAGTGTCCCCTATGAAAGGAGTAAAGAGATTTGGAGTTAAAGGAAAGTTGAGTCCAGGGTACATTGGACCCATGATGTTGTGAAAAGCATTGGTGTCGTGGCTTACAAATTGGATTTGCCCCCGAGTTTGGGTAAAGTTCATGATGTGTTCCATGTATCTCCACTTAGGAAGTACATTAGTGACCCGAGTCATGTGTTGCAAAATGAAATTCCCGAGCTTGAGCATAGTCTTTCTTTTGAAAAGAGACCAATTCGCATTTTGGATAAGAAAGAAAAGAAGTTAAGGAGTAATGTTGTCCCCTTAGTGAAAGTTTTATGGAGGTGCGGTAATGTGGAAGAAGTGACATGGGAACCGGAAGCTTCTATGCATACCAAGAATCCGGTTTTATTCTCTTAAGGTAATCTCCCTTACTTCAAGTTTCGAGGACGAAACTTTTTAAAAGGAGGGGTGATTGTAACACCCGCCCATTTCGTATAATAATTCTAGAAATACTTTTATATTACTTTATTTAATTAATTCTATTTTAAACGAAAATTTCACTAAAGTCATAGTTTTAAAGCTTATTTTATATAAGTTACACGTTTTAGCCATATAATAATAATAATAATAATAATAATAATAATAATAATAATAATAATAATAATAATAATAATAATAATAATAATAATAATAATAATAATAATAATAATAATAATAATAATAATAATAATAATAATAATAATAATAATAATAATAATAATAATAATAATAATAATAATAATAATAACAAGAATAATAATAATAATAATAATAATAATAACAATAACAATAACAATAACAATAATAATAATAATAATAATAATAATAATAATAATAATAATAATAATAATAATAATAATAATAATAATAATAATAATAATAATAATAATAATAATAATGATAATAATATTAATAATAGTAAACTTTCGTCTTAAATTATAGTAGGTTTAAGAGGAATTTCCGTCTAGCAAGACCGTCACATGTTCACATGTGAGACTAGACTAACCTACTCTCGAACTATCCCGTATCGACAACTCTTTTCTCAATTTGAGCACCCAACTAAAATATTAATAATTGTTGCACACTCTCACAACATTGGACCAATCCCAACCCACTTACCTTTCTTTTTCGAAATCTGATAAACAAGCAGCAACATCAGCTACAACAAACATTAGCATCAATAAACGCCATTTTTGGACGAGCTAAAAACCGAGATTTCGTCGTTATTTCTCAACCATACCTCTTAATTTTTGTACGTTCCTCCTCCCCTTTCCTTCCTACTCCATTTTAGGTAAGAAAGTCAAGGTCATGTAAAGTTTTCGTTTTTGACCCGTTTAGTAAATGCCACGGTTCAGCTGAAAACCAAGTCATTTCGTTTGCTAGGTGAAGGGCTTGAAGATCCAGACGAAAAATTGTACATTGTGGACGACACACTCGAGGATTGAAGAAAGATAAGGTAACAGTGATAGGTTACTCGACAAAATGTCGGGAAACTCGCCCTTCCTACTCGTTTTTACCCTTATTCATCGTAAAGTTTAAGTCTTTATGTGTTTTCCATAAATGGGGTTGATTTTGTAGTGTTTGTGGTCATTTTACATGGTTGTTTGGATGCCCTATTTGTTCGTTTTCATGCTGGATTCGAGTAGGGGGGAAAATGGGGAGTTCACTGTTCCTTCCATGGTTATTAAGCTGCTGAATTTCTATTTTTGGCCCTTCCTGAGCTTCATGGATGAGTTACGTGTTGGTTAATTGTACTTTAAGCATGTTGCGTTTCCGTGTCACCTGTGTCTTCAATTTTCGTCTTGAATTTGGACTAAAAAGGCTGAGGGAACTCTGTTTTTGGTGCCGTGTTTGGACTGTTTTGGTCCCTGTTTTGGGACGGATAAAACAATCCCTCTGAACGGTCTTCTTGCTTGTTTTCCTCACGTTAATGTTGTCTTATGTATACTTATTTTTCCCGCTTTGAAAACCCCGTTTTTGACTGCGTATACCTCCGTTTTGTACCCGTAGCTGGACTGTTTTTGACCCTTACTTTGGGACAGGAAACATAGTCCCTCGGTACAATTTTTCGTGCCTATTTTTGTTCATGTAAATATCGTCATGTGTATTCTTGAAATTTCCGCTTTAGAGTACCTTGCCTTGAACATACTTTGCTTCGGTTTTCAACCCTTTGTTCACGGTTGTTTGGCAACCGTGGACGGACGTGGAGTCAAATTTATTTGCAGGTGAGTCGGGCTGGATTTAGGTAGTAAAGGATGGTTAATATGCATAGTAAAATGTGTGTAAACATCCGTCTTAATCATGCTTATATTTTCATCTCGTACATATGTAATACTACGGTTTTCTATGTCTATGGGTACTCTATTGAGTGGGGCTTACTCTGTCGAGTAAGTAGCTTCTTACGCAAAACAGTAGTCTGCATGTAGGGTACTCGATCGATTAAGTTGGGAACTCGATCGAGTAAGGGTCACTCGATCGAGTAAGTCACTTACTTGATCGAGTAAGTGTGATTGACCGGTTTATTTGGACGGGTTTTGTTAATATTGCGAGATTAATATAAAAGCTTTCGTCATTATCTCTTAAACACTTTTTCAACATTATTAAACCTTTCAAAGAGATTATAAGTTACATTATTCGCATCTCTCGCGTCATTGGCAAATCCCAAGGCTAGTTTGGTCGGATCATCTCGTTCTTTACGCCGTTGTGATCATCGTGTCAAGGGTAAGTTCCTCGTATAATTTTATAGCTGTAGATACCTGTATCCGTCGATATTGGAATTTATAGAGAACCCGACAAACACCCGATGATGATAGGACACATGTATTTATTAGTTGTCATTGTCATTATTTGGGTTCGTTTTACGATGTAGAATGAGCGTTGTCGACGGAGTATTTTATTAATTTAAATGATATTTAAATTAAAGCTTTTTTAAGGTGAATTCATTTTATTTTTATTTTGAATTTATTTTCTCAAATTTATTTTATTGAAAATAAAATAATTTTTTGATTTGAAAAATCATTTTATGAGTGTATTTGATTTGAAAAATCATTTATTTTAATGTGTTATTTGATTTGAAAAATCGATTTAAAAATTGAAAAAAACTCGTTTTAAACACGCGTTTTGGAGCTCGATTATAGCTCGGTTTTTGAGCCCGTTTTCTTTACGAGTTGGCACGAATATCGAGTACACTAACCAAAATAAGCCTCTACCCATCCAACCCCAGTTCGAACCCCATAACCACGGCCCAAACCATGCCCCAAATCACCCCAATGACCCGCACAAAAACACGAGCCCCTGTTTTGCAGCTCAATCCCGAGCCCAAAACCCGCTCCAAACACCACCAAAACCCGTACCCATTAACCCTAACCCATACCCTAATATCCTACCCATATTACCTTACCTTAACCACCAAGAAAACCCCCATACGAACCCGAGAAAACCCCCCCAAAATCTGCTGGACAGCAGCTATGCTCAGCCGAGCCCGTCTGCCTCTCCTCCCTTTTACCCTATTTTAACTCCTTATAAATACCACCCCTTTACCATATATTCATTCTTCTAAGTTCTATATACATACTACCCTCACTTACAATCTTGAAACTCCAGAAACAAACCCTAATTGCCTCTCAAAAACCCTCCACAAAACCGACTTACAAACTGAAATAGTTTGTGTGTGCTCTTCGAAAAACAATTCGTTCCTCCATCAAACCTCCATCAAAATTCGAGTTTCTTGTTCCAAATTAACCATACAACATCCATATACACATTAGACAAAGATTTACGAGCCAAATTGCCCTTGAGAGTACACGAATTCCCTCAAAAAAAGCAGTGTTATACACTCTGTTTTGCTTTTCTGTCTGTCGATTTGTTTGTGCTCGTTTTTCGTGCCCAATAACTCAAAACGAGCAGGGGTTAATTTAAGATCTCTGTTCTCCTCTCTTTATAGTTTTCAAAACATCTTTTAAATTGAATTTGCATCGTGAAACGAGAGAGAAATTGTTGTTTGAAAGTTGCTGTCCAGATTCGATAAAATCGTGTTGTTTGCTTTGTTTCTTCGTCGACGACGGCCTCTCGAGATAAAATCTACCATCGATTACAACCCAAGACGGTGTCAACGATACATGTAGGTTGAGGGTGCATCAAATCCTCCTCTTTCTTCCCTTTATTTCGTTTTTTTATGTTTGTTTTTTTATTGTTTCGTTTTATTTCGTTTATCGTTTTTTTATTTATCGTTTAAATTAACTATGAAACTAGTTTAGTCCGAGTATGAGTTAAAGTACCACCATGAACACCCGCGTTGACTTGAGATGGGAAAGAAACCGCTACATCAGTCGGTCGTACACCCCCGTCTCATTTACATATCCTCGTGTTCAAGGTAGGGCATAAATAAAATGGATTTTTGACTTCGCTCTTCGCTTTTGACCCCTCTCTTCTCTCGTGTGATTCGACCTACCCCTAGGACCATTTACATGTTAGCATGACCTCTGATTGTTAACATATGACTTATTTAGGCGACATTCGATCATTTAAATAACCTAATTAGACATGTTAGGGTACATCGACGTAGCTTTAAAAATCAACTAACAATTCTGTAACTTAATGAATGCATCTCTCTCTTTCACCTAATTTCTCGCTAGTATAAGAGTGCGTGACTAGCACCTTCTTATTAACACTCGACGAGTTAATTTAATTAGCGAACTTGACCTAATTTGACCCCTTAGGCCGTGTAGAACACCCGGTTTTAGGCGGAGCCTTCTGACCTCTTTTTGTCATCGATTTCTAATGTATTTTCCGCATCGCTTTGCAAATCCATCTAACCTAAAGAATCTAACCTAGGAACTAGATAGCCGTGTATGAGGTCATGTTTGGCCGTGTCTTTTGTATCCCTTTTCTCGTTCCTTTTTTATCTTAGTCTCATTGTTTGTATCTCGTAATTAATTTGTGTTTACTGAGTCGCGTTTTGTAACTTGTTTGTAGTTAGTTTTCTTTTATCGAGTCAAACGATTTCTAAAAACCTTAGTCTTGTTTAGTTAGACGGTTGTGCCCCAATGCAAGTGAGAGCGTAGTAAATCGCATGTTGTTTAAAGGAACATGGCCCGATTTATGCTAATGCATGCTTTGGTGTGTGACCCAATGTCTAATTCGATAAGATTAAGTGAAAGCACGCATTACGAGGAGTGACCCAAGGCCGTGAGCCATGTAGGCCATGAGTCACCCCTTTGTGCACATTTTCCTAGGCCGAATGGCCATGTGTCGTGTATGGTGTCGTATATAGCAATTGTATTTAGATCGAGTTGTATCTTTAATTTATTGTTGTGTCGGCATGAAATGCCTGGTTTTTAATAGGTAGATCCCACGGCTCCCCCATTCCCCCTTAAGCCTTGTTTGCTTTGCTTTGTATGTTGTTAGATTAATCAACCCACATGCTAAATTACAACTTTGACAAAGGTAGTTTAGTTGCATCTAAAACGACATAGAAATTGTTGTCACATGTTAGGGTTTAAAACGATGTTTGCATATCATATATCGTAGTAGCTATGACCTTGTTTGAAATCCGATACATGACTTAGTAGAGGCCGTTATCGACGGGCGGGGTTAGGTGTCCTTATGGGCTTCCTAACACGTACCCTCACCCCTTACTCAAGATCTATGGTTTGTGGATCCGTCTAAATACCATTGGATTACGAGAGTCATTCAAATCGAGTGATATAGGGTACAAGTCTTTATCTTTAATCACTCGTAGTCGATTGGCTTTATGCTTTTCGATGAAAGGTGTAAAGTTGACTTGAACGGTTCCAAGTTCCCAAAAAACTTGGTGGCGACTCTAATATGTCTTAATTCGATTCGAAAGAACCTCGAGTCGATTATGCCTAGTGTGGATCCCGCGGACGCAGTTCCCGAGGGCCTTGTCCACGATTTGGCGACTACATTTGGGAAAAGAGGATTAGTTACACTTTGTTTCTAGGGTCTTTTCCTCCGAGGTGAAACTTGAAAAGAAAGCGTTGGAAAGTAAAACATTACTCATAGTGCTACGATTCATGCATAAACCCTTAAGGATTTTCCCGGGCCGTCCCAGCGTTTCTTTGTGATGCGTGGGGGGGAGACGTCCCACTATGCTAGGAAGCTGCACATTGCTCGCTTCCACTTCACCTCGCGTGGTTCTTGATGGTGGGGACGCTCTTCTAGGTACTTTACCTTAAGGCCCTTGCTCTATAAGACCGCAAAAGGATGGAGGGCATAGACCTTCTTGTAGAAGACTTACCGAGACTTAGAGATGTCTAGGAGCATACATCCTTATAACATGAGAATGACAATGTGCAAGTTGTTTTCCCGAGTCTTTTCAAAATTTTCCATGTCCATTTCAAAACCGAACTTTTGAACAACTTACTTTCAAAATTAGCATGGTTTTAAAAACGCGGAATGCTGCCCAAATAGGACTAGAAATTTCGGCCAAAACAAGCCTTTATAACCGGCATGCTGCCCATTTCAAATCTCATTTTTCAAATCGATCATTCGTTTTTCAAAATCAATCCAAAATGCCTCTCGAACCTCAACCAAGCATGAAATGCGTTGAGTCGTGTCCGGGTCATGGCCGTGTTAGGCCGGGTGTGTTTCGTTCTAAGAGTCTAGAACACGACCTTGTTGGGTCACCCAAGCTCACCTCTTGGGCCTTGAGTCATGTTGGTCGACCATTTGGTCTAGGATAGTCCACAAAAACGCCCAAGCTAGGCCATTTAGGGCGTTTCACCCGAACCTATGGGCTATGTTAGTCCAATCACGGGTTTAGTCACACCGAGTCCAGTTTAGAATCGTGCTATGACAGTTTGAGTCATGTCGTTTTGTCGAGTCTAAAATGAACCAAGGTCTAAATCCAACCGTGAGTCGAACCTTTGGTTAGTCAGTCTCAAGTCGAGTCTTTGTTTGAGTCAAGTTGGGGTCGTGTCCTTAAGTGTGCAGGGGCTCTTACTTTAAATATTGACTCGAAGACGGGTTTTTTCTTGTAGAAAGGCCGCCAAAAACCCGACGTCAAGCAATGGAAGATGTTATCAACAAGCTCACCGAGGCCGTGAACCTCATGATGACCCGAATGGATGCAATCGAATCTAAGCCGAGTGAAGATCCCCTCCATCTACCCCACCTCGATCGTGATGCGGAGAAACGGTTCAAGTTCATCGAAGACCGTTTGAAACTCTCCCAGGGGAAGAACACCCACTATGAGAATGCTAGGGCCTATGCCCCGGTTCAGGATAAGTTGCCCACGAACATAGTACTCACTGACATCCCAAAGTTCAAGGGCACCGAAGATCCAGTCCACCATGTTAAGGCCTATAAAGGGTACTTAACTTTGAAGGAGTACTGCCGACATGCTCTCTGAAATTTTTGCCCAATCTCCGGATGAACACCCGAAGGCGTGGTTCTATAATCTTGACCTTAAGAACTTCCCCACTTTTGAAGATATTACGGTGGAGTTCTGTAAGGACTATGCTGACAATGTTGAGATTTAAACAAACATAAGGACTTTGGAAGTAATGACACAGAAGGAAAAAGAGGGCTTTACTGAATTCCTCGCAAGATGGCGCGCTGAAAGCGTGAAACTAGCTAAGAAGCCTGATGAAGTCGAAATGGTAGATAAGTTCGTGAAGAATTTACGACCTGTTTACCGTAATGCTCTGAAATACTAGAATTTTGGTTCTTTCAAAGAATTGATAAGAATCGGGATAAAGGTAGAGGACGATGTCCGAATGGCTGAAGCTGAGAAGCCAAAAGGATACCAAGGGGCCTCGTCATCTAAAGCAAAAGCACCAGCAGCGGCCCACTTTGTTGAAACTGTCAATCTCTTAGATGGACAGTCAAAAAGGCCTCCGCGCCAAGCTCCGAGGGTATTCACCGATATCGGGTGCACTTACGCCTACGCTCTCCAAAGGCTCATGGCCCAAGGAAAGTTGAAGCCCATTGGTCCAACTCCGGATCCACTGCGAACA
The DNA here is from genome assembly GCF_048544455.1 of Silene latifolia. NCBI lineage: Eukaryota > Viridiplantae > Streptophyta > Magnoliopsida > Caryophyllales > Caryophyllaceae > Silene > Silene latifolia. Next base: position 21,767,634 of record NC_133538.1, on the reverse strand, counting down.
ACAAGGCAAATGGTACAAACCGAATGCCCTCGTGCCTTTCATCAAGGGAAGGGACACGATCGAAAGGTGCTTTAGACTAAAGCACGAAATTCAAGATATGATTGAGAACGGAACGCTCCCAATCCCGGCCATAAAGCCCAACAACGTCACCAATCCATTTGGCGACCACACTAACTTTGTCTCTACCGAAGATAGTGTCGATTACTCTCACTTGATCCGCCCATGTCGTCTAAAAGGGGTTTTCGTCGGAAGAATATTCGTGGATTGCTCCAAATTCCTACCAAGCTCGAGAAACGAGATTACATTCGGGGATTTTGTGGTCGATTGTACTCCTTACATACTCCGAAGCAGCAATGAAGTAAATGGCGTTTGGGCTGATGACGAGGACGATGTTTACCTCGTCAAAGGTGCGACAATTCCTCACACCCAAGAAGAAATCTTAAAGGTGAGGCATTATGCTTTAGAGTCAAACCATCTGACTAGATCCGGGCGTCCGTATCCTGTGGAGAAAGCTAAGGACATCCCGAGCAAGGCACCTCTCAAAGAGCCGGCAGTGGTCGAAGTTCTTGGTGAAGGGTCGGCCTCCGAGGCTTCTCTCATCAAGCAACTCCAAAAGACTAAGGCCGACGTGTCTATTTGGCAACTTATCTTGAGCTCTTTCGAACATCGTCAGGCTTTGTTGCAAGCCTTGATGAACATGACCGTGTCGTCAAATACTACTCCTGCAGACATGGTCACTCATATTGCCCAGAATCGGCCATAGATTACCAACGCCGTGACATTTTCCGACGAAGATCTACCACCGTTCGGGCCTCGACATAACCTGGCCCTTTATGTTGCTACCGTGTGTCTCAACAAGCATATCCCTATGACCTTGGTCGATGACGGATCGGCTGTCAACGTACTCCTTTTGAAAACAGCGCATATCCTGGGCCTGGAGAAGAATGACTTTATTCCCACTACACAGACAGTTCGGGCATTCGATGGCACTGTGCGTCGAGTAAGTGGACTTGTCGATCTAGTAGTATAGACGGGGCAAGTAGAAAAGAAAGTGAGTTGCCAAGTAATTGACATTTGCTCATCCTTCAACTTATTGTTGGGAAGGCCTTGGATCCATGCTACGAGGGCTGTAACATCAACGCTGCATCGAAAAATCAAGGTCCCACTCAATGGCAAAACCGTCACCATTGAAGCCACGCCACCATCGTGGCGGGAGGAGACATTACTTCTGAAGTAAGGATCGAAACTGCCAATGACGCATGTGGTTTCGAGATTGTCAACATGATCGAGCTGAACTCCGAAGCATAGAATATGGATCTATATACGGGAAGTCATGCCTGCGAGGTGATTCTCAAGACTGGGAAGTACTTCGATTTCTCTTTATATCCTAGAAAGGAGGAGGCTTTCAAGTTGAAACCACCCGTAGCCAAAGGAGTAACATTCGGGCTTGGATATGAGCCCACTGAGAAAGATCTACGGGAAAAGAGGGGAAGAACGATCGAAGATCGAGACATCAAAATGGGACCGTATCACCTAACTCTAAACGGTCACTTCGTGAGGGCTGGGGAGAACTTCCCTGCATGGACTTCCCCGAACCTATCTTTGACCCAAAGAAGAACCTTATGGTCCCAGGAATCGAAGTATTCCAAGATTGCTACTACATCCCTGAAGACATTCTGACCGTGATGCCAGTAGAAACCAAACCGGATCCAATAAATGACGAGAAAGCCATGGGTCTCCTTTTCGGTGAAGAGAAGAAATCACCAATACCAAACGAAGATTTGGTAAGCATGATCCTGAGGAGCGAGCGGTTCGATCCATCTACCCTCATCACCGATGTAGATCCTCTTAGGACCAACACGGGATGGCGGAAAACCGTCAAGTGGACTGATAACAAGGGACTCCTTTTCAAGTTGACAACGGGAGAAGGAGAGATGTTCAAGCCAGATGATGTTACCGATTCTGAGTCTGAGTCTGAGTCGGAGTCTGAGTCTGAGATAGGTCCTAAGATTGAGTCTAAGGAGTCAGGTGTTGAAAATACCCCTCCCTAGCTTTCCTTCCTATGCACCTTTTCCTAATGGTGGTATTCCGGGGGCTGTCCGAATACCCCTATCTCGCCACTGAGCTCTGACCAGTTGGCTCAAATGTTAGCGCATTTCGCGCAATTTCAAATCAATAATAATATGAACCAGTTTGCTTACGACTTGTCTCACTTACATTGCAATTCAAACTTTGAAAATGATTGTTTTAATAATGACATTGAGGCGAGGTCGAGGATGAACAGATTGGTCGAAGAAGAAGAAGTGAAACCACCTCTGAGTTGATAAAAGGGTTGGAAGAGTACGAACAGAAAACCTTGGTCATCGAAGATACCGAAACTATCAATGTAGGTACAACCTTAGAACCACAGGAGCATAAAATAGGAACTACTTTAAGTCCCACCGAAAGACAGGGGTTCATTGATTTGTTGCATGAGTTCAAAGATGTTTTCGCATGGTCCTACAAAGACATGCCATGCATTGATAGGGAAATTGCGGAGCACAGGATCCCAATCAAGCCGGGATATAAGCCAGTCAAGCAGAAACTACGCAAAATGCACACAGATTGGTCTTTGAAAGTCAAAGAAGAAATCGATAAGCAACTCAAAGTTTGGGTTTATCAAGGTGTCGAAGAATACTCGGACCGGGTGGCTAACGTCGTACCGGTGCCAAAGAAAGATGGTAAAGTTCGGGTTTGTGTCGACTTCCGAGATTTAAACAAGGCAAGTCCGAAGGACGATTTCCCATTACCTCACATCGACATCCTGGTTGACAACACGGCAAATCACGCGTTACTATCCTTCATGGATGGATACGCCGGTTATAATCAAATCAAGATGGCGAAAGAAGACATGCATAAGACTGCGTTCAGAACGCAATGGGGAACCTATTGCTACACAGTAATGCCTTTTGGGTTGATAAATGCAGGGGCTACATACCAGAGGACCGCGACAACATTGTTATATGATATGATGCACAAGGAAGTCGAGGTTTATGTCGACGACATGATTGTCAAGTCAAAAGAGCGTGATGGCCACCTTGGTACGCTACGCAAATTCTTCGAGCGATTGCGCAAGTATAACATGAGGTTGAATCCACAAAAATGCGCATTCGGAGTCACATCCAAGCAAACCGTTGGGTCACATCGTTAGCCACCGTGGCATCGAGGTGGACCCATCAAAAATAAAGGCCATAATGGAAATGCCTCACCCGAAAACCGAGAAGGAAATTCGAGGTTTCCTTGGAAGAATCCAGTACATAAGCCGGTTCGTGGCAAGGCTAACTATGATATGCGAGCCAATTTTTAAGAAGTTGAAAGCCGGGGAACACGTCGTATGGGATGATCACTTTGTCAAGCGCGTTCGATAAGATCAAAGAAATACTATCTTCCCCTCCCGTTCTCGCCCCACCAACGGGCTGGGTTACCACTTTTGTTTGTATCTTACGATTTGACGGATCGCAATGGGGGCGATCTTTGTCATGAGATAGTCGATAAAGAGGAAAGAGCAATTTACTACATTAGTAAAAGTTCTTGGAGTATGAAATCAAGTATACTCAGCTCGAAAAGACATGTTTGGCTTTAGTATGGGCGACAAAGAAGTTACGACACTACATGCTCAGTCATAGTGTCTGCATCCACTCGAAGATAGACCCTATCAAATACTTGTTTGAAAAACCAGTTCTAAACGGCAGGGTGTCAAGATGGACTTTAATGCTTTTCGAGTTTGATCTAAAATATGTACCATTAAAAGTGATAAAGGGGAGGGCGGTTGCAGACTTCCTGGCGGATAACCCGATAGAAGAAACCGAGGTTGTAGATACGTGGTCGTTTCCTGACGAAGATATCGTTCACATAGACAACGATACGTGGGACCTCTATTTCGATGGAGCATCGAATTGCAGGGGTTACGGGATAGAGTCTTTGCTCATTTCACCGGAAGGTGAACATGTTCCCATTTCGATCAAGTTGGACTTTAATGTCACTAATAACGCGGCCGAATACGAAGCATGCCTACTCGGTTTGCACAGTGCTCTCGAGTTAGGCATCAAAAAGCTTGTAGTACACGGGGACTCGTCACTAGTGATCAACCAAGTGGCCGGGACGTGGAGAACCCGCCTGCGGCTGGCCCCGTACCAAGCGAAAATCGAGGAACTAGAAAAGTTGTTCGCCGACGTCAAATACGTGCACCTCCCGGGGATGAAAACCAGTTTGTTGATGCCCTATCAAAGCTAGCTGCTCTAATTAACATACCTGATCATATGGACACTATGCCAATATGTGTCGAACGAAGATCGTCACCTGCTTACGTCAATGTAATCGAAGACACGAGGAGGAAACCGAGGTGAACCTTGGTATCATGTTATTCGAAATTTAAAGAATCGGAGAGTATCCACGACATGGATAACGCGGAAAGCGCGCTATTCGAATGCTAGCCGCTCGATTCGTTAGAACCAATGATGGACAATTGTACAAGAAGACCGCGCAAAATATCCTTTTGCGATGCATAGACTCACCAACTGCAAAAAGAGTCATGGAAGAAGTCCATGACGGGGAATGTGGCCCACACATGAATGCCCATATCTTTGGTTCGTAAAATCATGAGATTAGGGTATTATTGGACCACGATGGAGACAGATTGTCGCCAATATGTCAAACGTTGCCATAATTGCCAAATCTTTGCGAACATACAACACGTGCCGCCATCACTGTTATATACTTTGACATCACCATGGCCTTTCTCAACATGGGGAATCGACATTATTGGAAAGGTCAACCCATCTGGAACATGTGGGCATTGTTTCATGCTAGTCGCCATCGATTACTTCACGAAGTGGGTAGAAGTGAAATCATACAAAGTGCTACAGGCGAAGCCGGTAGCAAAGTTCATTCGAGAATGAAATCATTTGCAGATATGGTGTGCCGCATGAGTTCATTAGCGACCATGGCACTCACTTCAGTGAAACTACCGTGATACTTGAAAAGTATAAAATCAAACACCACAAGTCGTCACCGTATCGACCTCAAACAAATGGTGCGGTGGAAGCCGCCAACAAGACAATCTTTGTGATTCTCGGAAAATGACTGACAATTATCGCGAATGGCCAGAGAAGATACCATTCGCACTATGGGGATACAGGACGTCTATTCGCACAGCCACTGGAGCAACTCCGTTCTATTTGACATATGGGATGGAAGCAGTCCAACCTATCGAATTAGAGGTACCTTCTTTAAGGATTCTGTTAGAAAGTCAGGTTCCGGAGGCTGACTAGCTGCAGGCTAGGTATGATTCTTTGGTCATGCTCGACGAGCGGCGGTTAAATGCGCTACACCATGTTCAACTCTATCAGAAAAGGATACAAAGAGCATTTAATAAGAAGGTGAAACCTCGAGGAATAAAGGAGGGGGATTTGGTCCTAAAGTCTGTTCGCGCTTTACTACCAATCGACCCGAGGGGAAAGTTCAAGCCGAACTGGGCCGGTCCTTACCTGGTAAAGAAAATGCTATCGGGAGGCGTAGTCAGACTAACAGATCTAGATGAAAACGACTTTGCCAATCCGACGAATTTGGATCAGCTGAAGAAATACTATCCTTAGAACTCACTCTCAATGTCGCGAAATAAAATTTTGAATTGTAGTGCTCGTGAGCGAGTCTAGGCCGCGGCATTTTTTGGCTTCGCTGCTTTTGCGCGTTATAAATTGATGATTGTAGCGCGTTTGTTTTGTGGAACTACGAGCTCGGTTTGATTCTGTTGACAACAGATACGTAGGCAGCTCTTTATAAGAGTACAACCGACCCTTCCTTTAATAAAATGAAATTTTATGCAGAAACTGGGAATTTTAATAAATAGTTAGTCTTATTAAAATCGGGCGATGCCCATTACAACCCTAAAAAAAAAAACAGCCAGCAACAAATAATAAGTAGTAATATTAAATAATAGATTGGAGTCGAAGGCTCCTACATCTTCTTTTTCCCTTTGCCTTTTGGGTCACTTGGCCGAGGCTCCTGTGGAGGAGGGGTAGTTGCGTTCTGTCTAGCGCGCTTCTTAGGAGGGATCATCATTTCCTCCCGAGGGCCCAGCCTATCTTTTGCACTCAGCGAGGCCAAGTCTTCCTTCCAAGGTGAGCCCGAATGTGCTTTTGAACCCAACCGTTTCCCACACCTGTGAGTCGGTCTTAGGAGTTTTCTCGTTTTAGCTTCAGTCCGGATGCGGACGGAAGATCATTAGCGAAGAAGTCGCGACTGTCTCGCCTTTGTCATAATATCGATGTCGACAAGCTCGTCCTTCCGACACAAATCCTTACCTGAACCAGTTTTCTCTTTAAGCCACTTAGTGTATGACGGGGATACCCAAGTAGTCTGAGGGCGCGCGGACACGTATCAAAGACGCCTTTGGTGCCACCTTTCGAGCCAATCATCACATATAGAGGAATTTAACTCTCTTGCTCGTCCCAGAACAGCCTCACACTTGGGAATTATTTGTCTACGGCCCATCTGACGCAGGACGCGGTCAGGGTAAATGTGAATAGACCTCTCTAAACCCAGTAGTTGCAAATGTCTGGTCTTATCATCTTCCGGAAGGATAGTAAAAGATTTGAGGCGAAGCCAAGGCATGAACCAGCAAAGGGGGCGACCTCCCCCTTCTGTCAGCTTGTTTCGCCAATAAGCAAGGTCATTTTGATGCTCGTCTTCATACCGCTTGGCACGCATAGTCAGCATACGGGCGAGATACGAGCTGGGCTCACGCGGCGGGGCAAAGAGCCAAAATCTCTCACAAAGCCACACCTGTGAAAAACAAAAAAAAAAAGCGAAAAAAAAAGCGAAAAAAAAAGCGAAAAAAAAACGTGAAAAAAAAAGAGACGAAAAAAGTAAAAGAACGAAAAAAGAGAAGAGAAAGAAAAAAGACGAAAAAAAAAGAAAGAAAGAAAAAAGAAGAAAAAAAGACAACAGAAGCAAAATCGTGGCAGAATGCAACAAAATCGGGGCAGAAACACAGAATTGTGGCAGAAATCGTGGCAAAATATAAATAAATCGTGGCAATAACACAAAAATTGTGGTAAAAGAAAAATCAATCAAGGACGCGAAACCAAGAGGATAGATTTTGTTACCTGCAATAGACGGGAGCATCCCGACCAATCAGCACCAAGGTTCATTTTCTTAGCATCTAAACCCCTGATGGTTTCAGCAAGAATAATCCAGGAAGGGTTATGTCCCGTCTCCATCTGAGACACAATAGACAAAAGCTTCGCTTGTCCTACACAAGTTGTCTTGTTCATCCTACCTTCGAAGACATAAAGATGTAACATGATCAATCCAAACGCCCTACGGCAGTACGCTGGCAGTGAAGTACTGTTTCGCAAGATGCAAAATTTCCGATGAATAGCAAGAAGGTTGACTTCGTCACCAGTAACTATCTCCTCAGACTCCGTCCTGGAAAGGCCAAGACAGTCTAGATATGTTCCACGCCACCCCGAATGAAATTTTGGTATAGCCGGTATGGCCTCAGCATCCCATCCTCCCAAGGCAGAAAACTCTTCGGGTAAAGGGCAGATCTCCCTCTCAGGAAAAGCAAAGACATGGTTACAAGGGTCCCAATAGCTAAGGCAGTGTTCCAACAACGCAGGTTGAAGGCGGATCTGGCGTAAGGGAAGTAATTGCGCCAGTTGAGCGGTCTTTAATTCTTGTCTCTCTGCGCCAGTGAAGTCTGTCTCCCACGCTCGCATAGTACTCGCTAGATTCTTCATAATGATTTATGTTATGTGCACCAGTTTGGGGGAAAGCAGAATAAATTTTGCAATACAACTCTTCCTTATATATAGAAAGTATAAGGGAAGGAAACACGGTGACACCCCTAGGGTGCTGTTTTTTTTTAGCCGTGTGGGCCTTGGGTCGCACGCCTCTTAGGCCCGCCCCAGTTCACACCAGTCTTTGGCACGATGCATCGGGTTTTCGCTCATCCATCGCATTTTTGGGAGCGCCAGAACGGCCAATTTACATTTCTACCCTCAACAAGTCCATATTTGAACTAAAACCCATGCACACTTACGGTTTTAGTTTCTTTTTTTGTTTTACGGTAGCGGGCTACGCCCACGTTGTTTACGGGTCATACAGAGTGTCTGAGTCGTATTTCATGCCCACCCATCAAGGTTCTATTTCAAAAAAAAATCAACATTTCAAAATTCCAAAAACTTTTTGGGTCGATGATCCAATCCTTCGAAATTCAAAATTTCAAATTCAATTTTTTGAAGGGCCGAGGGCCCAACATTCCAAGTGATGTCAAATTCAAACTTCGGGTCGATGGCCCAGTTATTCAAAATTTTTAAATTCAATTTTCGGGTCGATGACCCAATCTTTCAAATGATCCAATTTCAAGGTCGATGATCCAAATGTGCTTATGTGATAATTATTGCTCGTACATTTTTTGTGCTTCAAATATAGCAGGATATGCTTCAACTGGGGGCTCTAAAGTCTTCGACTTGAGCCATCACAAATCAAGGGGCTCGAAGCCGTTGGCTTGAGAGACCATTATCAAGATGTAAAGGATGACATCCACCAAGAATTCAATTCAATTACAAGAGTATGAAATGGAGGAATTCCCTAGCTGAAAGCAAATAATGAAAGCGGCGGCAACCTCCTCGGAAAGTCCCGTCCCATTTGGGCACCTGCCAGCATATGATAAACTTTGGGCAGGTGTCAACAGATGATGAATCTTGGACAAACGCCGTGCAGATGATAAAGTTTGGGCAAGTGTCGGCGATGGCCGAACTACGACGCGGGTTTGATTCCGTCGAAACGGATACGTAGGTGCCTAAGGATAAGGCTCAATCCACCATATATGCAATTTTATGGGTCGATGACCAACGATGACAACTTGACACAACGGAATAAGAGTCAATCCCCAACGAAGTTTCGGTATGATCTCTTCTTATGGTCGAGCTTATATACGCAAGTCTAATGGACTATAAACGACCATGAGAATCCTCGGTCGAGAGGGACTGGGGTATACTTTGACTTTCGCCTTGTCCAAGCCTCAGTCAAAGTGGGGGCTCTGTAGATACCCGTATCCGTCGATATTGGAATTTATAGAGAACCCGACAAACACCCGTTGATGATAGGACACATGTATTTATTAGTTGTCATTGTCATTATTTGGGTTCGTTTTACGATGTAGAATGAGCGTTGTCGACGGAGTATTTTATTAATTTAAATGATATTTAAATTAAAGCTTTTTTAAGGTGAATTCATTTTATTTTTATTTTGAATTTATTTTCTCAAATTTATTTTATTGAAAATAAAATAATTTTTTGATTTGAAAAATCATTTTATGAGTGTATTTGATTTGAAAAATCATTTATTTTAATGTGTTATTTTATTTGAAAAATCGATTTAAAAATTGAAAAAAACTCGTTTTAAACACGCGTTTTGGAGCTCGATTATAGCTCGGTTTTTGAGCCCGTTTTCTTTACGAGTTGGCACGAATATCGAGTACACTAACCAAACTAAGCCTCTACCCATCCAAACCCAGTTCGAACCCCATAACCACGGCCCAAACCATGCCCCAAATCACCCCCAACAGCCCGCACAAAAACACGAGCAGCCCCCTGTTTTGCAGCTCAATCCCGAGCCCAAAACCCGCTCCAAACACCACCAAAACCCGTACCCATTAACCCTAACCCATACCCTAATATCCTAACCATATTACCTTACCTTAACCACCAAGAAAACCCCCCATACGAACCCTAGAAAACCCCCCCAAAAGCTGCTGGACAGCAGCTATGCTCAGCCGAGCCCGTCTGCCTCTCCTCCCTTTTACCCTATTTTAACTCCTTATAAATACCACCCCTTTACCATACATTCATTCCTCTAAGTTCTCTATACATAATACCCTCACTTACAAGCTTGAAACTCCAGAAACAAACCCTAATTGCCTCTCAAAAACCCTCCACAAAACCGACTTACAAACTGAAATAGTTTGTGTGTCCTCTTCGAAAAACAATTCGTTCCTCCGTCAAACCTCCATCAAAATTCGAGTTTCTTGTTCCAAATTAACCATACAACATCCATATACACATTAGACAAAGATTTACTAGCCAAATTTCCCTTGAGAGTACACGAATTCCCTCGAAAAACAGAGTGTTATACACTCTGTTTTCGCGGCTTTTCCTGTCTGTCCAGTTCTGTTTGTGCTCGTTTTTCGTGCCCAATAACTCAAAACGAGCAGGGGTTGTTTTAAGATCTCTGTTCTCCTCTCTTTCTAGTTTTCAAAACATCTTTTAAATTGAATTTGAATCGTGAAACGAGAGAAAAATCGTTGTTTGAAAGTTGCTGTCCAGATTCGATAAAAACGTGTTGTTTGCTTTGTTTCTTCGTCGACGACGGCCTCTCGAGATAAAATCTACCATCGATTACGACCCAAGACGGTGTCAACGATACATGTAGGTTGAGGGTGCATCAAATCCTCCTCTTTCTTCCCTTTATTTCGTTTTTTTATGTTTGTTTTTTTATTGTTTCGTTTTATTTCGTTTATCGTTTTTTTATTTATCGTTTAAATTAACTATGAAACTAGTTTAGTCCGAGTATGAGTTAAAGTACCACCATGAACACCTGCTTAGACTTGAGATGGGAAAGAAACCGCTACATCAGTCGGTCGTACACCCCCGTCTCATTTACATATCCTCGTGTTCAAGGTAGGGCATAAATAAAACGGATTTTTGACTTCGCTCTTCGCTTTTGACCCCTCTCTTCTCTCGTGTGATTCGACCTACCCCTAGGACCATTTACATGTTAGTATAACCTCTGATTGTTAACATATGACTTATTTAGGCGACATTCTATCATTTAAATAACCTAATTAGACATGTTAGGGTACATCGACGTAGCTTTAAAAATCAACTAACAATTCTGTAACTTAATGAATGCATCTCTCTCTTTCACCTAATTTCTCGCTAGTATAAGAGTGCGTGACTAGCACCTTATTATTAACACTCGACGAGTTAATTTAATTAGCGAACTTGACCTAATTTGACCCCTTAGGCCGTGTAGAACACCCGGTTTTAGGCGGAGCCTTCTGACCTCTTTTTGTCATCGATTTCTAATCTATTTTCCGCATCGCTTTGCAAATCCATCTAACCTAATGAATCTAACCTAGGAACTAGATAGCCGTGTATGAGGTCATGTTTGGCCGTGTCTTTTGTATCCCTTTTCTCGTTCCTTTTTTATCTTAGTCTCATTGTTTGTATCTCGTAATTAATTTGTGTTTACTGAGTCGCGTTTTGTAACTTGTTTGTAGTTAGTTTTCTTTTATCGAGTCAAACGATTTCTAAAAACCTTAGTCTTGTTTAGTTAGACGGTTGTGCCCCAATGCAAGTGAGAGCGTAGTAAATCGCATGTTGTTTAAAGCAACATGGCCCGATTTATGCTAATGCATGCTTTGGTGTGTGACCCAATGTCTAATTCGATAAGATTAAGTGAAAGCACGCATTACGAGGAGTGACCCAAGGCCGTGAGCCATGTAGGCTGTGAGTCACCCCTTTGTGCACATTTTCCTAGGCCGAATGGCCATGTGTCGTGTATGGTGTCGTATATAGCAATTGTATTTAGATCGAGTTGTATCTTTAATTTATTGTTGTGTCGGCATGAAATGCCTGGTTTGTAATAGGTAGATCCCACGGCTCCCCCATTCCCCCTTAAACCTTGTTTGCTTTGTTTTGTATTTTTTTAGATTAATCAACCCACATGCTAAATTACAACTTTGACAAAGGTAGTTTAGTTGCATCTAAAACGACATAGAAATTGTTGTCACATGTTAGGGTTTAAAACGATGTTTGCATATCATATATCGTAGTAGCTATGACCTTGTTTGAAATCCGATACTTGAATTAGTAGAGGCCGTTATCGACGGGCGGGGTTAGGTGTCCTTATGGGCTTCCTAACACGTACCCTCACCCCTTACTCAAGATCTATGATTTGTGGATCCGTCTAAATACCATTGGATTACGAGAGTCATTCAAATCGAGTGATATAGGGTACAAGTCTTTATCTTTAATCACTCGTAGTCGATTGGCTTTATGCTTTTCGATGAAAGGTGTAAAGTTGACTAGAACGGTTCCAAGTTCCCAAAAAACTTGGTGGCGACTCTAATATGTCTTAATTCGATTCGAAAGAACCTCGAGTCGATTATGCCTAGTGTGGATCCCGCGGACGCAGTTCCCAAGGGCCTTGTCCACAATAGCATTTGGTTGAGCTTCATTAAAACCCTAATTGGGTAATGTTGGGGGTTTTGGGTGTTTTGTGTAGTATTGGTGGTAATTGTATGTGTGTATGTTATAGGAGGAGGATTCGTAGAGGAGAGATTCTGATTAGCTGCTAGTTCGTCTGTGGTGATTGCTATTCCAGGTAGGGTTTCCCTACTCAGTACTGGTTACATAGTGTTGTTGGTGATTGTCATTGTTGTTGATTAATTATCGTATTGGGATTGGTTTTTGGTAATTGTTGATTATGTAAGGTGATTGTTGTATATCTGTCTCTGATCTTCGGGGTGCGTCCCTGGCTGAGTGGAGTCACTTGCTGGAGTGGCTTTACGCCCTTGATTCGCCTTCTGTGGAACCCGCCACATAAGGGATGTGCACATTAATGAACATGGGTTTATCGCTTGGATGAGATGAGCGGGGCTTAGGTGGGAACGGCTGCGGTCCCCTACTGGCGGTGTACAGTACTTGTTGCGATGGGTACTCTGGCAGGACTACACACTTCAGTGTGTAGTCAGGTGTGTGGAGATGAGATGGAGTTGTGCTGATTGAGTTGTTTGTAGTATTGTTTTATTGCAGTTGTTTGTTTTATGTAATCAGTACTGACCCCGTTTAAATGTTTTAAAAACTATGGTGATCCATTTGGGGATGGTGAGCAGTTATTGAGCAGGTATGAGTCGATGCGCATGGGATAGCTAGGTTGAGTCATCACGATGCTGTTTTAGAAGTCTTCCGTGTTGGAGTATGTGTCCTCAACAATAGTACGATCACATGTTTAAATATCAAATTAAGAATACGTAAGGAATGATTCATTTATATAGTCAACTGATCAACATTAATCAGTAATGATTGGCTAACTAGAGTTTGACAATACTTTCGTTTGACGGTGGTGATCAGTTGATCCCTTAAGGTCACACCTATAAGACAATTCCCTTAATAGTCTAGTTGCTTAATTGTATATCGATACAAGTTAATCAATTCCTTAAATTTGAACAATTTATTTGTGAGTGAGAATTTTTATATCTTATTGTAATTTGATTAAATAAGATTTATTTTAGTAATTAAAATATTTTATTACTAAAATTCATTATTGTTTATGAAACAAATATGATAAGAATGAATAGTTAAATATAATTACAATATGTTGTGAATTATATTAACATGACCTATTTTATTTATGTGATCTAGAATTACTAAACAATTTATTATATGTAATATAATTAATGTATATAATGATATTTATTTGATAAATATGCATTAAATTAATTAATAACATGTTACATACTACATGTGATATATTGTATGACAAATGAAAAATCGACAAAATAAAATGGAAGTCCATTTTATGTGTGGATCGAAATGATGGAGGGATTAGTGGATTATGGGTGATTTATTTTAATGGTTAAAACTGACATAATCATACCTACTCTACCTAGCCTTACACATCTATTTTTGGAGAAGAGAAAAAGAATAAAGAGGAGGCCAGCATTGGCTTATGGCCTTCATCCCACCCGGCCTCTCCTCTTTATTGTGAGAATTTTTTTCTCATTTTATTCATTCTTATTCTAAAGCTTTCATTCTTATCCTTCTCTCTCAACTCTCTCTAAAATTGTTTTAGATTTTATAAAGTTCTTCATCCACATTCTAATATTGCAACATAATATTACTCGTGTAGTAATATGAATACTATTAGAAACATTTAAGGATACTAATAAATAAATCTAGTTAATCCGTATATTAGTTATAAGGGAAATAGTCTTGAGTGCAATTGTTAAGGAGCATCTCTATATTTGGGATTTAGGAGGATCATCCATTACATTTAAGCTCAAGAACAAATAAGGAAGGTGTCCTTATTTGTGCCCTTATTTCGAACCAAAATACAATGTAAGAACCATTGTTTCTTATTTTATCTCTATTTTAGTTATGCATGCACTAGATCTTAAGAACTCATATTAAAATGTTAATTAGTTCACCATTAGAAAAGTCTAATAATAGGTATATGAACCAAACAATTTGTATCAGAGCATAGGATGTTGCATGCATAATGGATTTATAGTTTTTTCGAGTTATTAGTAACTTAATTTAAAATAAAAATTTGTGATTTATTAGATAAAGCCACGAAATATTGATGCATGTTGTATATTATGGTCCTAAAATGTATTCAGGTCATTTTTATGATTTATGGTATTTTATTGCTCATGTTAATGATTTTTAGTGATTTTATTACATTTTTATGATTAAAATGGTATTTAAAATTCTAAAAATAGTTAAACATAGTCTATGACCTTGAATTCTTTGTACGACCTCACATGCATATTTTACTTATTGTATGTAAAATTTCGTAAAAATTAGATTTATTTTGCATGATTTATGATTTTTATGAGATAAAAATTAATTAAATGGAGGTAAAATGGTTAAATATAGTTAAACTTCGAAACAGGCCATGAAATTTTATTATGTTGTCACATGCACATTTTACTCACTGTGTGTAAAATTTAAGATGAACTTGATTCATTTTGCATGATTTATGAATTTTTAGAGTAAAAGGAACAAAAATAGTGACTATTTTAGCAAAAATAGCTAAAATAAATTACATGGCATGAGAAAATTATTTTAGGTTGCATTTATATCCCACTTATTATATATAAAGTTGTAAAATTGATTAGATTAATTTTTGTATGCTTTAGATGTTTTATTTGATAAAACCGATAAATCGCAACTATATTTTTCTCGAAATAAATTCGAAAATTTTAACCATTATTTTTGACATTATTAGTGTCATAGATATATTCCAGAATGTTCAAAAATTTTAAATTCAAATTTTGAAATTATTGTAATTTAATTTGGATTTATTTCATAAATGTTATGATTTTAGGCTCAAAATGAGCATAAAATCATGTCAAGTTGAATTATTATCAAAAGTTGAGTAATGACTAAATTTTTGAGTCCTAAGAGTGTTAGTATAATTAACTTGGACTAAAATTAGATTTTAGTATTAATTTACGATTTTTTTTTATTTTTTTTTTTGGTGGTGAGGGGTTTAATCCCCCCGGGCCCAGGCATTTCGGCGTCACCACCTGGACCATGTAAACCACCCCAATTGGGGCCGCCGAACCGCATGCAATTGCTCATCCGTGGGTTCGAATACGGGACCTCGCAATTCTTGCCTTTGCAAGCTTTGAGGTTACCCAAGTCTACCACTAGACTGCAAGCACTTGGTTAATTTACGATTTTAATAAGTTAAAATCGTGTATTTCCATAAAACCGGGTTATATGATCGATATAAGTTAAATAGGGCGATTTGACACATAATTTGGCATGGTAGGCACATACTATAATGTTGGATATTTCATTGTTGAATGTCATATTTTATTTATGTAATTTTGAATTATGTAATTTTATCTTAGTATGGCCTTAGTTTTAATCAATATTACCCATAATGTAAGGGGATATTGATTCTGTTGTAATTTAATGTGATCTCGTATCACTTTTATTTTTACTAGTTTTTCATATTACAAGTGTATAATAGGAATAGCTATGTATTTTTATTATTATTTGTAATCCCGGAGTTCCTTCAAGACGGTGGCGTTCCGACAAAGACGATGTTCTTGGGAGACGTGCTACTTGAAGATTCAAGGGACCAAAGGAGTTGGTTTCCGAATTTGTAATAGATTATTTGATTTTCTATTTTAGGATGGCCATACTACGAATTTATTATTTGCTTTGCATTTCTTTTAATATGTTGCATGCATTGCCAAATCGCCATAACAACACATGCATATCATATCGAGTTTTCGAGCGTGTCAATTAATATTATCGATAATTCGACCTTTTAGCTCACTTAAAGTTGATATATAATAAATTGACATGACCTCTCACTAATTTGAAAATTGAGATTAGCCTTACCAAATTGTAGGACCCATGACACCCCGTAACATTTGCGGTAGGTTCGGTTTTCCCGAGGTGCTTTCATTTATCATTGGGTAAGTGGGGTAATAAAACGATATTACACGCGAAATTTGGTTGGTCTCAACGGGATATTATGACTAGTCTTATGTTCCGGGGTTAGAGATGGGTTTTGTGAAAAACATCGACGAAGAGTTCTAAAGTAGAATAACTTAAAGAGTTAATTCACCAAATTTGTATAAAGTATGGGATGTATCGGTTTCCCCGTACCCATATTTGTATAAAGATGGATCTCGAAATCATTTATTATAGTTGGGTAGAGGTCAATATATAAATGCTAAACTTGTTTAAAAATATTTACAAGCTTTAAGACGATAAATGTTTATAATTCCTTCATTTTCTATTTTGTAGTCAATTTGATTAGTTTGCAATGTCGACTTCAATTTCATCCGCATCAACTAGCACAAACGCTCCACCACTACCCAATGCTTCTTGGCTCCGATCCTTTATGGATCGATGTAAACTTGAAAAGAATGGTTCAAACTTCGCTGATTGGGATGCGCAACTCCGTTTGGCCGCGGAAGGTGACGACAAGCTTCGTTACCTTACCGAAGCCGCTCCCACCACTCCTACTACTAGGTCAACCTCCGCCGCAAGGGAAGCCTATGAGGCCTACCTAAAAGAGTCGGCCGCTATCAAGAACGTCTTGATTTTCTCTATGGAGCCAGATCTCTAAAGGAGTGCTATCAAAATGAGCACGGCCTATGAGATCTACACCAAGCTTGTGACCATGTTTTCGCAAGCTACTAGGATAATCCAATATGAGGCGGCTTCCGCATTTTTCGAAATCAACATCAAAGAGGGCCAAAAGGTTAGCCCTCATGTGCTCAAATTGATTGAGCTTGTTGAGACTCTTAAGATCTAAGGGGTTAACATTCCCGAACAACTCGTTATAAACCGATTTTTACATTCCTTGAACAAAGTCAAGGCATATGTGCAGTTTAGGGTAACCTACAATATGCAAAATATGAAGACTTCTCTCCATGAATTCCACAAATTGCTTGTGCAAGCCGAGAGAGATATGGGTCTTCCGAGATTTAGAAACTACCTTAGCCAAAATCTCTTTTAGTTTCCTATTATAGATCTCAACCTGCCCACTAGTTTGGGGATGATACCCCAAACCACGACGATGTTGGACACCGACCTTCGACAATATAGATGTAAGTTTCTTTTCTTTAAAGTGCATTCTTCCATCACTAATGACGACCCTAGATAAGGACACCAAATCGAGGAAAAATAATCTTTTTAAACATCTTAATCACGGTCTTGGCATCACAGTTAGGTGAAGCAATCGCTTCCACCCATTTAGACACATAATCTACCGCTACCAATATATACCGGTTACCTTTACTAGATGGGAATGGCCCTTGGAAATCAATGCCCCAGACATCAAAAACCTCGACCTCCAGAATGCCATTTTGTGGCATCTCATGTCTCTTAGAAATATTCCCAGAGCGTTGGCAAGCATCACAAGCTGAAACAAAAACTTTAGCATCTACAAATAAAGTAGGCCAATAAAAACCAGATTGAAGTACCTTAGCCACAGATCGTGACGGACCGTGGTGACCACCATAAGAGGAAGAATGACAGCCTTCTAGGATTGCTTTGATCTCCCACTGCGGAATACACCGTCTGTAGAGACCGCCTGCACACTGTTTATACAAATAAGGATCATCTTAGAAGTATTGCTTTGCATTATAAAGAAACCGCTTCCTCTTCTAAGAAGATAGGTCAGGTGGCAGCTCGCCACTAACAGCCTAGTTAGCCAAATATGTATACCATGGATCAGGGTTAGTAGTATTAAAAACAGCAAATAAGGAATCATCGGGAAAAGAATCATTAATAGGTAGAGGATCCTCTCCCTCCTGCTGCGGCAATGGCGACAGATGATCAGCTACTACATTTTCTGCGCCCGTCTTATCTTTGATCGTCAGATCAAACAATTGGAGAAGGATTATCCATCTCAACAGTCGTGGCTTACCTTACTTCTTAGCAAGAAGGTGTCTTAGCACTGCATGGTCAATAAAGACAGTAACTTCTGACTCTATCAAATAAAAGCGAAACTTCTCCAACGCATAAACCACAGCTAACAGCTCCTTCTCAGTAGTGGTGTACTTCACTTGAGCCTCATCCAGAGTTCGGCTCGCATAGTAGATCACATTTAAGGCCTTGTCTTTCCACTGGCCTAACACCGCTCCTAGTGCATAATCATTAGCATCGTACATAATCTCAAATGGCAACTCTATTGTAAAATGTGTCCTCAACAATAGTGCGATCACATGATTTAATATCATAATTAAATTTCATACTAAGAATACGTGAGGGATGATTTATTATATAAACAATTGATCGTCATTAATCGGTAATGATTGGCTAACTAGAGTTTGACATTACTATCGTGTGACAGTGGTGGTCAGTTGATTCCTTAAGGTCACACCTAAAGGACAATTCCCTTAATGGATAAATTGATTCATTGTATGACGATACAAGGTAATCAATTCCTTAAAATTGAACAATTTACTTGTGAGAGAGAATATTGATATCTTATTGTAATGGGATTAAATAAGATTTATTTTAGTAATAAAAATGCTTTATTATTACTAAAATTGCTTATTGTTTGAGAAACGATAGAGATAAGAATGAATGGTTAATTATAATTACAAGATGTTGTGAATTATAATTATATGACCCATTTTATTTATATGATCAAGTATCATTAGTCGATTTGTTGTATGTAATTTAATTAATTTGTAAAATGATATTTATGTGATAAATATGCATTAAATTAATTAATAACATGTAAAATACTACATGTGACAAATTGTGTGACAAGTGACAAATTGACAAAATAAAATGGTAGTCCATTTTATGGAGGTTGGACCGAAATGGAGGGTATGTTAGTGGGTTTTGGTTGTTTTTATTTTATTTGATAAAATGGTATGATGATACCTATCTACAACTAGCCTTAAACATATTCTTACACATCTTACACAACTAATTCTTGTGAAGACAAAAAGATAAAACTAAGATGCCCTTTTAGACATACCCTGCCCGGCCACACCTCCTCTTTAAGAGAACTTTTGTTCTCATTTTGACTACTACTCATTCATTCACATCTACATGCAAATGCTTGTTCATCCTTCTCTCTAGTTTTCTCCAAACAAGTTTTAGATTCACAAGTAATTGTTCATCTATTCTAATATCACAATAAGATTACTAGTGTAGTAATATTAATAATATTAGAATCATTTTAAGGGTATTAGTATAATAATCTAGTTAACTAGTATACTAGTTTAAGGGTAAGTCTTGGGTGCAATCTAAGGAGGATTTATATACTTGGGATCTTGGAGGATCATCCATCACATTAAGCTCAAGAACAAGTGAAGGAACGTGACCTTACTTGTGCCCTATATTTCGAACCATATAGAAATGTAAGGGACATTGTTTTTCTTATAAATCTTTCATTTTGTTATGCATGCACTAGATCTAAAGAATAAATTATTAAGAAGTTAATTAGTTCATTATTAGAGGAGTATAATAAGAGGTAACTAAACCTAACAAGTGGTATCAGAGCATAAGGATGTTGCATGCGTAATCGATTATTGTTTTTCCGAGTTAAAAAGTTAACATATAAAACTAAAAATTTGTGATTTATAAGTATAAGCCACGAAATCATCATGCATGTTATATATTCTGGTCTTAAAATATTTTTAGGTCATTTATGATTTATGGAAATTTATTGCTCATTTTAATGATTTTTGGTTATTTTATTACATTTTTATGACTAAAATGGGAATTAAAATGCTAAAAATAGTTAAACTTAGTCTCTGATCTTAAAAATGTTATATGAACTCACATGCATATTTTACAAGTTGTGTGTAAAATATCGTATTAATTGGATTAATATTGCATGATTTATGATTTTTATGAGATAAAAATGGATTAAAAGAAGTTAAATGGTTAAAAATAGTTAAATTTCGATTAATTTATTTTGGATTTATTTCATAAATATTAAGATTTTAAGGTAAAAAAGATGAGCATAAAATTAAATCAAGTTGAATTATTGTCAAAAACTTGAGTGATGACTAATTTTTGAGTCCTAAAACGTGTTAGGATACTTAACTTGAGCTTAAATGTGATTTAAGTGTTAATTAGTGATTTTAAAAGGTTATTATCACGCATTTCCATAAAATCGGGTTATATAAACGACATAAATTAAATAGGGCGATTTGGCACATCATTTGGCATGATAGGTACATATTATAATGCTGCATATTTCAATTGTTGAATGTCTTTTATTTATATAATTTTGAATTATGTAATTTTATCTTAGTATGGCCTTAGTTTTAATCAATATTACCCGTAATGAAAGGGAATATTGATTCGGTTGTAATTTAATGTGATCTCGTATCACTTTTATTTTATTAGTTTTTCCATTTTACAAATGTATAATAGGAATAGCTTTGTATTTGTTTGTTTTTTTATTATTATTATTTGTAATTATGGAGTATCTTCAAGACGGTGTCATTCGGAAAGGTGATCCGACGAGGACGGTGTCTTGGGAGGCGTGCCAATTGAAGATTCAAGGGACCAAAGGAGTTGGTTTCCGAATAAGTAATAGATGATTTGATTTTCTATTTTTTAGGAAGGCCATACTAGGAAATTTTATTATTGCTTTGCATTTCTTTTAATGTGTTACATGCATTGCCAAATCGCCATAAACAACAACATGCATATCATATCGAGTCATCAACCGTGTCAATTATAATTATCGTAGTTCACCGCTTTAGTTCACTTAAAACGTGATAGATAATAAATTGACAAGACCTCTCACATATAATAATTGAGAAATAGCCTTACCAAATAGTAGAAACCATGAATCCCAATTTCATAAGGGAGTTGAGCCGGCTTTACCGTAATACAAACCTTGTTACGTTGGGTAAGTGGGTACTAAAATGTTATTACATCGAATTTTGGATTGAGCTCAACGGAAGTATTCGTGACCGTAGTCGCATGTGTTCCGGGCTAAAGATGAGAATTAGAGTAATTTTTATCAACCAAGAGTTCTAAAAGTATAATCGATTAAGAGGTTAATCCACCGAGTTATATTAATAAGGGATGACTCGGCTTACCGTACCCGTATTAATATGAATTTGGATCTCAGAATCATTTATGTTAGTTGGGTGGAGGTCACTACATAGATGTTAAATACTTATATTAAAATATAAGAGTACTATAAAACGATAGATGTTAATTAATTCCTTCATTTCCTATTTTATAGTCAAATTTGTTTTATCAACCGCAATGGCAACTCCAATCACGTCCGCATCCAATAGTTCCACCACGCTTACCAATGTGTCATGGCTCTGATCCTTCATGGATCGATGTAAGTTAGAAAAGAATGGGTCTAATTTCGCCGATTGGGACGCGCAACTTCGCTTGGCCGCGGAAGGTGACGACAAGCTTCGTTACCTTACCGAGGCATCTCCCACCGAACCTAATGCTAGGTCCACCGCCGCTGCTAGGTTTGCCTATGAGATTTACCAAAAGGAGTCGGCCGCTATCAAAAATGTGTTGGTCTTTGCTATGGAGGCCGAACTCCAAAGAAGTGCTATAAAGATTAGCACCGCTCATGAGATCTACATGAAGCTAGTGAACATGTTTTCACGAGCTCCTAGGGTCATACAATATGAAGCGGCTTCCGCATTATTTGATCTCAACATTAAGGAGGGCCAAAAAGTTAGCCCTCATGTGCTCAAGTTGATGGAGCATGTTGAGACCTTGAAAATGCATAAGGTTGAAATTCCCGATGAACTTGTTATTGATCGAATTCTTCATTCCCTCAACAAAATCAAGGCATATGTTCCATTCCGGGTGAATTTTAATATGCAAGATAAGAAAGTTTCCCTTGATGAGTTGCACAAAATCCTTGTGCAAGCCGAAAGGGACATGGAGCTAAGTGTTAGCACCACCAAAGATGTGCTCAATGTCAATCATAAGAGTAAGGGAACCTTCAAGAAAGGAAGGAAAAAGGAAAAGAAGCGAACTCCCAACAGGAAGAAAGCTAAGACTTATGAAGCTAGTACCTCCAAGCCCAAGTACAGTGCCCCCACCGAGGACAAGTGCCACTATTGTTGTGGTATTGGGCATTGGAAGAGAAACTGTTCCAAATACCTTGGCGACATCAAAGCTGGAAAGGTTATTCCAGTAGGTATATAACTATCCCTATATTTTATGTTTCAATCTCAACTTTGGTATGATGATACAAGTTGTGATAATTACCCTTTTTATTGTAAATAGGGCCTCCTAGCAAGGACAAAGGCAAGGAGAAGCAAGCCTAGAGGATCATGTGGGAAGCTAGAGTAGCCAACCATGGTGATGGATCATTAGAAGAAGCTTGGCTTTAATTTGCTTTGTCTTTAATTTTATGATGTATTTGAAGTTTCTAGAACTATTTTGATTTCCTTGTGTGACTTGGAAATCGGTTTGTAATCCTTTAAACAATTGTTGTGCTTTGGATATTTGTGGTTTGGTTTTCAACCCAAATCACTTGTTTTATTTTATCACTTGTTCTAAAATCATCATCGTATATTACTTGCATAGGGAAACATTAGATAGACAACTAAAATTGATAAAATAGATGATTATGGTGATTAGATCATTATATGTCCATAAGCTATGAATTTGATTCTCCTTATGTCTTTGTTACTTAAAGTAACAACTTACTTATGTAAGATCAATTATAAAGTTGTGATGAGCTATTGAACTCATAAAGTAGGGAATTTACGATACCATACAGACACATTATTCTAAAAAAGATGGTCAACCATGAGATACCTAGAATAGAGAGTCTATTAAATAGATAACATGGATAAGAATCGCATATTATGTGTATCAAACTGCCATATAAGCGATGGCCTTTTGAAGGCTAATATACAGTCTAGATAAATTCCTAAAATTCCACCATATATATGTTTGTAACTCACAAAGCTATCTCTCAAGAAGATAGATGTATTTCTGAGAGATAGAGTGGGAGTAGATTGCATCGTTACAAACATGTTTTATAATGTTACTTTGTGAAAGTAATAGAATTATAGAGTGGGAGTGTAGTTGAACTATAGTCTATGAAGATAGAATGGGAGCATAGTTCAGTGGGAGTTTGTCGCACATGCCTTATTGGTTAAAATATTACTTTGTGAAAGTGATAGTCTCATGACCTTGTTACATACGAGCCATAGCATTACAATCCGAAAATACTTACTCATGAGTAGATTTACTTTAAAGTGAGGGTCTCTTTAAAGGTAAATAGAGCTTCAGAGTACACAAATGCATAAGATTTACATGAAGATGTTGATCAAGATAAATTGTGTTAGGAATTGCCGCATTTCATTTTAATGAAGAATGGCAAATAAAATTCGCTTTTCTAAAATGGAAATTTAGAGAAGGAAGTGTTTGAAACACAAAACCTTAGATAAAGATTTAAGTGTCCTAACATCATATGCGTAGCTTTCTTAAGTGAACCTAGGATGATCTTAAGCAAGCATTAAAGGATTATACTTTTCATGTGATAATAGTGAATGATTTCATTCACATGATTGAAGGATCATGATTATACATGAAGTTAAGTGGGAGCCAGAATCATGTTTCCATATATTGAAGACATATTACTTATTGAGAATTATGTACCAATGCTCTCTTCTGGCAAGAGTGATTGTGTGACTTGGAATGGGATGCAAAGTATTCTAGATTTTTGAATCTACGTGAGAGAATATTGGCATAGAGTAGAGAGTCTTATGACGATAAGATCTTTCATACTTGTTGTACATCAACAAGGTTAAATAGGCTATTCATGTTCATATAAGTGGAAATACTATGATGGAGTCATAGTCATTCACTGAACCTATTAAGCTGTTGATCACATGAAATCTATTGCTAATGTTTCCGCCATTAGAACGATCATGTATGCCAACGGACACATGTGCTATGATGAACCATATGATAGAATCATGATAAGTCAATAACAAGTTAATTCACAAGATGGTTTTGTGAAAGTCTTAAAGGACAATTGAAGACTTGTTCATATGTTTGGATGACAAACTAAGTTAAGTGCTGAAGGGTTGCACAAACTTTAGTTTCCAAAAGGGATTTGTCGAAATCCTAGGCTGCTTTATTGACTAAGGAGTAAGAAACTAAGAAAAGTGTTTTAGTTTCGTGCATTGCAAATTCTACAAAAGAAATCTAAGTAAATTGTGATAAAATCGTCAATGTAGGGATTAAGGGTGAATCCCTCTACAAATGATTTTGTCACAAGTTATGCGATAACAGTGGGAGTATCTTTCAAGTTAAAGAGCCCAAGTCTAGTAAGAAGTCTAGACATATACTTAGATAAATTCATGTCATTGGAGATGACATTGAATGGAAGGAAATAGCAATTGAAAAGTTGGAATATATGGATATTGGGTATATTAACTTTCCAAGCTTTTATTGCATCTAAACTAGTGTTAATAATACACTAAAGATTATAAGATATGAAGTAGTAATAGTGTATTGACTGTTCATATGAGATAATCGCATTTATCATTTGAGTTTCATTAAACTCACCCGCGACCTTATCGTATCCGAATGGGCTGTAGAGACAAATTGAACCTCATTAAAGTGAACTAGATTGACATGGTATTCGCCCCTAGTTACTTATATGAGGTGACGTCTCGAAGTGACTAGAGTGTGATGCGATTGATGGCAAGTTCAAGTGACATAGGGTCATATGGGATGACTAGTCGATCATATAGGCAGACTGTATGGGACACTCTGTCGGGTAGTGACCGCTTATAGAGTTCTGGTAATTCATAAAGCCTGGTCGTGGCAAGAGCTACTATAGTATTCTTATGAGTCAATTCTTTTGACCTGAGACTATTCGCCCAAGTTGGCACAAACTCCTGATTAGCTTTAATTTATACTCTACGACTTCGTAAATGAGGTCAAACTGGGTATATTTTGGGTTATGATGGACTGTGGCTGAACGAAGGGAATAGGGCGATAGGAATTGTCCACCCCTTGTCAGGGTTGTTTGAAATCTCAAGGCCACTCGAGGAATAGTTAACTGGAAATGCGTGGCCACGCTCGGAAGGTATCTATGGCAGATGATTCCGGTCAGATAGTTACTCTCCAGATCGAGGAAACCACTCAAGATATGATCAAGTGTAAGTACGACCTGCAAGACACCTTGCATTGAGTGGGAGATTGTAATAGGACAAGAGA
This sequence comes from Silene latifolia, assembly GCF_048544455.1. Taxonomy (NCBI): domain Eukaryota; kingdom Viridiplantae; phylum Streptophyta; class Magnoliopsida; order Caryophyllales; family Caryophyllaceae; genus Silene; species Silene latifolia. The sequence continues at coordinate 21,742,126 of NC_133538.1, read as the reverse complement.
ATTGGTGACGCACACTTGTCTCGAACAAGTGGGAGATTATTGGAAAATGTGTCCTCAACAATAGTGCGATCACATGATTTAATATCATAATTAAATCTCATACTAAGAATACGTGAGGGATGATTTATTATATAATCAACTGATCGTCATTAATCGGTAATGATTGGCTGACAAGAGTTTGACATTACTGTCGTGTGACGGTGGTAGTCAGTTGATCCCTTAAGGTCACACCTAAAGGACAATTCCCTTAATGGATAAATTGATTAATTGTATGACGATACAAGGTAATCAATTCCTTAAAATTGAACAATTTACTTGTGAGAGAGAATGATATCTTATTGTAATGGGATTAAATAAGATTTATTTTGGTAATAAAAATGCTTTATTATTTGTAAAATTGCTTATTGTTTGAGAAACGATAGAGATAAAAATGAATGGTTAATTATAATTACAAGATGTTGTGAATTATAATTATATGACCCATTTTATTTATATGATCAAGTATCATTAGTCGATTTATTGTATGTAATTTATTTAATTTGTAAAATGGTATTTATGTGATAAATATGCATTAAATTCATTAATAACATGTAAAATACTACATGTGACATATTGTGTGACAAGTGACAAATTGACAAAATAAAATGGTAGTCCATTTTATGGAGGTTGGACCGAAATGGAGAGTATGTTAGTGAGTTTTGGTTGTTTTTATTTTATTTGATAAAATGGTATGATGATACCTATCTACAACTAGCCTTAGACTTATTCTTACACATCTTACACAACTATTTCTTGTGAAGACAAAAAGAGAAAAGTAAGATGCCCTTTTGGACATACTCTACCCGGCCACACCTCCTCTTTAAGAGAATTTTTGTTCTCATTTTGACTACTACTCATTCATTCACATCTACATGCAAATGCTTGTTCATCCTTCTCTCTAGTTTTCTCTAAACAAGTTTTAGATTCACAAGTAATTGTTCATCTATTCTAATATCACCAATAAGATTACTAGTGTAGTAATATTAATAATATTAGAATCATTTTAAGGGTTCTAGTATAATAATCTAGTTAATTAGTATACTAGTTTAAGGGTAAGTCTTGGGTGCAATCTAAGGAGGATTTTTATACTTGGGATCTTAGAGGATCATCCATCACATTAAGCTCAAGAACAAGTGAAGGAAGGTGACCTTACTTGTGCCCTATATTTCGAACCATATAGCAATGTAAGGGACATTGTTTTTCTTATAAATCTTTCATTTTGTTATGCATGCACTAGATTTAAAGAACAAATGATTAAGAAGTTAATTAGTTCATTATTAGAGGAGTCTAATAAGAGGTAAATAAACCTAACAAACTCCCGGTTGGGAGGCTGGATAATCGGTGCTGAAATCAAGGCCTGCTTTCACCTGTTAAAAGCAGAAATACACTCGTCAGTAAATACAAAGGGGGCATCCTTAAGTAACAGCTGTGTAAGTGGTTTAGCAACTTTTGAAAAATCCTTAATGAACCGGCGATAAAAGCCGTCGTGACCAAGGAAACTCCTCACGCCTTTAACATTAATAGGAGGAGGCAATTGCTGAATCACTTGCACCTTTGCCTTATCCACCTCGATGCCCCTATCAGAAACCAAGTGCCCTAAGACAACTCCCTCGTTGACCATAAAGTGACACTTCTCCCAATTAAGCACAAGATTAACCTTAATGCAGCGCTGCATCACTTTATCAAGGTTAGACAGATAATTATCAAAATCACTTCCGCATACGCTAAAATCTTCCATAAAGACCTCCATAATAGACTATATATACTCAGAAAATATCCCCATCATACACCTTTGAAAGGTGGCAATGGCTTTACATAAACCAAAAGGCATTCTACGATAAGAAAAAACACCCTGAGGACAAGTAAAAGTAGTCTTCTCCTGATCATCCGGATGAATAGGGATCTGAAAGAACCCTAAATATCCACTTAAATAACAGAAAATCTTATGAGAGGCTAACCTCTCTACCATCTGATCAATGATAGGAAGGGGAAAATGATCTTTCTTTGTGGCAACATTTAGCTGTCTGTAGTCTATGCACATCCGCCAACCAGTTACTACTCGAGTGGGTATTAATTCATTTTTATCATTCTTAACCACAGTAGTTCCTCCTTTCTTAGGAACCACCTGAACTGGACTCACCCATTTAGAATGACCAACAGAGTAGATAATACCTGCATCGAGTAGCTTCATTACCTCAGCCATCACAACATCCTACATCTTCTGATTCATCCTGCGCTGACCATGTCTGCATGGTTTGTGATCCTCCTCTAGCTCAATCCTGTGCATATAAATATCAGGGCTGATGCCCTTAATATCATCCAATGAATAACCCATCGCTTTCCTGTTTTTCTTAAGAACAACTAACAAAGCGGTCAGCTGTTTATCATCCAATTTAGCACTAACAATGACTGGATATTGCTCTGTATCATCTAAGAATGCATATTTGAGGTGAGAAGGGAGAGCTTACGCTCGGGTAACTTTACCTCCATAGTGCAGGAGTATTTACCAGTTGTTCTACCCTCTCTCTTTCAGCGTCGGTGAGTTACGCTCCTTTATTGCAGCTCCAAACAAATCCAACACAAGGTCATTTTTTTCCTAGTTATCTACGCAATCATCTAGCAATATCAAAGCTTCCAGTGGATCCTTAATCAAGGAATCCGAATAGAACTCATAAACAGACTCGTCAACGATATCAACTGAATAACAAGTATCCTCTATCATTGGGCGAGCAAGTGTACCTGGCAAACTAAAAGTGATGGCGTCATCCCCCACTTCAAGAGTCAAATGCCCTTGTTTGAGATCAATAATGGCCCCAGCTGTATATAAGAATGGTCTTCCTAGTATAATTGGGGTCCGGGTATCCTCAGCTATGTCTAAGACAATGAGGTCTACTGGTATAAAGAACTTGCCTACTTTAACAGGCACGTCTTCTAGGATACCTAAAGGTCGTCTGACCGATCTATCAGACATCTGGAGGGTGATATTAGTCAATTTAAGGTGACCCATATTAAGTTTCTTGCAGACAGAATAAGGCATGACACTGACACTGGCTCCTAAATCACAGAGAGACTTATCTATCACTTCAATGCCTATGGTACAGGTAATAGAGAAACTACCCGGGTCTTTCATCTTAGGTTGAGCTTTATTGAGAATTAAATTACTAGACTCTTCCATAAATACAACACTCTCATACTCACTTAGCTCTCTCTTACGCGTCAAAATATCTTTCATAAATTCTGCATAAGAAGGTACCTGGGTAATTAGCTCGATAAAAGGAACGGTCACCTGAAGATTCTTGACCACATCCACAAATTTACCGTACGGTCGCTCGACCTTAGCATCATTCAGACGTCCCGGATAAGGAATTCTGGTAACAATAAGTGGGTCTGCGACCTTCTCTTGACCTTTGTCTAAACGTGAAATCTCTGCAGCAGAGGAAGATGACCCAACAGCAAGTTTAGACGTCAAAACAGCATCTTCGCTGCTATATGTGCTCGATCGAGTACAATCTTCACTCGTCAAGAGCTTTTGTCATGGGAATCACTCGATCGAAGAACATGATCCTCTCGATCGAGAACTTCAGTTTGGGCACCATTCAATCGAGAGCCTAGATCACTGGATCGAGTATTATAAGAGGAGAAACCACTCGATCGAGGGCCAGATTCACTCGATCGAGTAGTTGGCCGATGTTCAGCAGCTACGTCATTAATTAGGTCCTCCAAAACAGATTTCAAAATTTCATCAACATTTATATCATCATTTTCCGGCATTTTCGGTCCATCATAAGTAAGACCACTTTGGAGATTGATTGCATTAAGCAAGTCACAAGGAGATGAGCGATTCACTTGGTTTATTTGCTCGGATGTAAGTCGCGCGACTTGGTCTTGCAACTTTTCTATAGAATTTTCAACTATGTCTTAGTTTCTCTCCTAGGGATAGCACCAAAGACTTTAACTCCACAATTTCTATATTTGTAGAAGGTGAATTGACTTGTTGTGGCTTCGGATTAGGAGGACTTGAAGTACTTGGCGTGGTTAAGTCTTCATAAAGTTTGGAGAACGGAACTCGTTGCTTATATTGTTAGTAAGCGCGAACTCGTTCTACATCCGCCATACAAGTAATAGGATCGTGTCCTTCGGTACCGCATCTACCACAAATCACCTCTTGCTCAATCATAGCATGAACTTGAGCATGTTCACTTGTAATTTGTAGAATCTCTGAATTGTCATACTTCTCATCGAGAATTTCCACTCTAACTATAAAAGAGTCACCAGATCCTTCATTCTCTCGCCTGCCTCCTCTGGTATTTCCATATTTAGCTACATGAATGGCCATATCTTCAATAAGATGCCATCCCTTATCATCTTCAACATTTTTCTGGAACCTTCCTTTTGTTGCGTTATCCAATATAACTCTTTGATCAGCATACAACCCATTGTAAAATTGGGTGCATAAGAACCACCGTTGGAAACCATGATGAGGTACAGAACGAACAAGTTTCTTGAACCTAGTCCAAGCTCCATTCAGATATTCGATAGGCAATTGTGTGAATGTAGTGATTTGGGCTCTCAATGCATTAGTGTGCTCTGGTGGAAAATACCTTCTATAGAAGGCCAAGGCTAGGGAATTCCATTCAGTCACACTGGCAGCTTCCCTATCCAGATCTCTCAACCATTCCCGGGCGTCATCAGTCAAAGAAAAAGGAAAAACGGATCCTTTGAACCTATCCTGTGTCACCCCAACAACTAAAGGAATGGTGGAGCAATATTCAGTAAACAACTCCATGTGCTTACACGGATCTTCGCCAGCTGCTCCCTTGAAGAAATTCCTCTTTACCAACTGAATGTAGGCCGGATGAATCCCAAAGGTGCCCGAATCTGTAGTACGTAGCAAGAAACCTTTGGGCAGAGAATCTACCGTAGGTTCTGAGTGCATGGCGATGTTCGGCATCTTAGCAAAATGAAGTAGTATGGATAACAGATATAACTGTGTCCTCTTCTAGGACAGATTACCTGCAATACAATTACAGCACTAGAGAAAATATGAGGTCAATCTCATGGAATAAATTCCTTGAGACGAGAGACAAACTTAAAATAAAACAACAAAATTACACCACCTCCCCGGCAACGGCGCTAAAATTTGATACGGCTGTCGCAACTCTATCAAAAATAAACCAACTGGTCCCTAATAAATGTAGTAGAGGCAGTCGGGTATCGAATCCACAGGGAGATGGGAAAATGTATGCTAAACTAAGTCTGTCTAAGTAACCGTTCTTGGGGTTTTTGGATTGTTTATTCTAAACTACGGAGATGTAAAGGGAAGAGAACGAAAGAAGAAAAAAAAATAAACTTTAAAGAGATTAACAAAGGAGAGAAATAGCTAGAACAGTCGGTTCACCATGGGTTTCTAGGAGTAATCTAAGGTCATAAGTCAGCATAAACTCGGTCTGCAGGGTAGTGCAAAGGTCCTCTCGGTCCGCTCTTCACCCTAAAACAATACTAGCCTAGCTTTCACCCTCACTAGCATGCCCTAATGTTCATTCCAGGTCTTACTCCTTCCAATCTCTCGATCTAGGTCAAGGTGTAACGATATTAACTAGCCAAATGCGTCGACTCAAATAGCTAATTGCAATTAAATGCATAGATAACAACACAAACCTAATTTACACCAAACCCTAATCACTTATTCATGATTCCTTAATTACCATGGCTCCCCTATGTCCTAGCAAAAGAGTTTAGCTATGCATAATTGATATTGGGAGAATAATAACAATATCCATAACAATTGAATTGAACATCATAAATAAATTCCTAACAAAGACAAGAAAAAGAGTAAAGAGAGAAGATTCAAAGAACAAGAAATCTATAATAAAATAGTGAAATAATTAAGGATTACAAATACCGATTACAGAGAACTTCTAAAACAATGGAGAGTTAGGTCTCAAGAGTAGAGTTCTAAGAGAAAGAATAAGAGAGAGGAGAGGAAGAGATCCCCCATGGCTGCCGTCACCTCCTATTTATTCCTACTTACCAAAGAATATCCGAAAATTAACTAAAGATTACATATCAGACAAAACTTCTCGATCGAGTAGAAATAAACTACTCGATCGAGAACAAAACTCAACAATCCTCTCGATCGAGTAACACAAGTACTCGATCGAGGACTACAGCAAACACCCATCTCGATCTAGCTCAGCAACAACTCGATCGAGGATCTTTAGTAGCATAAAGCATTCGATCGACCAGTTTCAGCAGCCAACCTAGTCGATCAAGCTGTATTAGTGCGGATAAACTCTTGAACAGCTTCCGAAGCCACTTCACGCATCTCTAAGTGACAGATTCCAAGCTTCGATTCTTCTTTCTCCAAAATGCATGAGGATGGGACAAGTTTAGGCTCGATTATGCTCCTTCTGGCTCATTCCTGTAATTAATACAAGATAGACCAAAGTAGACTATTTCGGAGCATTTGTAGCTAATCTCTACATAAATAACACAGAAATGCGTGCAAATATAAGGTAAAAACCATATATAAAATACATGCATCACCGACCAACCTAGACCAACTCAAGAAATACTACCCTTGAGCCCTAGTAACCACAAACCTTACCCTAGTTTCACAACTAGTGACCACAATATCCCTTTCAAGTCAAGTTCCTTAACGCGTTCTGATTTGAAATTGCATATTTTACCGAGTCTATGTTATGTCACCTTGCCATGTTTAAAAACAGCCTCTGATCTGTCAAAGTCAATATCCATTTGCACTCAAACAAAATAACTGAACTACGAGCATGGTTTAATTTCACCTTTCCAGGTGGATACGTAGGTAGTTCTTTCTTACACAAGAAGGATACAACCACAACACCCTAACAAAAGTAACAAAACAATTGAACTACAAGCATGATTTGATTTCACCTCTTCAGGTGGATACGTAGGCAGTCCTTTCTTACACAAGAAGGATACAACCACAAAACCCAAATAAAATTAACAAAACTTTTCGAACTACGATCATGGTTTGATTTCACCTTTTCAGGTGGATACGTAGGCAGTCCTTTCTCACACAAGAAGGACACAACCATCCCCACATACAAAAAAAACATCACCCATACCAACTTCAAAAAAATAAGAAAGGGAAAAACATTTCCTTTTTCACCAAAATACAAAAAAAAAAGCCTTTCTCCCTTCCCACAAAATCTCCTCTCACAAGTGCAATGTTTAGGATAATTCATATAGAATTGCCTTTACGAAATGGATGGAAGAAACAAGCGTTCACAACTCTCTTAACACAAGCAATCCTCTTATTTAATTAATAATGAGAAGGATTACAAACTTGACAACGAATAAAGCTAAGAAAGTCTACAACTTGTCAAAGCTAGAGTGTCGACTAAGACATCTTACATAATAAAACTAGCACAAAATACATAATACATAGCTAGTACAACATAATAAAAACTCACAACACTATTAAAACTTAATACTAAAACCGGTAATGGAGATATTCATTCTTCCATTCTACCCTTGCCTTTTCTCTCAGGGTACATCTTCCCCTTGTTCTTCTTGTTGGCCCGCCTAGCATGGCCTTCCTCTTTGTAACGGATCCTCAATGGATCTACAACGGCAACGGCCTCCGGACTCTTGCAAGACCTCATACTTGGCCTAAGTCAAGCCCACACACGGCCCACTACCTCTTTGGAAACCGAGCTTCTCCTCTTCGGTGGCCTCATTACATCCGGGCTAACATCATCGGCAAAATCGTCAAAGAAGGCACGGTTGGCCTTGTCAACCTCCCTATACTTCAAGTCGATGACCTCGTCCTTACGGAACTTGGACCTTCCTTCCAAGGTTTGAGCTCTTAACCACTTGACATAAGCGGGAGTCACCAATGTTGTGGTAACGGGGTTTGGTACCTCCCATGTTGGCCGAGTGGCCCACCACCTTTCGAAGACCTCCACAAGCTCGAGTTCCGGAAAAGACTCTCTTGGACGAGAGTATCTTGAGCGGCACCTTTTGTTGACGCCCCATTTGCCTCATTAGTCTTTCGAGGTAGATGAAGGAAGTAACCTTGAAGCCCACCACCATCAAAGAACAAGCACTAGCGGCCGAAGCAGGCAACCCCATAAAGGATGTTAAGTGCCACCATGGCACCACCCAACGGATATGAGGACCACCCTCCTCCACTAATCTCGAGGCCCAATAGGCCTCGGTGGATGCAAAACTATCCGAGTACAACTTCTTCCTCATAGTAAGGTGACGGAAGGAGTGATGTGACCATTATTTGAGCGTATTTAGTCCCCGAATTAGCCTTGTTCCCATGCTTTTTAGTGCATATTTAGGTCATTTATTGTCTTTAGTTCTTTGTTTTGCATATTCTTTGAGATTTTGATCCCTTGGTAGGAAAGGAGTGCAAACCTTGCATTTTCATGGCAAAATGGTGCTAAATTGATTGAATTCAATGACCAAGCATCAAAGAGAAGACACGACTAGAAGGCCTTTGTTCATATTGTAGTAGTTGGCAAATGATGAGAAAAAATCCTTGAATCTCCGATGAAATCCCCAAGGATTATATGAAGAAGAAGGAAGAAAAGAAGAAGGGAAGAAGCTGACTCAGAATCCGAGCGGATTGCCCCCTGGACGCCCGTCCAAGACAAGGAATCCGAGCGTCTTCTTCAGTGGGACGCTCGTCCAAAAGACCCACAATCCGCCCGTCCAGCCATTGAATCCGCTCGTCGAAAAGCCAGACAATCCGCTCGTCCCGTGCCCTGGACGCTCGGATTGTGTTACAGCTATTCCGTTTTCTTCTTGTTCTATGAAGGATGCGCATACCTCGGAAAGACTAGAAAAAAGGAGACTCGCATATTTTTCTGAGAGGAGCGATTCCTCAAGGACTTAATCGTCATTTAAGCCCTTAGTAAACCCTAATTTGTGTACCTAATCCCCACTATAAATACCCCACTAGTCCAATTAGATAATCATGTTCTTCTTATCAATATTTTTATGTAGTTTATATCATTCTAATCTCTCTTTAATCTTGTAATCAACTTTTAATCAAGTCTTAATACAAATCTCATTTCCTTAATCTCTCTTTTGTTCATCTTTCATTTTGGGTAATTGAAGATTATTTGGGTTATTATTGGGAGATTGACAACCTTCCAATCAATCATCAAGTACTTCTATTATTCTTTGCTTTATTATTGGAATCATAAGTAGGTATAATTCTCTTAATCCCTTTTTAATTATTGTTAATCATCTTCATTTATTCATCATGTTTTACTTTGTTGGTATGATTGACAACCTTGCTAGCATGTTCAACATGATAATGAGTGAGTAGTTTCCTTAACTAGGGTTAATGGGTAATTAGGGGAAACCAACATGGGGGATGATTCATGCTTAATTTAATATGTTTTCATAGTTTATTTGCTTGCTTGTTGTGATCTCAACTTATGCACATGTTATGTTTGATGAAATGCGAGCCTATGAATCCTTGCATTTTTTACCCAGAACTTACCTTTTCAATGAGACTTGTAAGACATAAACCAACTCGAGTCTCATTAGACCATGCATATAGTTGAGTAGGTAAGATTAAGTCGACTTGTAGGTGTTGTACAATCTAGTCAATTCGGCTCCGGGACCCAAACTTTCTTAGGATTGTAAGATATAAACCAACTCTATCCATCACAACAATAATTGCTTGCTTATAATTTGAGAATATGTTTGTATGATCAATTCCCATGAATCCCCTATGACCCCATGACACCCTAGTGCCTTTTATCAATTATTTACATCTCTTTTCAATCATCTTACTTGTTTACTTTCATTGCTATTTAGTTTAGTGATCTTCTATTCCAACCCCAAATTGTGACACCCCTAGACACCGCTACTTGCAATTGAAAATGTCACTTCAATACCCATCCCTTGGGATCCGACCTTTACTTGCCTCTTTACTAATAGTAGAGTTTTTTGTGGAGTTATAAATATTGTTTTGGTCTAGGTTCTCCTAACGACAGGTACCGAAAACTAAACCTCTCAAGAGAGCTCGACCAAGGAGTAAGAAGAAGAATCGGCTGGAGGCTCTACATACCTTAGCCTCTCCAAGAGCCACACTTGGAGGATCCTTGGGGATCCAAACGAAGGAGCCTCTCCAAGAGAGCCTTTCTTATCCAATGCTTGGATGATCTCGCAAAGCACCAACCATGATGGATCCGAACCGTGCTCCATTTGCTCAACTATATGCACAAGGTTCATACTACCATAACACTTTGACCCCTCCTTCTTCAAGGCATCGACAAGAAGGTATGCATGCACTAGGCAAAAGGCAAGAGCCCTTCTCCTAGCCACCTCCGAGACATTGACATCCAACCGGTTTTAGAAGATGTTGATAAGAGCCAACATATCCACACCATCGGCAGCAAGGAGAGAGTTCACTTGGCTCGTTGACAAGCCCAACATTGAACGAAACTTCTCTTTGTAACACAAACGACTCGGAGGAAGCACCGGAGTACAACCCGGCCATCCACCAATGGCGCCCACTTCTTCGGCAAAAGGGCAAATTTCACCTTTCGAGAAAACGAAAACATGATGTTTCGAATCCCAAAACCGAGAGCATACTTCAAGGAACGAGGATTGTACCTTGACCTGACGAAGCACTAACAATTGACAAACTCCCATTACAATAATTTGATACTTCTCGGGAGGCGACAAATCCCGACACCAATATTGCAACCTATTTTCGAAAGAATGCATGGATTATTTTGTGGAAGAAGAAGAAAGATTTTCGTAGAGATGTTTTTCGTGTTTCGGATGATGATACAATAAAGCACAAACGTCCCTATTTATACAAAACCATCAACGCTTTTTTTTCAGAAAAAGGGGGAAGCTCACTTCCATCACCTCTGGCCTCGCGCCTCTTTAGGCTGGTCCTCAGGATCCGCACCTTGATTTGTCCCTATCAAGTTGTGTTTCTTCCTAACAACTAGTTTTTATCGCCTCAAGGCTCGCGCCTCTTCGGGCATATTCGGGAATTTTTTTTGTTTTCTCACACTCACATTTCTTTGTTTCCGCATTTTACGAAATCCGGCACGGTTTCCATGATGCAGCTTTAAACATACGGGGTTTACTCTTCTTTTCTTAGGGGGGAAGGGCTAGTCGCCCCGATCCGCGACGGATCGTTTCCATGTCAGTCGACGGATCATTTTCATGTCAGTCGAAAATTCCGAAAATTTTTCAGAATTTCGCATTTTCCACAAAAATCGAAAATTGATAACACAACGTCAATTTTTCCACAAAAATTCAGACTCTTGCAAATCCGAGTCTTGATCTTGCAAATATCAAATCAAATAAACTCGCAAAATCTCTTTTGAAATTCATCCACGACGGTTTGAGTTTTAGTTTTTCCGGGTTACAAATCAGTTTTCGAAAAAATTCGACGCAATTTAATTCAAACACGAGTTAATTGCTCAAAATTGCATCAAATACTTTTCAAAATTCAATTTTAACTTCGAGTCATTGTGGATATTTTTGTTTTCATCAAATACTTTTGCGTGTTAATGTGTGTGCATACGTGCTACCTGTTGCCTGTTTTCTAAAAGGATACTATACCTTCTTATTAAACTCCTTTAATTGTTAATCTAATTTACTCTTTAAAATAGATATTGATCTTATGCATGCATAACAAATTATAAATATAAAGGTAAGAAAAATGATTCTTACAATATTTGAAATCGGCTTTTAGGGCACAAGTAAGAACACCTTTCTTACTTGTTCTTGAGCTCAAAATAATGGATAATTCCTTTTGTCCCAAAAGTATGAGAACCTCCTATCGATTGCACCAAGACTACCCCTTAAAATTACTAATTAATTGACTAGATTATATTAGTAGTTAACCTTAAAAATATGATCTAATATTATTTCTTATTACTACTATAGTAATCTAAAATTAAATCTTTGAACAATAGTTTCTCAAACTTAATTTTAGAGAAAAAGGGAGAAGAGTAAGAAGTGTCAAATGTAGGAATGAATGATAAGAAAAATAAGAACAATTCCTATTCTCCTTATGGGAGGAGAAGACCGATGGGGAGGGTGGCCATAGAGCCAATGCATGCCCTTTACTTTTTCTTTTGTTCTTCTCAAAACAAAGCTAGGGTGTAGGCTAGTCTTTAAAGTTTAACCATTGTGTTTTCTCTAATTAAAAATAATTAACCATATAACCTTACACACCCATAAAAACCGGTGCCCCATATGTAATGGAGTCCATTTTATTTTTGTCAATTAATAATTTTGTCATATAATGTGTGACTTGGGACATATAACATGTTATTAATAATATTAATGCATATTTAACAATTAAATATCATTACATATATTAATTTAATTATATACAACTATTAACTAGTAATTCACAATTACAAGTAAATAAAATAGTTCATGTTAATATAATCTACAACACATTGCAATTATAATTATTCGTTCATTCTTAATTTAATTGTTTCATAAACAAAATTTTAGTAATATAACATCTTAATTACTAAAACAAATCTCATTTAATCGAATTAAAATAAGATTCATATTCTTACTCACATACGTGAATTGTTCAAATTTTAAGGAATTAATTAATCTGTATCAATATACAATTAATTAATTTTATCTATTAAGGGGTCCGTCCTTTAAGTGTGAACCTAAGAGTGTGTTTGGATTGAGTGATTTGGAGGGAAAAGAAAGGGAGGGAGAGTAGGGGATTTAAAATCTCTTTTTTGGATAACAAATAAGGGAGGAGGGAAATGGAGGGGGAGAGATTTAGAGGGATTCATTTTCTCCCTCCAAGGCAAATCAAAATCTCTCTACAATAGGCAAGATTTGGAAGGACATTGTATCCAAACACCCACTCCCCATTTGACCTCCCCTTCTCTTACCTCCCTTTCTCTTCCCTCCTTCTCCCTCCCCTCCCTTTCCCTCCACTTTTGTTATCCAAACAGCCCCTAAGAGATCAACTGATCACCACCGTATAAACGACAGTAATGTCAAACTCTAGTCAGCTAATCATTACCGATTAATGTTGACCAGTTGACTTATAAAATGAATCATCCCTTTACGTATTTTTATTATGAGTTTCAATAATGTGATCGCACTATTGTTAAGGACACATACTCCAACATTCTCCCACTTGTCCGAGACAAGTGTGCGTCACCAATTCTCTTGTCCTATTATTATCTCCCACTGAATGCAACGTGTCTTGCAGGTCGTTCTTGCAAGTGATCATATCAAGAGTGGTTTCCTCGATCGGGAGAGTAACTGTCTGACCGGAACTATCTACCAAAGATACCTTTCGAGCGTGGCCACGCATTTTTAGTTCACTACTCCTCGAGTGGCCCTGAGATTTTTAAATAACCCTGGCAAGGGGGTGGACAATTCCTATCGCACTATTCCCTTTGTTTAACCACAGCTCATCATGACCCAAGAGATGCCCATTTGACCTCATTTACGAAAGTCGTAGAGCATAACTCAAAGTCACTCAGAAACTGTGCCAACTTGGGCGAACAATCTTTAGTCAAAGAATTGACTCAAAAGAATACTATAGTAGCTCTTGCCACGACCAGGCTATATATGAATTACCAGAACTCTATAAGCGGTCACTACCTGACAAAGTGTCCCATACAGTCTGCCTATGTGATCGACTAGTCATTCCTTATGACCCTATGGCACTTGAACTTGCCATCAATCGCATCACACTCTAGTCACTTGAAGACATCACCTCATATAAGTGACTAGGGGCCAATACTATGTTAATCCAGTTCACTTAAATAGGGTTCAATATTGTCTCGACAACCTATTTGGAAAACAAAGTATTATAAGAAAAGAGTTTTGAATAAAACTCAAACGATGAATGTATTATCACATATGTAAAATTGATACTATATCAATTACTACATAATCCATAATCCATACTTAATATTGTATACATCCATACTTCTCAACTCAATTTAAATGGCATGACTTATCATGCTAAGCCTATGAGAAGGCTTTGGCTAGTAAGTTTTAGCAACACATTGCACTTTCCCTAACCTTACTATGTACTTTTTCCCTTTGTTATGTATAATCTTTATTATAAAACTTTTAAGTACGTATCTAAATCCAATCTAGACATAGGCTTTCGAGACTTGAATAGCTCCCACTGGTCTCACAGTGAGTAGGGATAGGACCTTTGGTTATTGGAACGGACTACCATAGTTCCTCCAATTCATAAAACCGAATCCTTATATCATCCCTTCCTTCTTGCATATCTCATTACTGCAAGTGTACTTAATTTCCGTTGTGTATATCTCATTTGTTCGACTGCCTTGGATGTTTCAAGCAGATATCCTCCTTAAATAATATAGCCAAGACGGTTCTCTAACCATCCTTATGTATTTAGAATATGGTATTTGTGTAACTCCTTGCATACAAATCCATTAATTATTTCTACACAATTATCCACTCTTATCTATCACTATTGATTTGGATACTAAAGATGTCTTGCATCTCTTCCTAGTCTCCCAATCACTTCTTCATGGAAGAGAGTATTGGCCCGTCATTCTCAATGAATAATATTTTATCTACATATGAGACATAGAAGACATATCATTAGTGCTTCTTGAGTACTAATGGATAGACTATATGGCTATATAGTGACTTTCACTTAAACTTGATTAATAACCTTTCGTCATACTCTAAGTATACGAATTATAAGAATGGCGATACATCTTAGCTTAATGAATTAATCCCGCAGCGAAAGCAAGTGGATTCAATTTCTATATGTTCAATACCTTTGAACTTGTCTAGACTCTTATCAATATAAGAATATTAATTTAACGCCAATATCCTCTTAGAACTATCTTTATAGGTCTGGATACCTTAGAGATGTATTATTCCTCTCCTAAGTCTTTCATCATTCACAATGATAAATATGTCCCTTACATATAAGACTATTAATACCACATTACTCCCACTAAACTCCATGTATAAACAGAACTACTCGACAATTTGAGACAAGTTTATCACATGATCAAAACATACAATTCAACTCCTTAACTTCTACTTAAGATTTCTTCTTAAGTTTGTATTCTACCTTAGGATAGTCGCGATTTACAAAACTCATGCAAGATGATTTTAAAATCCAACTATATCAAATCACATCCAAATACAATGAAGCGTTGTTGTTGCGTGCAAAACCCTTTGCCACCAACCAACCAAGCCAAATAAACATTTTCATGTTTATGCTTGCTTCGGACTTTGCGGAGTTGAAACTAGATAAAGCATCTTAATAAGTTACAGGTTTATTATTTTCAAAAATAACATGATTCTTGTGTACTTAGATTTTGAAGAAATATTTACAGGTTTAGATTTCGAAGAAATATTTACTGATTTTGACCAAGAAAGAACATCTTCCCACGTCTTATTATCAATTTGTGCCTCTTGAACATTTTCTCCCACTCTGTCTATAAGAAATGATCCTCTTTTCTCTAATAGACAGCATCACGAGCCATAAACCCTTTGTTCTCGTGATCATGTAGGAAGAGAGACCACATGTTCACTATCGAAACAAGCTACAATTTAGGTAACATGCCTAACCATATCACATATGAAATGTAGATGATTGCTTTAATTATGTTTTGTTTTAGTGGAATAAATAAATACTAGACAAATTGTGATAGAAACTACTTCCAACTTTATAGTAAAGATTCAATCATATCTTATACGATTCTTTGTCACTTTCTAATATTATGAAGGTGAACTTGTGATACCATATCACACTCTTTTTGGTGTATATAAAAGTCTTCACTTTATTGTTCCCTATTTTAACAAAGTACTAATACTTTGGTTTTATAATCTCTAGGCTTTGATACTTTTAAACATTCATTGAACTTGTTCAAATAATCTCTCTTCTTACCTCATTAAGTGAATACCAAGTATCTACCTAGTTCGTTGGTAGAAGAGATGAAGAAGTAATAACCTTTTCTGATTGAAATTGTATTCGACCATATACTAAAAAGTGTAAATAGGGCGACTATCTTGCTCTATTCATAATTCTTCTCTAGAAAGAAGTGATGAATTAATCTTGCTTTGAATACAAGATTCATACACACCAAGATATTCCCAATCAAATGGTTTGGGACACTAGTCAAGAATAGTTTCTAAATGCAATTTTCAATCAAGAATTGAGAAATGATTGGGGTCACCAACTTGAGTCTTATATATATATATATATATATATATATATATATATATATATATATATATATATATATATATATATGACATTTATTTTTAGTTTGAATATAATTACCTTGATATGTATGGTTTCACAATAAACTTAATCGTGGTATATAAGGGCACAATGCTTGTTTTAATTGCACAATAGTGAAACCTTTTGCCTTTTTCTACAAAAACTTGAATTATATTCTTATTTAGACTTAGTGTACATCATATAACAATTATTGAGGTACAATTATAAATACAAAACTAAAATGAATACACTATAACACTTATATGGAGGAAATGACAACTACCCTAGTTCCATTCATGTAAATTTCTGAATTTATTCTTGCTAGTCGTCGTACGATTATTCAATGTTAGGATTCTAAGGATTTACAAAACCCTCGGATTGTGTTATGAACACATCCTCCTTTAAATACCCATTTAGAAAGGTGGTTTTGACATCCTTTTGCCATATTTCATAATCATGAAATGTGGCTATTTCTAACATGATTCACAGATTTGTATCAAATACTCATGACGTGATAATTTACAAGAATGGAATGTCAATGTCATTGCTATTCAATAATGAATATGTTGGAGTCACACAACCAACTTCCTTGATCTTTACTTATTTGGGGTTTGTATCTAATTTAGTGTCTAACACTTTCTTTTTCGAGCCTAGTTCTATCCTTAACAATAAAGATAGGTACTTACTTCTTATTGCTCCCACTAACTTTAAGAATTTCCATTTGATGAAGACTTATCTTCATATAAATTCCTAGTTAATCCTTCACAAGGGTTACCTTTATTGTGGTATTTGGTTAATCAAAATTTCTAACAAATTAATTTACCAATTTTACATTGTCATGTTCTTAACAACTTAAGTGCTTGATGACAAGTGTTTAGGTTGAGCAATAAGATTTTTTGAACCATGGATGCATAGAAGATATTATCAAAACATATTTTGACCAAGTACTACTTCTATTCATATTCTTCATAAGAACTCATAGGTATGTAAGGAATTTTAAGATTCTAATCTTATATTTGCATAGGACGATTCCTATCGAGTTCTATGCAATAGAACGATTCCTATGGATCTAGTCCACAACCTATGATATAGTTCATTTGAGGATTTAGAAAGAGATTCTATTTGTCGTTAGTAATACTGTTTTAGCGGAGACTCATGTTACAATCGAATTGATATCATATATAAATAGGAGCGATAATAAAGAACAATATAAATCAACAAAATAATGGAAAAAAACAACATTCATCGTAAATAATGAAAACATTTTAGCATGTTTTAACATTTATATAATGACCTCCACCCAATTATATTAACGATTCCGAGATCCAAATCCATATTAACTTGGGCACGGAAAACCGATACATCCCTCACTAATATGACTCGGTGGGTTAACTCTTAAACCGATTCTACAATTAGAACTCTCGGTCGATAAAATTACGTTAAGTTCATCTCTAGCCTCGGAACATAAGACTAGTCTTCATGTCCGATGAAAAAATGAAAGTACCCCCGGAAACGGAATCTACCCCAAATGTCAAAGGGATTCATGGGTCCTAATATTTGGAAAGGCTAATCTCAATTTTAAATATGTGAGAGGTCTTGTTGATTTATTATCTATCACTTTTTATGTGAACTTTATTAGTGAACTACGATAATTATAATCGACATGGTCGAAAAGACGATATATATATATATATATATATATATATATATATATATATATATATATATATATATATATATATATATATATATAAATGCATGTGATGTTAATGGCGATTTGGCAATGCATGTAACATATAAGGAAAAATTCAAAGCAATAAATAAATTTCCTAGTATGGCCTTCCTAAAATAGAAAATCTAATATTCTATTACAAATTCGGAAATCAACTCCATTGGTCCCTTGAACTTCAAGTGACACGTCTCCCAAGGAAAAATCAAGGTTAAAATTTTTGAAATAATTTCGAGAAAAATATAGTTGCTATTAGTCGGTTTTATCAAATAAAACATCTAAAGTATATGAAAATCAATCTAATAAATGTTCTAACTTTAGATCTGATATGTGGGATAATTATGCAACTTAAAATAGTTTTCTCATGCCATGTAATTTATTTTAGCTATTTTTGCTAAAATGGTCACTGTTTATGTCATTTTTACACTAAAAATTCATAAATCATGCAGAATGAATCATGTTCATCTCAAACTTTACACACAGTGATTAAAATTTGCATGTGACAACATATTAAAATTTCATGGCTTGTTTCGAAGTTTAACTAATTTTAACCGTTTTACCTTCATTTATTCCATTTTTATCTCATAAAAATCATAAATCATGCAAAATAAATCAAATTTATACGAAATTTTACATACAATAAGTAAAATATGCATGTGAGGTCATATAAAAATTTCAAGGTCAGAAACTAAGTCTAACTAATTTTAACATTTTAAATACCATTATACTCAATAAAATGTAATAAAATTACTAAAAATTAATAAATGAGCCATAAATTACCATAAATCATCAAAATGACCTAAATTCGTTTTAGGACCAGAATATATAACATGCAAAAAATTTTCGTTACTTTATAACATAAATTACAAAATCTCTAGTTTTATATGTTATACATTTAACTCGGAAAAACTATAAACCGATTATGCATGCAACAACCATTTGCTCTGATGCCACTTGAAAGGATACTATACCCTCTTATTAAACTCCTTTAATTGTTGATCTAATTTATTCTTTAAAATAGATATTGATGTTATGCATGCATAACAAATTATAAATATAAAGGTAAGAAAAATGATTCTTACAATATTTGAAATTGGCTTTTATGGCACAAGTAAGAACACCTTTCTTACTTGTTCTTGAGCTCAAAATAATGGATGATTCCTTTCGTCCCAAAAGTATGAGAACCTCCTATCGATTTCACCAAGACTACCCCTTAAAACTACTAACTAATTGACTAGAGTATATTAGTAGTTAACCTTAAAAATATGATTTAATATTATTTCTTATTACTAATATAGTAATCTAAAATTAGATCTTTGAACAATATTTTCTCAAACTTAATTTTAGAGAAAAAGGGAGAAGAGTAAGAAGTGTCAAATGTAAGAATGAATGATAAGAAAAATAAGAACAATTCTTATTCTCCTTATGGGAGGAGAAAACCGATTGGGAGGGTGGCCATGGAGCCAATGCATGCCCTTTACTTTTTCTTTTGTCCTTTTCGAAACAAATCTAGGGTGTAGGCTAGTCTTTAAAGTTTAATCATTGTGTTTTCTCTAATTAAAAACAATTAACCATATAACCTTACACACCCATAAAGACCGGTGTCCCATATGTAATATGGAGTCCATTTTATTTTTGTCAATTTGTAATTTTGTCATATAATGTGTGACTTGGGACATATAACATGTTATTAATAATATTAATGCATATTTAACAATTAAATATCATTACAAATATTAATTTAATTATATACAACAATTGACTAATAATTCACAATTACAAGTAAATCAAATGGTTCATGTTAATATAATCTACAACACATTGTAATTATAATTAACCGTTCATTCTTAATTTAATTGTTTCATAAACAAAATTTTAGTAATATAACATCTTAATTACTAAAACGAATCTCGTTTAATCGAATTAAAATAAGATTCATATTCTTACTCAAATACGTGAATTATTCAAATTTTAAGGAATTAATTAATATGTATCAATATACAATTAATTAATTTTATCTATTAAGGGGACCGTCCTTTAAGTGTGAACTTAAGAGTGTGTTTGGATTGAGTGATTTGGAGGGAAAAGAAAGGGAGGGAGAGTAGGGGATTTAAAATCCCTTTTTTGGATAACAAATAAGGAATGAGGGAAATGGAAGGGGAGAGATTTGGAGGGATTCATTTTCTCCCTCCAAGGCAAATCAAAATCTCTCCACAATAGGCAAGATTTGGAAGGAAATTGTATCCAAATACCCACTCCCCATTTGACCTCCCCTTCTCTTACCTCCCTTTCTCTTCCCTCCTTCTCCCTCCCCCCCCCCCCCCCCCTTTCCCTCCACTTTTGTTATCCAAACAGCCCCTAAGGGATCAACTGATCACCACCGTATAAACGACAGTAATGTCAAACTCTAGTCAGCCAATCATTACCGATTAATGTTGACCAGTTGACATATAAAATGAATCATCCCTTTACGTATTCTTATTATGAGTTTCAATAATGTGATCGCACTATTGTTGAGCACACATACTTCAACATTTTCTGCACTAACGATGCAGGAACAAATGCAAAGCAAAGGGGAATCAGCCGCTGACCGTGCTTCTCCGAAACACAACAGAAAAGAAATCGGATAAAAATAAACTACAAACCAAAAACACATATATACAAACCGCCTCACGCAAAATGTATATATATACAAACAAAAATCCAAAACACATACAAACAGCTACAACTACTCAACGCCTCCCGGTGGGCCAGTCTCGGTATCACGAGGAGTCGCGGGCAAAGCAGACACACCTCCTGCTCGGGCCCCCTCTCCGGAGAACTCTCCAACGTCTCGTACTCCATCGTGACGCAAACCTCCTCCGCCGCAGCCAACTAAGCCCTAAGAGTGGCAATCTCCGCATCTCGGCTCCGCAACTCGTCCTCGCGACGCCTCAGCTCCTGGTCCCGACTGATGATCCCCAGCCCCTGTGACTCCATCATCGACCTCGCTGCATCTTACTCAGCACGGATCCGAGTAAGCTCCGTCGGATCCGCAGTACCCTTCAAAACACAATACAGGTCATTAAGATCTAAAACGTGAAATACAACACAAAAAACACAAAAAACAACCAACAAAAAGCACTTGTGCAAGTCGAGACTCCCTCGCAGCCAGGTCACCAGCAAGCGCCCTCCACCGGTTAGCCATCCGCCATAAAGCCTGATGACTAACGGTCGACGCCTAAAACCAGAAAAGCCCTTCAACACAACAAAAAACGCAAGGCAAAATAAAAACAAAAAGGAGGAAGGTGGTCTGTTTCGGGAAAGCTGGGGGTTGGGTCCTCATGAGCGTGTCGACAACCTATAGCAGTAAGTCGCGTCAAAGGTAACAAAACCTTCCGCCAAAACGCAAAAGAGGCAATGAAACGAAGAATAGAGGAAAACAGACCTCAATCGGGTACCAAGAAAGCCTCGACATAAGGAAGGTGTCCTAGTCAGCCTCCGAAAACAACAGCTCCTCACCTCCACGGCCGTGAAGGTGCTCCTCAACCTCATCGGGTGTCGACTCGTGGAACAACACCCTAGGCGGATCGACCGGCACCACGAAGGTCTCACTAAGGCACTGACGAGCTAAACGCTCGCCCAGGTACCAAAGCGGCTCGATCGCCGTCTTGAGGTACAAGCGCTGGCAACTGCGAGGTCGCAGACGCTCCCTGGCAGCAGCCAGTACGCCTATGTAGTGCTTCCAAGGCCACCTGACGAACTGCACTCAAGTCAAAGCTAATCAACTAACTGGGGGCTTTTTAAGCTACCTAGTCATCCTATCTCTATCCTTTTCTACAAAACAAAAGAGATAAGAAGCAACGACTTACATCACCAACCCAGAGGGCGTTCACTCGACGCCTAAATTCTTCGTAAGACGACTTAGTCGACTTCTTCCGAGCCACCGTCCAACCCCTCACGGCGGGGTAAACCGAAGACACGTCACCCGTCGTCTACGGGCGCAAGGGGATGAAGTAAGTAAACAACCAAGCCTGTAACAAAACACAGCAACCACAAATCAGCCAATTTTTCAAAAATTGCCAAAACTCAAAAATCCATCAAAAATCAATCAAAACAAAAACCCACAAAATGCTCGTACCTCAAAGATGAGGTCGGAACCAACCAAAGCGGAAGAACTCCCATCCCCCATCATCTCTGGACGAACCGCAGCGTGCAAGTAATGGGTAAAGCTCGCCAAAGCAGGCGTCACCCAGTCGTACTGACCTAAGGCGTCTAGGTCAGCAAGTAGAGAAAGTACCTTGGTCGACAAGCGCTCGCCCTTGTCACCAAAGTACGTGGTACCCAAGAAGTACCACAACTACAACCGCGCCTCCTGCGCGTCAGCTCTAGCCTCAGCCTCCGAACTCGCTTACGGCGCCTGAACAAAGCCAGCCGCTCTCCCCCTGAAGTGGTCCCTCACATAGGAGTTCGCTATCAGGAAATGAGTGATGTCAGCCGGCGCAGGCAAAACATTGCCGATTAAACCCGTGACCACAGCGGAAGACACTCTCGCCGGCGTCTCCGGGAATTCAACAGGCATCTCGCCACAGGGAAGTACCGATATCATGGCAAAGTCCTCGAAAGTGACACCGACATCCCCAAACTCCATGTGGAACGACGACGTCGTGTCCGAGTAACGGTCCAACATGGCGCAAATCAAACACAGGTTCGACCTAATCGACGCCCTGTGAATCTCGCGCCAAGCAGCCACCAACGACCCCATAGCCGACCTCTCTATCAACGCCCTCGTAACGGCCCGGAGAACTTCGTAGAAACCCATGCAAGTCGAGAAGCCTGAGAAAGTCCTCATGGTAGCAATCTCCTGAAATTGGGAAACAAACAGTATGCCCGCAGGTTCACCCCTCGTAGGGCTGTAACCCGTCTAGCATCCCAGTTCTCGACGAAGACGTCATCCGCCTCCGTCTCCATTCTCCGTTTCTTTGCCCCGCGAGACTCCACGGGACGAGGAGGAGGCCTCTCAATGACCCTCGCGACGTTCTGAAGCCTCCGTCTAGGGATCCGAGGACCCGTCCTCACAGTGCTAACCCTCCTCCCAGAGGTACCGGCCTTAGACCCAGTCTGAGCCCTCCCACCACCAACAGCCTCAACAATGGGATCCTCCCGAGCCCTCGTGGCTCCCTCAGCACCAACGGCCTCCTCACGAGCCTCCATAGCTCCCTCGGTTCTAACAGCCTCCTCAGTGGGCTCCTCCTCGGAAGCCTCCTTTACCACCACCTCGGGCACACTTGCCGGAGTACGAACTTGCCCAGTCCCAAACAAGGCCTCGAAAGCCTCAGCAACGGACCCAGTGGGCCCAGAACACTCACCTGCAATCAGGACAAAACAAAAACGTCAGCCGAAATTTCGGCATTACGTTATAAAATGGACTAAATCCATAAACAAACCACCTGCAAATGCAAAACAAACCAAGGGCAAACCTGACCAAACCCATCCAACAAAAACACTTCACAAAATCGCACAAAAAACAACTCGCCTTTTTTTTTCAAGCAAAAGACGAGTCAAAACAACGACAAAAACACAAAAATCACCTAACACCTCGAGGCCCACACAAGGGCCGCAATATAAACAACAAAAATACCCGACACAGCTGGGTATTTTTCACAGCTCAAAAAAGGCCTACGCCAATTCGGGCACAAACAGGTCAAAAATTCAAAATACAACCACTACAAAACAACGTGACTTAGTCACGTCTCAAAGTGACCTAAACTACCGTTAAGGTCCATTTCTAGACAAACCAACTCAGTTCGAGCCTAAACAGACGCTTATTTCGGCAGCATAAGACCATCTCACAAAGGCAAAAATTCAACTTTGCCCACAACGCCCAACGAAGGTTCAATATAGCAAAGACGGTCTTCCCCGACTACAATGCAACCTAGTGGGGCACACAACTCAAGCAAACAAACACGACATTGTGAAATAAGACGAATTTCGGTCTCATTCACGTTTTTTGAGCCTAGGGAGCGGGAACGGGGACCAAAATGCAAACTAAAAGCACCCCTACACACCCAAACAGGTTTCTAACCTAATGCAATCATCAATTTCACCCAAAAATGGGCTAAACAAAAACGCCCAAATCAATTTTTCGAAGGGTTAAGGTTTCACCCTAATGCAATCAACAAAAGACAAACAAATTCAAATGGATTCAAGAGGATTAACATACCTTGAGATGACATGATGTTTGTAGCACGAAAGAAAGTAAGAAACGCGACCCAAAAATGGCGATTTTGTGGAAATGTCGTGGTTTTAGAGAAGAAGATGAAGGAAATGAGAAGCTTAGGCTTCTCGCGTCTTTTTACAGAAAAAGGGGAGCTCGTTCCCTCGCAAGAAAGCTTGCGCCACTTTGAGGTGTTCCCTACCCTTTCAGCGAAGCTTTGGGCTTTGGCCCTATTTTCACAATTTTCAACGCCGGAATTAAAAACCGTCATTTTTCAAATACAAAAATAAAATAGCGAAATTCAAACTCGCTATTTCTCACAAATTTTCAATGACGGAATTAAAAACCGCCATTTTTCGATCACACAAACAAAATAGTGAAATTCAAATTCGCTATTTTCACAAATTTTCAATGAGGGAATTAAAAACCGCCATTTTTCAAATACAAAAACAAAACAGTGAAATTCAAATTCGCTATTTTCACAATTTTCAACGACGGCATTAAAAACCGTCATTCTCAAATCATAAAAAATGAAGTAGTGAAAACTCAAAATTTGCTATTTCCACAAATTTCGAAATTCAAAACAACGGCATTAAAAACCGTCACACCGTCGAACAAGACGGTGAAATTCAAATTCACTACTCACAAATTTCAAATCACGAGAAGACGAGACTAAGACCGTTATCTCCCTAAACAAACATTGGATGGCGGAATTCACATTCGCTATTTCGACAGATTTAAACAAACAGCAATAAAAGTCGTTACCTCTCTTCAAAATTCAAAATCACTGCCGACCACGAGAGCCAGGCTCACAGGCCTATACCTTTCCGGCACCACAAACATCCAATATAAACACCGAAATTCCCCAGCAGGATAGCAGAGGCCTCCTCACGGAGCCCGCTAAACTCAAACGACCTCTCAACATAGACCCGTCCAACACGGCTATTTCTCGCAGTCGGTCATTCAACCTTCAACATGGCTGGCGAGCCTTACAAAGCACATTCAACATGGATGGCGAGCCTCAAAACGCACCACATTCAATATGGTTGGCGAGCCTCACAACGCACATGCAACATGGCTGGCGAGCCTCAAAACGCATCACATTTAACATGGCTGGCGAGCCTCACAACGTAACCTCAATGCGGCTGGCGAGTCCCATCATATCCGCAACAAGGCTGGCGAGCCTTCGCCTGCAAACTAGAAACAACTCAAGGACATATCCCGAAGATGCCTCAGGTATGACTTCTTCTTATGGCTGGCGAGCCTTCATACGTAGTCTAACGGACTTAAAACGACCCACATGGACAATCCAAAAACTCTAAAATGTTCCCCACGATAGGTCCTTGACTGGTATCACCAAGTCGCCTTGGCATCGCCCTTCCCTGACAGCAAGTCCTTGGCCCGAACCCTTTCGAGCTGCCTCGACGTCGCTTCAGTCTCTAGGTTGTAATCTTCGATTGACCTGTGGGCTATACTTTGACTTTCGCCCTGTCCAAGCCTCGGTCAAAGTGGGGGCTCTGTAGATACCAAGTATCTGTCGAGTCTCCAACAAACATCCGATGATTATCGGACTACACCATGCTTAGGAATCGCATCGTTTAATCGACAATTTTGTATAACTATACGTCGGAAAACTCAAAACGATTTCGAAAACAAAACATTTCAAAACTTTTCAAAAGTACCTGGAGTGTTTAATGCACGACGACGGGGTCGCAATTACACTAACTAGAGTCAAAACCGACACCAGACAATAAACCGACTCAAAAATTCAAATCCCGACTCCAACAACGAGTCAAACACAAAAAAACAAGCTTCTTAAAACTTCCATGTTAAATATTCCCGGAATACTTGAATGGTCAAGTCACTACAAAATAAATGCGGAAAACTGACGGACCGTTAATAACAGCTCTTATCCGTCAAAAATGTGGTTTCCTGCCAGATTTTCCGTCAGGAAAGCGTGTCACTACGATTCGTCACGAAAAACGCAATCCTGACGGAAGTTCCGTCAGGAAAACGCATTTCTGACGGAATACTGGCATCTAATCCATCAAAAGTTGACTTTTGTTGACTTTTCTGACGAATAATCCGTCAGAATCCTTGATTTTGTAATTAAACAAAAAACTATTTGAGGCATTTTTGGATTTAAGAGGCCTCAATTAAAACAATAAATATCTTAATACAATTTCACCATTACAATCTTGATATAAAAATCAATACTCCAAAATCTATAATCAATTACAAACAAGTATCCAAAAGATCAAAGTTGAACCCGGAAATTTGTATAGTCTTCAACCCATAACATCGGCCAAGACCAACTTTTCTTGAAGAGGAGGTAAACCTGAGACAGTAAACCAATAAGCAGTTGTATACGAGTTGTTGGCAGTAAACTAATATCTTTTTGTCAAAACTCATCTGGTAAGACGAGGATGCTGATGCTGTTTGGCATACAAAACTAAAATATGATGGCAAGAAAAAAATCCTATAAAATAAAAAAGAGCACATTGATCGGGATATGCGATAGCTACCTTTTGATCTTCTCTGCTATGATCGAATATAGCCTTGACAGATTTGTCCAAGTAGTGTGTGTGGTTGAGCAAACACTTTCACCTGAAAACCATAAAATGAAAAAACATTAAAACTAAATCGGTAAAGTATCAACTTTTGACTTCTTAACTTACAGTCAACCTCATTAATGGAATCGAGAGGTGACTAAGATTAAAAAGACCACGTACATGTGAGGTTATAACCAAGCAAATCACATATTGATGACATTCCGTGATACCGCAACCAGGTGGATTTATATCAATATCTAATATCAAGGAATATATCATGCCATGTTCTACATCACAAACAACCATGTTCAACAACAATTATTAAAAAAGTATTAAAGTACCTAACCAGTAATTACCGGTCTCTAACTTGAGCTTAAGCCTCGTGCGGCATAAAACTGAAGTTCCAATTACTACTTCTCTGAAATCACTTCTAATTTATATTTATATATTCATAAAATTGTGAATGTAAACCTAACATAATGATCAAGACCATTTCAACTTGGAAAAAGCAATTCAGCTAAATCAAGGGATGAAAGAAAATAAGATTTCAATCCTCCAGTTTTCTACTTCAATCATTAGCTATCTATTTTTTTTTTTTTTTTTTTTTTGATAAAATTTCCAGTAGACAAGGTAAAAGCCTATTATTAAGCAAAACAAAAAAATAAAAATGAAACATAAATCCAACGAACTTAAGCTTAAAGAAAAACTGACAACAATCAGACTTTTAGAGTTTGGTTTCAATGAATCTAGGAGCATGTAAATATTTTTCGAAACAAGTGTAAAAAGTTTCTCAATTATTTCGTTGTCTCATACGGGGTTTCAGAGCATAGACAACTGAGACAAGTGTATAATATTGGCATATGTCCATTGGGTTTCTCAATTATTATAGGAGGTAATTTCTCAAAATCTATACACAAGTTCTGATACTGGCATACTCCAGCTTTCAAAAAAATGGAATATGATCATAAACAGAGCATCATACTGCAACATGAAACATGTGAACCATTGACAATAAGGCCAATACAAATTACACTAATTGCAAATATTAACCACTATGACACGCTGGAGCAATTTTACAACCTGGTTCAAAATAACCATACAAAAAGACCTAAAAGAAATATGGAAAGATAGATACTCATAATCATTATCTAATAGAAGATCCCCAATGTCTCGATCTCAGTTGAAATAAATCACAGCAAAAAAACGCCATATCATATATATAAAAAAAATACAATATTTATCGTATTCAATCACAAACAATTGACAGCAACAACCCAATAAATTATTGCAATTAAATAAATTAATGAAAAAAAAAATCTAAATTTCCGAATCTACATGACTGAATTCTTTCATTTATTGAATCTACACAGAAATGTGATATTTAAAATATCAAATCAAGCAAATTATAATGCTTGGAAACTCAAATTGGGCAACTGAAACTCGAAATTTAATATCTTAATTTGGGGATGGATAGATTTTGGGGATTTCAAATACAGTAACTAAACTAATTCCCAAATATTACAAACCCTAAGTCATGTCATCCTCAATTTTAACATCAAAAATCAATTACTCACCATTATAAGAACATAACAAATGTACTTCATAAATATAAGACTAATTAAACCTTAAACAACAACAATTAATGATAAAAATTGAATGGAATTATACCTTGAAAAATAAGAGAATGGAAAAAGGAAGAAAGGTGTCGGTGGCATATAAAGGCAGGCGGCAAAGGAGGAAAATAAGACGGCGGCGAAGGAGGAAAGGTAGGCGGAGGCGAAGATCGGCAATGGCCTGGTGACTGGAGGAAAGAAGAGTGAGGATCGGGTTTGAGGGTTAGGATTTGAGGTTAATTGGGGGATAAAGAGAGACCAAGGGATTATTTTAGAACGAGTGAGTGATCTCGTATTATGTTATTAATATATGTGACGGAAATTCCGTTACAAATCCTTACTTTCTGACGGATTTTCCGTCAGAAATCGGACAAGGTATTAGCGCCACTGACACTATTCCACGCGCCAATTTTATCCGACGGATACTGACGGATAATCCGTCAGAAATTCTTTTGTGTCAGAATTCCGTCAGTTTTCCGTATTATCTGACGGTTTTTTTCCGTCAGAATGCCTGTCACTTTAGCGCTTTATTTTAGTAATGAGTACAAATCATGTCATCCAAAATATAGGATAGAACAAATCATGATTTCAATTGTGTGATAGTGACAAGACAGCTCGAAGACCCGCGAAATGGCTCGCGCCTCTTCGAGTAGCCTGATACGTGCAATTTTTATAGTCTTTTTAGCCTCTTATTGCACGCATTTCCATGTTGTTTTCATAGTTTTGTATTGCAAAATGCCCCGAATAGGCTACTTTGGTTTGTTTCGTCTCATTTGCAGGAACAGACCTCAAAGTGGTGAAATCGTGCCTTATTCAGTCCCCCTAGCATGCATTTATGGAGATGGAGGATTTAGAGCAAAATTGTTGTGTCTTGGGAACCGTGAAGGAGTCCTTAGCAGCTGACCAAATGAAGATCAAGCTGTTTTCAGTTGCTGAGTACTCGATCGAGAGCCCTTTTACTCGATCGAGTGGTTTTGACGGTTGTTGGAGTTCGACCGAGTCCCTGCTGAACTCGATCGAAGTGGGCTAAATTAGAGGTCCTCGATCGAACGTGCTTCTTGTTTGATCGAGAGGTTTTGCTGAAGAACTGCTCGATTGAGAGGAATGAAATTCCTCGATCGAGAGGTTTGCTTATTTACAGGGGATTTTATTCCGTGATTAGTTAATATTTTAGTTAATAAGCTCTTCCCTATATAAGGTGAAGACGTCATTAGGTTATACATCTCCTTTACACTCTTTAATCAGTCCCTAATTACTTTAAGCAGACACTTTGCTCTTCCTTTCTCCTTTGCTACGTACTTGTGTTCTTATTGCCGGATTCATCTCTTTGTAATCTTTCTCTACTCTTTATACTCAATCTAATTTCCTTTGCTCTTAATCGTTTGCATCTTAATTTCTGTTTAATTATTGTTATTAGTTTATGATTAATCTTTATTACTCTTTTATTATGTCTTTCGCTATTTCATTCATTGTTATTATTGTTTATTTCATTAACAGCATGAGTAGCTAAATTCTCTTATCTTAGGATTAGGGGAGCCATGGTAGTGAGTTGACGATGTTGTAAATAGGTTAGATGATTGAACTGTGAGAACTATTTTATGACAATATAATTGTAATCGTTTAGTTGAGTGAACGCGTCTAAACTAGTAAAATCGGTTAAATTCGTTCTTAAATCGAAAGATTGGAATGAACAGACCTGTTATGAACAGTAGACTACCCAAATGAGGACGAAAGTTAAGTTAGTTGTATTCTAGGGTGGATAGCGGACCGGGAGGACCTTTCCCTTACCCTTCTCATATTAGATCGTCTGAACTATTTATGACTAAGTTGATTAACTGCCATGGTGAACCGACTTCCTAGCATATTTCTCTTTAATTGATTACATCTTTAATTCTCTCATTTTCATTTTCATTGCTCTTTTCTCTTGCCTTAATCTCTCTTAGTTTAGAAATCAATTTAAAACCCCCATTTGTTACCAGACAGACTTAGATAGCAGATAGATATAATAGCCTCCATGTGGATGTCGACCCTACTTCCCCTAGCTTCTGTTAGTTGTTTTAGGTATTTATTTTTGGTACTAAATGACGGGTATCAAATTTTGGCCCCGTTGCCGGGGAGGCAGTTAGCCTATTTATCTGTTTATTTTCGTTTGTTTTCGTCTCAGGGAATTTTTAATTCCTTGAGACAGTTCTTATTTATTTTCCCTAGTGTTGTTTATGCCCGTGTCTAACAGTCGAATTAGTGCCGGTGATCCGAACCGGAGCGGACTTTTCGCTATAGACAAAGATTGCTGAGAAAGATTCAAAAGGAAGCCTTGAGTACTTTTGAACCCGATCTTGAACACTTTTTATTTGCAGAAGACCAGCCTTTTAAAGAAGACAGTTCTATTTCTGCAGCCAATTCTGTCAACATGCCAAATATCGCGAGTCATTCTAAGCCTACAGCTGCTTCCATTCCTAAAGGTTTCAACCTTGTAACAGAGGATGGCAGTACATTTAAAATTTGGTCGTCTTATATCAACTTGATCGAGAGGAATATGGACCGTGGGGTAGCTGGTGAGGATCCGCGAAAACACATGGAGGTTTTCACAGACTACTGTTCTACCATTCCCGCCACTAAGGGAGTGACACAGGACAAGATTAAGGAGGTTCTATTTCCTTTTTCTTTGACTGATGGGGCCCGAGAGTGGCTCACTGATCTTGATAGAGCTGCAGCCGGGATTACTAACTGGGAGACCCTGGCCCTAGCCTTCTATAAAATGAACTTTCGTCCACAACAACTAATCAGCTGAGAGGAAAGATCCCGAGTTTCACGCAAACTCCAGGTGAGAACTTGTATGAGGCGTGGGGTCGGTTTAAGAAGCTTGTACGGTCCGTTCCTCATCACGGTTTCGATCAGTGGTTTTTATGCAACCAGTTTTATAATGGGTTGTATAATGACCACCGTGATATTTTGGATGCTCATCAAATGGTCGGTTCCAAAAGAATATCGATGATGAGAAAGGGCGGGGAATCATAGAGGAGATGGCCACCCATTGTGCTGAATATGGGAACCCAAGAGGAGGAATTAGAACAGTATCTTCTGTTGATAGTGCAGTTGTGGCTCAGTTAGAAGCTATGAATGCCAAATTTTACAAGTTGGAGTTGCAGAACGCTGGAGATCAACAAACGGTTCACTTGTTGACTAGAGAAGAAACCGTTTCATGTGAGAGGTGCGGTAGTAATGACGGTCACACTACTGTTGACTGTCTAGGTGAAAAGGAACAGGGTTTTGCCTTTCAATAATATAGGTAAGGGGGCTCCTATTATAACAATCAGAGTGGAGTCCATCCTAACATGAGATGGACTAGTCAAAATGTATTAAATCCTACACCTCCACCACAGCAGCAACAACCTTACGTTCCACCTCATAAATGATGTAAAACTACACGGAAAAACGAGAATGAACAGATCGTGGAACTGTTCGTTTGAGGTTGTTAAATCTGTGCTTGTGTATGTCGTTATAACTAGTAAATTTGCAGCGGAAATTGATTTGTTTGGACTGATTATTTCGTGATTATGGAGGTAACCGGATAGTATGGTGAATTCCTAGTCCTAACCTCGCAAGGTATCAAACGCAGATTCACGCAATCAACCTCGCAAGGAAGATCTAAAGATTAAGCTCGCAAACCTAATCAGAATAATGCTCACAAACGTAAACAATTTTATTCTTTGGAAAATTCGATGTGTGTTTCGATTACACACGCCCTAATATACTCCTAAACGAGGTCATAATTCGACCCAAACCCTAGCTTGCAAATCAAGCTATCTTTCCTTTCCTAAACTAACTAGGAAAGTTATTCCCTTTCCCTAAACTAACTAGGAAAGTTATTAAAATACTAATATTAGAATACAATCAGATTTTAGGGTATTCTAATCAAACTAGGATTAGGAAAATCTAGCTTTCCTAACTTTATTAGAAATAGTAATTAAACTAATTTATTATTCCTACACGATTTAGGAAACCGTGTATCCTAATCATCCTAGGAGCCGTGATATGCAGCCCCAGAGCCGTGTTTATGCGGCTCAACACCTTCCCATTTTAGCATCAACACATTACTCGATCCAAGCTCAAATCCTTTTACTAGTTGAGTCACATTTCGACTAATAAGGATCTCATTTGCTTGTTCCGAGCATGCTCCTGCATCATTCTCTCCTTCTTTTTGAGAATTTGCCCTCAAATCCTCGTCTTCTAGATACGGTGTGGTCGCCTACATTAAATGTCGCGCTCACCCCACCATATTCAATCGGCAACTCCAGCTTGTATGCATTAGAGCCATAACATTCGAGGATCTTGAATGGACCATCCGCTCGTGGCATCAACTTGTTCTTCCTTTTGACGGAAATCGTTCCTTCCTTAAATGTAACCACACAAGATCACCTTCCTTGAAAAAGCAGTCGCTTACGATGTTTATTAGCCTTCTCTTTGTATTTAGCATTTGCCTTCTCAATTTGAGCTCGAACTTGTTCACATACTCGGAGAAATGATGCTTGCCTTTCTTTGGCTTCAAAACTTAACACATCTTTCTTTGGAATGGGCACTAAATCGATTGGCAGATATGGATTCACGCCATAGACAATCTCGAATGGAGCTCGTCCTGTCATCATTGATGGTGTACGATTATAAGCGAATTCAGCATGCGCCAATTTGATATCCCAATCCTTTGTGCTTTTACTAACCAATCCTCGCAATAGACTCCCTAGAGTACGATTGGTTACCTCGGTCTAACCATCTGTTTGTGGATGGTGTGATGTACTGAAAAGAAGCTTAGTTCCCATCAAACGCCATAACGTTTTCTAGAAGTAACTAAGAAACTTCACATCTCGATCTGAAACAATAGTAAGAGGTATTCCATGTAATCGAACGATCTCTCTATAGTACAAATCAGCCACTTTAGTTGCATCATCAGTCTTGTGACACGGAATAAAATGCGCCATCTTCGAGAATCGATCAACTACCATCATAATTGAATCCTTACCCCTCTGAGTTCTCGGCAAACCAAGGATAAAATCCATGCTTACCTCGTTCCACGGTTGCACAGGTACGGGCAGGGGTGTATACAAACCTTTGTTGAACGTGCTCTTAGCCTTTTGACATACCACGCACTTTGCCACGATTTCTTGCACGTCCTTATTCATTCTCGGCCAGTAGAAGTGTTCACTTAAGATATCACTTGTCTTGTTAACTCCAAAGTGTCCAGCAATAGCCCCGCCATGAGCTTCTCATACCAACAACTCCCTAATCGACCCATTTGGAATGCATAGCCGATTACCTTTGAAGAGATAGCCATCTTGAACAGTATACAAACCTGTTGGATCAATAATTTCCTTTGAGAATTCTGGATCAGATTTGTACAGTCCCTTGATATGTTCGAAACCAAGAATCCTTGCATCCAACTCAATCAACAATGAATGCCTTCGTGATAATGCATCAGCCACGATATTAGAACTTCCCGTCTTGTACTTTGAAGAAAACGTGAATGATTGCAAGAATTCTACCCATTTAGCATGTCTTTGATTTAACTTTTGCTGCCCATGGATGTGTTTAAGAGCCTCGTGATCGAATGTAAAATAAACGGCAGGACGTGAGATAATGACTCCAATGGTCCAATGCTCTCACGATTGCATAAAACTCCTTGTCGTAGGTTGAATAGTTCAACCTTGCACCGTTTAATTTCTCGCTGAAATATGCAATAGGCCTCTTTTCTTGTATTAACACGGCACCAATCCCAACACCACTTGCATCACACTCGACTTCAAACAATTTATTAAAATCAGGTAGTGCTAAAACAGGTCCGGAACATAGCTTGCGTTTCACATCTTCAAACGCCTTTTGGGCCTTTGTTAGTCCATACGAACTCTCCTTTCTTGGTTAGCTCTGTAATTGGAGCCATAATCGAGCTAAAACCCTGGATGAACCGTCTATAAAATGATGCTAAACCATGAAAGCTTCGCACCTCTGTAGTTGATTTTGGAACTGGCCAGGCTTGAATAGCATCGACCTTGGATGGGTCCATACTTACTCCGTCTTTACCCACAATATAACCAAGAAAGACAACACTTGAGACCATGAAAGTACATTTTTCTAACTTGCCATAGAGCTTCTGATCTCGCAAAACTTCAAACACAGCTCGCAAATGTTGTCTGTGTGACTCTTCATCTTTGCTATAAATTAGGATGTCGTCAAGATAGACCACCACAAATTTATTAAGGAACGGCCTTAAAACTTCATTCATCAACCTCATAAACGAACTAGGAGCATTGCACAGTCCAAACGGCATCACAAGCCATTCATATAACCCCTGCTTCGTTTTAAACGCGGTCTTCCATTCATCCCCTTCTCGAATCCTCATTTGATGGTAACCACTCCTCAAATCCAGTTTAGAAAAGACACTTGAACCAGAAAGTTCGTCAAGCATATCATCAAGTCTTGGCATAGGAAAGCGATATTTGATTGTAATGTTATTTACCGCTCTACTATCAATGCACATTCGCCAAGTCCCTTCCTTTTTTGGTACTAATAACGCAGGCACCGCACACGGACTTAAGCTCTCTTGAACATATCCCCTATCTATCAATTCTTGGACTTGTCTCTGTAACTCCTTTGCTTCCTCTGGATTACAACGATAGGCCGGCTTATTAGGCAATGCCGCCCCTGGAATCAGATCTATTTGGTGTTTAATACCACGTAAGGGAGGCAACCCATTCGGCAATTCATCCGGAAACACATCCCGGAACTCTTCTAATGACCTGTACCCCACGGTCATCACACACACCAACGGACCCCAATTCACGAACCAGAGCAAAGACATAAGTTCGTTCTCCACGAGCTAAAGCCTCCTCAACCTCCCGAGCCTCCATAAACATACTCCCCTTCTTTGTTTTAGACTCTTTAATATTATTAGGTGACATAAGTTTCAGATTATATCTCACATTACCCTTCATCACGCTATACACATTGGATCTCCCGTCATGTTCAACCTTTCTATCGAATTGCCAAGGCCTACCCAACAGAATGTGGCATGCATTCATAGGAATTATATCGCACCACACCTCATCAGTATAGGGTCCTAAACTCAACGAAACTAAGGCCTGTTTCTTAACTTGAATCCCATTATCCCCATTCAGCCAATGTAATTTATATGGTTTAACTCGGTCTTTAGTTTGCAATTTCAGTTCATTAACAAGGTCCCTCGCTACTACATTAGCACATGAACCACTATCAATAATAAGATTGCAAATTTTACGGTTTACCTTGCACCGAGTGTGGAAGATTTGTTCTCGTTGTTCATTCTCAGCTGAACCCGTTTCCATATGCAAATTACGCAGCACTAAACACTCCTCTTCACTCAACGAATCCAAATCATAGACTTTTCCTTCAACATCAGTTTCAACATTCTCTTGAACTGTTTCCTCTTCTGGCGTGACAAATACATGGATCATATCATACAATTCTTGAGCTGTTAGGGCTCGTTTCTGAGGACATTCGTTTGCTATATGACCATAGCCTTGACACTTGAAACAACGCCTCAAAGAACTCCCTTTTGGCTCGGCAACACCCTTTCCTTTGTCCTTGGGTTCTTCTTTCGGGGTTTCTTTAGCCTTGCTAGGAGCTGGCCTGGAATACGAGTTTGTTCCCGAACTTTGTCCCTTGGAATAAGTATAAGGTTTTCGTGCCTTATCATGCTTCTCAAATTTCAACGCCAATCTGCAAACATCGCTAAATCCATCGTAATTCTGGATTTCTACCTTCGTTGAAATAGCGGGTGTTAGGCCCTTGATGAATCTCGCCACCCTTAGCTCTTCTTTCTCCTCAAGATCGCACACAATTGACATCTTCTCGAATTCTTTGATATATTGATCACCGACATGCTTCCTTGCTCTAAAGATTGGAGCTTTAAGTAGTTATCTTGTTCATAATCCCTTAGCGCAGAACCGTCTCATCAGTGCTTCTTTAATTTGATCCAAGATTCGATCTTGTCTTTGCCTTCCTTTTTCCTCTGCTTTTTTGATTTTCGTACCATAAAGATGCATACTTTGTAAGCTTCAAGATTGCAACCTTAAATTGCTTCTTGTCATCATACTCTTTATACTCGAAAACCCTCTCAGCTTGTCTTACCCAATCCAGAAATTTTTCCGGATCCATCTCGCCATCAAAGTCAGGAATATCGAGTTTTAAACCCCGATCATCATCGTTCTTATTTTTTGACTTCCTCTTTGGCTGCTCGTCCTCTTCTTCAGATTCGGATGGAGTGTCCGATTCTTTTTTCTTCTCTTTAGCCTTCAACATGCTTGCTATGTTTTTTAACACATAAGCCATCTGAGTCATCTCTAACTTCAGCTCGTTATGACCATCTTCCCATGTTTTCGGACCCTCATCACCGTCTTTAACCATGATTAGCAACATCCCAAGACAGATCTATTAAGGAAAAAAATCTGAACTTAGCTCTGATACCAATTTGATGTAAAACTACACGGAAAAACGAGAATGAACAGATCGTGGAACTGTTCGTTTGAGGTTGTTCAATCTGTGCTTGTGTATGTCGTTATAACTAGTAAATTTGCAGCGGAAATTGATTTGTTTGGACTGATTATTTCGTGATTATGGAGGTAACCGGATAGTATGGTGAATTCCTAGTCCTAACCTCGCAAGGTATCAAACGCAGATTCACGCAATCAACCTCGCAAGGAAGATCTAAAGATTAAGCTCGCAAACCTAATCAGAATAATGCTCACAAACGTAAACAATTTTATTGCTGGAAAATTCGATGTGTGTTTCTGATTACACACGGCCCTAATATACTCCTAAACGAGGTCATAATTCGACCCAAACCCTAGCTTGCAAATCAAGCTATCTTTCCTTTCCCTAAACTAACTAGGAAAGTTATTCCCTTTCCCTAAACTAACTAGGAAAGTTATTAAAATACTAATATTAGAATACAATCAGATTTTAGGGTATTCTAATCAAACTAGGATTAGGAAAATCTAGCTTTCCTAACTTTATTAGAAATAGTAATTAAACTAATTTATTATTCCTACACGATTTAGGAAACCGTGTATCCTAATCATCCTAGGAGCCGTGATATGCAGCCCCAGAGCCGTGTTTATGCAGCTCCAACACCTTCCCATTTTAGCATCAACACATTACTCGATCCAAGCTCAAATCCTTTTACTAGTTGAGTCACATTTCGACTAATAAGGATCTCATTTGCTTGTTCCGAGCATGCTCCTGCATCAATAAAGCTTAACAAGGCTTTCAAAAGCCTCCATCTTTTCCACCGTCGCAACAAGGTGCTTCTTCCAGTGGCATAAGTGCAATGGCCGAGTTGAAGTCGATGATTCATTCATTGACAATTCAATTACAGAAAAGTGACCAACAAAAAGATGCATCTATCAAGTCACTCGAGTCAGAAATAGCTCAACTCGCCACCAATCAAGCTTTGAGGCAGCAGGGTCATTTACCGTCCCAACCTGATAAGAAACATAATGAGACGGTGAATTTAATTAATCTGAGGAGTGGTCTTTCCTATGAGGGACCTAAAATGCCGACTGAAAGTGATAAATCAGACCCGGAAATCAAAGTTCCTGCTCATGAACAGTCGTCATTTGACGAAAATATGCTGAATCCGAAGAAAGTACTCGATTGACCTATTTCTAGAGGTCGATCGAGGACAATTGCTGTGGAAAGTACTCGATCGAATGGTTCTGATGCTCGATCGAGTCCAGTAGAAAAAGGAGATTTCGATGGAGTGGATGGGAGTCCTCGATCGTGTGAAATTGTTGAAGAAACCACTCGATCGAAAGGAAAAGTTGGTCGATCGAGTAAAATTGCTGATGATCGTGTTGAAACTTTAGCAAAAAGAAATGAAGGATTGGAAGCCCATCACGGTCCCTTTCCCGAGGCGATTGCAAAACAGGAATGCTGAACAGCAGTTCGGTAAATTTGCTGATATTTTGAAGAGCCTTCATGTCAACGTTCCCTTCGCCGAATTTCTAACTCAGGTACATGATACGTCTGTCGTATACCTATCAAAAATAAACTAACTAAACTAACTATATAGCTAGGGAAGTCAGGTCGATCTCCTCAGGGAGGCAAGATATCTGTAAAAGTCCGTCTATTTGGTCACAAATGGGGGGGGGGGGGGGGGGTTGTTTGAATTATTTTCTAAACTAAAGGTTTAAAGGAAGAGAAGTAGAGAAAAGAGCAGTAAAGCAGGAAAATAGATTTAAACTATCAGATAGAGAAGGGTCATGTCAGGATTTCGGTTCACTACGGTAGTCCAGTGACTCAACTGTAAACAACTTAGACAGATTAAAGTGAGACGGATATGGAAAGGTCCTTTCGGTCCACTTTCTATCCTAAATTACCACTAACTTAACTTTCATCCTCGTAAGGGTAGTCTACTGTTCATAGCAGGCCTATTTAGTCCAATCTTTCGATCTAGGATTAATTTTAGCCAGATTAAAGGGATGACTCAGAAGCGTGCACTCAACTAAGTCGGTAAAATACAATTAAATTGCTATGGTGACAGAATCTCACAATTAACTCATCCAAACTATTTACTACATCGTCACATTTCTACCGTAGATCCCCTAATCCCAACATGAAAGAAGTTTAGCTACTCATGTCGCTAATTAAACTATCAAAACTAACAGCAGATAAATTACCAGCATTCAACATATTAAAATGATAATTAAAATGCATAAGAGTAAATTAAGGCAAAGAAATAAACGAAGTCAAACAAAGAATTAAAGCAAACAAACGATTGATTATTATTAAGAGAAGAGAAAGAGATTTCAATCGTGCGAATCCGGCGTAAAGAACAGTCAAATCCGGGCGAAATAAATCCCAAAGTAAAGTTACAGTGAAAGAGAAGAAGTACGCAGTATGAAAATTGGATAAAAGCTAAGTAATGAATTCATGCTAATGACCTAGCTAATGCGTGCTTAAATAGAAAACAACCAAGTTTATCGAAATAAAACAACTCACGGGCTAATTAAAGCCCATGAAAACAGAAACCTCTCGATCGAGTGGAATAAGACCACTCGATCGAGCAAAATTCAGCATAATCTACTCGATCGAGTAGAATAGTTACTCGATCGAGTAACTCCTCTTTAGAGCACCTCTGGATCGAGTAGAAAACTACTCGATCGACCAACCAAGACTATCAAAACCATTCGATCGAGCAGTAAAACCACTCGATCGAGTCTTTTGTCTTTAAATTAGCTTAAGTTCATGCCCGACTGCCTCGTAATTCGTGCCTTCACGCTTCCCAATGCAGTATCTCACTCTACAAAATCCCGTCTCCTCTAAATGCATGCAAAAGGGACAAAAAAGGGTACTATTCCACTACTTTCGCGTTCATTTCTACAAAACGGACAAAACGAACCAAAGTAGCCGATTCGGGGCATAATACTATAAAAACAGTACAAAAATGCATAGAAATACGTGCTGAAATAGGCTAAAAAGACTATACAATATGCATTTATCAAATCTCCCCAAACCTAACCTTTACTCGTCCTCGAGTAAACTAAAATGCAACTAATGGAACGGAAATGAAATCTCAGAGCTAACTTAACTTGTCTACTTGTATCAATTTAATGCAACAAAAACTAACAGTTAAAGTTAAGCAGTCAATACGCAAACGAGTTATAAGCTGTTCAGAAATATAGCCAACCTATCGACCTTGCAAGACCAACAAAATCAGACTCTCTCGTGGTCACTCTTCTCTCATGAAGCAAAGGGTGAATGTTATATGTAAAAGAGAGAAGAAAAGACAGTCACTCACCTAACTGCGACCTACAAAGCATGCATGCAACAAAAATGAAAGATAATTCAAGTACTAATGCACACACTCCAACCAATAATGTCCGTCACAGCCGAGGGCTTAAAAATAATATGGGAATAGTGAGGTTCAGGTGAGAAAAGGCAAAACACGTTATGGTAATGTGGAGGTAAAAGCGTCAAGCTAGTTCCTAACAGGACCATAATAAACCATCCAAATCTCAACTGACTAAAAAACTAAGTACAAGTGCCCTTCATTTGGCACACAACTCACTAAACTCAAACACAATCTCCTCAAAAATATGGAATAAGAATGGAGGAGTCAGACGGTCACAAACTTCCTTTTTTTAATACCGTCTAAATAAAACAACTGAAACAAGTCAAACTTTTTCAAACTTCTTTTTTTTTTTCTTCACTGTACACGTGAACAATTTTTCTTTTTCTTCATTTTTTTTCATTTTTTTTTCTTTCACGCTTTTCCTCTTTTTTTTCTTTTTCAATTCTTTTTTTTTCTTTTTCTCCTTCCTCTATTTATACCAACTCCATACAAAAAGATACGGCCCAAACTGCAGACGGAAAATCATACCACAAAAGGACATACTAAACTAGTTTGACTAGGCAGGCTCAGTTTGGGATGTAGCTGATGGGTCAAAAAGGCAAGTTTTGGCTTTTGTGGAGCTAAATGGGTGAAAAATATAAGGAAAAGGGAAAATTTGCAAGCACCTCCCTGCATGTGACACCAACCACAAACCCGAATATGTGCATTTGACAAGAAATGGAATGTCATAAAAGTGCAAAAATGATGAACATGCTATGCAAGGAGTACTACTCTCAATTCCTAATAAACTGATCATGAATGTCACCAGTTATGGGCTCTAAAACTCAGAATTTATGGAGTAGTTTGCCAATTTATCAGGTCAAGTCTAAACAGTTAGCTATATTTGGACAGAAACTCGTAGACTATGCGTATGACAAAGCTAATAACTATCAACAGAAGTGCAAGGCTCAAGTAAAATGACAGGTTATAGTGCAGTTTCATCACAGAAATCTACCGTTCCGACTCAACCTATATGCAAAAATAGACTTGAATATTTTGGATTTTTGAAATTTTCTAATTTTAAAACAATAAATAAACAATGCAAGCTGAAATAAATAAACGTGAATGCAAAACAAATGCAAATGCAGACTCAAAAGGATGCAATACCCTCCCCAAACCAAAACGGACAACGCCCTCGTTATCCTCCAAAGATACACCGAACAGATATATACGGGGAACGGGGAATATACAACCAATAAAGAATAAAAATAATAAAAAAAAGGAGACAAAATAAAAGAGTAAGAAATACATACAAAACACGAACTTCCCCAAACCAGCCAGAAAACTGGGGAAGTGAGTAGATCAGTAGCTACTCATCAGCCTCCTCGTCACGGATGCCCTCCACTCTGAACTCCGGATCCTCGTCCTCCTCCTCTGCTCAGCGCGAGCTCTCTCCGCAGCCACCGCAGGGTCCTCGTCCTCATCCTCCTCCTCCTCAGCAGACTCCGGGTACCCCTCAGCTGGGTACCGGTAGAAGGAAGGGTGTGGCCAATCCTCTGGGATCAGACGGTGTCGCCTCAAGTGGAACTCGTACAGAGGGTGCAAGGTAAGAGCTAAGTCCCTCTCCATACGAGCATGTCGCTGTGCAATCTCAAACAACAAACCGTCACGGCGCCCTTGGTCCATGACCACGGACGCCACAAAGGGTGGAGGTGGTACGAAAGTAGCCGGATAAACCGGCTGAGCCTGTGTCTGGTCGGTGGGTGTAGGAGTAGGAGTAGGAGTAGGGGTCGGGATGAGAGTAGTCGTGGAAGGCTGAGTACTCCCTGAAGGTGTGAACCCCTCTCCAGTCTCAAGTCTACGCCGCTTCTTGGCGGCGGGTATAGTGA
This sequence comes from Silene latifolia, assembly GCF_048544455.1. Lineage (NCBI taxonomy): Eukaryota > Viridiplantae > Streptophyta > Magnoliopsida > Caryophyllales > Caryophyllaceae > Silene > Silene latifolia. The sequence goes on along the minus strand of NC_133538.1, from coordinate 21,699,996 downwards.
GAGGTGGTTGGAGTGAAAGGTGGTAAACCGGTGGAGGTGGCAGTCGGTCGCCCCTAGCGACAGTAGGCACAGGGGGTAGACGGGGGAAAGTGTCACAAGGTAAGTCTACAGACAAGGAGCCGTCTATCTTCCATGTCTGGTAGTCTGGGTCAGCCAATGTTGAGAAAGCATGGCATCCAGACTCAGAAACCTCTCTCCCTCGAGGTACTGCAAGTCACGAGGCCAGACGGGGAAGAGGGAGCGGGCAAGAATGGTGGCTATGCCACCGTAGGCAATAGATCCCGTCTCCTTCAGCCCCTGGGCCTGAAAGTACTGGGCGGTCAAGCAGGCAATGTTGAGGGTAAAGGGACCCTCACAGTCAACGTTCAGGTAACCGCCCAGGATAGAGAGCTCGGTGTTTGTGATGTTGTTCGGCTCCTTTCGGCCGAAGATGGTGCTCCCCATCAACCTAAGAGAGTAACGGGCAGGGGGAAGGTGGACCTGCGCGAGCTTTCGCTCGGGAAAGGTGGTCTGGGCCAAGGTCCTCCAAAGCTGACGGATGACCCTCCTAGGGGGGGTAGCGTCGCCCGTAGAGGAGAGGCCAAGTCTGTGACCAAACTCCACCAAAGTCATCGGAAAAGTCCGGTTGAACAACCGGAAAGACACCGAATAAGTAGTAGGGGCAACATCATGTGCCCCGGAGGAGAAGGTGAAGGAGCTGAGGAACTCAAGACTCAGCTCCAGAAAGGTACGGCCGCTCATAGTGATGAGCCCGGTCATCCCCATGCCCCGTAGAAGCTCACAAACCGACTCGTAAATGCCGAGTCTCTCAAGTGCCGGTTTATCTAAAAACCGAGAAGGTACAAACTCACAGGCTAGGAGGTGATATAACCTCTTACGATGAACAACGTTAATAAAAATTATCTGCGGATAGTCGGGGTGAGAGTCGAGGGAGGTGTCCCCTCGGACCGTAACCGTGCCAGAAAGAGAAGCAGCTGAAGTGGAGGGAGCGGCAGAAGTAGAGGTAGCAGGAGCTGGTGTAGAACGGTAACGTCCACGACCTCGGACCCGGCCTCTAGAACCCAAAGTAGAAGCCCGTGCAGTGACGGTGTGAGGAACCAGGGCCGCTCTAAAGGCGATTGCAATCGCAAAGTAGTCCGCCACGGGTGTAAAAAGACAAGTGGGCTGGAGTGGAGGATGTGGCTGCTGTGGCCACCACTGACGAAGAAAGACTAGCAGCAGTGTTAGTAGTGGTGGTGGCCGTAACGGAAGTGGCAGGTAAAAGCAGCTAGTAGCGAGCTAGGGGTAAAACAGTCTAGCGGCGGAAACTAAGAACACGGGTCTTTGCGGTACTAATCGAAGTGGAGGCGGTGGTAACAAGGGGACCACTATCTCGGTCAGGGATGGACTAGAGGTCTGGCTAGTAGAGGGCAGTGAGCTAGACTCCATCCTGTATACCAAGGGCAGGGGATTTTATAAGAAAAACAGCGGCTTACAGCAAAAAACCAGCATGGTAACAGCATACAAATCCCCAAACAGTCGAAAAAATTCGACTTCAGCCCAAAAATTCCCAATATTCCTCAAGATTTTCGAATTAAAGCATGCAAACAGCGATAGGGGCGGGATAGTAGTCAATAACAGCAGCAATTACGCAACAAATGAAGTTAACTAGGCATTTGACAGCAGCAAAAACCAACTTTCAGTCGAAAATTTCGACTGTAAGAACCCCTAAATGCGAATTTCGTGTAAAATTCGAATTAAAGCATGTTTAAGCAGTGAGGAAAGGGGATTGATCATCAAGTAAGACAAAGAAGGGCAAACAATGACAGTGTAAGTCGAAAAATTCGACTAAGCAAACAATTTCGAAACCCTATCCAAATTACCTCATAAAAATTCGAAATAAATGAAATTAAAATGCAATGAGGATGGAGGAATTACTTACTTGATGAGAATAACCTACAAATTGCAATTAATCTTCAAATAACAAGCTAAAATGGCGATTTTTTGATCGAAAACCGCAAACCCTAAACCCGCTAATAAACCGTGAAAACTAGCAAAAATCAAGGGGGAAATAAGGGGCTTTGAACGATTAATTAGCAAGCAACAAGATGTAGGTGACGGATTTGGTATGAGGGCAAGAGAAATGGGGATTTGGGGACCTTTTTTATCGCAATTAGGGGAAGGAGACGAAAAAATTATGGAACAAATGAAATAAGAACAAAAATAAGGAAGTTAAATGAAAACTCCCTGCGCGTCCTTTCCCATTTACTCGATCGAGTGGTTTAGAACTGCTCGATCGAGGACTTTAATAACACATTCACTCGATCGAGTAGCAATCTACTCGGTCGAGAACTCCCCATATGTGCTTTACTCGATCGACTGAAAAAGAAGCATTCGATCGACCACATTTCACTCGATCGAGTACAAAAAGTACTCGATCAAGCTCTTTTACTCGTGTAAGCTCTTTAATTCGTCTTACTTCCTTTGAACTTGCGTAAAAATTCCCCAAAACTGCATAGAAACACGTGCAACAATATCCCAAAATACCAAATACGAAAAGTAACAGTCTATAGTCTTAAATCTACGCTAAAAATTGTCTAAAATCTAATTGTCCTAATTAAAAGCAATAAAAGAAGTTCAACGGAAAATTCAAAAATTATTTTTACAAGGTGTTACACGGGGCATTTCCCCGCTCACTTCCCAAAGCAATTCAATAGCCCCACGGAGGGCTCCTGACTGGAGGACGTCACCTCAGCAACATTGATCGTCCTCTTCAGCTTCCATGAGCTTGAACTTGAATCAGTCGAAGGAGAATAGTTCACATCCACATATGCTCGAACATTTCTCACCCTTGCTCCGTTCTCACTGGCCGTAACACTGTCACTCCCAACTTGACTAACATTAATTGTACATTGCCCTTTGACAGCTCCTTCATTATTTTCATCTGTACCTGCAGCAAGGAAAACAGACGAACTTTCCTCCTTTTTGCTCTCAATCTGAGGCGGAGGGGTAACAATAGCAGCACAATACTCCAAATTTTCATTTGGAGTGTCAATAATAGGGTCAATAGAAGAGAGGGCATTGCAAGGCTGAGCTTGCATGGGAGCCCTCCGGAACTTCGACTGATGGAATATCAGCTCCTCGTCCCCAACCTGAAAAGTCAACGTCTTACCCCCGACGTCTATTACTGCACGGGCAGTAGACAAAAATGGTCTCCCTAAAATAATAGGGGTATGTGCATCTTCGGGGATGTCTAAAACGACGAAGTCAACGGGAATAAAGAACCTCCCGATCTTCACAGGTACGTCTTCTATTACACCTAGTGGTCGTGATATACTACGGTCGGCCATCTGGACAGTCTTGTTGGTGCAATTAAACTTTGTCAAACCAAGTCTCTTAGCCAGAGACAATGGTAAGACACTCACGCTAGCGCCTAGATCGCATAACGCGTTATCAATCAAATGGGTACCGATATGACACGGAATCGAAAAACTACCCGGGTCTGACTGTTTGGGAGGTAACTTATTCTGAACTAGGGCCGTCCCCACCTCAGTCAAGGCTACCGCCTCCTTATCACTAATATGCCTCTTACGCGATAAAATTTCTTTCATAAATTTAAGGTAAGAGGGTACCTGTGTCAGCAGTTTGGCGAACGGTACAGTGACCTAAATGCTTCTCAAGATCTCGGCAAATTTGCCAAATTGCTGATTAGCTGTAGTATTCTGCAGACGCCTTGGGAAGGGAACCGTGATGGGTATCTCGAGTCTCTTGTTTCTCTCTTCCAATGTGTCAGCCGGGTCAAGTTCTATATCCTTTGGACGCTTCTTACCTCTTGAACGAGGCCTTTCAGGTGATTTCTCACTTAATCGAGCACTAACAGGCTCTCGATCAAGCTGTCCGTCATCCATACTACTCGATCGACCAAAATTCCTATTCGATCGAGTAGTTTCTTCAATAGCATCACTCGATCGAGTAGAAAAATTACTCGATCGAGCAGTTGGGTTTTCATGTTCACTAGATCGAGTAGAAAATCCACTCGATCGAGTACTTTTATCATCAAATCTGCTCGATCGACCTCCAGAAACTAGTCGATCGAGTACTTTCTTAGCCGTCAGCTCATTTCCTTCGACTGAACACTGTTCATCAGCTATTATTTCCTTCCTCGGGTCTGATTTCAACACTTCTGGTCCCTCATATGAACGATCGCTTCTCAAATTAATTAAATTTACCGTCTCATGTGGATTTTTGTCAGTTTGAGACGGTAAATGACCCGGTTTCCTTGTAGATTGGTTCGCGGTTAATTGGGCAACTTGAGTTTCAAGGGCCTTGATGGATGCATCTTTCTGTTGATCACTCAACTGCCACTGCTTTGTAAAAGACTGCAGCATAGTCTTTAGCTCACCAATTTCACTCACCCCTCCAGAAGATGATGCTCCATGATTAGGAGGAGGGAAGGAAGGAGGCTTCTGGAAGCCTTGTTGATTCTTATGTGGAGGAACATACGGCTACTGCTGGTGCGGAGAAGGGGTAGGATTGAGCACATTTTTACTAGTCCACCTCAAATTGGGATGGACTGCCCCTTGGTTGTTGTAATAGGAACCCCCCTCCTTGCCTATATTGTTGAAAGGCAAGGACTTGTTCCTTCTCCATAAGACAGCCAACAGCAGTGTGGCCATCATTGCTCCCCCACCTCTCACATGTGATGATCTCCCCTCTGGTAAGCACATGGACCGTCTGAGGCTCCCCAGCAGAATGTAACTCCAGCTTGTCAAACCTAGCATTCATGGCTTCTAGCTGAGCTACAACCTGCTTATCAACTATATGAACTGTTCTAATACCATCCCTCGGGTTGCCATACTCAGCACTATGATTCTCCATCTCTTCAATAAGGGCCCATCCCTTATCATCATCTGTATTTTCCTGGAATCTCCCATTAGATGCCGCATCAAGTATGGCTCTGTGGTCATTATACAGCCCGTTATAGAACTGATTAGATATAAACCATGGTTCAAAACCATGGTGAGGAATAGACCTCACCAATTTCTTGAGTCGGGACCATGCCTCATATAGAGTCTCATCGGGAGCCTGCCTGAAACTGGTAATCTTGGCCCTCAGCTGATTGGTGCGCTGTGGAGGGAAATATCTCTTGTAAAAGGCAAGAGTAAGAGACTCCCAATCTGTAACCCCTGCAACTGTGCGGTCCAAATCAGTCAGCCACTCCCTGGCTGAGTCAGTCAAAGAGAAAGGGAACAGAAACTCCTTAATCTTGTCTTGAGTTACCCCCTTAGTGGCGGGGATAGTAGAACAGTAGTCTGTAAAGACCTCCATGTGCTTCCTCGGGTCTTCACCTGCCACACCTCTATAAAGATTTCTCTCCACCAGATTGATGTAGGAAGGACGGATGTCGAATGTATTCCCATCCTCAGTCTGGACATTGAAACCCTTTGGAATTGAGGATGCTTTAGGCACCGAATGACTGGAAAGTTTTGGCATCTTTACTTGTTGATCGGGAACCCGGGGGCGAGGTACAGTTGCTCCAGTCGAAGTGCCAGAATAGGAATGTCTTCTGCGAAAAGAGAGTGATATAGCTCTGGTTCGAAAGTACTCAAGTCTTCCTTTCGTGATTTCCTTTGCAGACGGAGTCTATGCCTGAATAGTCTCACGGCTCTCAATCACCAAACTAACTCAAAACCGTCTCGACCGGGCATAAACAATACGAAAGAAAATAAGTAAGAACTGCCTCAAGGAATAAAAATTCCCTGAGATGGATAAAATAAACGAAACAAAGACAGATAGGGCAATTGCCTCCCCGGCAACGGCGCCAAAATTTGATACGTCTGTCGTATACCTATCCAAAATAAACTAACTAAACTAACTATATAGCTAGGGATGTCAGGTCGATCTCCTCAGGGTGGCAAGATATTTGTAAAGGTCCGTCTATTTGGTCACAAATGGGGGGGGGGGGGGTCTAAACTAAAGGTTTAAAGGAAGAGAAGTAGAGAAAAGAGCAGTAAAGCAGGGAAATAGATTTAAAATATCAGATAGAGAAGGGTCATGTCAGGATTTCGGTTCACTACGGTAGTCCAGTGACTCAACTGTAAACAACTTAGACAGATTAAAGTGAGACGGATATGGAAAGGTCCTTTCGGTCCAATTTCTATCCTAAATTACCACTAACTTAACTTTCATCCTCGTCAGGGTAGTCTACTGTTCATAGCAGGCCTATTTAGTCCAATCTTTCGATCTAGGATTAATTTTAGCCAGATTAAAAGGATGACTCAGAAGCGTGCACTCAACTAAGTCGGTAAAATACAATTAAATTGCTATGGTGAAAAAATCTCACAATTAACTCATCTAAACTATTTACTACATCGTCACATTTCTACCGTAGATCCCCTAATCCCAACATGAAAGAAGTTTAGCTACTCATGTCGCTAATTAAAATATCAAAACTAACAGCAGATAAATTACCAGCATTCAACATATTAAAATGATAATTAAAATGCTTAAGAGTAAATTAGGGCAAAGAAATAAACGAAGTCAAACAAAGAATTAAAGCAAACAAACGATTGATTATTATTAAGAGAAGAGAAAGAGATTACAATCGTGCGAATCCGGCATAAAGAACAGTCAAATCCGAGCGAAATAAATCCCAAAGTAAAGTTACAGTCAAAGAGAAGAAGTACGCAGTATGAAAATTGGATAAAAGCTAAGTAATGAATTCATGCTAATTACGTAGCTAATGCGTGCTTAAATAGAAAACAACTAAGTCTATCGAAATAAAACAACTCACGGGCTAATTAAAGCCCATGAAAACGATAACCTCTCGATCGAGTGGAATAAGACCACTCGATCGAGCAAAACTCAGCATAATCTACTCGATCGAGTACAATAGTTACTCGATCGAGAAACTCCTCTTTAGAGCACCTCTGGATCGAGTAGAAAACTACTCGATCGACCAACCAAGACTATCAAAACCATTCGATCGAGCAGTAAAACCACTCGATAGAGTCTTTTGTCTTCAAATCAGCTCAAGTTCATGCCCGACTGCCTCGTAATCCGTGCCTTCACGCTTCCCAATACAGTATATCCCTCTGGAAAATCCCGTCTCCTCTAAATGCATGCAAAAGGGACAAAAAAGAGTACGATTCCACTACTTTTGCGTTCTTTTCTACAAAACGGACAAAACGAACCAAAGTAGCCAATCGGGGCATAATACTAGAAAAACAGTACAAAAATGCATAGAAATACGTGCTGAAATAGGTAAAAAGACTATACAATATGCACGTATCAGTATCCTTTTACATGAAATTTATGAAAGAAATTGTAACGTGTAAGAGGCATATAAATGATCATGAAACGGTAGCTTTGACTGAAGTGGGCACTACCCTAATTCAGAATAAGACACCACCCAAACAGTCTGACCCGGGTAGCTTTTCTATTCCATGCCATATAGGGACCCATTTAATTGATAATGTATTATGTGACTTGGGAGCTAGCGTGAGTGTCCTACCATTGTCTCTCGCTAAGAGACTTGGTTTGACCAATTTCACTGTACCAACATGACTGTGCAGATGGCCGACCGTACTTTATCATTGCCCCTAGGTGTCTTAGAGGACATACCTGTAAAGATCGGGAAATTCTTTATTCCCTTTGACTTTGTAGTCTTAGACATCCCCGAAGACACTTGCACTCCTATCATTTTAGAACGACCATTTTTATTTATCATGTGATGATAGAAGTCGGGGGGGGAGGGGGTGGGGGAAGACTCTTACTTTTCAGGTAGGTGATGAGGAGCTGAGTTTTTATAAGTCCAATGTTCATAGGGCCCCTATGCAGGTTCAACCTTGGAATGCACTACCCTCTATAGACCCTGACACAGATTCTCCAACTGATAATATTGAGTCTTGTGCTGCTATATTGACACCTCCGCCTCAGACTGAGAGCAAAATGGAGGGCCATTCTGTTATTTCTATTGTTGCAGGTATAAACAGAGTGGACATTGGAGATCACGTCGATAAAGTTACAGTGAAAACAAAGCTCACTGATGAGAATTATACAAAAGAAGATGCCAATAAGAAAGACAAAGGAAAGAAAAAAGTAAAGGCGTATGTGGACGCGAACTATTCTTCTGCAACTAGTTCAAGCTCATGGTGATCCAAGAGGATGGTCCGCGATGCTGAAGGGACGTCCTCCAGTCAGAAGCCCTCTTTTGGGCTGTTAAACTGCTTCGGAAGATAAACGGGAAATGTCCCGTTGTAAAAACTTTGTAATTTGAATTTTTGTTAGACACTTTAATTTGCGTTTAGACTTTAGACAATAGCGTAGTTAGTTTTTAGTGTAAGACCGAATATAGATTGCGTATTATGATTTTGGTATTTTCAGGAAGTATTCTACTGTGTTTTTAGCAGGTTCAAGGAAGATATGCTGCATTGGGATGTGTGCCAAAGGAAAAGACTTCGATCGAGTACTTTTTGTACTCGATCGAGCAGAATGCCCAGGTAAAACCTTCGACCGAGTAAACTAGAGTACTCGATCGAAATACCCAAACTGAAGGTTCCTCGATCGAGTTGTCCTGTACTCGATCGAGAAGAAATGAGGAGCAACAGTCCTCGATCGAAATCTTTGCTGCATTCGATCGAGAAGAATTCAAAGAGGAGAAAGAGGCCTTCGATCGAGCAATTTCAAAGGCCTCGATCGAACAAAATGGAGAAGAAAACTCTCGATCTAGGGGTTTTAAATCACTCGATCGAGTGAAAGTGTTGATAATACGCAAGGGAGTGTTCTTTTTCCCGTATTCTATTTCATTTCTTCCTTATTTTCGCGAAAAACTTCAAAAATTCCCCAAATCCTCCATTTTTCTTCCCCTAAATCACCAAATTAATTACCTAAATTGTTCCTTGCATTATTTTCGACCATTGCCCTCTAAAACCCCCTTGAAATTTCGTGTTTTTAGTGGTATTTTTCGCAAATGAGGGTTTGCGAAAATCGGGTGTTATTTTCGATTGTTTGTGCTTAATTCATTGATTTTAATTGCATTTCTTCTTGGGTAATTCGTCAAGTAAGTCATTCTCCCTATTTCCTATTGTTTAATTGCATTTTTTGGCCTTAATTTTGCATTTAGCGTTTCGAATTTTTCAAAATTTAGGGAAAATCGTCTTGTTGTTGGATTGTGATCTGATTTTAGGACTTACTTTGATTAAAAGGATGGATAGTAGTGTTTCCGCCTCTGGTTCTACTACTGCTCCGTCTACCTCTGAGACAGTGGTCCCTACTGCTACCACCATCATTACGCCTGCTGTCACTACTACTGTTACTCCCGCTGTCACTGTTTTAGCTACTGTTAATGCTTCTGCACTATCCTTGGTGTCGACCCCTGCTGTGTCGACACCCTCCGTCACAGTCCCTTCGTCTGATCTCATACCTCGACCAGTTTCTGGCCGCGCTCATGGGTTAGCTGCTGCCGCCCTTGGTGCTTCAAGGGCCAAGGGAGGGGGTTCTACTGCTGCTGCACGTGCCGCTAATAGGTTCGTGGTAGATGACTCTCTGGACTCTCTTCCCGAGTTCCCTAGGTATGATTCATTAACCCGCTTCATTGTAAGCGTTTTCTGCATTTGATGGACTGTGACATTACCTCTACAAAATTTTTGTGTCGTTCTTCACTAGACAAGTTGGGGATTTTAGAACTCATGGCTGAACTACTAAACGGAACTGGGATGACTGGTCTGACCACGATGAGAGCGCTCACGTATGAGCTAGTGACACTAGAGTTCTTTAGCTCTTTTACGTTCTCATCCGCTGCCTATGACACTGACCCAGAGAGTTCTTGTATTTCATTTCGACTGTTTAACCACACCTTCACTTGGACATTAGCTGAGTTCGGGAAGAGGTTAGGTTTGACTTGTCACGGCCCTCAGGAAGCTCCTGTCTTTACTTTGGCCTACTTTAGCACTGACTCCCTACGACCAGAGGAAGGTGGCTCACGTCCATCTTCCACCAGCCCGTTACTTTCTTCGTCTCGTAGAAGGGACGATCTTTGGCCGCCGCGAGCCTAACAACATTGAGTTGTCTATTTTAGCGGGCTATTTGACCATTGATAGTGCTGGCCCCTTCGTTCTTAACATTTCTTATCTGACAGCTCAACATTTTAACGTTGTCGGGCAGAAGAGAAAGGGCACGATTTCCTGTGGTGGGTTGGCATCCTACATTGCCCGTAGCCTCTTCACTGATTTCCCCCGTGGCCTGATACATGTAGATAAGGATGTGTACATAGATATTAACGCCATGCAGACGATGTTTTGGTTAGCTAAGGATCAGCGGGCTTAGAAGATTAGTGGTTCCGAGTCCGTGACCCAACCTTTTCCCGACCTACTCCGTCTTTTACCTTTGACCACTTTGTCGGGTAGGTTACCTCCACTACCTTTATACCACCTTTCACTTGCTCCTCTCACTTCTAAGAAGCGGAAGAGACGTGAGACCGGGGAGGGGTCCACACCGACTCAGGCTAGGCAGACGTCCACGTCCATGCCTATGTCTACACCGACCCTTATCCCCACTCCTTCTGTCCCATAGCCGGTTTTGCCGGCTAACTTTGTTCCTCCTCCACCCTTTGAGGCTCCTGAGGTCATGGACCAAGGGCGTCGTGATGGTTTGCTTATTGAGATGTGCAAGAGAGTGGCTCCTATAGAGTGGGACCAAGCATTTGCCTTGTTCCCTCTATATGAGTACCACATGCGGAGAGGACGTCCCATTCCGGACGGCTGGCCACACCCTTCTTTCTACCGGTATTCGGCGGAGGGGTACTCACAGCTGGAGTGCGAGGCAGACACAACTGAGCAGGAGGAGCGAGTTAGAGTTGACGAGAGGAGTAGACGGGAGTAGGAGGGTGACCCCGACTACACGCTGGTGGGTAAGGAGGAGGAGGCTGACGAGTAGCTACTAGTCTACTCACTTCCCCAGTTTTCTGGCTGGTTTAGGGAAGTTCGTACATATTGTAAGTATTTCTGCTTTATTTATTTTTCATCTCCTTTTATTTATTTATTCATTATTCATTTATTGGTTGTATTTATCCCGTTCCCCGTATATTCTGCTGGTGTATGCTGGAGGACAACCAGGGTGTTGTTAGTTTTGGTTTGGGGAGGGTATTGCATCCTTTGAGTCTGCATTTGCATTTGTTTTTGCGTTCACGTTTATTTTCTGCTTGCATTGTTTTAATTTCAAAATATAATAAAAAATCACAAAAAATCGAAAAAATTCAAAAAATTCAAAAATATTTCACGTTTATTTTTGCATATAGGTCGAGTCGGAATGGTAGATTTCTGTGATGATATTGCACTGTAAATTGTCAATTCACTTAAGCCTTGCAACAGATTGACATTTTGATAGTTTTGTCATGTGCATATCTACGAGTTAATGTTAAAAATACAGCTGAACATATAGACTTCACCTAAAAAAATTGGCAAACTACTTAAAATTTCTAAGTTTTTAGAGCCGTATAACTGGTGTCATCTTTGACCAGTCATGTAGGAATTGAGAGTAGTATACTCCTTGCATAGCATGTTCATTAATTTGCACTTTTATGAAATTCGACTGCTTTTTGCTTGCATACATTCGGGTTTGTGGTCGGTGTCACATGCAGGGAGGCGCTTGCAATTTCCCCTTTCTTTCCTTTTCACCTATTTAGCTCCACATTAGCCAAACTTAGCCTTTTTGACCCAATAACTACACCCAAATTAAGCCTACCTGTCAAGCTAATTTAGTGTATTTTGCGGTATATTTTCCATTGATGCGAGTTGGTTTGTTTTATATTGTTTGGAGTTGGTAGAAAAGAAAAGAGGATATGTCGGAATTGGAAGGAAAAAAGAGAGTTGAAAAATGAAAAAAAAAATGTGGGCAGGAAAATGAGAAAATAATTAGAAAAGAAAAAAAAAAGGGAAAAGAAAAACAGACCGTGTAAAAAAGGGAAGTTTGTGACGGTCTTACTCCTATGTATTACTTATATCTTCTGAGGAGTTGTGTATTAGTTTGTGAGTTTGTGTGCCAAAAGAAGGGTACTTGTGATAAATTTTATAATTGGTTGAGAATCGTTTTTGCTTAGTATGGTATTGTTTAGGTGCTAGCTTGACGCATTACCTCCACATATCCCATAACTGTTTTGCCTTTTTCTTACCCATTGCCTCACTGAACCACAACTTTTGCAAGCCCTCTGCTGTGATAGACATTATTTGGTTGGAATGTATGTATGGTGATTAGAATTGTCTATCATTTTAGTTGCAAGCATGTTTATGTGGGTTGTAGTTTAGGTGAGTGGCTATTTTCTCTTCTTCTCTTACACTTTTATACTTACCCTTTGCTTCATGAGAGAAGAGTGACCCGTGAGAGTCCAACTTTAAAAGGTCATGCAAGGTCGACAGTTCAGCTTATTTATAGACATCATACAACTCGTTTGCGTTTGACGGTTGTAGCTATAAATGTTAGTTTTGTTTGCATTATACGTTTTAAGTGGACAAGTTATAGCTAGCTCTGAGTTTTCATTTCTGTTCCATTAGATTGCATTTAGTTTACTTGAGGACGAGTAAAGGTTCAGTTTGGGGAGATTTGATACGTGCAATTTATATAGTCTTTTTAGCCTCTTATTGCACGTATTTCCATGTTGTTTTCATAGTTTTGTATTGCATAATGCCCCGAATAGGCTACTTTGGTTTGTTTCATCTCATTTGCGGGAACGGACCTCAAAGTTGTGAAATCGTGCCTTATTCAGTTCCCCTAGCATGCATTTATGAAGATAGAGGATTTAGAGCGGAAGTGCTGTGTCTCGGGAAGCGTGAAGGAGTCCTTAGAAGCTGACCAAACGAAGATCAAGCTGTTTTCAGTTGCTGAGTACTCGATCGAGAGCCCTTTTACTCGATCGAGTGGTTTTGACGGTTGTTGGAGTTCGACCGAGTCCCTGCTGAACTCGATCAAAGTGGGGTAAATTAGAGGTTATCGATCGAACGTGCTTCTTGTTCGATCGAGAGGTTTTGCTGAAGAACTGCTCGATCGAGAGGAATGAAATGCCTCGATCGAGAGGTTTGCTTATTTACACGGGATTTTATTTCGTGATTAGCTAATATTTTAGTTAATAAGCTCTTCCCTATATAAGGTGAAGACGTCATTATGTTAAACATCTCCTTTATACTCTTTAATCAGTTCCTAATTACTTTAAGCAGACACTTTGCTCTTCCTTTCGTCTTTGCTACGTACTTGTGTTCTTATTGCCGGATTCATCTCTTTGTAATATTTCTCTACTCTTTATACTCAATCTAATTTCCTTTGCTCTTAATCGTTTGCTTCTTAATTTCTGTTTAATTATTGTTATTAGTTTATGATTAATCTTTATTACTCTTTTATTATGTCTTTCGCTAGTTCATTCATTGTTATAATTGTTTATTTTATTAACAGCATGAGTAGCTAAATTCTCTTATGTTAGGATTAGGGGAGCCATGGTAGTGAGTTGAAGATGTTGTAAATGGGTTAGATGATTGAACTCTGAGAACTTTTTTATGACAATATAATTGTAATCGTTTAGTTGAGTTCACGCTTCTAAACTAGTTAAATCGGTTAAATTCGCTCCTAGATCGGAAGATTGGAATGAACAGACCTGTTATGAATAGTAGACTACCTTAATGAGGACGGAAGTTAAGTTAGTTGTATTCTAGGGTGGATAGCGGACCGGAAGGACCTTTCCCTTACCCTTCTTATATTAGATCCTCTAAACTATTTATGACTGAGTTGATTAACTGCCATGGTGAACCGACTTCCCAGCATATTTGTCTTTAATTGATTACATCTTTAATTCTCTCATTTTCATTGCTCTTTTCTCTTGCCTTAATCTCTCTTAGTTTAGAAATCATTTTAAAACCCCCATTTATTACCAGACAGACTTAGATAGCAGATAGATATAATAGCCTCCCTGTGGAGATCGACCCTACTTCCACTAGCTTCTGTTAGCTATTTCACGTATTTATTTTTGGTACTAAACGACGGGTATCATAGCCCATGCGGCCACGTCGCTCAAAACGCACCCAACCACCCATTTTCCTATAAATACCCCTCAAATGCCACCATTTGAAGGTACACGATTGTCCGCCCCCTCATCTCTCCCTTAAAATTCTCAACTTGATTTCTTAAGTCACAAACCGAATTCAAGCCATACACATTATTTGGTACCGTTATCTTGCATTAAATCACTTGACCGACCATCTCGACCAACTACACCATCATTAAACTTAAACAAAACAATATTTACACTGCTAAAATGGTTTTCAACCGAGTTTTCCGACCTAACAAGTTGTCACACTTTCCTCGATTTCTCGTCTCAAGCCTAGCATGTAAGTATGAGGGTGTAAAAACCCTCTTCTTCCATGTTTTTCATATGTTTTATGACTATAACATGCTAAACATGCTTAACATGGTTCAAACATAGGTTAGATGAGCCAAAACCGGATTTTGGCCGGAGACAGTGGCTGCTTGCATAACAGAGAGTCTCGCGCCTCAATGCCCTCTTAGGCCTTAATCCAGCCGTGTTTGCTCTCATCTTTCGTCTTTATTTCATTTCCTATTTGCAATTGGTTTTTACCATTTTAAATCTTTGAAATCATTTTCAAGATAAACTTTTAACTATAAAACATTTCCACCCTTGGTTCCTCATACCATGGCGGTTCAATCCGTGTTTCGGTGATAATATTTGGTTAATTACATTTTAAAGGGTATTTTAAAACCTTTTATTTCATTTCTTTACATTTCAAAACAAACATATTAGTCATAAACAGAAAGTCATCCTTTGTTCCACATACCATGTCGGTTTAAACCCGAGTACGATGATAAAACTTGACTAATTACAAACAAATGAACTTAATACAATTAGTTCATGATCATTTTTCAAAAACTATTCATGTCAATCTTGCAAAACCGAACCCGACATCGAATATTGTCAATACAATGACGATTATTCAAGTCTCGTTCCTCATATCGACACCAAAGCGGTCTAAACAACCTTTTCAAACCAAGACGGGATCGAACACCCTCTTTCGAAACCATTTTACATACATTTTAACAGTTAAAAGACGTCCCTTGAACAAACTGCTGACCCGCGCCTAAACAGGCCAACCATTTTCAAGTTTTCAAACCAGGAATGGCCTGCTTGCATCGCCTGACGGCTCGCGCCTCAATAGGCTGCCTAATGCAGACCCCGTTTCCTTTCCGGCACTCGTCTAGGAAGATCCCGACTTCGGTTAACCCGAATACAGGACGGATCAGATGACAAATTTGCCTCTTTTACATTGTATTTGCAATACGCCTTTCTAAGACAAATGGATCACGTTATGCACCATAAACCTAACTCAGTAAATGGATGTATAATTTCCTTCTTGCATGCAAATCAACAGTAAATCCAACTGTGGGATTTATCTTTATGCATCCCTTTAAATTTAAGGACTATAACGAATTTATCATGATGAAAGCATATCATAAAATAAATTGCATAAATAAAAGGGTAAAGAGATGACGAAATAACCTTCGGTCCTAGCTTATATGGCCTATGAACAATATCGCAATGATATTCTCCTATCAGTTGCATCCAAGATGATATGAGAAATGCCCTTTGATTATGCTAGAATCGATCCAAAAATTAACTAATTAATTTTTAGGTTTTTTGTATTTTTCGTAGAGATGAGAGGCAAGGATTAGGTTAGAATAAATTAGGTTAAAAAATGATCTCACCTCACCTCTTATTGTAACCGAAAATAAGAAGGATGAGGGAGATATTTTTTTCTCTAAAATTCTCGGCCCAAATCCCGAAAAATAGAAGAGATATCTTTCTCTTTTTCGGTTATTCCAAAAATGTATAAAATGTGTTAAATTGTCATCTAGTGAGGATCGAACCCATGACCTCTTGGTTTGAGTACCATCACTATTACCACTATGACACATTCATCTTGTTGATATTAAATATAACCGATTAAATTTAATTACGAATTAACAGATTAATTCGTCCAAGCTAACATTACATACATTTAATTAAATATAACTTATTATATTCAATTTACGGATTGACAGTTAATTCGTCTCAACTAATATTATTTAATATTCATTAAATAATTGTCTCATCAACATATTGACTAACTGTTTAGTCATATAAGGCATCAATGTGATCATATTTCTATAACCACATCTCTCAAATACATCCTATAGGTGTGACCTTTAGGGACCAGTTGATCACCGCCATCTGTATGATAATAACGTCAAACTTTCTAGCAAGCCAACCGTTATTAGGTAATCGTTAATCAACTGATTAAATACGAAGTATACCCTTGTGAACCTGTAAGAGATTTACAAATGTTATCACACTAATTTGTGGAGGACACAAGCTCCAACAAACTCCCACTTGTCCTCACAAGTGTATGTGCGATAACCGATTCTCATATCCTAAAACTTCTCCCACTCAATGTAAAATAATTTGCAAATCTGTATTCACAAAGGTCGTATTTTACAAGCGATCATCATCAAGAGTGGTTTCCCCGACTAGAGAGTAACTTAACTGATAAACGAATCAACATTCGAGCATGGCCATGCATTTCAGTTACAACTCCTCGAGTGGCCCTGAGAAATAACTATACCTGATAAGGTTTGGATATTTTCCTCAACTCGAATCTTGCAGATGTAAGCACAGTATGAAATGACCCAGAAAAAATCTACTTAGCCTCCAGTTACGGGAGACCGTGAGAAAGAAACCAAAGTCACCCAAAAACTGCCTTAATCTCAAGAGACAGTCGATAGTCAAAAGAATCGACTCTAGGAACACAATGGATGTCCAATCCACGACCTGGCACCAAATGTTTTTAAACATTTAGGACTCCATTACGTTGTCACAAAAAGTTGTCCTACGAGGTATCGTTATAATCTCGCATCTGTGATCGATCAGTCAACCGTTTGACTTATGGCAAGTTAAACCCACCATCAATCGACTGCACAATATAATAGCCAGAGTTATCAGCTCACATTGGCGATTACGGACCAAAACAAATATAATGTAAATCAGTTACTTTGTGGCGTTCAATGTTGTCAGTACAATCCACATGAAAAACAAAATATTATAATAAAACGATGAAGTTATAAATAGTATATGAAAAAGATAATGTATCAAATCCATAATCAAGTACTACAACTTAGGAACACGTTTAATTCCCATGGAAATAACGTGCTCTACATGCTTATCATAATTCAACGGTTTAGTGAGAGGATCCGCGATGTTATCATCCGTCGCAATCTTGTCTATCACTATCTCCTCTTGCTCCACGTAATCACGGATCATGTGAGCTTTCCGATGTACATGTCTAGATTTGTTGCTAGACTTTGGCTCCTTAGCCTGGAAGATGGCACCTCTATTGTCACAATAGATGGTGATCGGGTCATTCGAACTAGGAACTACCGTAAGTCCTTGTAAGAATTGACGCATCCATATCGCTTCCTTTGCTGCCTCCGAAGCGGCATAGTACTCGGATTCAGTAGTAGAATCTGCTACAACACTCTGTTTGGAACTTTTCCAGCTGACCGCAGCACCATTAAGAGTGAAGACGAACCCGGACTGAGATTTTGAATTATCTCGATCCGTTTGGAAGCTAGCATCACAGAACGGTTGCGCATAGCTTAGTATCTCCTCCATAAGTCAATACCCAATCCTTAGTCCTCCGTAGGTACTTGAGGATGTTTTTAACAGCTATCCAGTGTGTTTCACCTAGAGTCTTTTGGTACCGACTCGTCATACTCAATGCATATGCCATGTCTGGATGTGTGCTTATCATGGTATACATGATCGACCCTATTGCAGATACATAAGGAACACGACTCATGCGCTCAATCCCTTCAGGCATCGTGGGTGACTGAGACTTGCTCAACTGCATCCCAGTCGTCATTGGAAGGTTCCCCTTCTTGGAGTTGGTCATGCTGAACTTCTCAAGAATCTTATCCAAATAAGACTCCTGACTAAGTGATAACGTCCGTCGTGATCTATCTCGGTAGATACGGATTCCCAAAATGCGTTGTGCCTCACCCAGATCTTTCATCTGGAAATGGTTCTTCAACCATCCTTTAACCGAAGATAGGAGAGGAATGTCATTCCCAATAAAGAGTATGTCATCGACATACAATATCAAGAATACAATCTTGCTCCCACTCGACTTGATATATAAGCATGGTTCCTCGACCGATCGAGTGAAACCATACACTTTTATCACCTGGTCGAAACGATGATTCAAACTCCAAGAAGCTTGCTTAAGTCCATAAATGGAACGCTTAAGCTTGCATACTTTCTTAGGATGTTCAGGATCTATAAAACATTCGGGTTGTACCATGTACAACTCTTCCTCCAAATAACCGTTTAAGAAGGCAGTTTTCACATCCATTTGCCAAATTTCATAATCATGAAATGCGGCAATCGCTAAGATTATCCGAATGGAACGTAGCATGACTACAGGTGCAAAAATCTCATCATAATGCAATCCGTGCACTTGAGTGAAACCTTTTGCCACAAGTCGTGCCTTATAGGTATCTGGTTGCGCGTCTACAGAACGCTTTATTTTGTAAAGCCATTTTTGCCTTTGAGAGGTTTTACCTTATTAGGTAAATCAACTAGATCCCATACGTCATTCTCAAACATGGAGTCCATCTCGGATTGCATGGCTTCGAGCCATTTCTTTGAGTCGGAACAGGTCATGGCACCTTTATAGGTAGCGGGTTCATTACTCTCTAGGAGTAAAACGTCATTCTCCTCGACCATACCAATGTATCTGTCCGGAGGATGAGAGACTCTACCCGACCTCCTAGGTTCCTCAGGAATATTAACTGTATCATCAGTTGGAGGAACAACTTCCTCCATCCATTCCTCGGTTGTTGGTTCTGGAATCTCCGACAGCTCGAAGGTTCTATTACTCGTCTTGTTCTCGAGAAATTCTTTCTCTAAGAACGTCGCACTAGCCGCAACAAAAACTCGATGTTCGGTAGGCGAATAGAAGTAATGACCAAATGTTCCTTTTAGATAACCTATAAAGTATGTCTTGACCGATCGCGGGCCGAGCTTATCCTCGTGTCTCCACTTGACATAAGCCTCGCAGCCCCAAACCCGAATAAAGGATAAGTTAGGGACCGTTCCCTACCACATTTCATATGGAGTTTTGTCGACAGCTTTAGACGGACTTCGGTTAAGTATAAGAGCAGCTGACAAAAGAGCAAAACCCCATAATGAATCAGGCACTACCGTGTGACTCATCATGGATCGAACCATATCAAGTAAGGTTCAATTTCTCCGTTCGGACACACCATTTAATTGAGGTGTTCCAGGTGGAGTTAACTGTAGAATGATTCCACAGTCTTTAAGGTGTTGATCAAACTCATTTGAAAGATATTCGCCACCCCGATCTGAACGGAGTGCTTTAACCTTTCTACCCAGTTGGTTCGTACCACTGTTCGGTATTCCTTGAATTTCTCAAAGAACTCACTTTTATGCTTCATTAAGTAGACATATCCGTATCTACTCAAATCGTCCGTGAAAGTGATAAAATATCTATAGCCATCTCTAGCGGTAATTGACATAGGTCCACAAACATCAGTATGTATGAGTCCTAATAGGTCACCAGCGTGCATTCCTACACCTTTGAAGGAAATTCGAGTCGTCTTGCCAATGAGACATAATTCACACGTGCCATATGTAGAAAAATCGAATGCGGGAATAGTCCCATTATCGACGAGTTTCTTCATGCGTTTCTCATTTATGTGTCCCATTCGACAATGCCATAGATAGGTTTGATCTTTGTCACCAACCTTTATTTTCTTATTATTCACGTGTAATACTTTCGTGGTTTGGTCTAAGATGTAAATTCCATTCATGGAAACTGCTTTGCCATAAATCATTTCATTGAAAGAGAAAATACAGCTATTATCCTTTATTGAAAATGCAAAACCGTCTTTAGCAAGTACGGAAATAGAAATAATGTTCTTAGACAAACTGGGTACATAGTAACAGTTATTTAAAAATAACTCAAAACCAATAGGGAGTTGGATTACATATGTTCCCTTCGAGACAGCAGCAACTCGTGCTCCATTCCCGACTCGCAGGTCGACATCACCTTTTTCGAGAGGTATGATGTTCTTTAGGCCCTGCAAATGATTACACAGATGAGAACCACAACCAGTATCAAGTACTCAAGTTCCGAAACTTGCATGGTTAATCTCAATCATATTAATATAAGATGACATACCAACAGGAACGACGCGGCCTGCTTTGATGTCCTCATGATAGACGGGACAGTTCCTCCTCCAATGTTCAGTCTTGTGACAATGGTGGCACTCTATGTCACAGCCCTTGCTCTTTGCCTTGCCCTGTGAGCCACTAGTCTCACCAGGCACACTCTTACCCTTTCCTGGCTTTTTAAACTTGGGCTTACCTATAGCTAGGTCGCCATGAGCCTTGCCCTTACCTTTACCCTTGTTTGAAATCATGAGAACATCCTGCTTCATGCTCCCACTCAATTTCATATCCTTCTCGGTCTGTACGAAAAGGGAGTGTAGGTCATGAGGACTCTTTTTCAAGTCATTCATGTAGTAGTTCGCCCTGAAAAGGGCAAAACCATAGTGACGAGAATGAAGCATTCGGTCAATGACAATGCTCTCACTGATTTTAGAATTCAGTGCCTCCAGCTTCTCGACATTCTCAATCATGTGAAGAATGTGTGGGTTAACCGGTTGGCCCTTCTGGAGTTTCACATCAAAGAAGCGACAGGTATGCTCATATGTAACGATTCTCGGTGCTTTTGAGAACTCGTTAGTGAGCGTGGTGAAAATCTTGTTTGCACCTTGGGCAATGAAGCGTCTCTGCAAATTGGTTTCCATTGCAAAGATGAGTACGTTCTTTATCGCACCCGCTTCCATAACGAAGTCACTATAAGCGAGTGACTCGTTGACTCCTGCATTGGGGCCTGGGTTTACCGGTATTGGCTCAGTTAAGTACCTAAGCTTACCGTCAGCAATGGCGGCATTCGTAGTCGCCTCCCGATCCCGCAAAGTTGGAGCCGTCATTTTTCAGACGTGTGAACTGATTCATTTGGTCCATAAAAATGTTAAGCCAGGACGCGCGATCAAGTGTGGCACTAGGCATTGGGATTTCGTTATTTCCAGCCATTTGTTGTAACAGTATTATAAAAAATAATCGTGTTCTACACTGCGAAAGAAGAATAAAAATAATAAGTATGTGCATCGTTTTGATTTTAAGTCTAATGAACTAATGTCATAACGCGAAGACTCAAGCATTTATACAATTAACCTCCTTCAAGAATTATATAAATGATCCCAAGACTCAATTCTCTGTAAATTGATAAGCTAACCTTTTAGCTAATTCTACCGTTAGAATTCTTGGTCGATAAATTTCTGTAAATTCTATATTTTAGTCCATCATAATCACGAGAAACTCTTCGGACTATAATGTTGAGATAAACTAAGTCAACACAACTACTTACCCAACGTAGAAGGGGTCATATTATGCCTACCGACGAAGAAGGGATTCATAGTTGTTTGCCCTTATAAAGACTAATCTCAATTTCTGTTTTAGAGGAAGATCCCATCAACTTTATTTTAATTCATTTTAAGTGAACTAATATCTAGCATGCGAGAATGAATAAACTAGGGTGATGGCTTAAAAATGTGACATCTGTATGTCCATGAAAACTAACATACAATCTATATGAGTCAATTTTCATGCATTTTAGTAGTAGGTGGTTTGGTTTTAGGCGGAATATGATGCATAAACTATCATGTGAATGAAAAGCAATAGGAATGAAAAACGTAAAAGCAATAATAAAGTCCTAGTGTGGCCTATCCTATCAAAATGAACATTAAATACAAGTTTGGAATCCATCCTTGGACCCGAGATGCTTGTCTCGATGTTCCATCTTGATCCATGTAGCGGGAGTGACCTCCAATCTCCATCTTTAGTCTTCTTTGAAAATTACAATAAATAAATTTACATAATAAACCTATTTATTACATTCTAATTTCAAAACCCAAAAACTAAAGAAAAATAAAGGAGATTCGAGATCTCATAATTACATTAAAAATTATGTTTCCTTCATTACGATAACATAATTTGACTAAGGCCAAACTAAGTATTACAAATTACAACCGATTGCAAAAAAAATACGTAAATAAATTCATTCAACGATTCATTCAACCAAAAAATAAAATGCATCAACTAAAAATAAATTAAACATACATGACACAATTCCTTTATTATGTTGATTAATTTATCCAAACCACCTATTTAAATTAACAAATTAAGCGACAATTCCTCAATTGATCACATTAATTTCAAACTTAATCCATATTAAACTTGTAATATGAATTTAATCCATCAATATTTTAAACTGCTTTAAAATAATTAGGTATCTTTGAAGTGTGAACCGTTTCACAATAACTAATTGGCCAAAAACAAAAAAAAAATTTATAAAAGTTCTCGGCATAATCAAGGAAAAACAAAACAAGCTTGTTTCTTATTTTATACACGGTTTTATCTGTAAAAACGGAAACAATTTTTTTTTTTTTAAATCTGTCCCCTGTGAACAGTAACAAAACAAAAATTCTTTTCTCGGATGCTTTTCAAACCGGCATAAATAAAAACAACCGCAAAAAAAAAAAAAACTTTAATCGGTTTTTCAGGAAAAACTGAGAGAGAATTTTTTTTTTTAATAATACTGTTCATCCGTGAACAGTACAGAAACAGCAGAAAAAAAAATTTCACGGCTATAAAAAAATTAAAACAGCCTCAAAATATTTTATCAATTCGGCAAAACCGATTTCCATTTACATCTCGATTTAATAAATCGAAACATCTACAAATTATCATATTATTATCTTAACCGATTAAAAACAACAATATGAGAATCAAATGGAAATAAAACAAAAACAAAAAAAACGCAACAATCTACAAAAAAAATTCCTCTCGACACAATTTTTTTTTTAGCCGAACCATTAATTTTTTTTGAAACCCTAATGTTGTTAACAAACGATTTTATGAAAATCATCAAAATTAAAATTCGTGGCCTTGGCTCTGATACCACTTGTGGGATTTATCTGTATGCATCCCTTTAAATTTAAGGACTATAACGAATTTATCATGATGAAAGCATGTCATAAAATAAATTGCATAAACAAAAGGGTAAAGAGATGACGAAATAACCTTCGGTCCTAGCTTATATGGCCTATGAACAGTATCGCAATGATATTCTCCTATCAGTTGCACCCAAGATGATATGAGAAATGCCCTTTGATTATGCTAGAATCGATCCAAAAATTAACTAATTACTTTTTAGGTTTTTTGTATTTTTGGTAGAGATGAGAGGCAAGGATTAGGTTAGAATAAATTAGGTTAAAAAATGATCTCACCTCACCTCTTATTGTAACCGAAAATAGAAGGATGAGGGAGATATTTTTTTCTCTAAAATTCTCGGCCCAAATCCCGAAAAATAGAAGAGATATCTTTCTCTTTTTCGGTTATTCAAAAAATGTATAAAATGTGTTAAATTGTCATCTAGTGAGGATCGAACCCATGACCTCTTGGTTTGAGTACCCTCACTATTACCACTATGACACATTCATCTTGTTGATATTAAATATAACCGATTACATTTAATTATGAATTAACAGATTAATTCGTCCAAGCTAACATTACATACATTTAATTAAATATAACTTATTATATTCAATTTACGAATTGACAGTTAATTCGTCTCAACTAATATTATTTAATCTTCATTAAATAATTGTCTCATAAACACATTGACTAACTGTTTAGTCATATAAGGCATCAATGTGATCATATTTCTATAACCACAACTCTCAAATACATCCTATAGGTGTGACCTTTAGGGACCAGTTGATCACCGCCATCTGTATGATAATAACTTTAAACTTTCTAGCAAGCCAACCGTTATTAGGTAATCGTTAATCAACTGATTAAATACGAAGTATACCCTTGTGAACCTGTAAGAGATTTACAAATGTTATTACACTAATTTGTGGAGGACACAAGCTCCAACACCAACTTGACATCAATTACTTGATATTTGGATAAACAACCAACATATAAAGCTCACATGTTAGGTTCAAACTTGTGGATGCGCATTTATGCATTTACCCATTTTATCAACTTTTGCATTTAACCAACTAAGATCAATCAGTAGAGGCCGCTACCGCGGGCAAAATTGGGTGTCCGATTAAAGGGCTTCCCAATACGTACCTTCACCTCTTACTCAGAAACTTTGGATAGTGGGAGACCTTATCCAGAGTGTACAAGAATCATTCTAAACTTTAGTACCTATGTCAAACACCGCTTTTTGCCTTGGTTTACCTAGGTATAAAGTGGATTCCAACGGGTTCCAAGCATCCCACAAATGCTTGGTGGCGACTCCGAACATCTCTTGCATCGTTTCGAGACCCTTGCCGAGACGAAACCGACCGATCTAAAACGATCCGGTCGAAAGCATTTTTACGCCGCCGAGCGTGGCTTTCAAAAGACCGCTATGCGTCCACGGATTGGCTTGGCGCGTAGGTGGCATGTCCACAAGTACATACTGGATATTATTTATTACTTTGTTAAATCTGAAAAGGTTGGGGGACAACGTTGAACCTTTCACGTGAACTGGATTAACATTATATTTTGTCCCTAGTTGCTTAATGAGGTCACGGCTTGGAGTGACTAGATTGTGTAGATACCCAGTATCTGCACCTTCCAAAAACCACCCGATGATAATCGGACTGTAACGTGTTTTTGATATGTGTGCGTGGATTGGCTATACATGAGACGGTTTAATGCACTACTCAAATATTAAAAATGATTTAAAAAATGGTTTTCTAACTTCATTTGCATTAAAATAACACTATTTAGAGTTAAAACCGTCTTTGGACCCAAAACCGACTCAGAAACCCGCAACTCGAGTCAACCTGAGTCAACTCGAGTCAAACCAAATCTCGAATGTCGAAAATAATGCCATGAATGTTTTTATCATTCCATTTGCATTAAAATGACCCTAATTAGAGTCAAAACCGACACCGAGCCAAAAACCGACTCGAAATTCAAATCCCGACTCACACGGGTCAAACCCGAGTCAAGGACACAAAATACCTACCCCAAATATCACCCAAGAGGAAGCTTACACGGCTAATCAACCATCAAAGACCACAAATCACAACCAACAAAACATTGGTTAGAACAAATGGAAAATCCAAATTTGCAAAAAGGACAATACACCCATTTCTATCACAAGGTAGCTCGCGCCTCAATGGGGTGTCTGCTTAGCCTCTAAGCAAACTCAACCGACCTACCTCTCCACATTTCTCTATAAATACCACCCTTCACACAACACAATCCTCGCGCGAGAGTCCGCCCCCTCCTCCCTTAAACTTCTAGACCCGACTTCATAAGTCACAAAATCGACACGTGTTTACGACCTACCGATCGTAAACACAAACCTTACACAATTTGTTTGGTACCGTCGCCGTGCATTCGACTGACCCATTTGACCAACTCAATTCATCAATCAACATGTTTTTTAACAACATGTTTTCAACTCATTTTCAAAACAAAATCCTTTTTTAAGGCACTCTTTTAAACTTCTTTGATCGCGAGTAGTCACAACGAGAAAACCGTCTCTAAAGTCGTCTACGTCGCAAGCATTAATACACGTAAGTTTGAGGGTGTAAATATCTCACTTATTTCATATCTCTACTGTTTTTACGAGTTTACATGCATGAACAATGCATAACACGATTCAAATATAGGTTAGACGAGCCAAAACAGAGTTTTGGCCCGAGACAGAAGCCCTTTGCTATGCAAAGAGGCTCGCGCCTCTTGTGGGTTCTCGGGTCAGACTCAAACGTGTTTGTTCTCGTCTTTCCTCTTTATTTCATTTCTTATTTGTAATCGGTTTTTACCATTTCAAATGTTCCAAACCATTTTTATGACAAACTTTTTAGCCATAAATTATAATCACCCTTGGTTCCATATACCATGACGGTTAAATCCGTGACTCGGTGATATTAATTGGTTAATTACATTTTAAAGGAAATCCTTTTCTTTTATTTATGATTTTAATTCATTTTTATGATAAACATGTTTTGACCATTACAAAAATCATCCTTGGTTCCTTATACCATGACGGTTTATTCCGTGACTCGATGATATTATTGGTTAATTACAATTTAATGGGTATTTTAACCCTCTTTTATTTTATTTACCATTTTTCTCATTTGTTTACATTTGTAAATATATTAGTCATAATTCATAATCATCCTTGGTTCTTTATACCATATCGGTTTAATCCGACTACGATGACAAACTTAACTAATTACAAATAAATGAACTTAACATATTTAGTTCATATCAAACATTTACATTTTTATTTATAAATTATACTTTTCAAACATGCCAATACGACAACGAATATTACTAATATAATAGTAATTATTCCGAGTCATGTAAATCATACTTGCAAATCATTAATCACAAAAAACGGTTTTAAACAACCTTTTTAACAACCAAGAGACGCCCGTTGGGTCGTCGTCTGACTCGCGCCCCAAGAGGCCGTCTATTTTCATCGTTTATAAACCTGGGCAGAGCCCTTCCCTCGCCAATAGGCTCGCGCCCCAATTGGGCTGCCTGACACTGTTCTGTCCCATTTTGGTACTTGGTTAGGACGATCCTGATTACGGTTTATCCGAATACGTGACGGATCAGATTGACGAGTTTGCATTTTACACTTTGTCATTTAAACACACTTCTTTTCCAAATAAATGGATCGTGTTAAGCATCGTAACCCGAATTTGGTAAATGGATGTTTAATTTCTGTTTTCACATGCAAATCAATGTAAATCCAACTCGACATCAATTACTTGATATTTGGATTAACAAACCAACTTAGGAAATTCTCACATGTTAGGTTAAAACTTTTGGATGTGCTTTCATGCATTTACACCGTTTTACGAACTTTTGCACTTAAACAACCACGATCGATCAATAGAGGCCACTAACGCGGGCGGGATTGGGTGTCTGATTAAAGGGCTTCCCATTACGTACCCTCACCCCTTACTCAGAACCTTTGGATAGTGGATGGCCTTATCCAGGGCGTACGAGAGTCATTTTAGGCATAGAATGCTAAAAGAGGGATGAGTCCTTATCTTTAGTACCTATGTCAAGCACCGCTTTTTGCCTTGATTGACCTAGGTATAAAGTGGATTTGAACGGGTTCAAGGCATCCCACAAATACTTGGTGGCGACTCCGAAATCTCTAATTGTTTCGAGACCTTTGCCGAGACGAAACCGACCGATCTAAAGAGATCCGGTCGAAAGCATTTTTACGCCGCCGAGCGTGGCTTTGAAAAGACCGCTGCATGATACGTGCATTTTATATACTCTTTTTGGCCTATTTATGCACGTATTTCTGTGCTATTATCGTGGTTTTTTGCTACGAAATGCCCCGAATATGCTACTTTGGGTTATTTTGTCTTATTTGCAGGAATGAACCAGAAAGTAGTGAAATCGGTCCTTTTATCCTCCGTTTTGCATGCATTTGGAGGAAGAGTGAATTTGGAGCGGAATTATAGTTGTCTTGGGATGCGTGAAGCTGTTTCGGGAGCTAAAAAGACAACTCATAGCTGAACTAACGAGAATTATGAGCTGCTGAAGTTAGTATTCACTCGATCGAGCACTTTACTAGTCGATCGAGTGGTTTTAGATTCAATAATTAGTCGATCGAGCACTTTATATAGTCGATCGACCAGTTCCATATTAGTGTTTAGTCGATCGAGCACTTTGTTTGGTCGATCGAGCGGTTTGAGCCCGAGTTTGCTCGATCGAGTGGTTCTAAACCACTCGATCGAGTGGATTCTCTTATGGGCTTGGTCTTTCTAGTTTATTTCTGTCATTAGGTTAAATAAATCCTATTTTCTAATAATAGGAGAGTTAGGACGTCAGTTTGGGGGGCTTCTCCTCTCTGAATATTTTGAATACATTGTCCCTGTTACTTTTGTTCTTCCTTATTTCCAGATCATTAATTCAGTAATTTAATCTTTCCCTTTACTCTTATTTAATGCTTACTTCTTCTCTATTTCTTGTTCTTGCTTATTTAATTATGTCTAGCTAATTCCTTTAATATGTTACGACTAGGGAAACCGTGGTAGCAATATGTTAGGTTCGACATGATTAGATTAGTTTTGCAACAAGAATTGTATTAAGCAATATAATTGTGATTAGGTTGAATGAATGCATGCAGGAGACCGATTTATTTAGTTACCCCCGACCTGGATCGAAAGATTGGAAGGGAAGGCTTGCTTAATTACAATAGGTGATACCTAATTAGGGCGAAAGCTAAGTTAGGGAGACCCTCGGGCGATTAGAGACAGAAAGGGTATAATCGTAGGATTAGGGACCGAAAGGTGACGACCTCGCTCTTCTTATCAATAATTTAATCGGCTTAGTTGACCCGATAGTGTAGCTGCCACGGTGGACCGATTCCTAGCATATTTCTCTCTTTTATCTGATTTACCCTTGTATTTCTCCATTATTTTCTCTTATTCATTTCCCTCTTGCTTTAATCTCTTTAGTCTAGTCAAAACATTTCAAACCTCCAATTGTGACATTAGACAGATAGAATAGACAAGTAGATAGTAAACCGCCTCCCTGTGGAGATCGACCCTACTTATCGCTAGCTTATGTTAGTTATATTTAGGTATTTATTTTTGGTACATAACGACCGTATCAAATTTTGGCGCCGTTGCCGGGGAGGCAACTATTTATTTACTTGTTTTATTTTGTCTGTTTTTAGCCTCAAGGAATTTATTCCTTGAGGCAGTTCTAATCTTTTTCTTTAGTCTTTGTTTTGATAGGCCTTGGTGTACTACCTAGACAGTTCTAGGTGAAAGATCGTCAAAGGGAAGGCTTGAGTACCTTTGACTCGTCACCTATGTCCCATTATATGGTGCAGCAGGTGATTTACTGCGGGAGATGTGGTTCTGCTGAGCACAATGCAGCCCTTTGCATGGCAGAAACTGACGAGCTCCTCGAGTTCAGGCTCTGGGGACGAGTTAGTCAAGCAGCTATACTTGTGCCGCCACATCCACCCTATCAATGGCCACCGCAACAAGATCCTCCTGATATACAGAAAGAAGAGGTTGCGGAGCTGAAATCTCTGTTGGAGACACTTGCATCCCTAGTGCAAGATGATGATAGACGCACTTGTGCGCGATTTGATAAGCTCGAGTCTGAAATTGCTCAGTTAGTAGCTGAGTCGGATAGTTGGCAACCAGAAGAGGTATACTTTACCGAGAGCGGTTTTTCCCCTGAAGAACCCGTGTTGCCCGATGCTGAGGATGATTTTTATGACTCGGACTTACTAATTTCTATCATATTTCAAAAGTTTACACGAGGATTTCAATAACAGACAGAAGAATCACTCGATCGAGTGACTTATATTAGTCGATCGAGTGAATTTCCAGAAGAAAGTTCTCGATCGAGTGATATTTCTACTCGATCGAGTGAAATGCAGAAGGAAAGTACTCGATCGAGTAATAATTCTGCTCGATCGAGTGAGTTGGCCTGTGGGAGCTTTGATTCGTCACTTGGGTTCATTCTAGATGACGATTTTGATGATGATAATGGTTACGGTGAATCACCCCTATTCAAAGCCGAGTTGGATGCACTTGAGGCTGCGATTTACGGGCTGAAATCCACTGAGGAGGGTGACGAGGAAGCATATGAGTGGGTAATTGCTCCTAGCGCGGAAAAGGTAATATCTTCCTTTGTCAATGATTCCGTCATAGAGAGCGACCAACCCGAGGTAGTAAACGATAATTTTATTATTGTTTGTTTTAATAATGCATTGCCTCATTTGACTTTTGCTTCGCATTCTAATGCTTTGCCCCTTCCCAGTAGGACGTTTAATTTAACGAATTTTCACCGTCCTTGTCATTTCAATTTTGTTAATCTAAAACGGAGCCCTAATTTATCGTCTATTGCTCCCGCGCTCCTATATTTTGTAGATAAATTTAGGAGCTCACATAGGAAATTTGTTAGGCTTAAACGGTTGTACAATTTTATTTCCTATTTCTTTATTCCACTGTGGTGCTACTTATATTTCTGTGTAGCACATGCGCAGATTTATGATTTAATGCTGCGCGCTTTGAGCTGTTTTGATTATGACTAATTAGAGAGGCTCGAAGAAAAAGAAGGTCGAGCTGGGACCTGACTGAAGCTAGCGCTACCCGGGAGGCAACCCGGAGTTTTTGTTTTGCATTTTTATTTCATTTTAGTTGTAATAAATGGTTTTCATACCATAGACTATCTCAGTAAGCGTGTTTTAGTTAGTTTGCGGGCTGTTTTTATTTGCGTTTTGCAGGAATTACTGAGGTTCACTCGATCGAGTACTTTTTGCACTCGATCAAACACTTTTGATTGCTAAATCCACTCGATCGAGTGATTATTTTACTCGATCGAGCACCTGCAAAGAGTGAACTACTCGATCGACCTAATTTCTTCTCGATCGAGCGGTTTTAGACGCCCAATTCACTCGATCGACCACTGTTCGACTGCTATCGAGTGTTTTTGATTTGGATTCGCTTTCCGTGACGATATTTGAGCTGTTTAGCGACCTCCCATGTTCACGGCTGGTTTGGGGAGGTCCCTAACGCACGTATCTTGTAAGTTTTCCGTATTTACTCTCTCTCCTCTAGTTTGCATTTCCTTTCCATGTTTTGGTACAATGGGGGCATTGTACGGTTTGGTTTGGGGAGGTTATGCATCCATATCCGTGTCTGCATGTTGTTCTTACTGCATTTATGTTATCACGTTTAATTTCTGTATGCATTGTTTGTTATTTTTATAAAATTCAAAACATCTCATAAAAATTGAAAAATTGTTAAAAATTCAAAAATTTCACGTTTATTTTTGCATATAGGTTGAGTCGAAACGGTAGATTTCAATGATTATATTGCACTGCAATTGTCTTTTGCTTAAGCCCTGCATTGAACTATTATTCTTTTTAGCTTTTTCTTATTGCATATCTACGAGTTAATGTTAAAATTTAGATGAACATATAGACTTGACCTGAAATTTTGGCAACCTACTTATAATTTCTAAGGATTAGAGCCTTATAAAATGGTATCATTTGTGACCGGTTTCATGTAGGATTGTGAGTAGTTACTCCTTGCATAACATGTTCATCAATTTGCACGTATATGAAATTCAATTGCTTTTTGCCTGCATACATTCGGGTTAGTGGTTGGTGTCACATGCAGAGAGGTGCTTACATTTCTCCTTTCTTTCATTTTTACCCATTTAACTCCACATTAGCCAAATCTGCCTGTTGACCCTTAGCTACATTCCAAATTTAGCCTGCCTTGTCAAGCTAGTTTAGTGTACGTTTTGCGGTATATATTTCATTGTGCCAAGTTTGGCTTGTTTTATATTGATTCGGAGTTGGTAATTTATGAAGAAAAGGAGGATGATGAAAATAAGAAAAGGGAAAAGAAACGAAAAAAAAAAGAAAAAAAAAAGATTCGAAAAAAAGGGAATTCGAAAAGAAAAGAAAAAAGAAGAAACCGAAAAAAAATAGAAAAAAAGAAAAAAAAAAAAAAGAGTTTGTATTGATGATACGATTTCGCTCCTATGCTTTATCTATATCATTTGAGGAGTATTTCCAGTTCGGTTTGGTGAGTTTTGTGCCAAATGAAGGGCATTGTGCTTATTTCATAATTGAGTTAGAAATGGATGTTGTTATATGGTTCTGTTTAGGTACTAGCTTGATCACCTATACCTCCACATTCCCATAAATGTTTTGCCTTTTCTTACCCATTGCCTCACTTTACCATATTTTTGTAAGCCCTCGGTTGTGACAGGACCTTGTTTGGTTGGAATGTGTGTACGGTAGCTAGAATTGTCTATCATATTAGTTGCATGCATGTTTATGTGGGTCGCAGTTTAGGTGAGCGACTATTTTTCATTCTCTTTTACATATATATGTTCACCCTTTGCTTCATGAGAGAAGAGTGACCCGTGAGAGTCCATTATTAAAGGTCTTGCAAGGTCTACGGTTCAGCTTTATTATAAACATCTTACAACTCGTTTGCATTGACTGTTTGCTATAAGTGTTAGTTGCTTGCATTAAATTGGTTTAAGTGGGCATTTGTAGCTAGCTCTGAGTTATATTTTCCGTTCCATTAGTTTGCATTTAGTTTACTCGAGGACGAGTAAAGGTTTGGTTTGGGGAGATTTGATACGTGCATTTTATATAGTCTTTTTGGCCTATTTATGCACGTTTTTCTGTGCTATTATCGTGGTTTTTTGCTACGAAATGCCCCGAATATGCTACTTTGGATTATTTTGTCTTATTTGCAGGAATGAACCAGAAAGTAGTGAAATCGAGCCTTTTATCGTCCGTTTTGCATACATTTGGAGGAAGAGTGAATTTGGAGCGGAATTATAGTTGTCTTGGGATGCGTGAAGCTGTTTCGGGAGCTAAAAAGACAAGTCATAGCTGAACTAACGAGAATTATGAGCTGCTGAAGTTAGTATTCACTCGATCGAGCACTTTACTAGTCGATCGAGTGGTTTTATATTCAATAATTAGTCGATCGAGCACTTTATGTGGTCGATCGACCAGTTCCATATTAGTGTTTAGTCGATCGAGCACTTTGTTTGGTCGATCGAGCGGTTTGAGCCTGAGTTTGCTCGATCGAGTGGTTCTAAACTACTCGATCGAGTGGATTCTCTTATGGGCTTGGTCTTTCTAGTTTATTTCCGTCATTAGGTTAAATAAATCCTATTTTCTTATAAATAGGAGAGTTAGGACGTCAGTTTGGGGGGCTTCTCCTCTCTGAATATTTCGAATACACTGTCCCTGTTACTTTTGTTCTTCCTTATTTCCAAATCATTAATTCAGTAATTTAATCTTTCCCTTTACTCATATTTAATGCTTACTTCTTCTCTATTTCTTGTTCTTGCTTATTTAATTATGTCTAGCTAATTCCTTTAATATGTTAGGACTAGGGAAACTGTGGTAGCAATATGTTAGGTTCGACATGATTAGATTAGTTTTGCGACAAGAATTGTATTGAGCAATATAATTGTGATTAGGTTGAATGAATGCATGCAGGAGACCGATTTATTTAGTTACCCCCGACCTGGATCGAAAGATTGGAAGGGAAGGCTTGCTTAATTACAATAGGTGATACCTAATTAGGGCGAAAGATAAGTTAGGGAGACCCTAGGGCGATTAGAGACCGAAAGGGTATAATCGTAGGTTTAGGGACCGAAAGGTGACGACCTCGCTCTTCTTATCAATAATTTAATCGACTCAGTTGACCCGATAGTGTAGCTGCCACGGTGGACCGATTCCTAGCATATTTCTCTCTTTTATCTGATTTACCCTTGTATTTCTCCATTATTTTCTCTTATTCATTTCCCTCTTGCTTTAATCTCTTTAGTCTAGTCAAAACATTTCAAACCCCCAATTGTGACATTAGACAGATAGAATAGACAAGTAGATAGTAAACCGCCTCCCTGTGGAGATCGACCCTACTTATCGCTAGCTTCTGTTAGTTATATTTAGGTATTTATTTTTGGTACATAACGACCGTATTACTGCATGTCCACAGATTGGCTGTGCGTGCAGGTGGCCCGTGACCGCAGATCGGTAGATGGCCCAAATCCACAGACCGGCCTATGGCCCATGTCCACAGATTGGCGACTCTACTGGGGAAAACTAGGACACTTGTGTCTTTGTGATCCTTAGAGATGAAACTCGAACGAGGTTGTGGTTAAAGGGCATTAATTGATATTACGATCATAAGTCGAGTTCCTTGTCCGAGCCCACAACCTAACATTTATCGACCAATTGGCTCGTCCTGTCGGCGTGAGGTTTCTCATCCCCGCGTTTCGAATCCCGATTGAGTCAAGCATACCATTGACGTTACACATTTCTGTTTCGTCAAATAGCTTTCATCACCTTCGAGCCACGCACCCTCCTTACACATTTTGTTTGGATTGGCATCCCTTCGCAAATCGGGGTTGATTGCTTGGTGTGTAACCCACCCTTTTAAGCCAAAACCCGTGTCAGCATTATGCATAATATAATGAAACTTCGAGTGCTTATGTGCTACCTGATCATAAGTCCTTCCGTGTCATTCCCAAACTTTCAAAACACCTTTTTGCGCCGTTATAATGGCCGTTTCAAACCCCGGTCTTTCGCCGACCGTTGCATTTCAACACGCTTTTCTAGGCCGTCATAATGACGATTTTCAAACTCCGTTTTCTACAACCATTTCAAACAACACGCCTTTCTAGTACGTCGTAATGACGATTTTCAAACCCGGTTTTTTACAACCGTTTCTAAGCACCTTTTTATGCCGTTATACTGGTCATTTCAAAACACGGTTTTTATAACCATTTCAAATGCACCTTTTCATGCCGTTGTAATGACGATTTCAAACCTTGGTTTTCACGAACCATTTCAAAATACCCTTTTACGTCGTCGTAATGGCCATTACAAACCTTGGTCCCTCGCCGACCGTTGCATTCTCAAAGCGCCCCTTTACGCCGTCGTAATGACGAATTCTACCCTCGAATTTTCAAAATTCGAAATCAATTTTCAAACAAAAACGTTTTTTTTTTTCAAACCGTCGTAATGACGATTTCAACCCGTGCAACTTTCCAAATTTCAAATCTCATTTTCGAAATCAAATTTGGCTTTTCTAAGCCGTCGTAATGACGAATTCAATTCTCACACTTTTCGATTTGCATACCGTCTTTCAATGATTAAAACGGTTTTCTAACCCGTCGTAATGACGAATTCAATCCTCAAATCCAATTTCAAATCATTGGAAACAAATTAAACCGTTTTCAAATTTCAATTCAAAAATCAAATCTTTGAAAACAAATTTTACCGTTTTCAAATTTCAAATCCAATTTCAAACCACTTGAAAACAAACTTAACCGTTTTCAAATTTCAATTGAAAATCAAATCTTTGAAAACAATGGTTTATACCGTTTTTAAATTTCAATTCAAAATCAAATCTTTGAAAACAAATTTAACCGTTTTCAGATTTCAATCCAAAACTCAATCTTTGAAAACAAATTTAACCGTTTTCAAATTTCTAATCAAATTTCAAATTCTTTGAAAACAAATTTAGCCGTTTTCATGGCTTTTGTGATGACGATTCCAAATTCTTCAATTCTTGATTTTCAAATCCGTGATTCGGACTTTTAAAAACCGTCTTCGGAAACAACACATTGTTTTCAAAGCCGCCGCAATCTCAACTTAAACCGTCTTTTGAAAAAAAAACTAAGACAAACCCATTCAACTGGCCGACCTTTTGAAGATCCCTACTCTTCAGAAGTTGTTCGCAAGACGACAAATGAATCTTTTTGAAAATTTCTATTTTCGAAAATTTAAGTCCACCATTCCGATTCAGTCTCTAGTCGATTAGAGTCCAGTCGATTTCAAGTCAAGTCGTATAGATAAAGTCGAGTCTTCGCCGGTGTTAATACCTACCTTCTGGTCTTGGTCGTTGAAGAGTCTACCACACCCGAAATACTCGAGAGGGGGGGGGGGGGGGGGGGGGGGGGGGTGAATTGAGTATTTAAAAACTTATGCCTACTTTTTATTTTATATCAATGATTAATTACTTAAAGTTTATTAATTAAACTTTAACTAATTAACTTAGTGATTATGAACGTAATGAAATGACCGAAAAGAAAAACTGGAAGGACACATGATATTTGAAGTGGTTCAGCTTCACACGCCGAAGCCTACGTCCACTATTCTCGATTAATAATTTTAGTACCTTTCTCCGGATTACAAAATTATCAACCCACTCGTATAGCTAACTCTAACTCTAACTCAATTTGAATATCACTAGATATTCGGTTTTGACTGTCTTGAGTTACTAAGAAAGCACTTGATTATTCTTCTAAGTGTTCACATAATTGAACGAGTAAGAAACAATATGAAGTACTATTATCTTATGACGTAACCTTAAGAAAATAAGCAAATTAAAGAGCACGACTTTTCGCAAGATTTTTCAAACGGAAAACAATAAAAAAAACCAATTAAAAATTAAACTCAATTTTGTTTGCAAGGGATTTTTAATATTTCAAAAAGCTTAACTTGAATAAAGAATGATCATATGTATTTATAGTAGAGGAAAGAACTAGGGTTTGCACGAAACCCTAGGATGCCGTGAGATAGGCGGTTTATCTTGCAAGAGATAAATCTCTATCTCTTTCCTAATTCAATCCAACATATATTAGTTTAGGTAAATAAGATAAAAGTGAATCTTATTTTTCTATAACTATATCTTTAAGATTTTCAGATAAGTAAACAAATTAAATCATGTATATATTTAAGATAAGAAAATATCATATAAAAATATAAGCTAGATTTAATTAGATAGGTTACTTGTACTAGAGGACTTGTAAAACCAAAAGGTTCAAAGCCAGCGGCCGAAACCCTAGGCCCGTGTCCATCTAGACGAAAATTCCTTTTCTTGGATTAGGGTTAGGTTAAAATAAACTAGCAAACCCTAGGTAGCATGACGACCCATAAGTCGTTTTACTAACCAATAGAGACATGCAAGTTATCCATTATAACAACCCATA
Source organism: Silene latifolia (assembly GCF_048544455.1). Taxonomy (NCBI): domain Eukaryota; kingdom Viridiplantae; phylum Streptophyta; class Magnoliopsida; order Caryophyllales; family Caryophyllaceae; genus Silene; species Silene latifolia. The sequence continues at coordinate 21,663,290 of NC_133538.1, read as the reverse complement.
ATTCATCTCTACTATATACACATATGATTTCGAAATATGTTTAAAGAATTTTATCCTTTGAAAAATGATTTTAAAACTATTAAAATCGTGCCATTAAAATGCTACCCAAAGTTATAGTAGAAACAGCTATAACTTTAAGTTTGGTAAGTAAAGTTATAGGTGAAATAGCTATAACTTTACCTTCCCAATATTCTTTTCTCAAGATACCGTCATTAGATGAAGACCTATACTAGCTAATCTTCCTGGAGATCTTCAGTGATAGGATCTTCTCTTTATCTTGACCAAAAGCTCTTCATCTTGAGCTTGTTAAAGACTTGATCTAGCCTTTTGCTTGAGTGATCATCATACTTGAAACTTGTTACAGTTACTATGACGATTTAAGAATCTTCAATGTTATAGCTCAAGCTGCTATAACAATACTTGAATGATGCCGCACAAATCTTCAATGTTATAGCTAAGAATGCTATAACATTACTTGCTAAACTTGTAAACCTAAGTCAATCTAACAAAGACTAAACAAACGATTATGAGCAAGAGTATATATAAAACGAAGCACACACTTGTCATTATCAAAACTTAAATCATATATCTAAATGGTCCAACAAATTCCCCCTTTTTGATGATGACAAGTCTCTTATGATTTGTGACTAAGTGAACGTTCCCCCTCAACATAATACTATAAAAGTCATAGTCAGTCGAACGCAAGAACAATCCACTAATATACGAAGTATAGCATCTAAGGACCTTAAGAGATTAAAGGTTCTGACAAGGAGCAAGCTTAGGCAAATACTTAAGTCACGATAATTTCTTCCCCCTCTTGACATCATCGAAAAGACGAGAAAAGACATAAAACAACTAGAATGATATAGATCGAGACATGTATTAATCATGCAAAGAAAGATTATAAAACGAGAAAATAATCTACATTAAGCATGCCAAATATAAAATAAGAGTACTACAAACCAAAGTAGTCTAATTGCCAATGGGCCGAATAAGGATACAAGTGATAAAGCCAAATGGGCCGAATGGAAGAGCAAGCCAAAATGGGCAGAATTAGACAATTATTCAAAATAGAAAGCCTAATAAAAAGAAAAGCAAGGTAAGGATGATGATGGGTTAAGGGTAGTCGCGTTTCACGACATTTGGGTTCACATAACTAGGACGGGTCCTAAACTCAAGCGTTAAGACGATCAAAGCATGAGCGGACATGGTTAGCTTATGTCGTGAGACACCTCTCGAAATTGAGCACTTTCAATGACAAGCCTTTAGTAGCCTCGTAAACAACCCGCATATCCTCATGCATAGCCTTCCCTTCACGCCATATTGCCCCTCCTTAACTAGCTAAGTTAGCCAATGACCCGGAATGACGGACACACTCCTTAGCCGTCCTAGCCGCATCCTGAGCCATAGCATCAACCCGAGCTTCCAACCCATGCAAATAAGACAAGACCTCGGCAAGATCCGAACCCTTCGAACCCGAAGCCCCATTCCTGTCTTGACCCAGACCCGAGACCAATGCCGCAACCATCTTATTTTGTGCATCCATTTTCTCACAAATACTCGCCATAAACGAGTCCAAATTTTGTTCAACAACCGAGACCACATCCGACGATTTCTCCACCACATTCCCCTTAGCCAAAAACACCAAATCGGGTCCAATTGCACCAATCTTCATGAATTTAAGATGAGTGTCACACATCTCATCTCTAACTATTACAGCATAGCTAGAAGACCCAATTACCCCTTTTTGTTCCAAAAGCCGAGAGACCCACATACCATACGGCAAATCCAAAGTAGTATAAATTTTTTCCTCGGTGACGGAAATACTTTTTGGACGATTTTATGAAACACGAGACAAGGAAGACTAACTTTGGATCCTTCAAGCCACTTAGACATCAATACCATCTCATAACTTGACAATTTATCACGACCACCCCTCCTCGGAACAACCGTGTTCCAAAGAAAATTAAGAAAGAATTTCAATTTTGGAGTGAATGACCCCGCAAGCATATTACTTGACCCCGTAGCATCAACATCAAAAGACTTCTTAATTTTAAGCTTTTCTTCCTCCGTCACATCTCCCCATTCCGCACTCGGATTTATTTCGATCCCATCATCAGGGACCAAAACAGAGTACAAAAATCGGCAAGGGAGATTTTGACTTCGGATTCATTCACCATAGCATGCAACACGTTATTTTTTACGGAGACAGAAAAATAAAACTGGATTACCTCAATAGGATAAACCGGACCAACAAAGGAACTAACTTTCTTCCAATCTTGAAAATTCAAGAAATCCGTAAAAAATTGTAAAGCTTCAATTTTCCCATACCATTTTTCGGAGTAAGAACGACCACCATGAATACCATACCGCATAACATTGTTGACTCGGGTTCTTTCGTCCGCGGTAAGTCGAAGCTTATCAAGTCCCGATGATGTTGCATTTGGCATATACTCTCGGAACATTGCTCTTTGATGACCTTCTTGAGTAGCTATGACCTCGGTTTCCTCCACCGAGCCTTCAAACCCTACGGCCTTCTTCCCCTTATTTAACTTCAGTCTTTTCCCTTCTAAGTTAGGATCAACCCGGTTATGATCAGGATTAGATGGTTTTTGGTTTGATGAAGGTGAGGGAGTTTTGAGAGGGACATAGGTTTTGTTGCATGGTGATTTGGAGGACCCGGTCCGAGTTATGGACCGAGTTGAGGGTGAGTGGAGGCGAGTTGAGGGAGGAGTCATGATGATGATTTGATTTTGGAGGTTGAGTGTGGAAGGGTGTAGAAAAATTAAATATTGAGAGTTGTGTGTTGATGGTGACGGTAGAGGGTGGGGTATTTATGGGGAGTGTTAATTGTGAATTATGGTAAAAGAGGTTGAGTGAGATAAGTGATGCGTGTCCTAAATATGATGTTTTACACGCATTTCAGATCTCATATGTGTAGTTTATGCTACTATTCTCCCTATTTCCGTCTACTTTCGTGTTTTTGTATACTTTTGCAGAAATGTGAAGAATCCAGCAGAAATCAAGCCGAATCCGTCCCTAAGTACCTTGCATTGCGTTTGACGTGAAGTATTTACTCAAGAAACGAACTTGGTGCGTATTTCGAGGCCTGAAAGATGACTTTACGTGGCTTTTTGGAGCAAACTATCAGCTAAAGTGGTCGATCGACTGGTGCCTATGGTCGATCGACCAGAGCACGATTTCCAGTAGCTCCTGTACAGCGCAGTTCAGTCGATCGACCGGTCCCAGTGGTCGATCGACCAAACCGATAATCTGACGCAAATTAAAAGAAAGAGAAGTTAGAAGCCCATTGTAATTAGGTTTTAGGAATAAGTGTTACGTTATATTCCTATATAACGTAACCTGATGTTTTGAGAATATTATCAAGTCTTTTATTCATTCAGTTTTTAGGGATTCATTGAGATTTTGAGCCTAAAAATAATTAGGGTTCATAATTCCGCAAGACAATTTATTGTTGCTTTCGGATTCTTCTTCTTGCTTTCTACAGGTAATTTACTTTCTTAAATTTCAGTTTTATCTTTATTCGTTCATAGATTAGAAATTGCTAGTTAGATTTCCCAAAGCCATATTATTGTTTGATGTTAGTTATTCATTTAGTTAATTTAAATATGAATTCGTTTTCTCTATTAGTAAATCTTATCGTTGTTATCATCAATATCATGAGTAGCTAAATCCCGTGTGCTAAGATGTAGGGAATTTGTAGGTTAGACGACTTCAATCCAGGCGACCTGTTTCGGGCTCTGGTCGATCGACTGGGTTAGTTGGTCGATCGACTGGGGCCGTGTTAGATTAGCTACGTTTTAATTAATTAAATTGCTATATTTGACGAATCGAGTGCACGCGACTAGTTGAATGTTTAGGATTTGACCGACCCGTTAAGATCGAAAGATAGAGAAGGGAGATAGCCTACCTAATTAAGACGACTAAATTAATAAGATCGAGAGATAAGTTAATTTAGATTCATTAATCAAGAACGAAAGTTGGTATTAGTGAGATTAGGGACTCGTAGCTCAGGCCGAAAGGTTGCTACCTGTTAAATTGGACCGAGAGGACTTTTTATTTTTCCCGTCTAACATGCTTAAGACAGTTTACCTAGAATTGCCGCCGTCGAAACTACAGTGAACCGACCATCTTAGCATCTTTTTTAATATTTGATTTCATCCATTTATTTAGTTTACTTTTAGTTTCATTGCCTTTAGTTATAGAACAATTCAAAACAAACCCCCACATATTTGGTACTTTAGACTTAAATAAGACAACTATTAATTGCATCGCCTCTCTGTGGTTTGACCCTGACTGCCACTAGCTACAGTAGTAGTTTGGATTATAAATTTATCTTTGGTACTCTACGACGGTATCAAATTTTGGCGCCGTTGCCGGGGAGGCAATTGTTTAAATTTTTAGTTGTTTTTATTTTAGTCTTTTCTCAGTTTAAGGGACATCTGTTCCTTAAACTATTCTCATATTCTACTTGTAGTTTCCTCTTATGCGCAGGTCACAGGGTGGTGAATTACTACCGTTCAATCCTGAGATTGAGAAGACTTTGCGTGAGTTGAGACGATCATCTAGAGTATTGCCGACAGAGGAAGAGCTGAGTACTCTGTCCAGTTACTACGAGAACGAGCTATTCGAGGAGGATCCACCTTCATCTCCTATTTCTACTTCATCAGCTGAGACCGTCACATCTCCAGATATGGCTGAAGAAGCTATTATAGCCAGTCACTCCGAGCCGAAAGCTAAGAATATCTACAAGGGATTCGCATTGCCTGCCGGGACGGACAGAAAATTCGAACCGAAATCGGCTTACATTACCTTGGTTGAGAGAAACCAATTTGGGGGAGCTGCAAATGAAGATGCAGCTAAGCATATGGAGACATTCATTGACTACTGTTGCTCCATACCCCCACCAGCAGGTGTGACTTCGGATCAGGTAAAGGAGACAATGTTCTTATTTTCGCTCCGTGATGCTGCTAGGGAGTGGTACCGAGATCTGGATCGAGCTGCTAATGGGATTACTGATTGGAATTCATTGGCCTTAGCGTTTTATAAGAAATACTTTTCTGCGTCGAAGACCAATGCGATTAGAGCTTAGATCACGAGCTTTAAACAGGGTCCTGATGAAGATTTTCATGAGGCATGGGTCCGTTTTAAGAGACTGGTGCGAACTATTCCGCACCATGGGTTTGAGAAGTGGTTTCTGTGCAACCAGTTCTACAATGGTCTTTATGATGATCAGAGAGCTATCCTAGATGCTGCAGCTAATAGGAGATTTCAAGAAAATAGCGGTGAGACAAAGGGGTGGAAAATCATCGATGACATAGCCATCCATAAAGCTGAGCATGGGAATTCTAGAGGAAATCAGAGGAGGTCAGCTGAATCACCTGTTGTAGGTGCAATAGAGGCCCTTACTGCGAGATTCGACAAGATAGACTTTGGTGGATACCAAAAAGGAGGTATATACAAGGTTAATGCTGTTTCAGACGGTCCCTTTTTATGCAAAAGATGTGGAGCTGAGGGACATGTTTCGGATTTTTGTACTAGTTCGACTGAAATATGTGCTGCCTTTCAACATTATAGGCAGACTGGTACATATCCCGATCCCTCTAATGTCCACCCCAATTTGAGGTGGACCAAACAGAATGTCCTTAATCCGGGTCCACAGCAGCAGGAGCAGCAGAATTATGTGCCTCTCAAAAGTAGCAGCAGCCATATCAAAAGCCTCCGTATATTCCTCAGCAGCAGCAGTTCTAAAGTTCCGATTTTACTGAGTTGAAAAATTTGTTGCTGAAGGAGTCCAAAGCTAGAGTGGCCGGGATGAAAATGTTGGAGAGCCAAATTGCTCAATTGGCTAGCAAGAGTGCAACTCGAGCTCCGGGGCATTTACCGTCGCAGTCGGATCAAAAAGAGACTCTTAATGCAATTACTTTGAGGAGTGGGTCTACCCTTGATGGGCCCGCTATGGTCGAGGAAGCTACTGGAAAAGATGAGGCGGAACCAAGTAAGAAGAAGGCAGTAACGAACAGTGGCAAGAAAAAGATGACTAGCAGGTATATCAGTCGATCGACTGATACACCTGGTCGATCGACCAGTCTGCACAACAGTACAGGTTCTGGTTCTGAGGAAGTCAGTCGATCGACTAACACTCATGGTCGATCGACTGAACACGCTGCTGAAGTTGAATCTTTTCGTCCTCCAATGCCAGATAACTTGAGGGACCACTTATTTCGGGGTACGACGACTCCGAAAATATTGAGGCAAGACCCAAATGCTGATGGGTCAGTCCCGGTTCCAAAGTATGACCCGATGACGATTAATGGTTCATTTTTGAGACGGTCTGAAGAAGGTTCAAGCTATAACAAATACAAGGTAGTGGATTTTCAGCCTAAATCCACTGATGCCGGTATGAGAGACTTAGAGGAGAGGGCCAAGTTGCTTCTTACAGCCCCCTATCCAGAGAGATTAGTGCCGACAAAGGAACATGTATCATTTAACAAATTTGAAAATGTTATTCGTAGCTTAAATGTGCAAGTTCCTTTCTTAGAATTGGTTAACCAAGTGCCTGCTTACATGAAATTTATGAAGCAACTTTTGTCTAAAAAGAAGTCACTTGGTACTGTGCAATCTGTCGCACTAACTGAGGAGTCATGTTCTTATTTAACTCATACTGCACCCCATAAGCTAGAAGACCCAGGTAGTTTTTCAGTCCCATGTAATATTGGCACCTTTTCTATTGAGAAGGCATTATGTGACCTAGGAGCCAGTATTAGTGTCATGCCTTTGAGTCTTGCTAGGAAGTTGAAATTGACTAGGTTTGCAGTTACCAACATGACAGTACAGATGGCTGATCGTTCTGCGGTCCAGCCTATAGGAGTCTTAGAGGACATTCCTGTGCAAATAGGAAAGTTCTTTTTCCCTGTTGACTTCGTTGTGCTAGATATGCCCGAAGATGCTCACATACCTATCATTCTGGGTAGACCATTTCTGCACACTGCTGGTGTAGTTATAGATGTTGGCTCAGGGACATTGACTTTTAAGGTAGGGAAACATTCCATTGTCTTTGCCCAAACAGCTAAGAAGAAAGACCCCATGTGGCCAGTAACTTGTAATGTGGTTTCTGAAAATAAATCCTATTTTGTGCTTTCTAATATGCCTGCCCCTATGCCTATTCCTATTGTAACACCTCCGCCCCAGATTGGGAGCAAATTGGAGGAAGATTCTTCTGTTTTAGATATTGCAGGAGCTGGTTTGGGGAAGGAAGAGCCGCATGTTGCTCCAGCTGTGAAGGAGCCAATCGTTCAAAGAGGCGGCTTAGGATGTCTTAGCTATGGCACTGAGGAGGAGCCTGATGAGGATCCAGTCAAAGTGACGGAGTCCGATTTGGTATTTGATGAGCCAGACGATGTCATTGATTGGGAAGATATCAGAGGTGTTGATCTGTTGAGTTATGCGGATATTGGAGTGGCTAGGAGCCCCGTTGAAGAGATGAGTTCTGTAGAGGCTACTTCTTGTAGCCGGAAGCCGAGCAAATGGGCCATTCCGTGGCCATTCTTGATCAACTATTAGTTGATTTACTTTTCTAAAAAGACACTTTATTGCTTTCGTTAAACTTTCTTTTTATTGCTTTTGTGTGCGCGAGACTTCGCTTTAATTCAGTTTGCTTAGGATTTACAAACTCTAGACTTTACATTTAGGTTTTGCGCAATTTTAGGCGCGTTATTATGTGCATTTACATATTTATAAACCATATTAGCTCGAGTTATTGAGCTAATTCGAAGAAATCCGAACTTACAGCAGGTTTCTCAGTCGATCAACTGGTCATCTTGGTCGATCGACTAACTGCAACAGTTACAGAAGCTACTGTTCGTGTCACCCTGGTCGATCGACTGGGTGATGTGGTCGATCGACCGCCCAGCGCTGCTGTACCTGTTTTCAATCACTCCCCTGCTGTGTTTGGCCGTTTTGCGGAATTGAGGGAGTCTTCTCTCCACTTTATTCTCCGACATATTTCTGTTTTTCTTCCGTTTTTTATTTAATTTTTGCACATAATTACCGCTTCAACATTGCTTTCTCAGAATTATGCGTGGTTTTGTTTGTGTTTTCAGGTACTTATTGGTAGCACTGCTGGCTACTGACACCTCCTAGCTCACGCTGGTTTTGGGAGGTTTTCTTTTGCTGCGCTTAAAGTCTTGTGAGTTTCCGAGTTCCACTTCATGTCCTTTTTATTAATTTTCTCGCAAAATCCCATTTCCTTTGCTATTTTCATTATATGATTTTGCAAAATGGGGACATTGTGTGATTTGGTTTGGGGAAGGATTTTACGTTGCATTCATATGTTTTATTGCATTTCTGTCTCATGTTTATTTCAGTTTGCATTGTTTATTTCATTTCCTATTTATATTGAAAAATTCAATAAATTTGAAAAATTTGAAAAAATTCAAAAAAATTGCACGTTTATTTTAGCATATAGGTTGAGTCGGAACGGTAGTATTTCAATGATGACATTGCGTTTACATCTGTTTTATGCCTAAGCCGTGCTAAATTGACATGTTATTAGTAGAATCATTTGCATAGTCTACGAGTTTTCGTTAAATATCTTGCTGAACTTTAAACTTGACTTAAAATTTTGGCAAGCTACTTATATTTCTGAGTTTTAGAGCCTATAACTGGTGACATTCATGACCAGTTTATTTGGGATGTGAGTAGTTACTCCTTATGAGACATGTTATATCAATATGCATAAATATGAACTTAATCTGCTTAATACCTGTATGCATTCGGGTTCGTGGTTAGTTGACACATGTGGAAGAGGTCACCCTCTTTATTCATTTCTCCCATAAGCTTCACACTGCCAGAAATAGCCTTTTTGTCCCGTTAACTACATCCTACATTTAGCCTGCCCTTGTCAAGCTAGTAGTTTATGTTCTTGGGATTGTTACTTCGTTTTTGGTAGCTAATGCTCATTTTGAGATGATGTTGGGAAGATGAAAAAGGAAAGAAAGAGAAAAATAGAATAGAAGAAAAGAAAGAAAAAAAAGGAAAAATAAGTTCGATCTATGGTCGGTCGACTGGACTCATTGGTCGATCGACTGAAGCCCGAGAAGAGAAAGAAATCAAAATTGCATAATTCAAAGTCTTTATTAAATGGCGATTTTTGCTCCCATGTTTCATTTGTATCTTATGGGGAGTTGATTAATTATGGAGATGGTGAGATTTGTGCTTGCTAATAGCACCGTTTCGATTGAAATCTTGAGCAAGAAGTTGGATGTTGTTATAATTTGCTTCCCTTAGTTACTAGCTTGGCTTTTAACTCTGTTTTTATCCAAATTTATTTTAGCCTCTTCTTACCCATACCTCACATATACATATTTACCTCGGCATGTGTCATGGTCATTTGTTTGGTTGGAATGCATATGTATGGCTGTAGAGATTATTTTCATATTAGATTGCAGGCATGTTCTTATAGGTCGTAGTTAGGTGAGTGTCATTACAAAATGAATTCTTCCTATCTTTTACAAATTTTCACCTGTGCTTATGTGTGATATGAGCGACCCGTGAGAGTCCATAATGATAAGTCTCTATAAGTTGATGGTTCAGAAGTTTTTGACGACTACATAACTCGTTTTCACGATTCACATTGCTAATTGATTGTTAGTCGTTGCATTAAATTGGTTTAGGCTTTACATGTTGCATTTCGCTCTGAGAATTGAACTCGTTCCATTAGGTTTGAGGATCGAGTCTTGTTCTTGCTTGGGGACAAGCAAGGGTTTGGTTTGGGGAAGTTTGATGCGTGTCCTAAATATGATGTTTTACACCCCATTTTACACGCATTTCAGAGGTCATATGTGTAGTTTATGCTACTATTCTCCCTATTTCCGTCTACTTTCGTGTTTTTGTATACTTTTGCAGAAATGTGAAGAATCCAGCGGAAATCGAGCCGAATCCGTCCCTAGGTACCTTGCATTGCGTTTGAAATGAAGTATTTACTCAAGAAACGAACTTGGTGCGCATTTCGAGGCCTGAAAGATGACTTTACGTGGCTTTTTGGAGCAAATTATCAGCTAAAGTGGTCGATCGACTGGTGCCTATGGTTGATCGACCAGAGCACGATTTCCAGTAGCTCCTGTACAGCGCAGTTCAGTCGATCGACCGGTCCTAGTGGTCGATCGACCAAACCGATAATCTGACGCATATTAAAAGAACGAGAAGTTAGAAGCCCATTGTAATTAGGTTTTAGGAATAAGTGTTACATTATATTCCTATATAACGTAACCTGATGTTTTGAGAATATTATCAAGTCTTTTATTCATTCAGTTTTTAGGGATTCATTGAGATTTTGAGCATAAAAATAATTAGGGTTCATAATTACTCAAGACAATTTATTGTTGCTTTCGGATTCTTCTTCTTGCTTTCTACTGGTAATTTACGTTCTTAAATTTCAGTTTTATCTTTATTCGTTCATAGATTAGAAATTGCTAGTTAGATTTCCCAAAGCCATATTATTGTTTTATGTTAGTTATTCATTTAGTTAATTTAAATATGAATTCGTTTACTCTATTAGTAAATCTTATCGTTGCTATCATCAATATCATGAGTAGCTAAATTCCGTGTGCATAGATGTAGGGAATCTGTGGGTTAGACGGCTTCAATTCAGGCGACCTGTTTCGGGCTCTGGTCGATCGACTGGGTTAGTTGGTCGATCGACTGGGGCCATGCTAGATTAGCTACATTTTAATTAATTAAATTGCTATATTTGACGAATCGAGTGCACGCGACTAGTTGAATGTTTAGGATTTGACCGACCCGTTAAGATCGAATGATAGGGAAGGGAGATAGCCTACCTAATTAAGACGACTAAATTAATAAGATCGATAGATAAGTTAATTTAGATTCATTAGTCAAGAACGAAAGTTGGTATTAGTGAGATTAGGGACTCGTAGCTCAGGCCGAAAGGTTGCTACCTGTTAAATTGGACCGAGAGGACTTTTTATTTTTCCCGTCTAACATGCTTAAGACAGTTTACCTAGAATTGCCGCCGTTGAAACTACAGTGAACCGACCATCTTAGCATCTTTTTTAATATTTGATTTCATCCATTTATTTAGTTTACTTTTAATTTCATTGCCTTTAGTTATAGAACAATTCAAAACAAACCCCCACATATTTGTTACTTTAGACTTAAATAAGACAACTATTAATTGCATCGCCTCTCTGTGGTTCGACCCTGACTGCCACTAGCTACAGTAGTAGTTTGGATTGTAAATTTATCTTTGGTACTCTACGACGGTATCAATAAGGAAGGTGGAGGTGACGTGTGGAATTTGGTAGGTAAATATTCTCCTTTTTTTTAATTATTTACTTACCATAAAATAATATAAGTGGTCGGGGTAGATAATTTATAAGATATGATAAGATAAGATATGACAAGAGATAAAATTTTGTTAGAGAATTTCGGTTAAGGGAAAAATAAGGAGGCAATTTGTTACGACTTTATGATTCGTAATAAAACTCAAAATATACATGACTAGCAAATGGATATTCTCATATTATAAAATAACATTTGACATAAATAAATTTGCAACAAAAAATACGAACACAGTCATACAATCTTGTCAAATTTAGTCAGTCATACGGAGAGTAGAATATTTGTGACAAGTTTAGTTGCCACCAATTAAACCAATTTCCAACCGTAAAATCTCAAAACGTTCTCTAGCCAATGCTTTGGTAAAAATGTCAGCCCATTGTTTTTCTGTACTACAAAATTCCAGTCTTATGTTGCCCTTACTTACATGATCACGTAGAAAATGGTGTCTGATGTCTATATTCTTAGTTCGTGAATGTTGTGCCGGGTTCTTAGATATGATTATAGCACTCGTGTTGTCGCACAAAATAGGTATACACCCAACATTAACACCGTAATCACATAATTGTTGCTTAAGCCATAAAAGTTGAGAACATACCAATCCAGCAGCAATGTATTCGGTTTCAGCTATAGATAGCGCAACGGAATTTTGCATCTTTGACCCCCACGTAATGATACACGGTCCAACAAACGTGGTTGTGCCGGAAGTACTTTTTCTGTCAAGTGAACAACCTGCATAATTTGCATCTGAATACCCTATGAGATCGAAATTACACTCAAGAGGATACCACAGATATAATTTAGATGTACCGATTAAATACTTCAAGATTTTCTTAATTGCAATCATATGGGATTCTTTAGGGCACGATTAAAACCGAGCACATACGCATACACTAAACATAATATCCGGACGACTTGCAGTTAAATAAAGAAGTGAGCCAATCATACCTCGATAAGTCGTCTCATCGACAAACTTACCGTTTTCATCCAAAGTCAACTTCTTCTCAATACCCATATGAGTTAGCTTAGAATTAGCATTTTCCATACCGAATTTATTGATTAGCTCCTTGATGTATTTTTGTTGGTGTATCATAATTCCTTCAGAAGTTGGTTGAATCTTGAGTCCAAGGAAGATCTTGAGTTCTCCCATCATGCTCATCTCGAATTCCGAGGTCATTAAATCTGAAAAATACTTGCATAAACGATTGTTAGTTGAACCAAAAATAATATCGTCAACGTATATTTGTACAACTAATAAATCGGAATCCTCAGTTTTCAGGAATAGGGTTTTATCGACAGATACTCTTTTAAAACCACTTTCAAGAAGATGTTTTGACAATCTGTCGTACCTCAACCTCGGAGCTTGTTTCAAACCATATAAGGCTTTATCTAATTTGAAAACATGGTTTTGAAACTTGCTATCGAGAAATCCTGGAGGTTGTTCGACGAAAACCTCCTCATTTAAATAACCGTTAAGAAATGCTGTCGTAACGTCCATTTGATAAAGTTTAATTCCTTTATGAGAAGCAAACGCTATTAATAGTCTAATAGCCTCAAGTCTGGATACAGGATTTACTCGTCCTCGAGTAAACTAAATGCAAACTAAAGGAACGGAAAGAAAAAGCTCAGAGCTAGCTACAAATGCCCACTTAAACCAACTTAATTCAAACAAACTAACACTTATAGCAAAACAGTCAAATGCAAATGAGTTGTAAGATGTTTATAATAAAGCTGAACCGTCGACCTTGCAAGACCTTTAATAATGGATTCTCCCGGATCACTCTTCTCTCATGAAGCAAAGGGCGAACATATATATGTAAGAGAGAAAGAAATATAGTCGCTCACCTAAACTACGACCCAGATAAACATGCATGCAACTGATATGATAGACAATTCTATCTACCGTACATACATTCCAACCAAACAAGGTCCGTCACAGCCGAGGGCTTACAAAAATATGGTAAAGTGAGGCAATGGGTAAGAAAAGGCAAAACATTTATGGGAATGTGGAGGTATAGGCGGTCAAGCTAGTACCTAAACAGAACCAAATAACAACATCCAATTCCAACTCAATTATAGAATCAAGCACATGCGCCCTTCATTTGGCACAAACTCACCAAACCGAACTGAAAATACTCCTCAATATATGTAAATAAAGCATAGGAGCAGAAACCGTGTCATCAAACAAAATCTTTTTTTTCCTTTCTTTTTTTTCTATTTTTTTTTCGGTTTCTTTCTTTCATCATTTCACCAAACCGAACTGAAAATACTCCTCAATAAATGTAAGTAAAGCATAGGAGCAGAAACCGTCTCATCAAACAACATCTTTTTTTTCCTTTCTTTTTTTTCTATTTTTTTCGGTTTCTTTCTTTCATCATTTTTCGTCTTTTTTTTTTCAATTCTTTTCTTTTTCTTCTTTTCTTTTTCACGTTTTTTCCTTTTTTTTTCTTCATTAATTACCAACTCCAAATCAGTGGATACACTTAGTATAATGAGCCAAGGGATGAGAGAGAAATTAGAGAGAGAAAATCCTCTCTAATCTTCTAACCGTTTAGCTTGTTCTTGAAGCAACAATGGCTCGGAATAAGAAAAACAACAAAAATCCCTCAAATTCATCGCAATCTTCTTCAAAAAATCAAAAAAATAGTGTTGAATTTCGTCTTAATAAGGGGAAAGCCCCACAGCATCTTCGATTTTCTTCGGATGATTTCGATTCTGACCTACAATCAATTATAGAGGATGAGGAGCTTGAAGTAGTTGAAGAAGTGGCACCTCAACAGGATGTGGAGAAGACGCCGCCGGCTAAACCTGTACTCCGATTAACGTCTGAGGATGTTGCTGGTGAGCTGAAATTCTGGTCTACCTCTGTTGTGTGTTACGTTTTAGGGGCCAATCCACCCAGCTCTGTTCTCACTGGTTATGTTAAGCGGGTTTGGCAGGGGTTTGGGGTGGATAAAATAGCATTTATGCCAAATGGATTGTTTTTGGTACGCTTTAAATCTAAGGAAAAGCAACAACTTGTGTTAAATAATGGTCATCTCATTTTTGACAACAAGCCGGTCATTGTGAAAGCTTGGGAGCCTGATATGGAACTTGTGAAACATGATGTTAAGCATGTTCCTATTTGGATTAAATTGTATGGCTTGGATGTAAAATTTTGGGGGACTGATTGTCTCAAGAAAATCAGTGGAATTGTGGGGGCTTACATTAAAAGTGATGAAGCCACACAGAATAGGGATTTCCTGGGATATGCTAGAACAATGGTGGAAGTAAATGTGGATCAGGAGTTTCCCAATGAAATTGGTTTTTTTGATGAGAATGGTAAACAGCACTGGCTTAGAGTCATGTATGATTGGCTTCCTATTACATGTGGCAAATGTAAGGGGATGGGTCATGAGACTGCTAAGTGTAGAAAAGGAGAAGGGAAACCTGCAGCAAAGGTGTGGAAACCTAAACCAGGGAATGCTGCTGCTGGTGCAAGTCCTGAGAAGAAGCAAGTTAAGAATGGTCTGTGCATCAGTGCTGTCCCGATGCGAGAAGGTGACAGCTCCATCTCAAACAGAAGAACGCTCTCTTTTGTTGAGAGGGGCATTGTTACTCAAGTGATGGTATCTAAACCAGTGGTTGAGCAGTCAATGCCTAGAAGACTCCTCACCAGGATGATGAGACAGGAGTCGGGGGAGAAAAGAGTCTTTATACCGGGAGGCTTGAGCTTCATGGAAGCTTTGAGTCACTCTATTCAGAAGACAAGAGATAGGATTGTTGAAAAGGGTGAATGCAGTAGGGGCCTTGTTGATAATGGGTAGTTGTGGATTTTGGAATGTGCGTGGTCTGAATAGTATCAATAAACAGCTAGAAATAAAGCATTTTCTTAATATGAATAATGTAGGTTTGTTTGGTTTAGTTGAAACTAAAATAAAAAGCCATAGTTGGAATAAAGTAAGGAATAATCTGTGTGAGAATTGGTCCATATGTACTAATTCTAGCCTACACAGTGGGGGTAGAGTTTGGTTATTATGGGACCCTTCTATGTTTGATGTTAATGTGAAGGATGTGACTGCCCAGGCCATACATTCTGAGGTGTATGATAAATTCAGGAGGAAAATGTTCTGGTATACTTTGGTGTATGGGTTCAATAAGGCTGCAGAGAGGGAGAGTCTTTGGAATAGCATTAGAGAGTACCATAGGGGCATCAATGGTCCTTGGATGGTTTGTGGGGACTTCAATGCTATTCTAGACTATAATGAAAGGATTGGTGGGGCACCTGTTTCTTATGCTGATGTTCTTCCTTTGGCCCAGGTTACTCAGGACTGCAATTTGGTTGATCGAAAGCGGCGGTGCATTTTTTACGTGGAGCAATAAGCATGAAATTGGTGATAAAGTGTATAGTAGAATTGATGGGTAATGATAAATGATGATTGGATCACTACCTTCCCCGACGAGTGTGGCAAATTTCCTCCCGAGGGGCTATTTGATCACTTTGTCCTGTCTCATTCCTTGGAATGTTCACTTCTTGACATCGTACTAAGTCTTTTAAGTACTTTAATATGTGGGCAATGTCTAAGGAGTTTGATTATACTGTCAGGAATTGTTGGAATACAG
The DNA here is from genome assembly GCF_048544455.1 of Silene latifolia. Taxonomy (NCBI): domain Eukaryota; kingdom Viridiplantae; phylum Streptophyta; class Magnoliopsida; order Caryophyllales; family Caryophyllaceae; genus Silene; species Silene latifolia. Next base: position 21,647,309 of record NC_133538.1, on the reverse strand, counting down.
TAATTCAGGGGACACCTATGTTTAGGGTGGTCCAAAAGTTGAAGCTACTGAAAAAGGCTTTCAGGACTTTGAATAGGGAGCAATTCAGTGATATTGAGAACCTAACTAATGTGGCTGAATTAGCTCTTAAAGATATTCAGATGAAGCTGGTGCAGGATCCACTTAATTCTGAACTTTGGCATACTGAGAAACTGTGTGCTGCAGACTTGGGAGAACTACTTAAAGCTCGAAATATGTTCCTTAGTCAAAAAGCAAAAGCAGCCTGGATTGCTGAGGGAGATGAAAACTCTTCTTATTTTCATTCAGTGATCAAAAAACGAAGAAGCCATAATAGGGTTTACAAAGTGAAGGATATTCGACAAAAGGAGTGTTGTTCTCCTGGTGACATTAAGGGTGCCTTTGAAGAATTTTATATGTCACTCCTTGGTGAGTCTAAGCCTGTGACTCCTATTAACCAGGCTATTGTCAGGATGGGGCCGTGTTTAACAGCTGAGCACAGAGCTGCTTTGCCAGCTCCCCTTTCTAATACTGAAATTAAGAGAGCAATGTTTGACATCCCTGGTAACAAAGCACCAGGTCCTGATGGCTTTGGGAGCCAATTTTTCAAAGATGCATGGCACATTATTGGCCCTGAGGTGTCTGCTGCTGTAAGGGATGTGTTTACCAAGGGAAAATTGTTGAAGCAATGTAATCACACTGTGATTACTTTGATACCTAAAGTTGCTATTCCTGATAATGTCAAGCAATTCAGGCCCATTGCGTGTTGTAACACTGTTTACAAGTGCCTTTCTAAGGTCATTTGTAATAGATTGAGAGATATTTTGCCTGATATTATAAGTCCTTCTCAGAGTGCTTTCATTAAAGGGAGGGACATTGTGGGGAACATTCTTATTTGTCAAGACCTCATCAGATTATACAAGAGGAAAGCATGCTCTCCCAGAGTGTTGATGAAATTAGATCTGCAAAAAGCGTATGATTCTGTTGAATGGGATTTTGTGCATGCTATGCTATCTGCTTTGGTATTCCCTCCTCAAACTATTGAGTTACTTATGCAATGTGTAACTACTACTTCCTATTCTATTGCTCTTAATGGAGAGACATTTGGTTTTTTCCATGGGAAGAGAGGGTTGAGGCAAGGAGACCCATTATCTCCCCTCCTCTTCACCATATGCATTGAATACCTTAGTAGGATTTTGGGGGTAGTTCAGAGACATAGACAGTTCAGGCACCATCCTCTTTGCAAACACATTGGCCTGACTCACCTTTGTTTTGCTGACGACCTGATCACTTTCTGTAAGGGGGATAGGAAGAGTATTGAATTATTATTAAATGCTTTTGGTTATTTCTCTAAGGCTTCAGGTGATGCGTGTCTTTTATATGATGTTTTGCATCCCTTTTTACACGCATTTCAGAGCTCATTCATGTAGTTTATGCTGCATTTCTCCCTATTTCCGTCTACTTCCGTATTTTGTACATTATTGCAGAAATGTGAAGAATCCAGCGGAAATCAAGCTAAATCCGTCCCCGAGTATCCTGCATTGCATGTGACGAGAAGTATTTGCTTAAGGAACGAGCTTGGTGCGCATTTCAAGGCCCAGAAGACAAATCCACGAGTCTATAGAAGTCAAGTAGCAGCTCAAGCAGTCGATCGACCAGTCCAATCAGTCGATCGACCAATGTTCGGGTTCCAGAAGCTACTGTTCACTGCCAAGCAGTCGATCGACCAGTCCTATCAGTCGATCGACCAGATTGCTATTTCAGACGTGAATTAAAAGACCGTGAATCTTGAAGCCCGTGAAGTTTAGGTTTTGGAATAATTGTTACGCTTGTTTGCTATATAACGTAACACAAACTTTCAGTTTAGGGATCGGGATTTTTATCTAAGTTTCATACAGTAACCTTCAGTTTTTGTTCATTCGAGTAATTAGGGTTTGGAACATCGTTTTAGCATTGGATTTCTGTTCTTGTTCTTAATCTTTCCTCTGAAATCTCGGTATTCTTTCTGCCCTAATTACAGTTTATTGCTTTATTTTCATCATTAGTATAGATTTGCTAGTTAGTATCCCAAAGCCAATTATCGCATTATCGCTATTCGTTATCTACTTTAAGCATGAATTCAGTAATCGTTATTAGTTTTATTGTTGTTTTTACCCTTAGCATGAGTAGCTAATTCTTTAGTGCTAGGATGTAGGCGATTTATGGCATAGGCGGCAATAGATCATACACGGACTGTCTCGCGTGTTGGTCGATCGACTGACATTGTAGGTCGATCGACTGATCTCGTAGGGTTTTATATTCGTTTTACTTGTTTTAATGTTGTATTTAACAAATCGAATGCATGCGACCAGTTAGATACCTAATTTATGATTGACCCATTAGATCGAAAGATAGGGAAAGTTATTTGACCATCAACTAAATCGACTAAACTGTGCTAAGATCGAAAGATAGGTATAGTTTAGACCGTTAGTCACTTTTCAGGACGAAAGTATTGGGGCTGGTGTCCTTAACAGTTAGTGCAAGGACTTATAAATCTCTAAAAGGATCAAAGGGCATACTTTTGGTATTATTATCAGTTGATCCACGTTTATCAATAACGGTTGGCTTGCTAGATAAGTTTGACGTTATTGTCATACGGATGGCGGTGATCAATGGTCCCTAAAAAAAGTCACACCTATAGGATACGTTTGAGAGATGTGACAGTATGAAAATACAGTCATGTTGATGCCAATTTTGACTAACCGGTTAGTCCGAGTTATTGACTAGTAATTAGTCAAACGTGATGTTGAGATATTTTATTTAATACGGATTAAATAAAATGGGCTAAGCGAATTAAGCGATTAATTCGTAAATTGAATGTAAACGATTTATATTCGATTAATGTATATTGAATAAATTAATTATACAATATCGTCTTTTGTCGACATGTATTAATACTTCAACTAACCCGTGTTATTAGTTGATATTTTAATAGCCGATAATATGAGAGATTTATAATAAAACCCGCGTTATATACATTTTAGCGAGACGAGTCGGATCACGAGTTAAATGAGGAGAAAGTGGAAAGCCCACTCCCTCCTCTAGTGACCCGCGGACCGAGGCAACAAAAGGAGAGCCTTCTCTCCTTTTGAAACCTAATTCATTTTTACAACAAAATTAGGGTTTTGGAGATCATTTCTCTCTGAAACCTAGATCTCACATCTGGTAAAAACTCACATCAAGTTCTCTCAATATTGCAAGGCAATTAGAGAACACATTTCTAGCACAAGGGCATATTCTCAGACGTTCTTGGGGGCAACAATTAGGAGGAGGTCTACTTTGATCTGTCATTGCCGAATTGCACTAGGACCGAAGGTTAATCCTTGCGCTTAATCGTTTTTCATTGTATTTCGTTTATGACCATATTTCACATGTTAAATTTACGTTATAGTCCTAAATTTAAAGGGTCTTATACGGATATTGCCCTACAAGTGGTATCAGAGCGAGGCCACGTAAATTTTCATTGTGATTTTTCATAAAACGATTTTGAAACGATTGTTTTTGTCTCGAAAACCGTGCCGTCACTTGTATTACACGGCTGTTTTTGTTTCTTTTTCGTTTTGTTCTTTTGCACATTGTTATTTTATACGGAGATTATAACAATATGTCAAGTTTTGTCAGATTGTAAATTTGTTTTGATGCGGTTTTGATCAAAATTGAGATGTTTTTGTTTCGTCAAAACTGTTTTCACGAGGGTTTCATGTTTTCAGAATGTTTTTGCCCTCGATCGAGCATGTTTCTACTCGATCGAGAGCCCTTCCTTGTTGTTTTGCTCGATCGAGTAATTGCAGTACTCGATCGACCTCTGTTTAAAACCCCACTGTTCGATCGAGAAGTCCTCGTACCCGATCGAGCGGATTTCTTGATAAAAGCCCTCGATCGACCTCGATCTTGTCGATCGAGTACTTTCTCGATTAGCATACCTCTCGATCGACTAGCAGTTCATCGATCGAGCCCTTTGTTCCTCGATCGAGCACTTTTGTCCCTGGATCGAGGGATTTTTGTTCAGCACTTTGAAAATTTATTCTTTTTGTTTTAAATTTTCTTTTGGCCTTAATATGTACTTTATACGGATATTGTACACTCGCTATGATTGTGAAACGGTTCACACACGTACCATTGAGTTATTTTAAAGCGTATTTAAAGTAACGGATTGTAATAGATTAAAATAAACTGATAGAAGCGGTTTTATCACATAAATTTTAATCGTTAAAAAGGTGGTTTGGATAAATTTAACATAATTACGGAATTATGTCACGAATAAATTTGTTTTAGTTGATGCATTTTATTTATCGTTAATTTTGAATGTTTTTGAATGCTTTTATTACGTATTTATTTATTTTACAAATAGTTGTAACTTAGTGTGGCCTTAGTAGAACGTGTTACCGTAATGATGGTGAAGGAAAGGTAGATCTTTATACCTAACAACATACTCATGTATGTATAATTTAATTTGTCATAAAATTAACTAATGATCTTATGCATGCAAACAAAAGATAAAATAGAGGAGAAATCATGTCCTTACATTGATTTTCGGTATATATGGGCACAAAAGAGTTCTCCTTCTCTTTTGTTCTTGAGCTATCCCTTAAATGGAAGAACAAAGACCCAAGACCCAAGTGTAGGATCTCTCCCAAGGCTTTATACCCAAAGCTTTCTCTTAATTAAAACCAATATTATGAAGACTAGATAATACTAATTTTGTGAGAAAATTGAACCAAAAATTTGGTCTCCTTATGCATCCAAGTGCACGTTTTTGGAGAAGAGGAGAGCAAGAAGTATTTGTGCTTGCTTTAACACTTATATGCAGCATCTTTTTATGAATGAATCATGACATGAATTATCACTTTGGACATATAAGTCAAGGTGGGGCAAAGAGAAGAAGAAAAAACATCAACCATTACACTACCAAAAACGTGTGGGACAAAGGGAGGTAGAAGGTTTATGCTCTTCAAAATTTCGGCCACTTTAGGTAATATGGGTCCATATTATCTTTGTCAATTTGTCAATATGTTACATATCATATGTCACATAAAATTGTTATGTATTTTTAACATATTAAAAATCAACGTATTAATAAAAATACGTCATATACAAAATTGACTTAGTAATTCATAATTACTTGTACCAAAATATTTTGCCAATTATAAATCACAACAACTTGTATTTATAATTATTCATTCAATTTCAATTGTTTCCTTAAACAATAATTTCATCCGAGTAATGATACAATTCGATTACTCAGACCGAATCTCATCTAAATGAGACACGTAAATTTTACTTCCAAAATCGTCAGTCAATTTTCAAGTAATTTAATTAACTCGTAACATTATACGATTAATTAAATAATCAATTAAGAGTGTTGCCCTATAGGTATGACCTAGGGGATCAACTGATCACCACCGTCGCACGACAATAATGTCAAACTCTAGTCAACCAATCATTACCGATATGTGTGGACCGATTGACAAAGTAAAAATACTTCCCAAATGTATTCTTTAAAATGAGATTTAATAATGATATTTAAATCATATGATCGCACTGTTGTTGAGGACACATTTCCCAACAATCTCCCACTTGTCCTCGACAAGTGTGCGTCACCAATTCTCTTGTCCTATTACTATCTCCCACTCAATGCAAGGTGTCTTTCGGTCGTACTTGCAAGTGATCATATCGAGAGTGGTTTCCTCGATCCGGAGAATAAGCGATTGACCGGATTTATCCACCATGGATACATTCCGAGCGTGGCCACGCATTTCGAGTTCATTACTCCTCGAGTGGCCCTGAGATATTGTTATAACCACGACAAAGGGGTGGACAATTCCTATCGCACTCATTCCCTTCGACTAGCCACAGCCATCATAACCCAAAATATGCCCATTTGACCCCATTTACGAAGGTCGTAGTAACACAAATCAAAGTTAATCTGGCGAGCTATCTTAGGAGAATAGTCTTTAGTCAAAAGAATCGACTCATTTGAATACTATAGCAGCTCTCGCCACGACCAGGCTATATAAATTTGATAGAACTCTATAAGCGGTCATAAGGCCCGACAAAATGTTCTAACATGATCTGCCTATGTGATCGACTAGTCATCTCACATGACTCTATGGCAGTTGAACTTGCCATCAATCGCATCACACTCTAGTCACTTCGAGACGTCACCTCATACAAGTGACTATGGGCGAATACAATGTTAATCCGTGTTCACTTTAACGGGATTCAATTGTCTCTACAACCCGTTTGGATGTAACAAAGTATAAAAGGAGTTTTTAAAGAAAAACTCGAACGACAAATGTGATTATCACATATGAATAGTCAATGCCCGATTACTATTTCATATTCTATAATCTAATTTGATCTTGTACGTAGTTGTTTATTTCAACTCAATTGAAATGACATGACTCATCATGTTTAGCCTTTGATAAGGCTTTGGTTAGTAGGTTTTATCAACTTCTTGTACCTTACTCAACCTTACTACATACTCGTTTTCCTTTGTAATGTATACATTTGCATTACAAAACTTTCGAAAGTGCGTGTCGAGATCCAATCAAGACATAGGACCTCTAGCAGTAGAATAGCTCCCACTTTGTTTTCACAAAGTGTGCGGGACTCATCCTTCTTGCACATCTCATGTTTGCAAGTGTACTCAATTTCCGTTATAAATATCTCTCATTGTTCTTTATTGTCTAAAACGATTCTAGAAAATCTACTTCTTAATTATCATAGCCACAATGGTTTCTTAACCATCCTAATGTGTTTTGATTATGGTTTTGTCGGAAACCATGCGCAATCTCAATTGTCAATTGTCACTTGTGTAATACCCTTACACAAAATTGCATCACAAACACTTTGCATTACTTCCTTAATACTTCTGCAAGTACTTAAGGGTAATCTTCATGGCTTACTTGATAAAGATTTCTTAAATTCGATTTTGAAAACAATTCATCATACTCAAAGTATATGAAGTGTTATACATCATTACTTATTTAATTGATCCGGCAGCGGAAGCAAATGGAATCAATCAAACATGTTCAATTTAATTGAACTAGTCATGAATCTTATCAACATAAGACTTCTTATTGACGCTAATATCATGTGGATTTATCTACATAAATCTAGATATTAAAGATGTATTATTTTACTCCAAAAGTCTTAAATCATTCTCAATGATCAATATGTCATTCACATATCGGACTAAATAAAATTTCCGTAACTCCCACTAAACTTCATGTATAAAAACAACTTCTCGTCTTATCGAGAAAAATTTTATAACATGATCAAAAATATTGATTCTAACTCATTGATGTCCTACTTAAGACCCTCTCTTAAGTTTCACATTATCTTAGGATTGCAAGAATCTATTAAAACTCATGACATGTATTGAATACATTCCTTCTATTGAAGAAGTGGGTTTTAGATTCACTTTCGTCGTATTCATATCCTCATAATGAAACACAATCCCTAAGAAGATCCAAATAGACTTAAGCATTTCAATTAGTGCAAAACCCTTTGCTATCAATCTTGCTTTGAAATATCTCTTTATTAGTGCAAAACCCTTTGTCACTAATCAAGCCTTTATTTCGGATTTTCATGGCTCTAAGCCTTGTATTGAGTTGTGACTTAAACACTCTTATGTAAGTCATATGTTCATTACTTTCTAGAAGTAATCAACTTGAATCAAACAATTTCTTTTGTAAGTTATAAGCTCTTTAACTTTCTTAAAAGTAGCTTGAATTCATCATTTTTAACAAGTGATGAATTTAACCTCCTAGGTTTTAAAGAAACAACGTCTTACACAAAACGTCTTATGTAGCCAAGAAAGACCTGTTTCTTGCGACATGACATTCTTTGTGGCTCTTGAATAATTTTCTCCCACTCTGTCTTCTAGAATAAACTTGTATTTTAGAAAGACAGCTTCACGAGCCACAAACCTGGTGTACTCGTGATTATCATAAGGAAAAATGAGCATTTGTTTCTTGTGAAAACTTACAAACATGGTACCCTTACCATTTCATATCTCATATGATTCTATTTAGTGGAAAAACAATTTAGACAAAAATGATAAAATCCCCAAAAGGATCAAGTAACTCAAAGTAACTTGATTGAAATCCAAACCATATCGAATAGCGTTTGGTTTCTTATCCAGCCACACATTACTCCATAATGCGTGCTAAGAGAGATTAACTTGTGATACTATATCACATTTCCTTTGGCTTATATCAAAGTCTTCACTTTGATAATCCCATCACGACTAAATCGTGATTCCTTGAACTCTTTGAACTTCTTCAAAGGATTTCTCTATTTACCTCATCAACTTAAATCGTTGGTAAAAGAAAATGATCAACCTATTTTGGATCAATGATTGACAACCTCGATCTCCTTTTCAACCAAAAGGCACGAGACATCTTGCTTTGAATACAAGATACGCATATACCATTGACAATCTAATGGTTTCAAGAGTACTCGATAACTCTTTGCGTTCATCATTCCAAAATTTAAGGTTTAATCTTGGGTTACCAATTTGAGTCTTGCATCATCTTCATGATATATCATTCTAGTTTGGTTTAGAATATTATCACCTTGATAATGGGCTAGCCATACATCAAATCGTGGTGTATAGGGTCACAAAAAATGAAACCTTCTTTGTATCTTAACAAGTTTGTATTCTTATTTAGAGTTTTTGTACTTAATAGTCACAGTTAAGTACAACTCCAAACCCAAAAACTAGATTTAGTACACAATGACTCTATCTCTCGACTTCATTATTGCCAGTCGTCATATTCTAATCATCCTATGTGTCAAACATAATGATGAAAACCACCATTGGTTTCTAATATTGACGAAGTAGTACTAGCAAATTTATGTTCAATCAAATAAACATTTAAAGAAGAAGATCCCATTAGATGTCCCACAACTAATTTGTTGATTCTTCAATAATTTGGGGTAGTTTCCTTTCTCGTGTCCAACATTTGAGACAATGGAAACTTTATCGGTCGGGATTGATAGGTTTAGTATCGTCATTCTCAACAACTTTACTTTTAACATTACCTTGTATCAATTCCATTATAATCTTTACTTCTTGAACCTCGTTCTCATCTTAACGGTTTAAGAGAATGCTCCCACTCATTTCAATGAGTCTTTGCTTTGAGAAGCAAAATTGAATTCATGAAGAACACTCTTCATTTGTTTGTTTTAGTCTTAAAAACTTTCATTGAGGTGGTTGCGTTATTTTGGTCAATTACGAATTCTGACAAAACTAATTACCAAAACAATCATTTCAAGGTACTTAATTCTTTTAAGTACATGAAAAACAATCCATTGTAAGTAGATGTGTTAGTCTAGAATCAAAAACCTGTTTGATAATAGATAACTTTAATCTATACTCTTTGCAAGAGATCCTTAGCAATGGTTCATATGAGGTTTCAGAAGCAAAATTCAAATTTGTCTCTAGTTACGATGTTTTAATGGAGATTTGAATCGAAATCGAAATAATATCGTATATGAATTGTGGTAAAGAAATAGAACAATATGATAACGGAACAGTGGAAAACTTAACATTTATCGTTTTAATAATACTTGTAGATAACAAGTTTTATGCATTTTTCTAGTGACCTCTACCCAACTAGATAAATGATTCCAAGACCCAAATTCATATCGACTTAGGCACGGTGTGGCCGATGAAACCTTCATCAATATAACTCGGTGGATTAACTCTTTAATCGATTCTACTTTTAGAACTCTTGGTCGATAAAATTACATTAACATTTATCTTTAGCCCAAAACACATTCAACAAGGGGACGGTGTGGCCGATGAAACCCTTATCGAAAAACTTTTGTTGAGTTCAATCCAAATTTCGAATAAATGTGTCCATGATCCAAACCCACATTAACTTGGGCACGGTGTGGCCGATGAAACCCTCATCAACATGAATTCGGTGGATTGACATTCATCACCCACTTCCCCTACGTAACAAGGTTTGTACCCCGGTGTGGCCGAGTGCACTCCCTCACGAAATAGGTTTTCATGGTTTCTACTATTTGGTAAGGCTATATCTCAATTGATTGTTTTAGCGAGAGGTCATGTCAATTTATTATCTATCACGTTTTAAGTGAACTAAAGCGGTGAACTACGATAATTGTAATTGACACGGTCGAAGGACTCGATAAGATGATGATGCATGTTTTAGTTATGGCGATTTAGCGATGCATGCGACATAAATAAAATGCAAAACATAATAAAATCCTAGTATGGCCTTCCTAGAAATAGAAAACTGTTTAACTATTACATATTCGGAAACCAACTCCATTGGTCCCTTGAACTTCGGTTGTGGCACGCATCTCGAGGTAACACCGTCTTTATGTATCGTCATTTTGAAGAAATCCGTCTTTGGGAACTCCGGAATGAATTAAAATTACATAATGAATTACATAATTCCTATTATACATTTGTAACTATAATAAAAATAAATCTATTAAATTACAAGACGGTGATACGAGATCACAATAAAAATTACAACCGAATCGATATTCCCATACATTTCGGGTAATACCAATTAAAAACTAAGGCCATACTAAGCAAAATTACATAATTAAAAAATTATATAAATAAAAGACATTCAACAATTGAAATATGCAGCATTATAATATGTATGAACATGCCCAATTTTATGTTAAATCGCCTTTAAATTTGCCAATATCATATATTACTCGGTTTTTACGGATTTGCGTGATTCAACATTTTACAATCACCAAAAATACATAAATTCATATTTATGCATAAGTTAATTACCCTAACTGTTTAGGACTCAAAATTTAGTCTTCACTAATAATTTGACCATAATTAACTCATATTTGTTCATAATGGACTTAAAATTATAATAAAATGCTATAAACTTCAAATAAATCATAAAAATTTCAAATAAATTCAAAATTTGAAATTTAAACTCATGAACATTCTGGAAAAATACCATGACACTCATAATGTTCAAAAACTTAGGTTAAAAAATTTCGAAATTTATCCGGAAAAACAATGTTGCGGTTTTATCGATTTTAACTAAAATAATCATAAAAATATGAGAAAAATTATTTTCACCAACTTTTCAATTTTAGATCTGAAAAATATAATAAAAAGCAACATGTTACGTTTTTCCTTAGTCATAGAGTATGTTTTAGCAATTTTCACTAATTAAGTCACTATTCATGCTATTTTTCTTCAAAAATCCATAAATCATGCATCAAGACTTCAATATAGCCAATTATTTTACACACATCTTGTAAAATTGCATGTGACAACATACTAAATTTATATGACCAGAATCGAAATTTATCTCATATTAACCTATTTTTCACCAAAAAACGAATTTAATAATGAAAAATTCATTTTTCGAGCATAACAACTCATAAAATTATGAAAATTTCCAGATCATCTAATAATAATATATGTGAAAACATATCCAAAAAGAACTGGAAAATTCGAAGTTTAGCTAATTTTCGTCCAAAAATGGCATTTTTATCATAAAAATCACATTTTAATGCCAATATTATATAATATGAACAATAAAATCCGTAAATTAACCAAAAATCCTAAAAATCATTTTAGGACCAGAAACTTATCATGCATGAATTAATTTCGTGATATATCATAATATCACAAATTTACAAGTTTTATATGTTAATCGTATAACTCGGAAAAACTATAACCGATTTGCATGCAAACAACCATTGCTCTGATACCAATTGAAGGAAAGGTAGATCTTTATACCTAACAACATACTCATGTATGTATAATTTAATTTGTCATAAAATTAACTAATGATCTTATGCATGCAAACAAAAGATAAAATAGAGGAGAAATCATGTCCTTACATTGATTTTCGGTATATATGGGCACAAAAGAGTTCTCCTTCTCTTTTGTTCTTGAGCTATCCCTTAAATGGAAGAACAAAGACCCAAGACCCAAGTGTAGGATCTCTCCCAAGGCTTTATACCCAAAGCTTTCTCTTAATTAAAACCAATATTATGAAGACTAGATAATACTAATTTTGTGAGAAAATTGAACCAAAAATTTGGTCTCCTTATGCATCCAAGTGCACGTTTTTGGAGAAGAGGAGAGCAAGAAGTATTTGTGCTTGCTTTAACACTTATATGCAGCATCTTTTTATGAATGAATCATGACATGAATTATCACTTTGGACATATAAGTCAAGGTGGGGCAAAGAGAAGAAGAAAAAACATCAACCATTACACTACCAAAAACGTGTGGGACAAAGGGAGGTAGAAGGTTTATGCTCTTCAAAATTTCGGCCACTTTAGGTAATATGGGTCCATATTATCTTTGTCAATTTGTCAATATGTTACATATCATATGTCACATAAAATTGTTATGTATTTTTAACATATTAAAAATCAACGTATTAATAAAAATACGTCATATACAAAATTGACTTAGTAATTCATAATTACTTGTACCAAAATATTTTGCCAATTATAAATCACAACAACTTGTATTTATAATTATTCATTCAATTTCAATTGTTTCCTTAAACAATAATTTCATCCGAGTAATGATACAATTCGATTACTCAGACCGAATCTCATTTAAATGAGACACGTAAATTTTACTTCCAAAATCGTCCGTCAATTTTCAAGTAATTTAATTAACTCGTAACATTATACGATTAATTAAATAATCAATTAAGAGTGTTGCCCTATAGGTATGACCTAGGGGATCAACTGATCACCACCGTCGCACGACAGTAATGTCAAACTCTAGTCAGCCAATCATTACCGATATGTGTGGACCAGTTGACAGTAAAAATACTTCCCAAATGTATTCTTTAAAATGAGATTTAATAATGATATTTAAATCATATGATCGCACTGTTGTTGAGGACACATTTCCCAACAGATGGAACACGGTCTTGGTTGTATTTTGAGATCTCGTATCTCCGTTTTGGATTTTTCACTTGTAATTACAGTTTTTTTTTGTATTTAGAATGTAAATAGGTTTATATTTGTAAATTTTAAATTGTAATTTTGAGAAGACCAAAGATGGAGATCGGATGTTCACTCCCGCTGCAAGGTCAAAGATGGAACATCAAGACAAGCTTTTCGGGTCCAACGGTGGATTCCAAAGTTGTATCATGTTCTTTTTACTAGGATAGGCCACACTAGGAATTTTATTTGCGTATTGCATTCTTTTATTTATTTTTCGTAACGATAATTTGCATCATATTCCGCCTAATACCAAACCACCTAATAATTGCATGAAAACTGACTCATATAGAGGTCACGCGTTAGTTTTCTATGACATTCATATGTCACACGATTTTAAGCCATCACCTAAATTAATTCATTCACGCAGACGCTAGTTATTTGTTCACTTAAAATGAATTAAAATTAAGTTGATGGGATCTTCCTCGTATAAACAAAATTGAGAACGGTCTTTATAGGTCAAACTCCAATGAGTCCCTTCTTCGTCGGTAGGCATAATATGACCCCTTCTACGTCGGGTAAGTTGGAACCGATTGACCTATTTTATCTCAACACTATGGTCACTCGTACGATCCTGTGATTATGGTGGACTATAGATAGGATTTACGGAAATCTATCGACCAAGAGTTCTTACGGAAGAATTAGCTAAAACAGTTAGCTTATCAATTTACGGAAATTGAGTCTTGGGATCACTTGTATTATTCTTGAGGGAGATCAATTATGCAAGTGCAATGAGTCTAAAATGAATTTTAAATAGACTTAAATCACCTCGATGAGTTGCTTATTTCGTTTTTGTTTTTCTTTCTTTTCAGTGTAGAACACGATCATTTAAACTGCTATAACGAAATGGCTGGTCCTACTAATGACCCAATGCCAAGTGCCACATTGGACCGTGAGTCCTGGCTTCGGATCTTCATGAATCAGATGAATCAGTCTACTCGACTGAAGAATGATGGATCAAACCGCGGACCGGGAGGCGGCATTACGGAATGCTGCCGCTGGACGACGGAAAGCTCAAATATCTAATTGAGCCCATCCCGCCAAACCCAGGTCCCACGGCTAGAGCTAATGAGATCGCCAAGTTTAACGATTTCTGTATGGAAGCGGGTGCGATTAAAAACGTACTCATTTTTGCAATGGAACCCAATTTGCAGAAACGCTTCATAGCCCATGGTGCAAACAAGATTTTCACCACGCTCACTAAGGAATTCTCGAAAGCACCGAGAATCGTGACCTATGAGCATATCACTCGCTTCTTTGATGCGAGACTCCAGAAGGGCCAACCAGTTAGCCCACACATTCTCAGCATGATTGAGAATGTCGAGAAGCTGGAGACGCTTGATTGTAAGATCAGCGAGAACATTGTTATTGACCGCATGCTTCATTCACTCCACGATGGTTTTGCGCTCTTTAGAGCGAATTACTATATGAATGATTTGAAGAAAAGCCCCATGAATCGCACTCCCTTCTCGTACGGATCGAGAAGGACATGAAGTTCAGTGGGAGCATGAAACAGGATGTTCTCGTTGTGTCAAACAAGGGCAAGGGTAAGGGCAAAGTTCAGCCAGGCCTAGCAGTAGGCAAACCAAAGTTTAAGAAGTCGGGTTCAGGTAAGAGTGGGCCTGGTGAGTCGAGCACCTCATCAGGCGCGACAAAGAGCAAGAATGAAAACATGGAATGCCATCATTGCCACAAGACTGGGCATTGGAGGCGTACATGTCCTGTTTATCATGAGGACTTAAAGGCAGGTCGCGTTAAACCTGTTGGTATGTCTTCATCCTCTTCTACTTTTATTCATATGATTGAGATTAACCACGCAAGTTACGGAACTTGGGTACTTGATACTGGTTGTGGTTCTCACTTGTGTAATCATGTGCAGGGGCTCCGAAACATCGAACCCCTCGTAAAGGGTGAGGTGGACCTGCGTGTCGGGAATGGAGCACGAGTGGCTGCCGTCTCGAGGGGAACATACGTGATCCAGCTTCCTAGCGGATTTGAGTTATTTTTATATAATTGCTATTATGTACCCAGTCTTTCGAAAAACATTATTTCGGTTTACGCACTTGACAAACTTGGATTTTCATTTGTAATAGAGAATAATACTTGCATTTTCTCATTACACGATATGATTTATGGCAAGGCAGTCTCCATGAACGGAATTTATGTTTTAGATCAGACCACCGAAATATTACATGTAATGAATAAAAGGTTAAAGGTTGGTGACAAAGATCAAACGTATCTATGGCACTGCCGTATGAGACACATTAATGAGAAACGCGTAAAACAGCTCATCAAGAATGGAGCTATCTCGGCCTTTGATTTTCAATCATTTGGCACGTGTGAATCATGTCTCATCGGTAAGATGACTCGAATTTCCTTCAAAGGTGTTGGAATGCGCGCTGCTGACCTATTAGGACTCATACACACGGATGTATGTGGACCTATGTCAATTACCGCACGAGAAGGCTATAGGTATTTCATCACTTTCACGGACGATTTAAGTAGATATGGCTATGTCTACTTAATGAAGCACAAAAGTGAATCCTTTGAGAAATTCAAAGAATACCGAGAATAGGGGCAGAACCTCTTTGGGTAGAAAGATTAAAACACTACGTTCGGATCGTGGTGGCGAGTATCTTTCTCACGAGTTTGATCAACACCTTAAAAAGACGTGGGATTGCCTTACGAGTTAACTCCACCTGGAACACCTCAGTTGAATGGTGTGTCCGAACGGAGAAATCGAACTCTACTTGATATGGTTCGATCCATGATGAGTCACACCGTGTTGCCTGACTCATTGTGGGGTTATGCTCTTTTGTCAGCCGCTCTAATACTTAACCGAAGTCCGTCTAAAGCTGTTGACAAGACTCCATATGAACTATGGAAGGGAACGGTCCCTAACTTGTCCTTTATACGGGTTTGGGGCTGCGAGGCTTATGTCAAGTGGAGACACGAGGATAAGCTCGGCCCGCGATCGGTCAAGACATACTTTATAGGTTATCCTAAAGGAACACTTGGTCATTACTTCTATTCGCCAACCGAACAACGTGTTTTTGTTGCGGCTAGTGCGACATTCTTAGAGAAGGAATTTCTCGAGAATGCAAAGAGTGATAGAACCTTCGACCTGTCGGAGATTCCAGAACCAAACACCGAGCAAATATTGGAGGAACCAATTCCTTCAATCCCGGCTGCGGTGAATATTCCTGAGGAACCTAGGAGGTCGGGAAGAGTCTCTATTCCTCCGGACAGATACATAGGTATGGTCGAGGAAAATGACATAGATGACATTCTACTCTTAACGAGTAGTGAACCCGCAACCTATAAAGGTGCCATGACCAGTTCTGACTCAAAGCTATGGCTTGAGGCCATGCAATCCGAGATGGACTCCATGTATGAGAACAACGTATGGGATCTTGTTGACTTACCTGCCAAGGTTCGTCCCCTTCAATGCAAATGGCTTTACAAGATAAAGCATTCTGTGGAAGGTCAACAAGATATCTATAAAGCACGACTAGTTGCTAAAGGTTTCACCCAAGTGCCAGGTTTGCACTACGATTAGATTTTTGCACCCGTAGTCATGCTGCGTTCCATTCGGATTATCTTAGCGATTGCCGCTTTTCATGACTATGAAATTTGGCAAATGGACGTGAAAACCGCCTTCTTAAACGGCTTTTGGAGGAAGAGTTGTACATGGTACAACCCGAAGGTTTCATCGATCCATAACATCCTAAGAAAGTGTGCAAGCTTAAGCGTTCCATTTATGGACTTAAGCAAGCATCTCAGAGTTGGAATCATCGCTTCGACCAAGTGATAAAAGAAAATGGATTCATTCGATCAGTCGAGGAACCATGTCTTTATATCAAGTAGAGTGGGAGCAAGATTGTCTTCCTAATATTGTATGTTGACGACATACTCCTGATTGGGAATGACATACCTCTCTTAACTTCGGTGAAAGTATGGTTGAAATACCATTTCCAGATGAAAGATCTGGGTGAGGCACAAAGAATTTTGGGCATCCGTATCTATCGAGATAGATCACGTCGGATGTTATCTCTCAGCCATGAGTCTTACATACACAAAGTCCTAGAGAGATTCAGCACGACTAACTCCAAAAAGGGGTTTCTTCCTATGGCTCCAGGGGTGCATTTGAGCAAGTCTCAGGCACCAGAGTCACCGGAAGAGAAAGAGCGCATGACACGGATTCCTTATGCCTCGGCTATAGGATCAATCATGTATGCCATGATATGCACACGTCCGGACATGGCATATGCATTGAGTATGACAAGTCGATTCCAACAGCATCCAGGTGAATCACATTGGCTGGCTGTCAAGAACATTCTTAAGTACCTACGGAGGACTAAAGATTGGGCATTGACTTATGGAGGCCCTCAAAAGCTATGCGCAACCGATTCTGCAGATGCTAGCTTCCAAACGGATCGAGATGACTCGAAATCTCGGTCTGGATTCGTTTTTACTCTTAATGGCGCTGCAGTCAGGTGGAAGAGTTCCAAACAAATGTTACAAAGAGATTCTACGACCGAGTCCGAGTACTATGCCGCGTACGAAGCTACAAAGGAAGCGATATGGATGCGTCAATTCTTACATGGACTATCTATAGTGCCTAGTTCGAATGACCCGATCACCATCTATTGCGACAATAGTGGTGCCATCTTCCAAGCTAAGGAGCCAAAGTCTAGCAACAAGTCTAGACATGTACAACGGAAAGCTCATCTAATCCGAGATTACGTGGAGCAAAAGGAAGTAGTGATAGAAAAGATTGCTACAGATGATAACATAGAGATCCTCTCACTAAACCATTACGACAAGATAAGCATGAAGGGCACGTTAATTCCATGGGAATTAAACGTGTTCCTAAGTTGTAGTACTCTTTTATGGATTAGATTCATTCCCTTATGTACTCTATACGACATCATCGTTTTGATATTTATATATTTTGTTTTTCATGTGGAATTTGTACGACAATTTTGAACACCACAAAGTGAACTGAACAAACATTATATTTTTGGTCCTTAATTGCCCATATGAGCTGATAACTCTGGCAATTATTTTGTGACGTTGGTTGATGGTGGGTTCAACAAGCCATAAGTCAAACGGTTGACTGACCAATCACAGAGGCGAGTTATACGGATATCTCGTAGGACACCATTGTGACATCGACGTGGAGTCCTAAATGTTTTATAACATTCGGTGCCCGGTCGTGGATAGGACCTCCATGGTGATCCTAAGAGTCGATTCTTTTGACTATCGACTGTCTCTTGAGACTACGGCGGATTTTGGGTGACTTTGGTTTCTTTCTCACGGTCATCCGTAAAAGGGGCCAAGTAGATTTTTTTTAAGGTCATTTCATCTTTGTGCTTAGATCGGAAGGAGTCGAGTTGAAGGAAACATTCAGCCTTTATCAGGTACTCGATATTTCTCAGGGCCACTCGAGGAGTCAGAATCGAAATGCATGGCCATGCTCGGATACGGATTCGTTTTATCGGTTAAGTTACTCTCTAGTCGGGAAACCCTTTGTTGATACGGATCGATTGTAGAATACGACCTTTGCGGATCCGGATCGCAAATTGTTTTACATTGAGTGGGAGAAATTTTAAATGAATATGAGAATCGGTTATCGCACATACACTTGTACGGACAAGTGGGAGTTTGTTGATTTGTGTCCTCCAGTTAGTGCGGATAACGTCATTGCACATACACTTGTACGAACAAGTGGGAGCTTGTTGGGGTCCTGGTGTCCAACGGATTAGTGCAAGGACTTATAAATCTCTAAAAGGATCAAAGGGCATACTTTTGGTATTATTATCGGTTGATCCACGTTTATCAATAACGGTTGGCTTGCTAGATAAGTTTGACGTTATTGTCATACGGATGGCGGTGATCAACTGGTCCCTAAAAGTCACACCTATAGGATACGTTTGAGAGATGTGACAAGTATGAAAATACGGTCATGTTGATGCCAATTTTGACTAACCGGTTAGTCCGAGTTATTGACTAGTAATTAGTCAAACGTGATGTTGAGATATTTTATTTAATACGGATTAAATAAAATGGGCTAAGCGAATTAAGATTAATTCGTAAATTGAATGTAAACGATTTATATTCGATTAATGTATATTGAATAAATTAATTATACAATATCGTCTTTGTCGGACATGTATTAATACTTCAACTAACCCGTGTTATTAGTTGATATTTTAATAGCCGATAACCGATGACGATTTATAATAAAAACCGCGTTATATACATTTTAGCGAGACGAGTCGGATCACGAGTTAAATGAGGAGAAAGTGGAAAGCCCACTCCCTCCTCTAGTGACCCGCGGACCGAGGCAACAAAAGGAGAGCCTTCTCTCCTTTTGAAACCTAATTCATTTTTACAACAAAATTAGGGTTTTGGAGATCATTTCTCTCTGAAACCTAGATCTCACATCTGGTAAAAACTCACATCAAGTTCTCTCAATATTGCAAGGCAATTAGAGAACACATTTCTAGCACAAGGGCATATTCTCAGACGTTCTTGGGTGCAACAATTAGGAGGAGGTCTACTTTGATCTCTCATTGCCGAACTGCACTAGGACCGAAGGTTAATCCTTGCGCTTAATCGTTTTTCATTGTATTTCGTTTATGACCATATTTCACATGTTAAATTTACGTTATAGTCCTAAATTTAAAGGGTCTTATACGGATATTGCCCTACAGAAAGTTAGTATTAGTGACGTTAGGGACCTATAGCGAGATCGAAAGATGCTATTTGTTAAGAGTGGACCGAGAGGACCTCTTTATCTCCCGCCTTACCTGTGTTTGATTCAGACCGACTTAGTTTGCTGCCGCCGAAGCTATAATGAACCGACCATCCTAGTACCCTTCTTTTATCTGTTTAAATCGTTTATTTAGTTTATTATCTTTATTTACTGTTAGCTTAGACAAACTTAAATCAACCCCCACAATTGTCACCTTGGACTAGATATAAATCAACTAGAATTTACAACTGCCTCCTTGTGGTTCGACCCTGTTACCACTAGCCTAGGTTAGTCTTAATAGGAGATTATAAATTTTATCTTTGGTACTCACAACGACGGGTATCAAATTTTGGCGCGTTCTGTCGGGGAGGCAATAGTCCTAATTTTAGTTGTTTTTATTTTTAGTCTTTCTTAGTTTAAGGGACTTATGTTCCTTAAACTTTTCTTATATTCTTTTTGTAGTTTCTTCTTATGCGCAGTCACGGGGTGGTGAACTAGTGCCATTTGACCCCGAGATAGAGAAATCCTTGCGCGAGTTGAGACGAACACAAAGAGTACTACCGACAGAGGAAGAGCTGAGTACTCTGTCAAGCTATTACGAGCACAACTGCTCAAGAAGACCCCAGATCTTCACCCGTTTCCACTTCTTCAGCCGAGACAGTTACTTCTCCTGAAATTCCAGTCATGGCCGAGGAAGCGAGTATAGCTAGTCATTCTGAGCCGACAGCCGAAAACTTATACAAGGGGTTCGAACTACCAGAAGATGCCAGGAAGTTCGAACCAAAGCCTTCTTACATCAACATGGTTGAGAGAAACCAGTTTGGGGGAGCTGCAAATGAAGATGCAGCTAAACATATGGAGACCTTTATTGATTACTGCTGCTCCATTCCCCCACCAGCCGGTGTGACCCAAGACCAGATCAAGGAGACCATGTTCATCTTCTCCCTTCGTGATGCTGCAAGGGAGTGGTATAGAGATCTGGACTGAGCCGTTCATGGGATTACCGATTGGAATTCATTGGCATTGGCGTTCTACAAGAAGTACTTCTCTGCTTCAAGGACGATCGCTATTAGAGCTCAAATCACGGGCTTTAAACAAGGGCCAGATGAGAATTTCCACGAAGCATGGGTCCGATTCAAGAAGTTGGTGCGAACCATACCGCACCATGGGTTCGAAAAGTGGAGTTTGTGCAATCATTTCTACAATGGGTTGTACGACGATCAGAGGGCCATTTTGGATGCTGCAGCCAATGGAAGATTCGCTGAAAATTTGGGAGCAACCAAGGGGTAGAAGATCATTGATGATCTAGCTACCCACAAGGCCGAGTATGGAAATTCTAGAGGGAACCGGAGGAGAGCTCTTTGAATCCTCCTCTGTTTTTTTGCAATTGAGGCTCTTCTTTGCAAGATTTGACAAGTATGAGCTAGGGGAGCTTCTAAAGGAGGGATGTACCAAGTCAATGCGTGTCGACGGTCCTTTCATCCGTGAAAGGTGTGGAGGTGAGGGCCATGTCTCGAAAAACCGCCTAGTCCCTTTGAATCTTGTCTTTGCCTTTCAACACTATAGGCAGACCAACACCTACTATGAGCCGAATACCCATCCGAACTTGAGTTGGAGGAGCCAAAATGTCCTTAACCCAACTCAAGTTCCGCTGACAAAGAACAGTGACCTTATATACCCCCTCATCAAAAGCAACAACAATATCGAAACCTCCTTATGTGCCGCAGAACAATCAATCATGAGAATTCGAATTCTCCGAGTGAAGAACTTGTTTCTAAAGGAGTCTCAAGCAAGAGAGGCCGGGATGAAGCTACTAGAGAGCCAAATTGCTCAATTGGCTAGCAAAAGCAAAGACACGAGCTCCCGGACACTTGCCGACTCAAACCGACCAAAAGGAGACCTTGAATGCCATCACCTTGAGGAGTGGGTCCACTGCGGAGGGACTGCCATGGTCGAGGACACTGTTGAAAAAGATGGGCGGAAACAAGTCAAAAGAAAGCTTCAACGAATAAATCAAAGAACAGTAGTCTACAGGTATATCGGATCGATCGGCGATATACCTAGTCGATCGGCCCGAAGCACGGGTTACAGGAGCTTCGAATCAGTACATCTCGATCGATCGGATGACGATGGTCGATCGACAGAGATCGCTGCGATCTTTGAAGAATTTCGTCCTTTAATGCCAAATAATGCGAGACCACTTGTTTCGGGGTACCACGATCCCGAAGGTGTTAGGACGGACCGAGTGTCTTTGATGGGTCGATCCGTCCAGTTCGACCCAATGACGGTCAATGGTTCTCATTTGAGACGATCTGAGGAGGGGTCTAGCTTCAACAAAGAGAAGGTGACGGACTTTCAGCCTAAGTTCAAGGATGCCGGCGCGCGAGATTTGGAGGAGAGGGCTAAGGTACTTCTTACAGCCCCTTACCCGGAGAGGCTAGTGCCGACCAAGGAATAGGTATCTTTCAGCAAATTTGAAAAAGTTATCCGTAGTCTGAATGTACAGGTTCCTTTTCTCGAGTTAGTTAACCAAGTACCCGCTTATACTAAATTTATGAAACAACTTTTGTCCAAAAAGCGGTCACTTGAGACAGTGCACACTGTCGCACTCACTAAGGATTCTTGCTCCTATCTGTCTCACACTGCGCCCCATAAGTTAGAGGATCCGGGCAGCTTTTATGTCCCTTGCAAAATAGGTACCTTCTCAATTGAGAAGGCATTGTGTGACTTAGGGGCTAGCATAAGCGTCATGCCCCTGAGTTTAGCTAGGAAGCTTAAGCTGACCCGTTTTGCTATCACAGACATGACAGTTCAGATGGCTGACCGATCTGCAGTCGAGCCTATAGGAGTCCTAGAGGACATACCCGTCCAAATAGGGAGGTTTTTCATCCCTGTTGACTTTGTTGTCCTTGACATGCCTGAGGATGCCCATATACCAATCATCCTAGGTAGGCCATTTCTGCACACTGCTGGTGCAGTCATTGACGTTGGCTCTGGAACTTTGACCTTCAAAGTTGGGAAACATTCTATCATTTTCGCCCAACCTGCTAAAAAGAAGGACCCCATGTGGCCTGTTACATGTAATATGGTTTCGGAAAAGAAATCGTACTTTGTGCTTCCTGAATTACCTATCTCTATTACTACTCCTGTGCTAACCCCTCCGCCCCAGATTGGGAGCAAAATGGAGGAAGAATCTGTTGTTTTAGACATTGCAGGAGCTGGTTTAGGGAAGGATGAGCTGCAGGTCACTCTAGCCGCGACAAAGCCTATCATTCAAAGAGGAGGTCTTGGTTGTCTAAGCTATGGGATTGATGAGGAAGTGGAAGATGAGCCAGCCAAGGTGAGATGGGTTGATTTGGATTCCGACGATTCCAAGGGAGTCCTTGATTGGGGAGATGACGAAGTTGATCCATTGAGCTCTCCGACTGTTGAAGCTGAGAAGGGTGCAACTGATAAGATGAGCACCATTGAGGCTACCTCTAGTAGCCAGGAGCCGACGAAATGGGCTATACCGTGGTCCTTCTTGATCAACTATTAGTTGATCAAGCTCGTTATAAACTTCATTTTATTGCTTTCGAACAATTTTTCTTGCTTTTGTGTGCGCGAAAACTTCACATTTTATTTTGTTTATCTAGGATTTTAAGCACTTAGACTTTTTTCCGGGTTTTGCGCAATTTTGGGCGCGTATTATTGTGTACTTGCAGGTATTTAGAGCTTGTTAGCTCAAATCATTGAGCAAATACGAAGAAATAAGGAGTACATCAGTACTTTCAGTCGATCGACTGGCCATCGTGGTCGATCGACTGAGTTGCGCTTTCCAGGAGCTTCTGTTCCTGTTCATCTAGTCGATCGACTGCCCGTGTAGGTCGATCGACCATAGACACTGCTGTATTTGTTCACGACCTCTCCCCTGCTGTGTTTGGTCGATATGCGGACTTAAGGTAGTTTTCTACTCCACTTTATCTTCCTTCGTTTTATTTATTTCTTCTGATTTTCCCATTTGTGCACAATTTTACCGCTTCATGATTGTCTTTCTCGGTTTTATGCGTGGTTTTTGTCTGTCTTTCAGGTACTTAATGGTAGCACTGCTGGCTACTGAAACCTCCTAGCTCACGATGGTTTGGGGAGGTTTCCTTTGCTGCGCTTAAAGTCTTGTGAGTTCCTTGCGTCTAATTTAAGTCATATTTTTATTTCATTTCTCGCAAATTCCCATTTCTCTTTTGTTTCATTACATGATTTTGCACAATGGGGACATTGTGCGATTTGGTTTGGGGAAGGGTTTTGCGTCGCATATCATTTGCTTGCATTCACGTTTACATTTTGTTTTGCATTGTTTATTTCATTTTTCTTCATATTCATCAAAATTCAAAAAAAAAAAATTGAAAAATTTCAAACATTCCCATAAAATGCACGTTTATTTTTAGCATATAGGTCGAGTCGGAACGGTAGTATCTCCATGATGATTTTGCAATTGCACCTGTTTTGCCTGAGCCTTGCTAGATTAACATGTTTTTAGTAGAATCGTTTACGCATATCTACGAGTTTTCGTTAATTATTTTGCTGAACTTGAGACTTGACTTAGATAATTGGCAAGCTACATCATATTTCTGAGAATTAGAGCCTATAACTGGTGACATCAATGACCGGTTTATTTAGGAATGTGAGTAGTACTCCTTATGAGACATGTTTCCTTAATTTGCATAAATATGAACTTGATCTACTTAATACCTGTAGGCATTCGGTTTGTGGTTTGTTGACACATGTGGTAGAGGTTTCCTTTTTTTTCATTATGCCCATAAGCTCCACACTGCCAAAAATATCCCTTTTTGTCCCATTTACTACATCCTACATTTAGCATGTCCTTTGTCAAGCTAGTAGTTTAGTTTTTGGGATTGTTACTCTTTTTTGGTGGCATATGCTCTGTTGAGATGATGATTGGAAAATGAAGGAGAAAGAAATAGAAAAGAAAAAAAAAGAGATGAAAAAGATTCGAAAAAGAAGAAAAAAGAGTTCTGTACTGTTCAACGCAGTCGATCGACTGCCCAATATAGTCGATCGACTGAAGTTCGAAAGAAAAAAAAAAGGAAAAAATCAATTCGCATAATTCAATCCTTATCTTTTGGCGATTTTTGCTCCCATGATTCATTTATATCTTATGGGGAGTTTATTGATTTAGTATTTTGGAGACTGTGAGATTTGTGCTTGATATAGCACCATTTCGTTTGATTATGAGCAAGAAGTTGGATGTTGCCACTTGGTTCCGTTTTGGTACTAGCTTGATCACTTGTACCTCCACTTTTCCATAAAATGTTTTGCCTCTTCTTATCCACACCTCACATATCCCATATATACCTCGGCATGTGTCATGGTCTTTTGTTGGTTGGAATGCATATGTACGGTCATAGAGATCATTTTCATATTTTATTGCTGGCATGTTCTTATAGGTCGTAGTTAGGTGAGAGTCACTACAAAATTAATTCTTTCTATCTTACATATATTCACCTGTACTTATTGAGTGATTTGAGCGACCCGTGAGAGTCCAATTTGATAAGTCTCTGCAGTGGCGGTTCAGTATGTCTTTGACGGCTTCATAACTCGTTTGCATGATTCATTTACTAATTGATTGTTGGTTGTGCATTAAATTGGTTTAGGCTTAACAGTTTGCATTTCGCTCTGAGATTGAACTCGTTCCATTAGGTCATTAGATCGAGTCTAGTTCTTGCTTGGGGACAAGCAAGGGTTTGGTTTGGGGAAGTTTGATGCGTGTCTTTTATATGATGTTTTGCATCCCTTTTACACGCATTTGAGCTCATTCATGTAGTTTATGCTGCATTTCTCCCTATTTCCGTCTACTTCCGTATTTTGTACATTATCGCAGAAATGTGAAGAATCCAATGAAATCAAGCTAAATCCGTCCCCGAGTATCTGCATTGCATGTGACGAGAAGTATTTGCTTAAGGAACGAGCTTGGTGCGCATTTCAAGGCCCAGAAGACAAATCCACGAGTCTATAGAAGTCAAGTAGCAGCTCAGCGATCGATCGACCAGTCAATCGTCGATCGACCAATGTTCGGGTTCGAAGCTACATTGTTGCCAAGCGATCGATCGACCCGATCCTATCATCGATCGATTTAGATTGCTATTTCAGACGTGAATTAAAAGACCGTGAATCTTGAAGCCCGTGAAGTTTAGGTTTTGGAATAATTGTTACGCTTGTTTGCTATATAACGTAACACAAACTTTCAGTTTAGGGATCGGGATTTTTAACTAAGTTTCATACAGTAACCTTCAGTTTTTGTTCATTCGAGTAATTAGGGTTTGGAACATCGTTTTAGCATTGGATTTCTGTTCTTGTTCTTAATCTTTCCTCTGAAATCTCGGTATTCTTTCTGCCCTAATTACAGTTTATTGCTTTATTTTCATCATTAGTATAGATTTTCTAGTTAGTATCCCAAAGCCAATTATCGCATTATCGCTATTCGTTATCTACTTTAAGCATGAATTCAGTAATCGTTATTAGTTTTATTGTTGTTTTTACCCTTAGCATGAGTAGCTAATTCTTTAGTGCTAGGATGTAGGCGATTTATGGCATAGGCGGCAATAGATCATACACGGACTGTCTCGCGTGTTGGTCGATCGACTGACATTGTAGGTCGATCGACTGACCTCGTAGGGTTTTATATTCGTTTTAGTTGTTTTAATGTTGTATTTAACAAATCGAATGCATGCGACCAGTTAGATACCTAATTTATGATTGACCCATTAGGTCGAAAGATAGGGAAAGTTATTTGACCATCAACTAAATCGACTAAACTGTGCTAAGATCGAAAGATAGGTATAGTTTAGACCGTTAGTCACTTTTCAGGACGAAACTTAGTATTAGTGACGTTAGGGACCTATAGCGAGATCGAAAGATGCTATTTGTTAAGAGTGGACCGAGAGGACCTCTTTATCTCCCGCCTTACCTCGTGTTTGATTGGACCGACTTAGTTTCTTTGTCATAGAAGCTATAATGAACCGACCATCCTAGTACCCTTCTTTTATCTGTTTAAATCGTTTATTTAGTTTATTATCTTTATTTACTGTTAGCTTAGACCAACTTAAATCAACCCCCACAATTGTCACCTTGGACTAGATATAAATCAACTAGAATTTACAACTGCCTCCTTGTGGTTCGACCCTGTTACCACTAGCCTAGGTTTGTCTTAATAGGAGATTATAAATTTTATCCTTGGTACTCACAACGACGGGTATCATCAGGCCTGCAAATGAACAAGGAGAAGTCTAATTTTTATTGTAATGGTATGGTGAGCGGATGGTTCTTGAGATTGAGGCGAGACCGGTATGAAGCCCGATAAGGTGCCTTTTAAGTATTTGGGGATCAATGTGTCTCCTAAAAGATCGGTCTTGGAATGCCATTGTTTGGTAGAGAAAGTTGTTGAGAGAATAAGGGGATTAGGGGCTCGAAAGTTGGCTTATTCTAGTAGACTGGTTCTTGTGCAATCAGTACTTAGTTCCCTTCATTCTTATTGGGCACGAATTTTTATCATTCCCAAAACTGTTATAGCCAAGATAGAAGCAGTGTGCAGACGTTTTCTCTGGCATGGTACTGAGCATCAGGAAGGTCCTGCTCTGGTGGCTTGGGATGCTATATGTCGTCCATTTAATCAAGGAGGGCTTGGGATAAAGAAACTGTATGATTGGAACATTGCAGCTCTAGGGAAATACGTATGGTGGATTGAGCAGAAAGCAGACCACTTGTGGGTCAAATGGGTGCATTCCATCTATATCAAAAGATGCACCTGGAAGGAGTATGAACCATCAATCAATAATAGTTGGGCTTGGCGCAAAATTTATCAAGTGAAGACTATTTTTCATCAACTATTGTATGGTACTGTGGGACAAATGACAGGGCAATATACCATTAAGGAGGGATACAGGTTCCTTCGACCTGATATTGAGAAAGTCAGATGGGCAGCATTGACGACAGTGCGGTGGATGGTGCCCAGGCATAGGTTCTGTGTGTGGCTAATAGCTCAGGAGAGATTACTCACACAAGATAGGCTCATGAAGATGCAGATTATTCCTGCTAATCTTTGTTTCCTGTGTGGACTGGTTGAGGAGGATCATGAGCACCTATTTTTTAGGTGTGAATACAGTAGGAAATGCAGGGATTTGGTTCACAGATGGTGTCCTTTCCAGTTGCCTGCAGAGAAGTGTTGTGACTGGTGGATTAAATGGAGATCACGAAGTCTGGCAAGGAAACGAGTGATAGCAGTTGTAATGGCAGCATTGATGACTAACATATGGTGGTGCAGGAACAAATGCAGGGTGGAAATGCTACTGCTTAGACCTGATTGTTTAGTCAGACAGATTCATAAAGAAATTCGACTAAGGTTGAGTAGTATTAGAATTGGTAGCAAGAATAGTAAAGCGTTGAACTGGATTGATATAATTTGTAAGAATTAGGATAAGTGAAGTGCTTATCTTTCAACAATGATGTAATGGGCTTGGTTTAATTATTTAATGAGAAGCTTACCTTTCCCAAAAAAAAAAATCAGTGGATACAAGCCAAACTCGGCACAATAAAATATATACCGCAAAAACATACACTAAACTAGCTTGACAAGGCAGGCTAAATTTGGAATGTAGCTAAGGGTCAACAGACAAATTTGGCTAATATGGAGTTAAATGGGTAAAAATGAAAGAAAGGGAAATTGTAAGCACCTCCCTGCATGTGACACCGACCACAAACCCGAATGTATGCATTTAACGAGAAATCGAATGTCATAAAAGTGAAAAAGTGATAAACATGCTATGCAAGGTGTACTACTCTCAATTCCTATGTAAACCGGTCATGGATGTCACCAGTTTATAAGGCTCTAAATTTTATAAATTATAAGTAGCTTGCCAAAATTTTCAGGTCAAGTCTATTCGTTCAGCTAAACTTTAACATTAACTCGTAGATATGCAATAAGACAAGGCTAAATATATTAAGTTATGCAAGGCTTAAGCAAAAAGACAAATCATAGTGCAATATCATTATTGAAATCAACCGTTCCGACTCAACCTATATGCTAAAATAAACGTGAAAATTTAATTTTTCGAATTTTTTTTTCTATTTTTATGAGATTTTTGAATTTTTTAAAAATAAACGACAATTCATACAGAAATTAAACATGATAACAGAAATGCAATAAAAACATAAATGCAGACACAGATATGGATGCATAACCTCCCCAAACCAAACCGTACAATGCCCTCATTGTACCAAAACATGGAAAGGAAACGCAAACTAAAAGAGAAAGAGTGTAGATGCGGAAGACTTACAAGATAACGCGAAGAAGGGACCTCTCCAAACCAGCCAGCAACATGGGAGGTCACAAACAGCTGCAGGACAACGTCACAAGAAGCTAATCCAAGCAATTGACATCTTAAATAGCTCGATCAAGGAGATGGGGCACTCGAACGAGGGATCACCTTTGGCAGGTACTCGATCAAGAAGGATATATGCTCGATCAAGCGAAATCAGCAGCAGAAGTTCTCGATCGAGTACAAAAAGTACTCGATCGAGTCAACCTCCATAGAAACCTGCAAAGACGCAACAAAAACGGCCCGCAAAACTAACAAAGCAAGCATAACTAAAATAGTCTATGGTATGAAAACCAATTATTACACACACGACTAAAAAAAAAAGTTTGAAAAACAACTAAAAATAAAATCTCTTCGGGTTGCCTCCCGGTCAGCGCTAGTTTCAGACAGGTCCCAGCTCGACCTTCTTTTTCACCCAGCTGCTCCAATCAGTTACAATCAAAACAAAGTAAAGCTCTTAGCATGAGATCATATATCTGCGTATGTGTTACACAAGAGCATAAGTAGCACCATAATATAAAAATAAAATAGGAAATTGAAATGCGCAACCATTTAAGCCTAACAAATTTCCTATGACAGCTCCTAAATTTGTCAACAAAATAAAGGAGCTCGGGAGCAATTATCAATAATTTAGAGTATTGTTCCAGATTAACAAAATTAAGATGACAAGAACGGTGAAAAATCGCTAAATTTATTGACCAACTTGGAGGGGGTATAGCATAAAAAGAAAAAACACGAGTCATACGAGGTAGCGTACTATTAATATTAACAATAACAAAATTATCACTAAATACCTCAGGTGGGTTGCTCTCAATGTCGGAATCATTGACAAAAGAATATAATACCTCATCCGTGCTAGGAGCAATTACCAACTCAGCTGTCTTCTCGTCGCCCTCCTCAGTGGATTTCGTCCCGTAAATCGCAGCCTGTAGCGCATCCAACTCGGCTTTGAATAGGGGAGATTCACCGTATCCATTGTCTTCATAAAAATCGTCGCCCAAAACGAACCAATGTGATAAATCCTTGCTCTCTCTGGCCAAACTAGTCGATCGAGCAAAAATAGAACTCGATCGAAGGCTTTCTTTCTGATTTTCACTCGATCGAGCACATTGAACTGCTCGATTGAACATTTTCTCTGGAAATCCACTCGATCGAGCATTATTACTAGCTCGATCGAGTGATTTTTGCGTGCAACGCAGAAATCTTCATAACTCGCTTCATTTTCGGATAGATCTTCGTAATCCGAGTCATCCAAATCATTAATAGCGCTAGGCAACTCGGGTCCTTCATGGGAAAGACCACTCTTGGTAAAGTATACCTTCTCTGGTTGCCTACTATTCGACTCAGCAACTAGCTGAGCTATTTGAGACTCCAGCTCAATGAGTTGAGCTTCTTTACGTCTATCGTCTTCTTGCACTCGAAATGCAAGTGCCCTCAACAAAGATTTCAGCTCAGCAATGACTTCTTTCTGTTTATCAGGAGGAGGAGCTTGTTGTTGCGACGGCCAGACAAACGGAGGATTTTGGTAGCCTCGTTGATAGGGCAGAAGTGGCGGCGCAACTACAACTGTTTGACTAGCTCGTCTACGCTGCTTGAACGCGTAGACCTTGTCATTCTCTGCCATGCAAATAGCTGCATTGTGCCCAGCAGCACCACATCTCCCGCAGTAAATCACATGCTGCACCATATAATGGAACATAGGTGATGGGTCAAAGGTACTCAAGCCTTTCCCTTGACGATATTTTACCTAGAAATGTCTAGGTAGGACCTATAGGACCTATCAAAATAGCACTAAAGAAAAAGATGAGAACGGCCTCAAGGGAAAATCTCTTGAGGCTAAAGACAGACAAAATTAAAACAAGTAAATAAAATAGTTGTCTCCCCGGCAACGGCGCCAAAATTTGATACCGTCGTCGGGTACCAAAAATAAAATACCTAGTTACACTAACAGAAGCTAGCAGTAAGTAGGGTCGATCTCCACAGGGAGGCGGTCACTATCTACTTGTCTATTCGGTCTGTCTACGGTCACAAGATGGGGGTTTGATTGTTTTGACTAAACTAACGAGATTAAGCCAAGAGAAATAGAGATAAGAGAAATTAAGCAGAGGGAAAGGAAACTAGGATGTCGGTTCATCAATGAATGTCAATTAATTGCAGTTAAGGTCACAGATTAGTCGATGTGTAGGTTTAAGGGGCAACGAATATCTCCTTTCGGTCTCAATTTACCCTAAAATACTATTAGCTTAGCTTCCGACCCCACTAAAGCATTCTAATGCTCGCTGCAGGTCTCACCCCTTCCAACCTTCCGGTCTAGGTCAAGGCTTACCAAGGTTAAAAAGGCTAGTTGCGTCGATTCAATCAGCAAGATACAATTAAAGCAGCGATTAACAACATAGACTTAAACAACAACGACAAATCTATAAACTAATTAGAAATTAACATTCATTCATCGAATCCCCTAATCCTAGAAAAGAGAATTAGCTAGACATAATAAAGGGAAGAACAGAAATAAAGGAAAGACAAATAAACATAAACATAAATAAAGGAGAAAAGGAAAAGAAAGAATGTTACAGTAAATCCGGGAAATGAGAGACATGAATGTTTACAGAGAAAGAGTAAAGTAAAAGTATCAAGGAACGCACTCCAAGAAGTCAGAAGAGAGTTCGAAATGACGTCTCTTCTTCCTATTTATAAGAAATAGGATTATTATTTGACCTAATAACGAAATAAGATAAAAAGCCCGAGCCCATTAGAGAAACCACTCGATCGAGTGATTTAAAACCACTCGATTAAGCAGAATTAAGCTCAAACACCTCGATCGACCAGAATAACTACTCGATCGAGCAACCCCTAAAATGCATCCTTTCGATCGAGTAAAGAAAGTACTCGATCGAGGTATTCTACCATCCAAAATCACTCGATCGACCTATAAAGCATTCGATCGAGTGATATTTGACTTTAGCAGCTCACAATTTCGTTAGTTTCAGCTTTGACTTGTCTTTTTAGCTCCGAAACGGCTTCACGCATCCCGAGACAGCTACATTTCCGCTCCAAATTCACTCTTCCTTCAAATGCATGTAAAACGGACGGTAAAAGGCTTGATTTCACTACTTTCTGGTCCATTCCTACAAATAGAACAAAACAAACCAAAGTAGCATATTCCGGGCATTTCGTAGCATAAAACTTCGATAATAGCATAGAAATACGTGCATAAAGAGGCCTAAAAAGACTATATAAAATGCACGTATCAAGGAGCGAAGGTCTCATCATAGTCAATTCCTTCTTGTTGATTATACCCTTGTACAACCAATCTAGCTTTATTTCGTACAATAACTCCTGTATCGTCCAGCTTGTTTCTAAAAAAAACCATCTTGTACCAATGACCGTTCGGTCTTTAGGTCTTGGAACCAAATGCCACACTTTGCCCCGGTCGAACTATTGAAGCTCTTCTTGTATAGCAACGATCTAATCAGGTTCGACAATTGCTTCTTTGATATTTGTTGGCTCAATGGTTGAGAGAAAGGAGTAGAACGAATAAAAGTTGTTAAGCCTTCTACGAGTTCGAACACCTTCATTCAAATTTCCTAGGATGGTTTCCATTGGATGAGAATCCTTATAATTCCATTTCTTAGAAACAGGAGGCACATCTTCATCTGAACTAGTCTCGCCTTCTTCAAATGATTGGCGTTCAAGTCTTGTTCCCCCTGAATCCAATCCTGGAGTTATAACAGAATCAGTTATAACATCGGATCTAATTCGTTGATTTGGAGTTGAAGTTATAGCTTCATCAGCTATAACTATATCCTCCAATTGCTTAGATTGAGAAGAGGTTTTAGTATCATCAACTAAACTCTCAGTTCTCTTTCCTTTATTATTCGAAGGGATTCCTTGTTCATCATTTGTGCCCTCAATTTGTTTATCTACTTCATCCAATTCTGGAAGTTCATCCCTCGATAGTCGGAAATCACGTTCGTTCAAATCTTCTTCCTCATCCTGTTCAGCTTTGTCAAACATATTATTCTCATAAAAAACAACATGAACACTTTCTTCGATGCATAAGGTTCTTTTATTGAAAACCTTATATGTTTTACTATGATTAGAATAACCGACAAACACCGCTTCGTCACTTTTGGGATCGAATTTGCTTAATCTATTTTTGCCATTATTATGGACAAAACATTTACTCCCGAAGTAACGTAGATGTGATATGTTAGGTTTACGTCCCTTAAGAAGCTCATAAGGAGTCTAGGTCTAATCAACGCTCGATTATTAACATAGCATGCAGTACTAATAGCCTCGGCCCAGAAATTTCGAGGTAGGCCGCTACACAACAACATCGTGCGTGCCATTTCCTCCAATGTTCTATTCATATGTTCAACAACACCGTTTTACTGTGGGGTTCATGGTGCTAAGAAGTTATGCCCAACACCATTCTCTCTACAGTATTCTATAAAAGCATGGTTATCAAATTCGGTGCCATGATCCGTACGAATGGAAACTAATTTTGATTTATACTTATTTTGGGCAAGCATCATTAAAACTGCAAACTCTTCGAAAGTTTCATCCTTTGAATAGAGAAATATAGGCCAAACATACCTAGAGTAGTAATCAACTAGAACAAAGACATACCTGGATCCACCTCTACTTCTTACCTTCATTGGGCCACAAAGATCCATATGCACGAGTTCTAGTGGTTCCTTGGTACTTACCATTCTCTTGGGTTTGAACGATGATCTCACATGTTTGCAACGAGCACACGAATCACATAACATTTCTTGATCGATTTTGATTGAGGGAAGTCCTTCAACCAAATCCCATTTCTTTAGCTTATTCAATGTTGTTGAATTTATGTGAGCAAATCTTTTGTGCAAAAGGCACGGATCATCTGTCGTTACTTTCATGCACGTGAATGAATTAGTAGGAATATTATTTAGATCAATCATATAAACATTCCTTCTACGGTGTCCTTCAATCACAACACTACTCGTTCCTTCAATTATTATTCGACAAGAATCTAAATGAAAGACAACTTTATTTCCTTTGTCGCATAATTGAGAGATACTCAGTAAATTGTGTTTGAGACCACTAACAAGATAAACATTACTAATAGCATGAGAGGAGGATATTCCAACTTTATCAACACCGATGATCTTACCCTTCTTGTTATCACCAAATGTGACCTTACCTCCATCGAAGGGTTCAAGTGAAAGAAATAAATTTACATCTCCAGTCATGTGCCTTGAGCATCCACTATCAAGGTACCATAGGTTATTTTCTTTCACCACAACCTGCAAAATAATCAGATTCAGTTTTTAGGTACCCAAGCTAAGTTGGGTCCTTTGACGTTAGTCACTCTAAAAACTAGATCTTTTCTAACCCAAACCTTTTTTATAATTTTACGTTTTGGAGGCGAATGGGTTTGTTTAGGAA
The DNA here is from genome assembly GCF_048544455.1 of Silene latifolia. Taxonomy (NCBI): domain Eukaryota; kingdom Viridiplantae; phylum Streptophyta; class Magnoliopsida; order Caryophyllales; family Caryophyllaceae; genus Silene; species Silene latifolia. The sequence goes on along the minus strand of NC_133538.1, from coordinate 21,612,716 downwards.
CCGTCTTAGGTTGAGTTGTGGGTTCCTTATGTCGTGGTCTTTCAGGTTGTTTTGGGGGAGCCTTGGTTTTGAAGGGCTCTTTAGGTTTAGGTGTTTGTTTTGATTTGGTAACTTTCTTGAAATCAAAGCTCATATCGTAGAACCAACGATAATCATTGTTGCGTTCTTCATTTGTACTTGGTTCTGATGGGGTACAATCATTATCTTCGAAAATAGTGTCAGATGCTTTAACAAAGTTGATTCCTTTTCTTATATCCTGAGCATATTTGACACAATTTTCATGGATATGTCCAGTATGACCACAGTAATTGCAAATCAAATATTCTGGTAAATTTGTATATTTTCTCCTTCTGAAATCTCGTTCGAAAGGGGTTGATTTGCATTTAGAGTGATCACTACGACCATAGCACTCGTGCCCTAATCCCATTTTCATGTTATTATCTGATTGCTCAGTTAGGAAATTTAGAACACGTGTGCTACCTTCCCATTTTTCGTGAACCTTTCTAGCATGCAAGAGTAATTCTTTTAAAGATTGTATCTCTTTGTTGCATTTGGAATGGTCTGACTTTATGATCTTGGGAGGATGAGTCTCTTCATAATTGTCACGAAAGTTCTGGAATCTATCATTAAGAACTTGTACCGTCTCGGTATGCGTTCTTTTAGTATTTGAAAGAGCGGTTTTAGATTCCTTTAATTGTTGAGTTAGAGATTCAATCTCCTTCTTTTGATCTGAGATCACGGCTTCTCTAGCCGTAGCCTTGGACTCAAGAAGCTCTTTGACTTTCCTCAATTCCAATGTTATAGCTTCACTAGCTATAACTTTGGCTTGAAGATGCTTAATGTTGAGTTTCAGGTCTGAGGTTATAGCTTCATTAGCTATAACTTTAGACTCAAGAGCCTTCTTCTCAGCATTTTTCGTATCTGAAGTTGTAGCCATATTAGCTGTAACTTTAGATTTGAGTTTTTTGGCCTTTGCTTTAAGGAGGTGATTCTCTTCAGCAATATCGAGAATTTGTTCTTTCAAGTCTTTCAATTCCATCTCTTGTTCGTGACACTTATCAAGAGAGTGCTAAAAATATTCAATTAAAGCATTCTTAGGCAATTTCTCAACACTTTTCTTAAGTTCAAGATAACTTATCTCTTCTTCTTCGTCTTCTGAATTGGAATCTCCTAGGAAGCAGCAGTAGGAGTCCACGCTATCTTTTTCATTGTCTGAGAAGAGGTCAAGACTAACGTTGCTTAGACATAGGTTAGCAACTTCTTCTTCTTCTGATGCTTCGTCGTCCTCAGGGTCGAGATCTCCCCAGCATGATGCCATCATCACTTGCTTGAATTCCTTCTTGGTCTTCTCACGTTTTGCTTTGTCTTTAATTTTCTACCATTGTGGGACAATCCTTAATCATATGACTGGATTCTCCACACTTGAAGCATCCTCTATTAGCAAACGTATTCTTTGACTTAGAAGTTTTCTTATTAGAGAACTTGTTGTTATTGTTGTTGAACGATTTTGGTTGCTTATTTCTGAATACACGTTTGTTAAATCGTTTAGCAAACAAAACCGTTTCTTCCTCTATTTCAACATCTTCTTCTTCCTTAGCATAAGCTTGTAGAGCCATGCTCTTAGTGTTACTGGCCTCGGCCTCTTCGTCTTCCAAGACGAGTTCATGAGCCATGAGCGCACCAATAAGTTATGCATAAGGAAGAGAAGTGAGATCTCTGAGTTCTTCCATAACTGTGACCTTGGGACGCCATTTCTTGGTTAGACTCCTAAGTACTTTTCTAGCAATATCCTCGGAGTCAAAAGTTTTACATAGATTTTTGAACTCATTTACTATAGTAGAAAATCGTGCTGACATGCTATCAAGTGATTCATTCTTTTCCATTCTAAAAGGTTCATATTTTTGAATCAGCAGGTCAATGCGATATTTCCTTACAGCCAACGTTCCTTCCTAGGCCAACTCAAGACCATTCCATATTTCCTTGGCCGAAGTGCAAGAGGAAAAACGATCGAATTCAGTCAATGTCATGCCGTTTTGTAACAGGCTTATCGCTTTCGAGTTTTTCTCAGCCTTCTTGTAATCAGCCTCAATATAGTCTTCTTCCTTTTTCTCATAGGTAGTGCCTTCCGAAGATGCAACCAAAATTTTGTTTGGTCCATTCTTGATGATCTTCCAGCACTCCCAATCATGTCCTTTTATATAGTGTGTCATCTTGTTTTTCCAAAGTCCATAATTCTTCCCATCAAAGACGGGACACTTAAGATACATGGAATCCATTTCACACGTGTAAGGCAGCGGATTAAAAATAAAATAAAAAGATAAAACGATAGACGGATCTAGCCTCTTTGCGGTTAGGCAATCAAGAGCACGAGGCTCTGATACCAATTGAAGAGTCTATCACACCCGAAATACTCGAGAGAGGGGGGGGGGGTGAATTGAGTATTTAAAAACTTATGCCTACTTTTTATTTTATATCAATGATTAATTACTTAAAGTTTATTAATTAAACTTTAACTAATTAACTAAGTGATTATGAACGTAATGAAATGAATGAAAATAAAAACTGCAAGGACACATGATATTTGAAGTGGTTCAGCTTCACACGTCGAAGCCTACGTCCACTATTCTCGATTAATAATTTTAGTACATTTCTCCAGATTACAAAATTATCAACCCACTCGTATAGCTAACTCTAACTATAACTCAATTTGAATACCGTTATATATTCGGTTTTGACTATCTTAAGTTACTAAGAAAGCACTTGATTGTTCTTCTAAGTGTTCACACAATTGAACGAGTAAGAAACAATTTGAAGTACTATTATCTTATGACGTAACCTTTAGAAAAATAAGCAAATTAAAGAGCACGATTTTCGCAATATTTTCCAAACGCAAAACAAAAAATATAGCCAATTAAAAATTAAACTCAATTTTGTTTGCAAGGGATTTTTAATATTTCGAAAAGCTTAACTAGAATAAAGAATGATCATATGTATTTATAGTAGAGGAAAGAACTAGGGTTTGCACGAAACCCTAGGATGCCGTGAGATAGGCGGTTTATCTCGTAAGAGATAAATCTCTATCTCTTTCCTAATTCAATCCAAGATATATTAGTTTAGGTAAATAAGTTAAAAGTGAATCTTATTTTTCTATAACTATATCTTTAAGATTTTCATATAAGTAAACAAATTAAATCATGTATATATTTAAGATAAGAAAATATCTTATAAAAATATAAGCGAGATTTAATTAGATAGGTTACTTGTACTACAGGACTTGTAAAACCTAAAGGTTCAAAGCCAGCGGCCGAAACCCTAGGCCCGTGTCAATCTAGACGAAAATCCCTTTTCTTGGATTAGGGTTAGGTTAAAATAAACTAGCAAACCCTAGGTAGCATGACGAGCCATAAGTCGTTTTACTAACCAATAGAGACATGCAAGTTATCCATTATAACAACCCATAATTCATCTATACTATATACACATATGATTTCGAAATATGTTTAAAGAATTTTATCCTTTTAAAAATGATTTTAAACTATTAAAATCGTGCCATTAAAATACTACCTAAAGTTATAGTAGAAACAGCTATAACTTTAATTTTGGTAAGTAAAGTTATAGGTGAAATAGCTATAACTTTACCTTCCCAATATTCTTTTCTTAAGATACCGTCATTAGATGAAGACCTATACTAGCTAATCTTCTTGGAGATCTTCAGTGATAGGATCTTCTCTTTATCTTGACCAAAAGCTCTTCATCTTGAGCTTGTTAATGACTTGATCTAGCCTTTTGCTTAAGTGATCATCATACTTGAAACTTGTTACAGTTACTATGACGCTTTAAGAATCTTCAATGTTATAGCTCAAGCTGCTATAACATTACTTGAATGATGCCTCACAAATCTTCAATGTTATAGCTAAGAATGCTATAACATTACTTGGTAAACTTGTAAACCTAAGTCAATCTAACAAAGACTAAACAAACGATCACGAGCAAGAGTGGATATAAAACGAAGCACACACTTGTCATTATAAAAACTTAAATCATATATCTAAATGGTCCAACAAGTGGACTAAGATATCATTGATAAAGACCACCATAAACCGATCCAAAAACTGACAGAAGACCCGGTTCATCAAATCCATAAACACTGCAGGGGCGTTAGACAACCCAAACGGCATCACAACATACTCATAGTGACCATACCTCGATGTAAAAGCTGTCTTCGGTATGTCCTCATCCCGAATCTTCACCTGATGATAACCCGACCTCAAATCGATCTTAGAAAAGACCGCTGCACCGTTCAAACGACCAAACAAATCATCTATCCTCGGCAAAGGATACCTGTTCTTCACGGTAACCCTGTTCAGCTCTCAATTATTGATGCATAACCTCAAACTCCCATCTTTCTTCTTCACAAACAAGACTGGTGCTCCCCACGGTGATAGACTAGGTCTAATGTACCCCTTTTCAATCAAATCAACTAGCAGTTTCTTTAGCTCCTCCAACTCCTTAGGGCCCATATGGTACAATGTCTTAGAGATTGGCCCCGTCCCCCGTTTTAACTCAACACTAAAATCTATCTCCCTCTTCGGTGGCAAACCCGGTATCTCATCTGGAAAAACATCTGGGAACTCTCCCACCACTAGTATCTGCTCAACTGTCAGACTCTCCATACTATGGTCTCTCATATGGCATAAGATCAACGGACATCCCTTCCTCAGAAAAGACTTCAAGGTCACCGCTGCAATCAACTTGACTTTGGGTTTGACAACAAACCCACGATAAGTCACACTAATCCCTTTAGGACCTCTCAAAGAAACCCTCTTTTGATGAAAGTCTACCTTAGCCTTGTACTTACATAACCAGTCCATACCAACTATCATCTTAAAGCCATCCAAAGGGAATTCTAACAAGTCCACTGGTAGGTCAACCTGCCAACTATCATAGACACACCTTTATACAACCGCCCACAAGATACGAACTCATCCGACGGTATAAAAAAATCTTCTTTTACAAACTCATACTCACTCAAACCCAAAAGCTTAGCATGACTCGATGATACAAATGACTGTGACGCTCCCGAATCAAACAAAACAAAGTTAAAGACTCCATTAACAAGAAAACTACCCGTGATAATGTGTGCATCATCCTGAGCTGCTTTCTTCTCCATAATGAACAGCTTACCACTGGTCTTCTGTCCACCTCCCTGGACAGTACTAGCTGAAGTAGACGGCTTAGCAGTCGACCCCCGGTTGTTGTTGTTCGTCGTCGGTCTCTGGTATGAATTACCGCCATTGCGGTTAGCCCCACCATTGTTGTTACTCTGACCACCCCGATTATTCCACGACCCAGCCGGCCTGTTACTAGTATAAATCTGAAATGGGCCCTGAGAGAAACTCCCCTGTGATGCTCTCTGGAAACCCCCTGCTCACAGCACTGGTACACTCATGCCTCTTGTGGCCCATACCGCCACAGTTAAAGCAAGACAAACCCCAACTACTACCACCACCACCATGACCACGCCCATAAGAAGCTCCACCACTGAACCCCGACCTCGAAGAGTAAGCTCTCACCTGGTTATGGCCGCCCCTCTTGTAGCTAAACTGACCACCACCCTCGATGTCGGCCTTCCTCTTCTCAGAAGCTCTCTCTCGGTTCTCCCTAGTCATTTCTACCAACCTCTCAGCTCTCCCGGCATGCTAATATACCTCCTTCACATCTGTAAGGACCCCTACCGGCAACTTCCCCATGATCTTGGGTGTTAACCCCTTCTCAAACCTCAATGCCAAGCTCTCTTGGCTCAGCCCCATATCCTTTGCATACCTAGATTTCTCGTTGAACTTGTGATAATACTCAACAACTGTCATATCAGAAGTCATCTTGAAATCATCAAACTTCTCTCTCTGCTTGTTATGCACGTGCTCCGGCACAAACTCTCGCCTCATAGCTCTCTTAAACTCATCCCATGGTATAACAGTTAACCCCTGTTTCACATATAAGTCTAGGGCACTCATCCTAACTTTATCCCACCACTCTCCAGCTGCTTCCCCCAAGTAGAACGCAGCCTGCTCCACTTGAAATTCCTCTGGGCAATGAACCAAATTGAGTATGTTCTCCATCTCTCTATGCCAATTATCCAGCAGAATTGGCGCACCCGTGCCCATGTACTCTTTTGGATTAAACCTCGCTATATGTATAGTTATCTTGGCATGATCCGCCCCTGCCTCTTTAGCCTTCCCGAATTTTTTTAGAGCCTCTGTAAGAGCATCTTGGTGCTCCAACATCTTAACAATCTTATCCACACTCATGTTCTCAGCCCTGGCATACAACGCAGTTCTTTTCGGCGGAATCTTGAAACTATATATGAAAAGGTAAAAATGAACACACATCCCATATCTCAAAACACGAAAACGACATGTTCAGCACCTACTCGATCGAGTTCCAAAACCCAGTCGATCGAGTTGGGGCCACTCGATCGAGTTACCCACTTACTCGATCGAGTGCCTCGAATCCAGAACCTGAGCAGAAAGCAACCAAAAACGAACTCGATCGAGCCACCTACTTACTCGATCGATTTGACCCCACTTGATCGAGTGCCCAAACCTGCTCGATCGAGTGCCCAAAATCAGGCTACTGCCCAGAAACGAAAAACATCCCACTCGATCGAGTTACACCCACTCGATCGAGTCTCTCACTTACTCGATCGAGTGCCCCCCACTCGATCGAGTCATGCTGACTCGTAAACTACCCGCATGTTCAACTCAACGCTTCCAGCCATCTATACTCTTATGCAAGACGACAAACATATATACGATATCTATATATATATATATATATATTATATATATATATATATATATATATATATATATATATATATATATATATATATATATATATATATATAAAAGCAACAATAACTTCTCTTCCATGTTTCTAATAAGCCACGCTATAAATCAGCCTTCATGCAATTCATGTATTTAATCAACGACATATATACTCATATCATCATCATCTTTCACCACACATCTCCTATCCTCCACATGCATGCATCCACCAATTCACACAACACATTACTAGATAGATTTACAACACACAAGATAAACACATAGCAATCCCGACACACACCCAAGAGTGACCGGTTCAAAGTTGTAGGGCGAGTTCGCGACTTTAGGACCTCTCCCAAGTCTTTGTATTAGCTCCTAGCAATTCCTACCCGGGTTCATTTTAGTTTGACTCCCTATGTTCATTAGGTTCATTAGTTACAGGTTTCAAGATCGTCCCTCTGATACCACTTTGTAACACCCCCATACTCCAAGTGCCTTACCAGGACCACTTAAGGCATGAGAGTGCTATCATCTCAGTTACGTACCCGAGGCAATGATAATCAAATATACAATAACGAAACGTACTTTAATAATAATAAAGTTAAAGCAATACAACCAACTCCGAAACTGATAAATGAAAATACAAAGGTTCTCAAACTGTTAAACGACTAAACAAACTAAGAGAATGTTCGACACAGCGGAATGTTAGGTTCATATACCTATTATTAGACTTTTCTAATGGTGAACTAATCAACATTTTAATATGAGTTCTTAAGATCTAGTGCATGAATAACTAAAATAGAGATAAAATAAGAAAACAATGGTTCTTACATTGTATTTTGGTTGAAAATAAGGGCACAAATAATGACATCTTCCTTATTTGCTCTTGAGCTTAAATATAATGGACGATCCTCCAAAATCCCAAATATAGAGATGCTCCTTAACAATTGCACCCAAGACTATTTCCCTTAAAATTAATATATTAATTAACTATATTTATATATTAGTATCCTTAAATGTTTCTAATAGTATTCATATTAATACACTAGTAATATTATGTCGCAATATTAGAATGTGGATGAACAACTTTATAAAATCTAAAACAATTTTAGAGAGAGTTGAGAGAGAAGGATAAGAGTGTAAGCCTTAGAATAAGAATGAATAAAATGAGAAAAAATTTCTCAAGATAAAGAGGGGAGGCCGAGTGGGATGATGGCCATAAGCCAATGCATGGCCTCCTATTTATCCTTTTTCTCTTCTTCAAAATAGATGTGTAAGTCTAGGTAGAGTAGGTAAGATTATGTCAATTATAACCATTAAAATAAATCACCCATAATCCACTAATCCCTCCATCATTTCGGTCCTCACATAAAATGGACTTCCATTTTATTTTGTCAATTTGTCATTTGTCACACAATATGTCACATTTAGTATGTAACATGTTATTAATTAATTTAATGCATATTTATCAAATAAATATCATTATATACATTAACTAAATTACATATAACAAAATGTCTAGTAATTCTAGATCACATAAATAAAATGGGTCATGTTAATATAATTCACAACATATTGTAATTATATTTACTAATTATTCTTATCATAATTGTTTCATAAACAATAATGAATTTTAGTAATAAAATCTTTTAATTACTAAAATAAATATTATTTAATCAAATTACAATAAGATATAAAAATTCTCACTCACAAATGAATTGTTCAAATTTAAGGAATTGATTAACTTGTATTGATATACAATTAATCAACTAGTCTATTAAGGGAATTGTCCTATAGGCGTGACCTTAAGCGATCAACTGATCACCACCGTCAAACGATAGTAATGTCAAACTCTAGTTAGCCAATTGACACGTCTGTCGCGTACCTGTCAAAAATACCAACTGGCTCTAACTAATATAGCTAGGGAAGTCGGGTCGAATCCACAGAGAGGTAGGAAATTGTCAGCTTAATCTAAGTTCGTCAAGGTAACCAAATGGGGGGTTTTTAAATATGATATTCTAAACTAATAAGAATAAGGTGGAGGAACCTAAAAAGGAAGGAATCAAGCAGATAAGGAGAAATAGCTAAGACAGACGGTTCACCATAATCATTTAGTCAAGTAATCTAGGTCTCAGGTCAATGCAAATACGGTCTAAGGGGTAGCGAACGTCACCTTTCGGTCCTTAATTCACCCTAAAGCGTAAACAGCTTAACTTTCGCCCTCACTGCAATACCCTATTGTTCGCTACTAGTCTCGCCTTTTCCAACCTTTCGGTCTAGGTCAAGGATCACTAGGAATTAAAGGTCTAATTGCGTCGACTCAATTAGACGGATACAGTTAATTGTAGCATTTAACCAACAAAGACTATACTAGCAGTTACCCAATAAATCGATTACTATTCCCTCATGATTACGGATCCCCTATAGCCTTAGCATAAGAAAATTAGTTACTTATTACCATTGAATTAACAATAACAACAAATAGATAATTAAAACTTGACATGATGATAAACTAATAAGGATTCAATTAAAGCAATAGATTAAGAATAAAAGTAGAATGATAATACCAATCGCAAAATCTAAATCCGAGTAGCAAAGTGTAGAGGAAGAGTAAAATCCAAAGAACAGTGACAGAGTATATGTTTCAAATCAACGAACGAGCGAAGAGAAGAGAGGAGCAACGTAGTTCACTCCTTCAGTCTTATACTCAAAATCCATCCTAAAACCTAACCTATGGACTAATTACAAAAGCCCATAAATTAATTAGACGGAAAAAGGCTGTAGAAAGGTTAACCACTCGATCGAGTGGAAATAACTCACTCGATCGAGCAACTGTGCATCAATCTCCTCGATCGAGTAGAAATAAACTACTCGATCGAGTATTCCTTGCTTTGCTCCTCTTGTGTGTACTCGAAAGTGGTTGATCGAGTAACTTAGGCAAATAAAAGCATTCGATCGAGCAATAAATCACTCGATCGAGCTGTTTAAGCTCGTTAGGCCTTGAATTACTTCCCGAACTCAGCTCACGCGTCTTCCAAGTGTTAGATTTCCAAGCTCCGGCTCCTTATTCTCCGTGAATACATACAATTGGGACAAATTAGGCTCGATTTGGCTCCTCTTCGGTTAATTCCTGCAAATAACATAAAACGAACCAAAGTAGAATATTCGGAGGTATTTGTAGCCAGATGCTACATAAAAAGTACAGAAATGCGTGTAAAAATGAGGTAGAAACCTTATATAAAAGACACGCATCAAATCTCCCCAAACCAAACCTTTGCTTGTCCCCAAGCAAATATGAATGCAACTAAGAATAAACAATGGAACGGGACCAACGCATCAGCTACAAATCATCCACTAGAACCAATTTAATGCGACAAAATGACAAAATGGCAAACGAGAAGTGCAAACGAGTTAAATCAATGTTTCAAACTTACTGAACCGTCGACCTTGCAAGACTCAAAAGATGTCGGACTCTCACGGGCCGCTCGTCACTCAAAATTAGGCACAAGGTAAGTATATATGTGAAAGATAGAAAGAAGTAGAGACACTCACCTAACTCGATCTATAAGAACATGCATGCAGTTAACATGAATAAAGTCTCTACAACCGTACATATGCATTCCAACCATACTAGTGACCAAGACACATGCCGTGGACTTACATTTGGGTAAGTGAGGTAATGGGTAAGAAGGGGCTAAAATGAATTTGGATATGTGGGGTTAATAGCCAGGCTAGCAACAACGGATCCAAATATAGACCGCATCCCAACTTCGTACTCAATATAGCAAGATGAAATGGTGCAAAAATTATGCACTAAACTCACTAAACACCAATACTTGTCAACTCCCCATAAAGTATAGATAGAACATGGGAGTGAAAATCATTATTCAATTTTTTCAACATGATTTTTCTTTTCTTTTCTTCTTTTCTTATTCTTTTCGCTTTTTTCATTCTCCTCTTTTTTTTTTTTTTTTTTTTTTCAATTCAGCATTCTTTTTCTTTCCCTTCAATTCTTCCACCATCTTCTGAAATCAGATAAAATAACCATATTGCAATAGAACATTCCAAGAACTACTCGTCACTAGCTCAGCTAGGGCAGGAAGTATTATAGAAAGTAGTTAATAGGACAAAAAGGCAATTTGGCTATGTGGGGCTCATGGGTAGAATGAAATAAAGGGGACTGCCTCTCCTAACATGTGTCACCATCCACAGACCGAATGGATACAGGTATTAAGAAGACTAGACTCATGCTTATGCAAATTGATGTTACATGCCTTAAAGAGAGTACTACTCACATCCTAAATGAAACCGGTCATGAATGTTACCAGTTTATAAAGCTCTAACCTCTGAATGTAATGTAGCTTGCCGACTTAATGAATCAAGTCTATTCGTTCAGATAAGAGAGAAACAAAAACTCGTGGATTATGCACATAATCATGCCAACTAAATGTCAAGAATATGCAAGGTTCAAGTAAGGATTCAAAGCAGCGTCAATGTTCAAACGTTCCGACTCAATTTAAACGTGAAATTTTTTGAAATTTTATGGTTTATATACGATTTTTTTTTTGAATTAATTAAAACGACAATGCATGCGGAAATAAGTAAACGTGAAAGCAAAGATGCAAGAAAACATGCAGACACAGATATGGATGCATACCTCCCCAAACCAAACCGTACAATGCCCTCATTGTACCAAAAATAGGGAAAGAAATGCAAACTGAAGAAAAAATTAAGAGTGGAGTCGGAAAACTTACAAAACGTCATAAACCGACCATGAACATGAGAGGTCAAAGAAAGGCAAACAGTAGCTCCATAGACGGAAAACATCAGCTGGGAGTCAAAACTACTCGATCGAGCACTTAGAACAGCTCGATCGAGTGAACTGGTGCAGGGAAGGACTCGATCGAGTGGTTAACGGAAAACATCAGCTGGGAGTCAAAACTACTCGATCGAGCACTTAGAACAGCTCGATCGAGTGAACTGGTGCAGGGAAGGACTCGATCGAGTGAAAAACCACTCGATCGAGTGGACGTGATTTTGGAAATGGTCGATCGAGGACAATTATCACTCGATCGAGTGAAATCTTCCCCAAAAAGTACTCGATCGAGCTGGAAACCACTCGATCGAGTGATTGGACCTGCAAAACACGCACTTAAAGCAAGGAACTACATAGGGAGTTCGTAAACAGCGTATAAAGTTCAACAAAAAGCTAAGGAAAAATAAAAATGTTTAACAAAAGTACAATAAAACAGTCCGGGCTGCCTCCCGGAGAGCGCTGGTTTAAGAGGTCCCGCACGACCTTTCTGGCATCAATTAACTGGTGTGTCAAGTTCGTCGAAGCACAAGACTTCAACGCGATTGTCTGCTTCATTCGCTTCGTGGTAATGTTTCACATATTGGCCATTCACCTTAAATCTATGACCCTCGGAATCTTCAAGCTCCACGGATCCAAATTTGGTAACCGCTGTCACCGTATAAGGGCCACTCCACCTGGACTTCAGCTTGCCAGGGAATAGTCTCAATCGGGCATTAAACAGCAGCACCTCTTGCCCAACATGAAACTCACGAGGTAGGATTCTCTTGTCATGCCATCTCTTCGTCTTCTCTTTGTAAATGCGCGAGCTATCATAGGCATTAAGCCTAAACTCTTCCAATTCATCTAGCTGCAAAAGACGATTCTGACCGCACAACTTAGGATCATAATTAAGCTCACGAATTGCCCACCAGGCCTTACATTCCAATTCAACAGGTAAGTGACACGATTTCCCATAAACTAGCCTATAAGGTGATGCACCAATTGGTGTCTTAAAGGCAGTTCTGTAAGCCCATAATGTGTCATCTAGCTTAAGACTCCAGTCTTTCCGTGATTTAGAAACTACTTTAGACAAGATCTCTTTCAACTCGCGATTAGAGACCTCTACCTGACCACTAGTTTGGGGATGATACCCCAAACCACGCCGGTGTTGGACACCAACTTTAGACAGTATGGAAGTTAGTTTCTTTTCTTTAAAATGCATTCCCCCATCACTAATGACGACCCTAGGGACACAAAACCGGGGGAATATGATCCTTTTAAACATCTTTATCACGGTCTTAGCATCACAATGAGGTGAGGCAATTGCCTCAACCCATTTTGACACATAGTCTACAGCCACTAAGATGTACCTGTTACCTTTACTGGATGGGAACGGTCCTTGGAAATCAATGCCCCAGACATCGAAGACCTCAACCTCTAAGATGCCGTTTTGTGGCATCTCGTGTCTCTTTGAAATGTTCCCTGATCGTTGGCACGCATCACAAGCTGAAATAAAAGACCTAGCATCAGCAAACAAAGAAGGCCAGTAAAAACCAGACTGAAGTAACTTAGCCACGGTGCGCGATGGACCGTGGTGACCACCATATGAAGAGGAGTGACAGCCTTCCAGGACTATTTTGGTCTCCCACTGCGGAATACACCGTCTGTAGAGACCGTCTGCACATTCCTTAAACAAGTAAGGGTCATCCTGAATATCGCTTAGCGTTATACATAAAACGCTTCCTCTGCTGATGAGAAAGATCAGGCGGCAGCTTGCCACTGACAACGAAGTTAGCTATATCTGCATACCAAGGTTCTTGGTTAACAATAGACGATATAACAGGAAATAAAGTATCGTCAGGAAAAGAATCATTTATAGGTAGAGAATCTTCCCCTTCTTGTCGTATCAGTCGCGACAAGTGATCAGCTACAACGTTCTCAGCTGCTTTCTTATCCTTGAACTGCAAATCAAACACCTGAAGGAGGAGTATCCATCTCAGTAGCCGTGGTTTAGCCTCCTTCTTATCAAGAATATGCCTCAAAGCTGCATGGTCAGTAAAAACAGTGACTTCTGACCCAACTAAATAAGTACGAAACTTCTCTAAGGCATAAACTACAGCTAGCAGCTCTTTCTCAGTGGTAGTGTACTTCACTTGAGCCTCATCCAGAGTTCGGCTCGCATAGTAGATAGCACTCAAAGACTTGTCTTTCCTTTGGCCTAGCACCGCTCCTAGTGCGTAGTCACTCGCATCACACATAATTTCAAACGGCCGGTCCCAATCGGGAGGCTGTATGATCGGCGCAGAGACTAAAGCCTGCTTTAACCTGTTAAAAGCAGAAAGGCAATCGTCAGTAAACACAAAAGGGGCATCCTTAAGTAGCAACTGTGTAAGTGATTTAGCAATTTTTGAGAAATCCTTGATAAACCGGCGATAAAAGCCAGCGTGACCAAGGAAACTCCTCACCCCCTTAACATTAACAGGAGGTGGTTATTGCTGAATCACTTCCACCTTTGCTTTATCTACTTCTATTCCCCTGTCAGAAACTAAGTGCCCTAGAAAAACTCCCTCATTGACCATGAAGTGGCACTTCTCCCAGTTTAGCACAAGATTAACCTCAATGCAGCGCTGTAACACTTTCTCAAGGTTAGACAGACAGTTGGAAAAATCACTTCCATACACACTGAAATCGTCCATAAAAACTTCCATGATAGACTCAATATACTCTGAAAATATCCCCATCATACACCTTTGAAAGGTGGCAGGGGCATTACACAAACCAAAAGGCATCCTGCGATAAGCAAAAACGCCCTGAAGACAAGTAAATGTAGTCTTAGCCTAATCGTCTGGGTGGATAGGGATCTGAAAGAACCCTGAGTACCCGTCTAAATAGCAGAAAAATTTATGTGAAGCTAACCTTTCTACCATTTGATCAATAAAAGGAAGGGGAAAGTGATCTTTCTTGGTGGCGGCATTGAGCATCGTAATCTATGCACATCCGCCAACCAAGTCACTACTCGAGTAGGTATTAATTCATTCTTTTCATTCTTAACAACAGTTGTCCCTCCTTTCTTCGGGACCACCTGTACTGGACTCACCCATCTAGAATTACCGACAGAATAAATAATACCTGCATCCAGCAGCTTCATTACCTCAGCCATCACAACATCCTGCATCTTCTGGTTCAGCCGGCGCTGACCCTACCTGCAAGGTTTGTGATCTTCCTCCAGCTCTATCCTGTGCATACAAATATCGGGACTAATCCCCTTGATATCATCCAGTGAATAACCCAGTGCTTTCCTGTTTCTCTTAAGTACTGACTAACAAAGAGGTTAATTTGATCATCATTAAGCTTAGCACTAACAATGACTGGATATTGCTCTGTATCGTCTAAGAAAACATATTTAAGATGAGAAGGGAGAGGCTTACGTTCCGGTACCTTTACCTCAATGGAGCAAAGAGTGCTAATCATCTGTTCCACTTGCTCTCCCTCAGCTTCATCGAAATCATCAACTAGCAATTCCAACGCAGCGTCATCGTCGTCTGGGCTATCTGCACACTCATCAAAAAGCATAAGAGCTTCTAGTGGGTCCTTCATAAAAGAACCCGACCAGAAATCATAGATAGACTCGTCAATAATATCAACCGAATAGCATGTATCCTCTATCATTGGGCGAGCCAAAGTACTAGGCAAACTGAAAGTGATCGCGTCATCCCCTACTGCAAGAGTCAAACGCCCATTTCTAACATCAATAACAGCCCCAGCTGTACAAAGGAATGGTCTTCCTAAGATAATTTGGGTTCGGGTGTCCTCAGCTATATCTAAAACAATTAAATCTACTGGGATATAAAGCTTGCCTATTTTCACAGGCACATCCTCTAAGACACCTAAGGGCTTCCTAACAGATCTATCAGCCATCTGTAGGGTAATGTTAGTCACTTTAAAATGACTCATGTTCAGTTTCTTGCAGATATGAAGGGGCATGACACTGACACTGGCACCTAAATCGCAAAGGGCCTTATCAATAACCATGTTGCCTATAACACAGGTAATAGAAAAGCTGCCCGGGTCTTTCATTTTATGAGGGGCCTTATTTGAAAGCAAATTACTAGACTCTTCCATAAATGAAATTGTCTCAAATTCACTCAAATTTCTCTTACGCGTCACAATATCTTTCATAAACTTGGCGTAAGTGGGTACCTGAGTAACAAGTTCAGCAAAAGGGACAGTTACGTGGAGGTTCTTCACAACGTCCACAAACTTACCGTACTGTCGCTCGATCTTTGCGTCCTTCAGACAGCCTGGAAAGGGTACCCTAGTGGCAACGAGTGGATCCGCAACTTTTCCTTTACCTTTATCAATGCGTGACGTCTCCACAGCAGGGGAAGATGACACGGTAGCGGTATTAGATAGTAAAATAGAATCTCCGCCATTTAAAGTACTCGATCGAGTGCTTTTATCACTCGATCGACCATTCTCTTCTTCTGTTTCACTCGATCGACGAGTTTTGTCACTCGATCGAGTGATTCCTGCAGCAAACTCATTCGATCGAGTGCTTTTATCGCTCGATCGACCAACAGCAGATGGTGCACCACTCGATCGACCAGTAATTTCACTCGATCGAGTGATGGGGTGAATTGATTCACTCGATCGAATGGAGAAATCACTCGATCGAGTATCTTGATTACACGCTGTAAGTATTTCGATTAAGAACTCGTCTAGATCGTCGTCCTGGGTATCTTCAGCTATCAAAACCTCGTCTTCTTCATGAGTAAGGTCATTTTGAAAATTCATTGCACTGACTAGATCGCATATTGGAAGAAGCTTGGTTTGATCTTTCGCGAGTGTTAACTGCGCAACTTGTTCTTTCAATTCTGATATGACCGTTTCAGACTGCCGTGATATACTCATCATAATGGACTTTAATTCGGCAATTTCTTCACTTGCAGAAGGAGAGACTGGCTGCGGTACTGGCGTAGAAGGGATAGAGACATTCTTTATTCCTTCATACAACTGAGAAAAAGGAACTCCTTGTTTATAATTCCGATAAGCAAGGGCACGCTCTACACTTGCCATGCATTCAATAGGACTATGCCCTTCCTCGCCACATCTACCACATGGCTCTATATGCTCAGTAATCGTAGGCATCCTGGCAGATAAACTTTCAAAGCAACAACTGACCTGCAAAACTAATCAAAAACTTTGCAGAAATGAGATCAGCCTCAAGGAATAAATTCCTTGAGACAAGGGACAAACTTAACTAAAGCAACAAAATTACGCCACCTCCCCGGCAACGGCGCCAAAATTTGACATGTCTGTCGCGTACCTGTCAAAAATACCAACTGGCTCTAACTAATATAGCTAGGGAAGTCGGGTCGAATCCACAAAGAGGTAGGAAATTGTAAGCTTAATCTAAGTTCGTCAAGGTAACCAAATGGAGGTTTTTAAATATGATATTCTAAACTAATAAGAATAAGGTGGAGGAAATTAAAAAGGAAGGAATCAAGCAGATAAGGAGAAATAGCTAAGACAGACGGTTCACCATAATCATTTAGTCAAGTAATCTAGGTCCCAGGTCAATGCAAATACGGTCTAAGGGGTAGCGAACGTCACCTTTCGGTCCTTAATTCACCCTAAAGCGTAAACAGCTTAACTTTCGCCCTCACTGCAATACCCTATTGTTCGCTACTAGTCTCGCCTTTTCCAACCTTTCGGTCTAGGTCAAGGATCACTAGGAATTAAAGGTCTAATTGCGTCAACTCAATTAGATGGATACAGTTAATTGTAGCATTTAACCAACAAAGACTATACTAGCAGTTACCCAATAAATCGATTACTATTCCCTCATGATTACGGATCCCCTATAGCCTTAGCATAAGAAAATTAGTTACTTATTACCATTGAATTAACAATAACAATAAATAGATAATTAAAACTTGACATGATGATAAACTAATAAGGATTCAATTAAAGCAATAGATTAAGAATAAAAGTAGAATGATAATACCAATCGCAAAATCTAAATCCGAGTAGCAAAGTGTAGAGGAAGAGTAAAATCCAAAGAACAGTTACAGAGTATACGTTTCAAATCAACGAACGAGCGAAGAGAAGAGAGGAGCAACGTAGTTCACTCCTTCAGTCTTATACTCAAAATCCATCCTAAAACCTAACCTATGGACTAATTACAAAAGCCCATAAATTAATTAGACGGAAAAAGGCTGTAGAAAGGTAAACCACTCGATCGAGTGGAAATAACACACTCGATCGAGCAACTTTGCATCAACCTCCTCGATCGAGTAGAAATAAACTACTCGATCAAGTATTCCTTGCTTTGCTCCCCTTGTGTGTACTCGAAAGTGGTCGATCGAGTAACTTAGGCAAATAAAAGCATTCGATCGAGCAATAAATCACTCGATCGAGCTATTTAACCTCGTTAGGCCTTGAATTACTTCCCGAACTCAGCTCACGTGTCTTCCAAGTGTTAGATTTCCAAGCTCCGGCTCCTTATTCTTCATGAATGCATACAATTGGGACAAATTAGGCTCGATTTGGCTCCTCTTCGGTTAATTCCTGCAAATTACATAAAACGAACCAAAGTAGAATATTCGGGGGTATTTGTAGCCAGATGCTACATAAAAAGTACAGAAATGCGCGTAAAAATGAGGTAGAAACCTTATATAAAAGACACGCATCACCAATCATTACTGATTAATGTTGATCAGTTGAATATATAAATGAATCATCCCTTACGTATTCTTAATTTGAGATTTAAACATGTGATCGCACTATTGTTGAGGACACATACTCCAACAATCTCCCACTTGTCGGAGACAAGTGTGCGTCACCAATTCTCTTGTCCTATTACAATCTCCCACTCAATGCAAGGTGTCTTGCTGGTCGTACTTGTATTTGATCATATCTTGAGTGGTTTCCTCCATCTGGAGAGTAACTATCTGACCGGAATTATCTGCCATAGATACCTTCCGAGCATGGCCACGCATTTTCAGTTCACTACTCCTGAGTGGCCTTGAGATTTCAAACAACCCTGACAAGGGGGTGGACAATTCCTATCGCACTATTCCCTTCATATAGCCACAGTTCATCATGACCTAAAATATACTCATTTGACATCAGTTACGACAATCGTAGAGTATAAATCAAAGTCATTCAGAAATTTGTGCCAACTTGGGCGAATAGTCTCTAGTCAAAAGAATTGACTCATAAGAATACTATAGTAGCTCTTGCCGCGACCAGGCTTTATGAATTTCCAGAACTCTATAAGCGGTCACTGCCCGACAGAGTGTCCCATACAGTCTGTCTATGTGATCGACCAGTCATCCCATATGACCCTATGGCACTTGAACTTGCCATCAATCGTATCACACTCTAGTCACTTCGAGACGTCACCTTCTTTAAGTAACTAGGGGCAAATACTATGTTAATCCAGTTCACTTCATTGGGGTTTAATATTGTCTCAACAACCCATTTGGATATAACAAAGTAATGGATGAGTTTAAAGAAACTCAAACTATAAATGTGATTATCATATACGAATAGCCAATACTTTATTACTACTTCATATCTCATAATCTATAGTGTACATTTTACACTAGTTAAGCTGTAATAAAAGCTTGGTAAGTGGATATACAATGTATCCATGCATTCCAACTTTATGAATTGTTATTTCCTCACATTCAATGTTATTTATAATGACATGAATTTATCTAAGTAGATGTCTAGTCTTCTTACTAAACTTGGGCTCTTATACTTGGAAGATGCTCCCACTGTTATCTTATAACTTGTGATAAAGTCTTTGGTAGAGGGATCTACTCTCATTCCCTACATTGACCATCTTATCACAATGTACTTAGATTCTGTTTGTAGAACTTGCAATGGTTGAAACTAAAACATCTCTCTAGTCACTTACTCCTAAGTCAATAAAATCAGCCTAGGATTTCGACAAATCTTTATAGGTTTGGAAACTAGAGTTTGTGCAACCCTTCAACACATAACTTAGTATATCATCCAAACATAAGAACGAATCCCCAATTCTCCTCAAGAATCTTAAGGGATGTTCCTTAAGGCTTTCAAAAGACCTTCATTCCAATTAACTTGTTATTGACTTATTATGCTCCAAGCATTTGATTCATCACGGCATGTGCATATAATGGCATACATGATCGTTCTAATGGCGGAAACATTAGCAATCGATTTCATGTGATCAACAACTTATTAGGTTCAGTGAATGAATATGACTCTATTATAATAATTCCACTTTATTCAATTTGAATAACCTACTCAACCTTGTTGATGTTAAACAGATAAGGAATCTTATCAATATAAGATACTTATCTAAGTGCCATCCTAAAATTCCTTATGTCATAATAGATTTGGAATTTTGGAATGCAATATGTCATCTTTAATGAGTGATATGACATCAATATGGAAGACATCAATAGTTATATATTAACTTAGCTTTGTAGACATCTCTTATGTCTATCTATGCAACTCTAAACAAATTTATCCTTTTGCACATATTTTACTTTGGTTCATCCGACTCTTATGTAAAATAGAATTGAATTTACTTGATTCAGCCACTTCATAATCTTATTATCTATAGAACATTTTCTTTTGGTCTCCTCACTAGTCTAAAGATTTACCTAAGAAAGCTTTCTTTTGGTCTCCTCATATGTCATGAGTTTGACTTAAGAATGCTTTCTTTTGGTCTCCTCAGTAGTTCCCAACCAGTCGTATGTTTGTTGCTAATTTTCTCCCACTCTATCTTTTGAAAAATACATCTATTTTTCTCGAAAGATAGCCTTATAAGCAATAAACAATTTTAGACTTATGTTTGTGAAGGAAGAAGATATCGTATATTATAACCTTAATTGACGACTCTTTTGTAAAGACATTATGATCTAACTACAAAGTAGACTAATCCTTATGAAGTAAAGGATTTGACTCATATCCGTGTCTATACAAACTTAAGGTCTTAAGCCCTCCCATAGCTCGTATGGAGTATTATAAGTGGTGTACCCAATTGGTTTATAAAATTTCTCCTTTTAGAGTTCAAATAACTCTTTTTGAGTTTATAATTATTCTTTGTTATATCAAATAAGTTGTAGTATTAAGTCACAAAAGCATAAGTGAGAATTAAATTCATGGCTTATGAACTAATTACAATGATCCCATCGTTGTAATTCTTTTATGATTAGTTTAAGTCAACATATTTTATGTTTTGATATGAAAGGTGTATAATGACAAGTTTTAGAATGAAAATTTCCATAAACCGAGTGACTTGGGTTGCAAACCAAGCCACTAAAATTCAAATACAACTTCTTGTTCTTGAAAACAAAAGGAAATAAACTAATTTCCATGTCCAACTAGGAAATTAAAAGAGTTCTAAAACAACAAGTTCAAAATACAACAATAAAACGAAGACTATTAATTATAAAGGCCAAGCTTCCATAGGTCTTCTACTATGGGTGGCTACCCTAGCTTCCCTTGAAGACCCTCCTTAGGCTTGCTTGTCTTTGCCTTTGTCTTTGCTCGGGTGCCCTTAAAAAACAAGTTAAAAGGGGTAAGAATCACAACTTGTATCCAAATACCAAAGTTGAGATTGTAATTCAAAACATAAATGATAGGGAGAATTTTATTTATTACCTACTCGAATAATCTTTCCAGCTTTGATATCTCCAAGATACTTTGGGCAATTCCTCTTCCAATGTCCTATGCCATTACAATAATGGCATTTGTCTTCGGAAGTAGCACCCTTTTTAGAAGAGCTTTTATCAATTGCTTTTCCTTTTCCCTTGAAGGGAGTGGGTTTCTTGCTCTTATTAGCACTCCTCTAAAATTTCCCTTTGCTTTTGTTGTTAATGGCAAGCAATTGTTGCTTTAATTCAAAAAATCTCAAAAAATCTCATAAAATTCGAAAAATTTCACGTTTATTTTGGCAATTAGGTTGAGTCGGAACGTTAAGCTTTTATGCTACTTTTAGTCTTTTACCCTTGCCTTGCACATCTTTAACATTTCGTTGGCATGGTAATGTGTATAATCTACGAGTTTTTGGTTTAAACTTATCTGAACGATTAGACTTGACTCTCTTATTAGCAAGCTATATACACATTCTAAGGTTTAGAGCTTGATAATCTGGTGACATTCATGACCGGTTTTATTTAGGATGTGAGTAGTACTCTCTATAAGACATGTAACATCAATTTGCACGTGCATGACGCTCTTTTCTCAGTACTTGTATGCATTCGGTTTGTGGTTGTGAAACACGTGGAGAGGTAACTTACAACCCTTCTTTCATTACTACCCATTAACTTCACATTAGCCAAGTTTGCCTTTTGACCCCCTAACTATATCCAAATTTAGCATGCCCTGTCAAGCTAGTTGCATGGTTATTATGGGTATGCTGTTATTCATGTCAGATTTGGTACGCTTTGAAAGATTTGAAGTTGGTAGTAAATGAAGAAGAAGAAAAGAGAAATGAAAAAAAAAAGAGAAATTTGAAAGAATGAAAAAGAAAGAAAAAAGAAAAATCATATGGAAAGAATTGTTGATATGACTCCTGTGCTTATCGTTATTTCTTATGGGGAGTCTTTTATTGATGTTAGTGATGTTTTTCCACAATGGCACGATTCTACCTTTTGTATTGAGTAGTGAAGCGAAAGGAGTTTATCATTTGGTTATGGTTGTACTAGCTTGGCTTTACCTTCACATATCCAAATATATTTTGCCCCTTTCTTACCCAATTGCCTCACCTCACATTATATGTAAGTCCTCGGCGTGTGTCTTGGTCCTGATTGGTTGGAGTGCATATGTACGGTCGGTAGAAATCGGTTTCATGTCAGCTGCATGCATGTCCTTATAGATCGAGTTAGGTGAGTGTCTTTACTTCTTTCTATCTCATACATTTATACTCACATTTATACTCACCTTGTGCTTAATTTGTGCGATGAGCGACCCGTGAGGGTCCAATATATTTGATTCTTTCAAGGTAAACAGTTCGATAGTTTAAAGCATTGATTTAATTCGTTTGCATTTGCCATTCACCACTTTGTTAGTTGTTGCATTAAATTGGCTTGGGTGGATGATTTGTAGCTGATAAGTTGGTCTCATTCCATTAGTTGTCTTTAGTTGCATTTCTAGTTTGCTTGAGGACAAGCAAAGGTTTGGTTTGGGGATATTTGATGCGTGTATTTTATATATGGTTTTTACCTTATATTTGCATGCATTTCTGTGTTATTTATGTAGAGATTAGCTACAAATGCTCCCGAATAGTCTACTTTGGTCTATCTTGTATTAATTGCAGGAATGAGCCGGAAGGAGCATAATCGAGCCTAAACTTGCCCCATCCGCATGCATTTTGGAGAAAGAAGAATCGAAGCTTGGAATCTGTGACTTAGAGATGCGTGAAGTGGCTTCAGAAGGTGTTCAAGAGTTCATCCGCGCTAATACAGCTCGATCGACCAGGTTGGCTGCTGAAACTGGTCGTTCAAATGCTTTATGCTACTGAAGATCCTTGATCGAGTGTTTGTTGAGGTTGATTGAGATGGGTGTTTGATGTAGTCCTCGATCGAGTACTTGTGTTACTCGATCAAGAGGATTGTTGAGTTTTGTTCTCGATCGAGTAGTTTATTTCTACTCGATCGAGAAGTTTAGTCTGATATGTAATCTTTAGTGAATTTTCGGATATTCTTTGGTAAGTAGGAATAAATAGGAGGTGACGGCAGTCATGGGGGATCTCTTCCTCTCCTCTCTCTCATTCATTCTCTTAGAACTCTACTCTTGAGACCTAACTCTCCATTGTTTTAGAACTTCTCTGTAATCGGTATTTATAATCCTTAATTCTTTCACTATTTTATTATTGCATCTTTATTTCTTGTTCTTTGAATCTTCTCTCTTTACTCTTTTTCTTGTCTATGTTAACAAATTATTTATGATGTTCAATTCAATTTTTATGGTTATTGTTATTATTCTCCCAATATCAATTATGCATAGCTAAACTCTTTTGCTAGGACATAGGGGAGTCATGGTAATTAAGGAATCATGAATAAGTGACTAGGGTTTGGTGTAAATTCGGTTCGTGTTGTTATCATTGCATTTAATTGTAATTAGCTGTTTGAGTCGACGCATTTGGCTAGTTAATATCGTTACACCTTGACCTAGATCGAGAGATTGGAAGGGGTAAGACCTGCAATGAACATTAGGGTATGCTAGTGAGGGTGAAAGCTAAGCTAGTATTGTTTTAGGGCGAAGAGCGGACCGAGAGGACCTTTTCATTACCCTGCAGACCGAGTTTATGCTGACCTATGACCTTAGATTGGACTCCTAGAAAGCCATGGTGAAGCGACTGTCCTAGCTATTTGTCTCCTTTGTTAATCTCTTAAAATTATCTGTTTTTCTTCTTTTGTTCTCTTCCCTTTACATCTCCGTAGTTTAGAATAAACAATCCAAAAACCCCAAGAACGGTTACTTAGACAAACTTAGTTTAGTATACATTTTCCCATCTCCCTGTGGATTCGATACCCGGCTGCCTCTACTGCATTTATTAGGGACCAGTTGGTTTATTTTTGATAGGGTTGCGACAGCCGTGTCAGTTGGGTTTGTGAAATCCTACCCGTCTAGGTCACTCAGTCTCACTGCGCCCGCCGAAAGTATTTTCTTGACGAGGTATGGCCCGTCCTAATTGGGTTTAAATTTCCCCATCGGATCGACGGGTAATGGTGCTCGAACCAACTTGAGGACCAAGTCGCCTTCTTTGATGTTCCTGGGTTTGATTTTTTTGTTGAATGCCCGTTGTATACTTCAATGGTATAACTGGACGTTGTGTAAGGCGTTGAGTCGTCGTTCGTCTAGAAGCGTGAGTTGTTCGAACCTTCTGCGGGTCCATTCCGCCTCAGGAACTTGACTTTCCAGCAAGATGCGTCGAGATGGAACCTCCAACTCTACTGGTTGAACCGCCTCCATACCGTATGCTAAGTAAAAGGGTGTGGCTCCTGTTGGTGTGCGAATGGATGTTCGGTATCCCCAGAGTGCAAATGGGAGTTTGCTCGGCCAATCGCGGTAATTATCTTGCATCTTCTTGATGATGGTGACAAGAGTTTTGTTTGCTGCCTCTACCGCTCCGTTGGTTTTGGGGACGATAGGGAGACGATCGATGCCGCTTGATTTTGTATTTGTCCAGCAAGGCTTGTATTTCCGCCCAGAAGTGGGGGCCTTAGTCGCTGATGATTTCATGGGGTACCCCATATCTGCAGATGATGTTGTCCTGGATAAGCTTCGCCACTTGTTTGGCGGTCAAGACTGCATAGGACTGTGCTTCCACCCATTTTGTGAAGTAGTCGATGGCGACAAGGACGAAGCAATGCCCTTTGGTGCCTATTGGGTTGCCTTTTCCGATGATATCGATGCCCCAGATCGAGAAAGGTCAGGGTGATGTCATGGTGTATAAAAGGGATGGTGGTATGTGTTGTGTGTTGGCGAAGATTTGGCAATTGTGGCAATGTTTGACGTAGTTTATGCAATTGGCTTCCATGGTGGTCCAGTATTAGCCTAACCGCATGATTTTCCGGGTCAGCATCATTGCGCTCATGTGAGGGCCGCATTCTCCGTCGTGGACCTCTTCCATGCCTTTTTTGGCTTTGTGGTGATCAATGCAAAGGAGGAGAATCCCTTGGGGTGTTCTTTTGTATAGTTGTTCTTGGGTTATCACGAATTGTGATGCAAGTAAACGGATGGCTCTTTGTCCTCTGGTATCAGAGTTGGGAGGGAATTCATTTTTGGTTTCGTATTTGAGGATGGCTTGGTACCAAGGCTCGACATGGTTCCCCTCGTCGTTGTTGATGGCGCATATGTGAGCTGGCTTGCTCCTTCTCTCGACACATAACGGCACCGATGTCATGGCGTCAGGTATGTTGACGAGTGCGGCAAGTTTTGCTAGGGCATCAGCAAATTGATTTTCCTCTCGTGTCAAGTGGAAGTAGTCGACTTGGTCGAAGAATTCGGCCTCTTGATTGATCTTTGCTCGGTAAGGTGCTAACCTGTCGCTTCGGATTTTCTATGATCCGGACACCTAATTGATGATCAGCGAGGAATTGCCATGGATCCTCAACTTCTTGATGCCAAGTGTTATGGCTGCTTGTAGGCCGATGAGGCATGATCGGCGGCGTTGTTGGTGACGGCCAAGTCTAGCTTGACTGAGATCGGAACATGTTCTCCTTCTGGTGATATTAGGAGGATTCATACCCCAAAGCCTCTTAGGTTCGAAGTACCGTCGAAGTATAGGTCCCATGCGTCGGTGTCGGCACAAAGGACGACTTAGTTGGGAAGTGACCATGTGTTGGTCGTTGGATCCTCGTTGACGGGGTTTTCTGCTAGGAAATCGACTACTGTCCTTCCCTTGATAACCTTGAGGGGTACGAATTTGAGGTCAAATTCAGATAGCATGAGTGTCCATCTAGACAGCCTTCCATTTAGTACGGGTTTTTCGAAGATGTATTTGACCGGATCCATCTTGGAGTAGATATGAACCGTGTAGCTGAGCATGTAGTGTCGCAGCTTCTTAGTTGAACAGACCAGGGCAAGGTATGTCTTTTCCAATTGGGTGTACCTTGTCTCGTATTCGATGAACTTTTTGCTGATGTAGTAGATAGCTCGTTCTACGCCGTTGACCGTTTGTGCTAACATTGCCCCCATGGTCGTGTCGGTGACAGTCAGGTATAGGGATAAGGGAATTCCTTGTTTAGGTCCCTGAAGTCGACACAAACCCGAATTCTCCCGTCTTTCTTGGGTACAGGAACTATGTTTGCCACCCAGTCAGAGTATTCTGAAACTTTGATGAATCCGGCTTTGAACTGTTTGTCTACCTCTTCCTTGATTTTCAAGGCCCATTCAGGATGCATACGGCGCAAATTTTGTTGCACGGGCTTAGCTCCGGGTTTGATGGGTATCCTGTGTTCTGCAATCTCCCTGTCGATCCCAGGCATGTCTCTGTAGGACCAAGCGAATACGTCCTTGTATTCGTGTAGAAGGTCGATGAACTGCTGTCTTTCTGAGGGGTCAAGGGTGGTCCTTATCCTAAGTTCTTGAGGTGTGTTATCGGTCCCTACGTTAATAGGTTCGGTCTCCTCAATGATGAGGGTTATATCTTCTCGTTTGTCAAGTTCTTTGGCTAGGTGAGGGGGGTAGTCACTCAAGTCGAATTCCTCATGTTCGTTCAGAATTGCATTGCACTTAAATTGAGACGAGTCATAAGCAAACTTAGCGTTCATTAAGTCGACTTGAGTGAAAAGATCGGATAGGACAGACATCTCATGGGCAGTCAGAGGCGACACAGCAGAGGAGGTGGCCCTTGGAACAAGCTCCAGGTTGCTACCCTCTATGGGAGTGGGGATAACCTTAGTTGACTCGGCCTCTAAAGCAGCCACAAGTTTATGATAAAACAGTGGAAAGGGGACCTTGACCGGGACATCAGGAGTGGTAGGAGCTAAGACAAACTCTGACTCTGACTCTGACTCTGACTCTGACTCTGACTCTTCTTCTATTTCCTCTTTGAACATAGGGTCTTCTCGAGTTGTGATCTTGAGAATGCGGCCTTGGCGATCGGTCCACTTGATAGTTTTCCTCCAACCTTGTGTAGTTTTCTCTGGGTTAGTATTAGAGATTAAGGCGGTGGGATCAAACTGGTTATCCTTTAGAGCGCTGTTGATGATGTCCTCATAGCCGAGGGGCTTGATATTGTCTTCTCCGAAGAGGAAACTGACGGATTGTCCGTCGAGGCATGGGGTCGGCTCAGATTTGGTCGATGCAGCTTTGGTGTTGTCGGGGATAAAGTAGCAGTCTTGGAAGACTTCTACGCCCGGGTGCTTTACCTTAGCTACGGAGTCATAGATGGGCTCAGGAAAGCCGTTGTAGAACTCGGATTCTCCCTCGGGGACGAAGTATCCATTGAGAGTCAAATGGTAGGGACGGAGGATGGCTTCGTGCATTTTGCGTTTCCGTATTAGGAGGTTCATCTCTTGGTGTCTTCATCGGTTGGCTCATTGCCTAGCCGAAGGGGATGTTAGGGACCTTGGCCTGTTTCATAGGAGGCAAGGTGCTCTTCAGTAGATTGAGAGGTAGGCCAGGGAAATAACCCTGGCGAGTCAAAATATGGTTGACTATGAGGTTCGAGAACGGGTCACAATCAAAGGATGCTGATTCATCGGTTAGGGCATTCACAACTTGGAATCCCCAAATTTCGTTGTCGTCATCTTCGATGACTTAAGAGGCTATTCCCTTCTTCATGATAGCCTTAATCGGGGATGCGGGAATTGTGATTGTTTTCCCGTTGAAAGGGACCCTGATTTTCTGATGAAGGTTTGAGGTGACGGCCTTGACGGCGTGAATCCAGGGGCGTCCTAGAAGCATGTTAAAAGAGGCTTCGACGTAAACCATCTGAAAAATGGCTTGTCTTTCCAAGGGTCCAGTTGCAATGGTCAAGGTGATAAGCCACGCAACCTTACGACGAGTGTCGTCATAGGCGCGTACTCCTTGGTTAGTTGGGACCAAATCATCTTCTTTGATACCTAATTTGTGAGCCGTCTTTAGGGGAATGAAATTAACCGTGGATCCGTCATCCACTAGAACCATAGGCACATTCTTTTTGAGGCATTGTACCGTGATGTACAGAGCCAGGTTATGGTTGGCTCCGAATGGAGGGATATCTTCGTCAAAGAAGATGACCGGGTTGCTTAGGTCGGGGACATCCCTTGTCATATGTGCTACCACTTCTTCTAGAGAGGAGGTAGAGGGAACTATTAACTTTCCCAAGGCTTGTAGCGAAGCTTGCCGACGTTCGAATGATATAGCAATCAGTTGCCAAATTGAAATTTTGGCCTTCGCCGTTTGTAGTTGTTTAAGGATCGAGTTTTTGGGAACTTTGGGATGAGTGTCCACGTCCGGGACAACTTGGTCATTCATTGTTGGAACGACTGTTGTATTGTTCGAGTTTTGGTAGGGGCGTCCGGACTGGGTGAGATGACCGATCTCTTTTGCTTGTTTGTCCTTTCCCGAAACCATGTAGACATCCTTCGTGTCGTCTCTCCAGATACCGTTGATTTCGGGGTCGCGAGGGTACCTTGGAGGGGTATTCCTCGGCGGATAGTTTTTGTAGGGGAAGTTCTTGTGGGGGTAGTTTTTGTGGGGTTGATTATTGTGGGGTACATGCCAAAATGGTCGAGGGAGCAATCCTTTCTGGTGAGGGTGGTTCTGGGTGCTTGGAGGACCCTCCCTCGTGCGTGGTGTTGGTGTTGGTGGGTTGAAAATCAACCGGTGGTAGGTGTCCTCAAGTCGGGTAATCCTTTCTGAGAGACTGGCTATGGCTTCTTCAACTTGTTGGAACATGGTGAGCATAGTTGCAGCGCTGAATACGAACATTCCGTCTGGGGTATCCTTATCCAAGGCATTTACCTCGTCATCAACAGCTAGGATGAGGTGTGAGCAATCCAAGGTTGGCTCGTCGTCAGAGATGGCATGGATTCCCAAGGGGTTGGTTTTGTTGTTTGGTTTGGTGGGTGGAGGTAAAGGTAGTTCCCCCTTCTCAATCATATCTTGAATGGCGTGCTTTAGTTTAAAGCAGGCCTCTATGTCATGAACTTTACCCTAGTGGTATTGGCAATAGGCATTGGGATTCCTGAAACGGGTTTTCTTAACCTCTGACGGGTCAGAGGTGGGCCCAATCGGCTGTAGTTTCCCTTGGTCCATGAATCTTTTTAGGGCACTGGCATAGGTTGTTCCCAAGTTTGTGAATACCCTTTGAGGATGTTCAGTTTTCTCTGTGGTTGGTTCGAGGAGGTTAACCTCATCGATCTTGTTTGTCTGACCATAGTGCCGAGATCCAGTTGATGTAGATCCCTAATAGCCTCTACCGGTGGTTTTGGCTAGGACACCCTTGCAGAGGTCGCCTTTAATGCGGGTTCCGAGGATTTGTAAGTCCTGGAACGTTTTGATGTTTTGATATCTCAGTACGTTGGCATAAACTGGGCGGAGGTTGTTGACAAACTTTTCCACCAGAGTTGATTCACTCGGCTTACTGACCAATTGAGTGCTTACCCTCCTCCAACGGGTTAGGAATTCTGTTAACCCTTCCTTATCATTCTGAGTCAGGACCTCAAGAATGTGGGTGTTGGCTTGGATTTCGACGTTTTCGGCATATTGTTTAGCAAATTCAATGGCGAATTCGTCCCAAGTGGTAATGCTCTTGGGGTCGAAGGAATAGTACCATTGGCGGGGAATTGGTTCAAGGGATGATGGAAAGATCCGGGTGAAAAGTTCCTGCTTGACCCCCTTGATAGGCATGTAATCCTTGAAGGCTCGAATGTGATTGAGCGAGTCCTCCACTCCCTTAAACTTGGGTACATCAGTCAAGGTAATGGTGTCGGGTAGTTGATCCCCAACGAGTTCGAATCTTCGATTGTTCTCAAGGTGGATGTTGTTACCACGGGCTAGGAGTTGTTCTTCCAAGAGCTTGAGCCTCTTCTCGGTTTCAGTCAAAGGCGGAGTGTTGTGTTCTCCAATTTCCTTATTTTCCAGGGTGTCGATACTGGTCTCGACACGGTCCAGGGTAACCTTAAGATCGGTGAGTAGGCTGGCTAGCTTAGCAGTCATGAGATCTCTGTTGTCATCGTTGTTGTTGGACGAAGATGAAGATGAGGCCATGGCTCTGAGGCAGAAAATGGCTCACGTTACACCCCAATTCGACACGGTTTAATGACTAAACACAGACAACACAAGAGATGGAAAGACAAAATAGACTCAACAAGACAAGGGCAACCGTGTGTGGTGCCTCGGTGCTGATTCGATTTATAATGTGACGATGTTGACCGGATTTTGACTTGCGTTCAACGTAGTGGCGTGACGCCGTTGAACGAATCTCGAGGTGAGACGACTCATAAATAAAGACCCATAAGTACGCTTGCTTCGACTCAATAGACACAAGGCGGAATTGGAATGGTGGACTGAAATTTTCAAAAATAAAGATTTTAAAAAAGATTCGTTTGTCGTTTTACGGACGGCTTCCGAAGAATAGGGATCTTCGAAAGTCAGTTAGTTGCAAAGTTGTCTTAAGTTTGTTTTCAAAAGACGGTTTGAGTTTGAGTTGTGGCGGCTCAGAAAACAATGTGCTGTTCCCAGAGACGGTTTTTGAAATTCAAAATTGTATGTTTTGAAAATTGAGTTTTGAAAGGTTTTGAAATAGCCATCGTGTCGGCGCGAGACGTGTTAAAATTCGTGTCTTGACGCGGCGATTACAACGTCCTAAAAAGGTGTTTTTGAAACGGTTGTGAAAACCAGGTTTCAAAATCGTCATTACGACGGCTTAAAAAGGCGTGCTTTTGAAATGGTTGTAGAAAACCGGGTTTGAAATTCGTCATTACGACGGCCTAGGAAGGCGTGTTTTCTTTTGAAATGGTTGTAAAAAACCGAGTTTGAAAATCTTCATTATGACGGCCTAAAAAGGCGTGTTTTTGAAATGCAACGGTCGGCGAAAGATCGAGGTTCGTCAAAAGTGGTTTTTGAAAGTTTGAAATGACACGGAAGGACTTATGATCACATAACATATAAGCACTCGGAGTTTCATTATATTATGCATAATGGTGACACGGGTTTTGGCTTAAAAGGGTGGGTTACACACCCGATCAAACCCTGATTTTCGAGAGGGATACCAATCCAAACAAAATGTGTAGGGAGGGTGCCCTAGCCTCGTGCTCGAAGGAAATGAAAGTTCTTTGACGAAAAAGAATTATGTAACGTCAACGGTATGCTTGACTCAATCGGAATTCAAAACGCGGGGATGAGAAAACTCACGCCGACGAGACTAGCCAATTGGTCGAAAAAGGTTAGGTTGTGGGCCCGGACAAGGATGACTAGAATGACTCTCGTACGCCCTGGATAAGGTTGTCCACTATCCAAAGTTTCTGAGTAAGAGGTAAAATATTGGGAAGCACTTTATTCGGACACCCGATCCCGCCCGCGGTAGCGGCCTCTACTAATCGATCTTGGTTGGTTAAATGCAAAAGTTAATAAAACGGGTAAATGCATGAATGCGCATCCACAAGTTTTAACCTAACGTGTGAGCTTTCTATGTCGGTTGTTTATCCAAATATCAAGTAATTGATGTCAAGTTGGATTTAGTGTTAATTTGCATGCAAGTCGAAAATTAAACATCCATTTACCGAGTTAGGTTTATGGTGCATAACATGATCCGTTTGTCTTAGAAAGGCATTTTGCAAATACAATGTAAAAGAGGCATATTTGTCATCTGATCCGTCCTGTATTCGGGCTAACCGAAGTCGGGATTGTCCTACACGAGAGTCGGAAAGGAAACAGGGTCTGCATCAGGCAGTCTATTGAGGCGCAAGCCGTCAGGCGAAGCAAGAAGGCCTGTCCTGGTTTGAAAACTTAAAAATGGTTGGCTTGTTTCGGCGCGAGTCAGCAGACAGTCCAAGGGACGTCTTCTGACTGTTAAAATGTATGTAAAATGGTCTGGAAAGAGGTTGTTTGATCCCGTCTTGGTTTGAAAAGGTCGTTTAGACCGCTTTGGTGTCGATATGAGGAATGAGACTTGAATAATCGTCACTGTATTGACAATATTCGATGCCGGGTTCAGTTTTGCAAGCTTGACATGAATAGTTTTGAAAAATGATTATGAAGTAATTGTATTAAGTTCATTTGTTTGTAATTAGTCAAGTTTTATCATCGTACTCAAGTTTAAACCGACATGGTATGTGGAACCAAGGATGACTTTGTGTTTATGACTAATATGATTGTTTTGAAATGTAAAGAAATGAAATAAAAGGTTTTAAAATGCCCTTTAAAATGTAATTAACCAAATATTATCACCGAAACACGGACTAAACCGTCATGGTATGAGGAACCAAGGGTGAAAATGTTTTATGGTTAAACGTTTATCATGAAAATGATTTGAAATATATGAAATGGTAAAAACCGATTGCAAATAGGAAATGAAATAAAGAGGAAATATGAGAGCAAACACGGCTGGATTAAGGCCTGAGAGGGCATTGAGGCGCGAGCCTCTCTGCTATGCAAGTAGCCCTTGTCTTCGGCCAAAATCCGGTTTTGGCTCATCTAACCTATGTTTGAACCATGTTATGCATGTTTTAACATGTTATAGTCATAAAACAGATGAAAAACATGGAAGAAAAGGATTTTTACACCCTCATACGTACATGTTAGGCTTGAGATGAGAAATCGACGAAAGTGTAACAACTTGTTAGGTCGGAAAACTCGGTTGAAAACCATTTTAGCAATGTAAAGAGTGTTTTGTTTAAGTTTAGTGATGGTGTAGTTGGTCGAGATGGCCAGTCAAGTGATTTAATGCACGATGACGGTACAAACAATGTGTATGGCTTGTATTTTCGATCGGTAGGTCGAAAATACGTGTCGGTTTGTGACTTAATAAGTCGAGTCGAGAATTTTAAGGGAGAGATGAGGGGGCGGACACTCGTGTACCTTCAAATGGTGGCATGTGAGGGGTATTTATAGGAAAATGGGTGGTTGTGTGCGTTTTGAGCGACGTGGCCGCATGGGCTACTCGAAGGAGCGCGAGCTATTTCACGGGTCTTCGAGCTGTCTTGTCACTATCACACAATTGAAATCATGATTTGTTCTATCCTATGTTTTGGATGACATGATTTGTACATGACCATTCAAGTATTCCGGGAATACTTAACATGGAAGTTTTGAGAAGTTTGTTTTTTTATTTTGTGTGTTTGACTCGGTTTGACTCGTTGTTGGAGTCGGGATTTGAATTTTTGAGTCGGTTTTTGGTCCGGTGTCGGTTTTGACTCTAGTTAGTGTCATTGCGACCCCGTCATCGTGCATTAAACACTCCAGGTACTTTTGAAAAGTTTTGAAAAGTTTTGTTTTTGAAATCGTTTTGAGTTTTCCGACGTAGAGTTATACAAAATTGTCGATTAAACGCTACGATTCCTAAGCATATTGTAGTCCGATAATCATCGGGTGTTTGTTGGAGACTCGGCAGATACTGGGTATCTACAGTACTGCATATATAAGAGTTTAGAAAACTCAAACAATAAATGCGATTTTCATATATGTAAAAATTGATACACTATCGGATTATTACATATCATATAATCTACAGCAATTCAATTACCATGTTTCAACCACATTGAAACGACATGACTATCATGTTTAGCCTTCAACCAGCCCTGGTTTAAAATCAATGACACTTCATCTGATTAAACCAACAAATTGCTATTTCCCTTTGTTCCACATGACTCATATTACATGTAAGTGATGTAACACAATTAAGTACATATCTAGACTTAACTCTAGACTAGGGCACCTAAGCCACAAAATAGCTCCCACTGTCGTCACAGTATATTAGGATAGGATATGTGGCTACAAGAACTACTTTTAGTCCCAAATCCAAGCTACTTCCTTTTGTAACATCAAATATTACAATGTACTCAGCTTCCGTTGTAAAATACGCAATGTATGTGTGTAAATGTGTTTCTCTTCTCATAGTTTTATGGGTCTTTATTTTTTTCTAAAAATTATCCCCTTTATGTGTGTAAATGTGGGGTATTTATATAGGCAAATGAAATGTAAATAAATGAACTTATTTCTTAGTGGATGTGCCACATGTTACAACACATGTCTCATACAAGTGTCCACCCACATGTAAATTTTGGTTCATTCCGATTTCCGACATTTGTCCCACACATGCTTATAAGACTTATATTTAATTATCTCATATAATTAAATATTAATTTAATTAATTATTTAACACTTAAATAATGCTAATTAAATATTAATGTACACTTAACTATTAAGTGATATTTTATCATTTTATCAATATAAAATGTGTCTTATAATAATTAATTAGTTAATTTTACAACCTCTTGTAAATATTATTAACTAATTACTTCTGCCTCACAATATACACACATAACGTAATATTTTAGTTAATTAACTATTAATTACTAAATTCCGTCTATTTATTAATAAATTATCATATAGCTGAATAATAAATTTCATTGTCCCGAGTTCGTAACTCGTCATCAAACAATAAATTCACTTGACTTAATAAAAGTCAATGTATACAAGAAACTAATTATACTACATCTTATATAAATAATTAGTCTATCCATTTGGACATCATCCTATAGGTGTGACCTAAAGGGATCAACAGATCACCGCCGTCACACGACAGTAATGTCAAACTCTAGTCAACCAATTATTACCGATTAACGTTGACCAGCTGACAATTATATATATATTATATATATATATATATATATATATATATATATATATATATATAAATCCCAGATATTCCTTGTACGAGATTTATTATGTAAACGCATTATTGTGGAGGACACTCACTCCAACAGAGGCGGCCTTTAAAGTGTTTTAAGATCATAAGAGTTTGAAGTACATCTACACTCAAAAGGAAATGAATATGCGTCAGTGGAGATGGATGAAGCTGATTGGTGACTATGCCATGGAGATTATTTACCATAAGGAAAAGGCTAATGTAGTTGCAGATGCCTTGAGTAGGAAAAGTATGCATTCGTTATGCATTGCCATGTTATTGATGAAATTGAAAGATGAAATGACTAAGATGGGGATCCACGTGATTCACAAGGGAGATAACATTGGTGATTTGACTATCGAGCCGAACTTTATGATGACATCAAGAGGAAACAGGTGCTTGATTCCAATATTTTCGGTCCATTCAGATGGGAGTTTCCGATTCAATGGGAGGTGGTGTGTGCCTAATGATGCCGAGTTGAAGAAACTGATTATGACGGAGGCTCATTGCACTCCTTATTCAGAGCATCTGGGAGATGACAAGCTCTATAAGGACTTAAAGAAGACGTTTTGGTGGCCCGGAATGAAAAAAGAGGTGGCGGAGTTCGTGGCTAGGTGTTTGACTTTCCAGAAAGTCAAAGTGGAGCAGCGAAGACCGCAAGGCAAGATTCAGTCACTTGAGGTACCTGAGTGGAAATTGGAGTCGATTTCTATGGACTTTATTATGGGATTACAAAGAACTCAGCAGGGTAATAATATGATATGGGTGATTGTCGATCGTCTGACAAAGTAAGCTCATTTTATTATAATGAAAGATACTTGGAGTAAGATTCAGCTGGCTAATGGATACAGGAAGCATGTGGTAATACTACATGGGGTACAAAAAGAAATTGTGTCAGATAGAGATGCGACGTTTATATCGCGGTTTGGGCAAGAGTTGCAGGATCTGATGGGGACTACATTAAAGAGGAGCACGACATTCCATCCAGCGACAGATGGTCAAACTGAGAGGACCATCATGACCTTAGAAGATATGTTGCGAGCTTGTGTGATGGAGTTTGGTGGAAGTTGGAAAGATCGACTTGAATTGATTGAGTTTTCATATAATAACAACTATCACACGAGTATTGAGATGGCACCATTTGAGGCACTGTATGAGAGGAAGTGTAGGGGTCCAGTGTGTTGGGATGATAGCGCTAAGGCTGTGGTTTTAGGACCACAAATGATGCAAGATATGATTAAGCAAGTACATTTGATTCGACAGAATATGAAGGCGCGACCCACGATTGGCAAAAGAGTTATGTGGATTTGCATTGCAGAGATATTGAGTTCTAGGTGGGTGAAGAAGTCCATTTGTGTAACACCCCTATACACCAAGGTGTCTTACCAAGACCACCTTATGTATGGAAGTGCTACAATCTCGGTTACCCGAGGCTATGTATTTCAAATTGACCATAAAATAACATACTTAAATAAATGAGTTTAAGTGATTACATAATCAAAATCCCAAAACTGTAACGTAAAATACATATGTTCCAAAATATCAAACCAACTGAAAAGAAATATAAGTTCAAGACACATCGGAAGACTCTAATGACACGTAATGACTCCATCCCAGCTATCCCTCGCGCAATCCATCTCATATCTGCTCAATAACTTCTCACCATTCCCAAATGGATCACCACAATTTTTAAAACAACTAACGGGGTCAGTTACTGATTACACAATTCAACATAAGCAAGATAACAATACATACGATCATCCAACTCCGTCACATCTCCACACACCTGACTACACACTAAAGTGTGTAGCCCTGCCAGAATATCCATCGCAACAAATATTCCACACCGCCAATGGGGGATCGCAGCCGTTCCCACCAAATCCCCGCTCATCAACTCCGAGTGAAATACCAAGTTTCTTAATGTGCACATCCCCCTTGTGACGGGAACCACAAGGGGCGAATCAAGGGCGTGAAGCCACTCCCACAAGTGACTCTACTCAGCCCAGGACGCGCCTCGCGAACTACAGACAAACACATCCATCCAACTATACAACGACAATTACCAATTAAAATACCAATATGATAAAGATCAAAAACATCACAACTATCACCAATAAACTATCAAATACAATATAATCAATAACCGAGTAGGGAAACCCTAACTGAAAAGGCAAATCACCAAGATCGTCACAATTAGCAATTCAAAAATGCTCCTCTACGAAACCACCTCCTATAATCACACAATCATATAATTATTATCTAACAATCACCATACTTCCAAAATTCACCAAAATACCAAATTAGGATTTCAACCAAAAACAATAAAACAGCATAAAAATCATACTAAAATCTTACCCAGGATGCGACGGTCTCAACGGCGTAAAGAACACAACGATCCGATGACTCTAGCCCTTATGATTTGATAGCAATGGTAGGAAGGGAAGTTACGTAGTTTTTCTCTTGTGTAAATAGTTTAGAAAACAGTGAAAAGTAAAAAGTAATTGATAAAATAACTTTATATAACCTCCTCACATTGCTATCAAAGCCCGGCGAAATAACCCGTAAAACCGACTTACTCGATCGAGTAAGTCACTTACTCGATCGAGTACCCCCTACTTGATCGAGTGACCCCTACTCGATCGAGTGCCCATCAGACAGTACACTGTTTCTAAACCAAAACTCACTTACTCGACAGAATAAGCCTTTACTCGATAGAGTACCCAACAGTACAGAAAACCGTAGTATTACAGGCTTCCACCCTTAAAAATGAACTTCGTCCCCGAAGTTCAAACTCATACTCAAAAACAAACATACTAACTCAACCACGACACAACAACGCAACAAAAACCGAAAACAAAACCCCAACCACAACTCATACCGACTCAAAACAACCACTAACTGTACAAAAACTAGCATAAAACCATACCAAAACCATATGCGATCATCTTCTATCCCCCTAAAAGAAACATGGTTACGTCCCCGTAACCACACATACCTGATCAAAAAGTGGCGGATACCGCTCCCTCATAGCCTTTTCCGCCTCCCAAGTAGCTTCCTCAACCTCATGATTAGACCATAGGACCTTAAGCAACACCGTTTCCCCGGACCTAGTTTTCCGAACCTTGCGATCAAGAATCTGTTTTGACACCTCAAGATAAGACAAGGATTCATCCAACGCAATGTTCTCCACCTCTCGCACTTGGGAAGGATCACTCACATACTTCCGTAACTGAGACACATGAAACACATTATGCACCCGATCCAAAGCTAGTGATAACGTTAACCGATAAGCAACCTCTCCCACACAATCCAAAATCTCATATGGTCCTATGAACTTCTGGCTCAGCTTCCCTTTCTTTCCAAACCTCGTAACCCTACGCATAGGAGATACTTTCAGAAGAATCTTATCCCCAACCTAAAACTCTATTTCACGGCGATGTAAGTCTGCATAACTCTTTTATCGATCCTGGGCCGCTTTCATCTTTTGTGTAATCACCTTAACCTGTTCTATCATCTCTTGTACCATTTGTGGTCCTAAAACCACTGCCTCAACTCTATCATCCGAGCAAATCGTACTCCTACACCTCCTCACATACAAAGCCTCAAACGGTGCCATCTCAATACTCGTATGGTAGCTGTTGTTGTAAGAAAACTCGATCAAATCCAACCTATCTTCCCAGCTACCACCAAACTTCATCACACAAGCTCGCATAATATCCTCCAAAGTCTTGATAGTTCTCTATGTATGTCCATCTGTTGCAGGATGAAAAGCAGTACTCATCTTCAAGGTACTTCTCATCATCTCCTGCAACTTTTGCCAAAACCGAGAAATAAACCTCGCATCTCGATCTGACACAATGTCCTTAGGAACTCCATGTAACCTCACCACATGTTTCCTGTACCCATTAGCCATCTGAACCTTACTCCATGTATCTTTCATTGGAATAAAGTGAACAGACTTAGTCAGAAGATCCACTATCACCCATATCATGTTATTACCCTGCTGGCTCCTCGATAAACCCACTATAAAGTTCATAGAGATAGACTCCCAATTCTACTCAGGTACCTCAAGAGATTGAATCTTACCTTGTGGTCGTCGCTGCTCTCCCTTAACACTCTGACATGTCAAACATCGAGCCACGAACTCAGCTGGTTCTATTTTCATCCCAGGCCACCAGAAAGTCTTCTTCAAATCTCTATACAGCTTGTCACCACCTGGATGTACTGAATACGGTGTGTAATGAGCCTCTGTCATGATCACCTTTTTCAACTCCTCATCGCTTGGCACACACCATCTCCCATCAAACTGAACACTCCCATTTATATGAATAGAGAACTGAGACATTGTCCCTTTCTCCACTCTATCACTCCACTCCTGAATCCTAGGATCAAGAGTATGCTTCTGGCAAATATCATCATAAAGATCTGGCTCCATTGTCAAGTCTCCTCTAGCATCCCCTTTTTGTATCACATGTATCTCCTCTTACCCACCTCATCTCTCAACCTCATCAAAGACATAGCTGTGCGTTGGGAATGCACACTCTTCCTGCTCAACACACTAGACACAACGTTTGCTTTCCCTTCATGGTATATGATATCCATGTCATAGTCCCCTATAAGCTCCATCCACCTCCTCTGTCGCATGTTCAGCTCCTTTTGAGTAAAGATGTACTTTAAAATCTTGTGATCTGAAAATACCTTAAAGGTCGCCCCATAAAGATAGTGCCTCCAAATCTTGAGAGCAAACACAACTGCACCCAACTCAAGATCATGTGTCGGATAGTTCTCCTCATAAGGCTTTAATTGCCTAGAAGCATAGGCAATGACTTTCCCATTCTGCATCAACACACAACCCAACCGGTTCTTCGAAGCATCTGTATATACCTCAAAGTTCTCACACCCTTCAGATAAAGCTAAGACTGGAGTTATGGTCAAACGCTCCTTTAATGTTTGAAACGCCGTCTCACAACTTTCATCCCAACGAACCTGTTCCCTTTCCTCATCAATGCTGTCATAGGCTTGGCGATCTTTGAAAAGTCTTTCACGAACCGACGATAGTACCCTGCCAAACCCAAGAAACTCCTGATCTCCGCCACATTCTTCGGTGTTTCCCACTTAGACACTGCCTCTATCTTTGTTGGATCCACAGATACACCATCTTTAGAAATCACATGCCCCACAAAGGCAACTTCCTCGACTCAGAACTCATACTTAGACAACTTTGCATACAGATGATTGTCACTCAAAGTTTGTAACACCAACCTCAAGTGCTCCTCATGCTCCTCCTTAGTCTTTGAGTAGACTAAGATATAATCAATGAACACCACCAAAAACCGATCCAAAAACTGATTGAAGACCCGGTTCATCAAATCCAATAGCACAGCTGGTGCATGAGACAACCCAAACAACATCACCACATACTCATAGTGACCATACCTTGTTTGAAAAGCTGTCTTCGGTATGTCCTCATCTCGAATCCTCACCTGATGGTAACCTGACCTCAATTCAATCTTTGAAAAGACTCCCACCCCACTCAACTGGTCAAACAGATCATCTCTCCTTGGCAAAGGATACTTGTTCTTCACTGTAACCATGTTCAGCTCCCTGTACTTGATGTACAATCTCAAGCTCCCATCTCTCTTCTTCACAAACATAACTGGTGCTCCCCACGGCGATACACTAGGTCTAATGTATTCTTTATCTATCAAATCATCCAACTGCTTCTTCAGCTCTTCTAACTCTTTAGGACCCATGCGGTATGGGGCCTTAGAGATTGGTCCCGTCCCTGGTTTCAACTCCACACGTAAATCTATATCTCTCTTTGGTGGCAAACTTGGTATCTCCTCCGGAAAAACATCTGGGAACTCTCCCACCACTGGTATCTGATCAGCTGTCGAACCCACCTTACTATGGTCTTTCACATGGCATAGAATCAAAGGACACCCCTTCCTCAGATAAGACTTCAATGTCACCGCTGCAATCACTTTGACTTTGGGTTTGACAACAAACCCACGATAAGACACACAAACTCCCTTAGGACCTCTCAAAGAGACTCTCTTTTGGTGACAATCTATTCTAGCCTTGTACTTACCCAGCCAATCCATACCAACCATCATCTCACATCCATAGGAAATTCTAACAAATCCACTGGAAGGTCAACCTGCCCAACTATCATAGACACAGCCTTATACAGCCTCCTACAAGACACTGACTCACCTGATGGTATAAAAATTTCATCTTTTACAGGCTAAAACTCTCTAACCCAAAAGCTTAGCATGACTCGACGATACAAAAGAGTGTGACGCCCCCGAATCAAACAAAACAAAGGTACAAACGTCATTAACAAGAAAGGCACCCGTGATCACGTGAGCATTATCCTCAGCAGCTTTCTTGTCTATCATGGATAACTTGCCACTGGTCTTTTGTCCACCTCCCTGGATTGTACTAGCTAAAGTAGATGGCTTCGCAGCTGACCCCTGATTGTTGTTAGCTGCCAGTTTCTGATAAGAGTTACCGCCATTGTAGTTAGATCCACCGTTGTTACTCTGGCCTCCTTGGTTATTCCATGACCCAGCCGACCTATTGCTAGCAAAACTCTGAGACGGACCCTGCAAGAAACTCTCATGCAATTGCCTATGAAAACCTCTCCCTACGGCACTAGTACACTCGTGCCTGTTGTGGCCCATACCGCCACAGTTGTAACAAGAGATATTCCAGCTGCTACCACTACCACCACGACCACGCTCGTACGAAGCTCCACTACTAAAACCCGATCCGGATAAGTAAGCCCTCGCCTGGTTGTGGTTACCCCTCTTGTAACTGGACTGACCACCACCCTCACTCTCAGCCTTTCTCTTCTCAGGGCCTCTCCCTCTCCTTGTTCTCTTTGGCCATTTCGACCAATCTCTTAGCTCTCCCTGCTCGCTCATAAACTTCCTTAACATCTGTAAGGACCCCAACTGGTAGCTTCTCCATTATCTAGTAAGTCAACCCCTTCTTAAACCTCAGTGCCAAGTTCTCCTGACTCAGCCCCATGTTCTCTGCATACCTAGATTTCTCATTAAACTTATGATAGTAATCGGCCACAGTCATATCCGGAGTCATCTTGAAAACATCAAACTACTCCCTCAGCTTACTACGAACATGTTCAGGTACAAACTCCCGGCGCATAGTTCTCATAAACTGACTTCCCCTGCTTCAGATACAAATCTAAGGCACTCTCCCTTACCTTGGCCCACCACTCTCCCGCAGCATCTCTCAAGTAGAACGCAGCTTGTTCCACTTTGAAGTCCTCGGGACAATGAACCACATTCAAGATGTTCTCCATCTCCCTATGCCAATTGTCGAGCAAAATTGGCGCATCGGTACCCATATACTCTTTTAGGTTGAAGCGGGCTATCGTAGTGCTCATCTTGGCAAAGTCCACCCCGGCATCTTTGTCTTTCCCAAACTTCTTTAGGGCCTCGGTAAGCGCGTCTTGATGCTCAAGCATCTTGGCTATATCATCTACACTCATCTCCTGCGCCCTAGTGTACAAAGCAGATCTCTTTGGCGGCATATTTTTGAGCTATAAGAGAAGAGACAAACGTAAGCACATAGCCTACGGCTCAAAACATATACGACCTGTATAGCCCACACTCGATCGAGTAACTACACCCACTCGATCGAGTAGAAGTCACTCGATCGAGTTGCTCACTTACTCGATCGAGTGCCTCAACTCTAGAACCTGACATGAACGTACAACAAAACACACTCGATCGAGCCCCAAACGTACTCGATCGAGTAGCCCCCACTCGATCGAGTACTCCACTTACTCGATCGAGTTCCCCAAAACAGCAGCTACTACCCATCATTATCATATACCCACTCGATCGAGCTCATTCCACTCGATCGAGTCCAACCTACTCGATCGAGTATCCCCCACTCGATCGAGTCATGCTGACTCTCTAGCTACCTGCATGCTTTAACTCAACAACTTTTCGCAAATAATATATGGATATATATACATAAAATGCAACATCTTATTCACATGTTACTATAATGCCACATTATAAATCATCCATCATGCAACATGCAACATCATTATTCGCAACATATCATCATATGAACTACTTCACCTTTTTCACCACATCCTCCATTCCTCCACAATCATCTATCCAACAAATCCATACAATACATCATCTAACATATGCAATAGAACATTAGTAAACACATAGCGATCCCATGACACCCCATAGTGACCGGTTCAAAGATGTAGGGCGAGTTCGCGACTTTAGGATGTCTCCCAAGTCTTTGCATTAGCTCCTAACAACTCCTACCCGGGTTCATTTTAGTTTGACTCCCTAGATTCATTAGGTTCATTAGTTAGAGGTTCCAAAATCGTCCCTCTAATACCACTTTGTAACACCCCCATACACCAAGGTGCCTTACCAAGACCAGCTAAGGCATGGAAGTGCTACCATCTCGGTTACCCGAGGCTATATATATTAAATTGACCATCAAAGAACATACTTAAATAAATGAGTTTAATTGATTCATAACCAAAATCCCAAAACTGTAAAGTAAAATACATATGTTCCAAAATATCAAACCAACTTAAAAGAAATATAAGTTGAAGACACAGCGAAAGACTCTAATAACACGTGGTGACTCCATCCCAGCTATCCCTCGCGCAATTCATCTCATACCTGCTCAATAACTGCTTACCATCCCCGAATGGATCACCACAATTTTTAAAACAATTAACGAGGTCAGTTAATGATTACACAATTCAAGATAAGCAAGCATACGATTATCCAACTCCGCCACATCTCCACACACTTGACTACACACTAAAGTGTGTAGCTGTGCCAGAATATCCATCACAACAGATATTCCACACCACCAGTAACTACTACAAAACTCCTTATAGACATCGGACTTTTTTAGTAATGGACATTAGATACTCAACCGATGTTAAGTTGAGTGATGTCCATTATAGGACCAATAGACATCAGACTTAAGTCCGATGTCTATTTTTAAATAAACATCAGAGTTTTACTAAAATCCGATGTCTATGTCATATAGACATCAGAGTTTTGAAAACTCTGATGTTGACTATAAACCATAGACATCAGACATCTAAAAATCCGATGTCCCTTTTAAAACATAGACATCGGATTTTAACAAAAAACTGATGTCTACTATTATTATTTTTTAATAAAAAAAATATCACGCTATTGTTGCCCAAAACATTACTCATACACATGATCAAAAATCCATGATGATTCAATAATCAACAAATATCTGTATACACTCAATCAATTATCCGAAGTCAATTACAAAAAGATCTATAATTTAGAGAACTAACTTGTCAACAAAAATGAAAAAAATGCATAACATGCCGAGTCCAAGAGGAGAAACTACTTCCCGCCAAACAGCTCTAAATCTACTCATCTCCCATTGCACATGATTTGCTTGATTGTGAGAAAATACTTACAAAACATCAAAAGCACATAGAATCAGAATAACATAATCCATAAGATAAAAAAGGTTTTAAAAGCAAAAAACACCACATGATTTATAAAAGTAATAAGTAGTC
Source organism: Silene latifolia (assembly GCF_048544455.1). Classification (NCBI taxonomy): domain Eukaryota; kingdom Viridiplantae; phylum Streptophyta; class Magnoliopsida; order Caryophyllales; family Caryophyllaceae; genus Silene; species Silene latifolia. The sequence continues at coordinate 21,568,167 of NC_133538.1, read as the reverse complement.
ATGCTATTTTGACATACCCTAAAGAGTTTAGACTAGTAAATCAAGAGAAAAATGTTGATCAGATAGCAAACCCTCTACAGATAGCACAAATGACAATACTCACTATAGTCTTGCCTTTCCTGAATGGCAAAGCTTTTGGTACGGGTCCTCATAGTTCCTACATTTCCATAGACGTACATGCCAAAAATTTTCCAAGTGAGTAAAATGTTGATTGCTAACAGCTTTGTAAATAGATACAATGAAGCCAATCCTAACCGAAAATGCGTATTATTTCTTAATCGTTCAAAACGCAAATCTAGAAAATTGGTGGGGGTGGCAACCCAAGTCACACATTGGAAAAGAAAAGGATTATTGCCTTGGTCACTTACCAGATCCCTCTCTTACCATAGCCATGGAGGCGGCAGTCCCATCACAAAGTATACCAAATACACTTACCGGATCCCTCTCTCACATGCTTTGAGGTAGCTTCACATAGACAATAACCATTATATTAAACCAAACACTCATACATTCAACTTTTATCAGGGAGAAAATATATACCAGTATTTATTTGTAGACGCGGGCAACGCAACAAGTTTGCTCTTAGTTATGACTTTACAGCCCAATCTAATCGTGACTCATTTTAGAATGTCCTACCTGCAAGTTTTAACAGCAACAAAGACCAACAATTAAACTTCCCAGGTTAATCTGATGTACACTAAAGAATTCTCAGACATAGTTCACTAATGAATGATAAAAGTGCAGCAACTCACTAAGCATTAGAATCCAAATGTGAAAGAGACATCTGAAAGAGATATTTAGATAGCAAGAATCACACTCAGGGCTTATAAACCATTAAACCATCGAAGAAATATTTTTCTGAAAAGCTAACCAAACAAACTGCTCATAAAATTAATCTGAGGGATAAATTGGAACCTGCAACAATAAAACACAATAATAGTAATAAGAAGGCTAAGAATAGCAATATGGGGCATAACATGAAACCTGTAACCAAACCATTTAACAAATTCACCGAGAGATAAACTTACAAAGCATTAAGCACCATTACCTACAACCTACGATACTCGGACACGGCAGCTGGGTGACGTATTCCGTATCGATACGATACGATACGGAATACGATACGTAATACGTATCGGATACGCTAATTTCCGATACGATCATTACGATTATTAAAACTTACGAAAACTTACCTGGAAGACGAAAGATGCGATAAGCCTACAATGAAAGAGGAAGGATCTTGACCTTCACCCAGATCTGGTTACATTGAAGTATGTCATCAGGGCTGGGAGAAGGAGAAGACCTCAAGAAGTTGATGTTTGATGGGAGTGACTTGTGAGGAAGAGTTGTGGTAACTGGTAGGTATGTGTGGAAAAGAAAAGAAGAGAGAGAGAGTGGAAAGTGGATTGCGGCTGTTGAAATGCTAGGAAAATTAGGGTTTTGTTTTTAAAAAAGAAGTGGGACACTGTGAGTGTAAATGAGAGACAGCTGTAAAGTTAATACTCACTGTAAATGAGAGACAGCTGTAAAGTTAATACTCACTCCATGATACTCCTATATCTTAATCGTTGTAAATATACGGAGTATAGTAGTATAGTCAAGAATACTATAATCATATATCTATATAAAACAAACAAAAGTATAATACAAAGTATATTTTTTATTTATTTCTTAAAAATTATGAAAAATATATATATAAGACGTGTCGTATCCGTATCTATAAAATAGTCAAGATACTCCTTTGACCGTATTCCCGTAGCTATTAAAATTCAAAATGACGTGTCGGATACTCCGATACGTATCGGATACGATACTTCGTATCCGTGTCCGAGTAACATAGCCTACAACATAATGAGTTGCTAGAAAAATACCCCTCAAGATGGACTATGACTCACCCATTTGCAACAACTATCCCTTGAAAAGCACTAGTAAAGTGCTAGTCCTGAAATATGTTGTTTGAAACTTTGTTGTCTGCTGAACTTCAAATATACCTTCAACTTGAGTGCGTGGTTGGTCCAAAAGCTACCATGTGCAATATTTCCTAGACTTGCATAATTCAATGTAAGGGTGGTAACTTGTCTGTGCTGAAATTTTAGTTTACAAAACCCCAGATCAGCAATGAAGCTCATTCACCGTGATTCAACATAGAATACTTAATCAGCTTATCACAACAGTTAAACCATAATTAACCCTAACTCTTATACCCAAAATTCCCAAATTATTATAAACCATAAGAGTAAAGTACACATATTTTCATTCCTAATCAAGTTTAATCATGTATAGGAACCCTAAGATATAAACAAAAATCGTTTATTATGAAATTTAAAAGAAAAAATTCAGAGTTTGGAGTAAAAGAAGTCAAACGTGCCAATACAGGAGTGGAAAAGAAAAAAAAACACAAAGCAAGGAACTTTCAATCAATTCAATAAACAAACAATTTCAGATCGCTACCTTAGATACTGGTGTCGGATCGAAAGCTAATCAAAGGATAAATGGAATCTCATAATCAGAGTTTACGGAATACCCAGTATTGAACGACATCAATATAAAAAAAAAAATAGTTCAATTAGAAGCTACGAAAACAAACCTTGAACATCGCCCATCTATTCTCAGCTATAACTCTTTCATCTCTTCTTTATCTCAACCAACTTTTTTTTCAACATAAATTGAAATCAGTACAAAGATTAAAATAAAATTGAGGGTTTCAAATATAGAAGAAGTTACCTTGACGGCAGGATCGTCGACGGCAGACATGTTGCAGGCGAGGTAGTCGAGTGGGCGTTGATTGCCGAAGGTGTAAGGAATAACTCACTAGGGTAATGTGAAAGTGGTTGGAGATAAAGATATGGGTTGTGGCGGGATAAAGATATGGGTTGTGGGTGATTTTAGGGTAATTTTGGAAGACAAAATTTCATTGAAGACGGGCGATATCCGTCACAAGCTTGTGACGGATACCGTTTCCTCTCATAAAATGATCATTGAGAGGTGAATGGGAAGCACATGGGGGTGCCCCACCTTGTCCCCTCTCCCTCTTTGTGAGAGGTCACAAGCTTGTGACGGGATTAGCCCGTCACAAGCAAGACTAGCTGATTTTGGAATTTAAATAGACATCAGACTTTCGAATGTAAGGTCAATTAAAAATGGGATTAATAAACATCAGTTCTTAGAAAAAACTAATGTATATTGAATAGTATAGGCATCTGTTTTTTTCAAATCTCCCACGTCTATTATTTATGCATCAGTTTTTTAAAATCTCCGATGTTTATTTAGTGATGTCTATAATGATTTTTGTAGTAGTGAGTGGGGGACAGCAGCCGTCCCACCAAAATCTCCGCTCATCAACTCCAAGCGAAAACCCAAGTTCCTTAATGTGCACATCCCTCTTGTGACGGGAACCACAAGGGGCAAATGAAGGGCGTGAAGCCACTCCCGCAAGTGACTCCATTCTGCCGAGGACGCGCCTCGCGAACCACAGACAAACACATCCAACCAACTATACAACGACAATTACCAATTACAATACCAATATGATAAAGATCAACATCACAACCATTACCAATCAACTATCAAATACAATGTAATCAATAACCGAGTTGGGAAACCCTACCTGGAACCACCAAGAACGTCACAATCAGCTATTCAAAACTGTTCCTCTATGAAACCACCTCCTATAATCACACAATCATATAATTACTATCTAACAATCATCATACTCCCAAATTCCCCCAAATTACCCAATTAGGGTTTCGACCAAAAACAATAAAACGAAATAAAAATCATACTAGAATCTTACCCACGATGCGACGGTTTGAACGGCGTAAAGATCACAATAATCTTATGACTCTAGCCCTTTGGATTTGATAGCAATAGGAGGAAAGGAAGTTACGTAGTTTTTCTCTTGTGTAAATAGTTTAGAAAACAGTGAAAAGTAAAAAGGAATTGATAAAATAACTTTATATAACCTCCTCACGTTGCTATCAAAACCCGGCGAAATAACCCGTAAAACCGGCTTACTCGATCGAGTAAGTCACTTACTCGATCGAGTAAGTCACTTACTCGATCAAGTGCCCCCTACTCGATCGAGTGACGCCTACTTGATCGAGTACCCATCAAACAGTACACTATTTCGAAACCAAAATTCACTTACTCAACAGAGTAAGCCTTACTCGATAGAGTACCCAACAGTACAGAAAACCGTAGTATTACAATTTGAAAGTGTCACATATGCATGGCGTTATGAGGTTTGGTAAGAGAAGGATGTTTAGCCTTAAATTTATAGGGCCTTATGAGATTTCGATCGGATAGGTGAAGTGGCTTATCGGCTAGCTTTGCCACCAGCCCTTGATCGGGTGCATTGTAACACACACATATTTTGGGACCCGTAAAGGAACCTTGGGATGCGTGAGAGGACCCTCGGGTTTGATGATCCTACTCAGGAGTGAAGTATAGCTATAGGAGTGAAGTATAGCTATAAAATGGACCGAGTATAACCTATACTAGACTTAGTGGAGTTGTTATAATGTCCGCCTATAGAAGAGTCTTCTTAAAACCGTCATAACTTGAAATATTGACATGGTATTGATGTGGTTCCAATTGGTGGTGATATCTTGTTCTCTTATTATTCCAACAGTAGGTCACACGCCCAAAATGATGCAGAAACGAGTGAGATATGTCTGTTTTATGAAAATTGGTCATTGTTGAGAACTGCATTCTACTCGACCGAGTGGATTGAACACTCGACCGAGTGAGGGTCACCCGATCGAGTGGACTCGGCACTCGATCGAGTGCACTCTGGGCAGACGGGTTTTAAACCCTCAAACCTCTCTTCTCCTATTTCATTTCTATCTTCTTTCTTATCTCTCCAAACTCTCTCCCTTCTCTCTAAAACCCTCACAAACACCATATTAAGGAATTCAAGCTTGGATTAGAGGATTGCTGATCGGTCAGTTTCGTGTTCACAATTTAAGGTGTGGTCGTTGGGTCACGTCCGAATCAAAACACAATTTATAGCTTCACAAACAACTCTACAATTAGTAAAGAGGCAAGTAAAGGTCGGATCCCAAGGGACGGGTATTGAAATGAGATTTCTATTGCAACTAGTGGTGTCTTAGGGGTGTCACAAATTGGGTTGATGTAGAAGGTCACTAAACTAAAATATCAATGGAAATAAACAAGCAAGATGAATTAAAGGGTTGTAAACAATTGATTAAAAAGCACTAGGGTGTCATGGGGTCATAGGGGAATCATGAGAATTGATCATACAAACATGTTCTCAAATTATAAGCAAGCAATTATTGTTGTGATGGATTGAGTTGGGTTATGTTTTACAATCCTAGGAAAGTTTGGGTCCCGGAGCCGAATCGATTAGATTGTACAACACCTACAAGTCTACTTAGTCTTCCCTACTCAACAACATGCATGGTCTAATGAGACTCGAATTGGGTTATGTCTTACAAGTCTCATTAAAAAGATAGGAGATGGTGGTAAATGCAAGGATTCATAGGCGTAGCATTTCATCAAATATAACATGTGCATGAGTTGAGATCAAAACAATCAAGCAAATAAAACATGAAAGCATATTAATTTAAGCATGAATCATTCCCCATGTTGGTTTCCCCTAATCATCCATTAACCCTAGCTAAGAGACTACTCACTCATTATCATGTTGATCATGCTAGCAAGGTTGTCAATCATACCAACAAAATGAAACATGATGAATAAATGAAAGTAATTAACAATAATTAAAAAGGGATTAAGAGAATTATATCTACTAATGATTCCAATATTAAAGCAAAGATAAAAGAAGTACTTGATGCTTGATTGAGAGGTTGTCAATCTCCCAATAATAACCCAAATAATCTTCAATTACCCAAGATAAAGAATGAACAAAAGAGAGATTAAGGAAATAAAACTTGTATTAGAACTTGATTAATTGTTGATTACAAAATTATAGAGAGATTTGATTGATATTAACTACTCTAAGAATTGATAAGAAGAACATGCTCTTCTAATTAGATTAATGGGGTATTTATAGTGGAGATTAGGGGGATGCATTAGGGTTAACTAAGGGCTAAACTAGTAATTACACTTTTTAGATTGAGCAGGGAGGAGCCGGTATTTTTCGAAGGAAGGGCTTCTTTCTTTGTAGCTTGGAGAAGACGAAAGTGCTGTGGCTTTGGAATCCGAGCGGATTAGAGTCGGGACGGGCGGATTCTGGCGGTGGAACACGAGCGGATTCAGGAGAATCCGGGCGGATTGTGGCAGGACTAACCCGAGCGTCTTGTGATGAAACCGCATGGATTGTGCAGGTGGAGGACGGCCGGATTGTAGTCAATCCGCACGGATTGTTCTTCAGCAAGATTTCTTCTTCTTTTCTTCCCTTTTCTTCATAAATTCCTTGGGGATTTCCTTGGGGACTCAAGGATCCTTTCTCAACATTGCTCATCTACTATAATATGTACAAAGGCCTTCTAATCTTGTCTCTCCTTAATGCTTGGTCATTGGATTCGATCAATTTAGTCTCGTTTTGCCATGAAAATGCAAGATTCTTACTCCTTTCTTACCAAGGGATCAAAATCTCAAAGAATATGCAAAACAAAGAACTAAAGATAAGAAATGACCCAAATATGCACTAAAAAGCATGGGAACAAGGCTAATTCGGGGGCTAAATATGCGCTAATTATGGTCACATCAAATATCCCCAACTCGATCCTTTGCTCGTCCCGAGTAAAGAGGTGACAAAGACTAGGACCATTATGTAAACTAACCTAATAACATAGCCGATATGAGACAATTAGCGGGTCTCACTCCGCCCCTTCAACTCACAACAAGACAACCATGAGGTAGGATGCCTTCTTGCAAGGCACGGTGGGTCTTGCTAAAATGGCGACACATCCAAACATTAAGCACACAAAATCACATAATGGATGCATCTACAAAAGAATAGCCACTTCCTCATCAAGCGGCGGAGGCACTAAAGAGGAACAAATTTAAGAGCATGTAATCCTTCACAAATACTAGTTCAACAAATTACTAAGGCTAAAAGGATGACACTAAATCACCTCCAAATGGTGTTAAACTAGACTACTTTCGTCCTCAATTTCCAAATGCTTTTGTCAAGAGCGATCGGATGGTGGTGGAATGATGATCCCTATGATGCTAGTAGCATATGACATGACAAGTGTAATACTCCGTATTTATAAGTCTTTAGGTACTCTATCGAGTAGCCCTTACTCTGTCGAGTATGGGCAAGTTGCGGAATAAAATAGTTTCTGACCTGTTGGGTACTCGATCGAGTAGCTGGGGTACTCGATCGAGTAGGGGGGTACTCGATCGAGTGCCTTGGGTACTCGATCGAGTGTCCGGTTTTACGGGGGAGTTTTCTCGGGTTTTGTTAATTACGCGATTAAGGTATTTAAACATATTCGTCATTGTTTTAAATCACTTTTTACAAAACCTAAAACCTGTTTAAGAGAGAAAGCAACTAGTTCTTCTTCCTAATCGCGTTCTTGACAATTCCGGAGTTCGACGGTCGGTTCGTATCGTAGTTCGTGTCGTTGGATTCCTTGCGTCGAGGGTAAGCTTTTAATATAATTTCTATAATGTTTTGTTAAGATTGATGAAACCCTAATTTAGGAATTGGGGGTTTTTATGAGTAGTATTTGAATGGTAGCATCTATGCGTTGTATGATAGGAGGAGAATTCGTAGAGGCGCCGTTTTGATACAATTTTGAGATACCGTCTGCGTGTTGTGCTTTCCTGTAAGATTTCCTACTCGTATTAGTCCCATAATGGGATATTGGTGATGTCTTTGTAGTTAGTTGTTTGATATGATGATTGTGATTGTGATTGTGATTGTGGTTGTGTTTGTTGATGGTTCTCGAGATGCGTTCTCTACCGAGTGGGGTCACTTGCGGGAGTGATCTCACGCCCTAGTTTCGCCCTTCGTGGAACCCGCCACGAAAGGGGATGTGCACATTAATGGACGGGGTTATCGCTCGTACGATGAGCGGGGCTTAGGTGGGAACGGCTGCGGTCCCCCCGCGGGTGGTCGGGTGGACGATCGATATTGAGATGATGGGAATTGGTTGGTGGTGTGTGTGTGTGTGTGTGACAATTCAAATTGTCTGTTTATCTTATTGTTGATGTATATTGAGTTGTGTGATTAGTATTGACCCCGTTTAAATGTTTTAAAAACTGTGGTGATCCATTCGGGGTGGTGAGCGATTGCTTAGCAGGGTATATCTTGGATACGCGTGGGATCTAGTTGGGATGGAGTCATCACATATCGTAGTCTTAGTCTTCCGCCGTGTTTGTTAGGACAGTTCCTTTCGGTTGGTTTATAGTTTGAGAACAAATTTGTATTTTGCTTACGATTGGTTTTGTAATGTAATCACTTAAACTTATTTAATAAAGTATGTTTCTTCATTGTCTTATGATTATCATGCCTCGGGTAACCGAGATGGTGGCATCCTTATACCTGAGTGGTCCTGGTAAGGCACTTGGAGTATGGGGGTGTTACAAATGGTATCAGAGCGACGATCCTGAAACCTGTAACCAATGAACTTAATGAACATAGGGAGTCAATTAAAATGAACCCGGGGTAAAGGTTGTAGGAGCTAATGCAAAGACTTGGGAGACGTCCTAAAGTCGCGAACTCGCCCTACAATTTTGAACCGGTCACCATGGGATAAGTGTCGGGATCGTTATGTGCATATTGTGTCTTTGTGTGTATCTATGTAGTAGTATGTTGCATGAATTGATGATGATGACGTGAATTATATGTTGGTGGATTGTAAAGCATGAAAGTATAATGATTGATACATGTAATTTGGCATGTTATAGTTATGTAAGGGAAAAGTGTTTTGTCTATATATATATATAAAGCGATGTGTAAGTCTACATGTTGTTGTTGTCGTCTTGAGTAAAAGTACGTAAGGTTGGGAGTGTGAATTGAACATGTCGAGTGAATATGTTGAACGAATATGGTGGATAAATATGTGGTATGATGGATGAATTAGTGGAAAAGATGAATCATCGTGGTAGTAACATGTGAATAGGGGACTTGATGTCATGTATTTGTGATTTTGTTTACGAAAAGTGATAGAATAAAAACATGTGGGTAAGTCATAATTGGCAAGTTAGATAAGTTATGTGCATGATGAATGTTGTTGTTTGGCTTTTGAAAATAGTAACATATGATTATGAATACTGGTTTTATGAGTTTTGGACTGGTTTTGCTTGCTTGGTTGTTGTTTAAGTTGTTTGGAAGTAAAATCAAGTAGTTGTGTTTTTCGATTATAAAGAGGTTGTCTTTAAACTGTTATAACTTGAGATTCATAAATGATTTTGATGTGATTCCAATTGGAGGTGATAGCTTGTCCTTTTACGATTCTAACGATAGGTCACACGCCCAAAACGACCAAGAAATGAGTGAGTTATGACATTTTACGAAAATTGGACAGATCTTTGAGAATTGGGGTACTCGATCGAGTATCCCGGTACTCGATCGAGTAAGGGGCACTCGATCGAGTACGTTAGTTACTCGATCGAGTAGCCCTGGTGATTTGTTTTACGTGCTTTTGATCTTGACCTACTCGATCGAGTAAGTCCCTTACTCGATCGAGTGGCCCATACTCGATCTAGTGACCCTTGTTTTGGGTCATATGCTTATCTTTTGACTTCGTTGCATACTATGTTTAATTCAAAGTTATTATTTTGCTTCTTTATGCATTGTTTTACATGTATGTTGGTCTTGACGCGTAAGTTACCCAATCTTGTGGTGTAGTGAGTGACACCTGTGGTGAGTATGAGTTCGGTGGGAGGACATGAGTTATACGTGGTTGTAATAGATAGTGGAAAAAGAAAAGGAAGATTGTTATGGCTTAATTGAGACATAGAGCATGTTTTCTGAGATGAAATGAGATGAGTGATATGAGTGTGTGTTGAGTAACGTAAAAGTAAGTGAATGTGGGCAATGGATGATGTGAGTCTAAGGAACGTGAGAACGAAAGGATTGAGAGTAAGGATATGGATAGTGACAACTTGAGATGTGTAAAGAATTATGGAGGGAGGTAGTTAAGAGCCGTGTGGGTTAAGAATATACATAATGAAAGTTCGTTTTAAAGGGGTTGAGAAGAGTGGTATATAGTGAACTTTGTGGAGTCATGTCGCGGGGTGGAGATTTGGCTTTTTAAGAGAGGAAACTACTGTGTGATTTCCTTGGGCAATTAATGGTACAAAAGGATTTCTGATTTCTAGAGAGGTACAAAGGAGATGCAATTGTTAGAACAGTGAACGTTGATTTTATGGATAAACTAGAGGCAAGGGTGATTAATGGCATAATAAAATAATATTTATGGTAAGAAAGAGTGAGATTATATCGATATGAAATAATGGGGTTTGAGTTTTGGAGCAATGAAAAGGTAATCGGAGCACTAAAGAGTTAGATAGAAGTAATAAGGAGCTGAGCTATTAATGGTATTTTTGAGTATAACGAGAAAAGAAGGATAAAAGTAAGTTGAGAAAAAGTTCACCGGAGTTATGTGACATAAAGTAAGGAATCGTCGAGATGTATGATACTATCAAGGGTAAGTAAGTTAGTAGTTATACAGAAGTTTCAGGACAACATGATTAATCATGAGTTTCGAGGAATTAAGGGAGTACGAAGTTGGTGGAGTATTTGCACGATACGAGATTTTTGGTGGAGAATTAGATGATGATACAATTAAGGATAGTATTGGGAAGAATGTTGAGGTAATTTTGTTAATGGATTGGATGTTCGTTATTTGGGATGTCAACCAAAGATAGGAAACAAATCGTGATGTTTAGAGATGAGTGTAAGAGGTTTGATGCCCGGACAACGGTAGTGTTATGGTTTGTGACTAGTGGTTAAGGGTAATGGTATATTAGAAAGGTAACAATTCTAAAGAGGTTGATTTTGCAGAGACCGATTGGTAAGTACAGATTATGAAAGAGTATAAGATGTGGTTATATGAGGCGGTTGTTAGTAGTTGAGTATTAATGGTGTGGCTACATTTGGCGGAGGGTGATGGATATGCGAAAGGGAGAATATGTTATGGGGTGTATACGAGTTAAGCTCGGGCGACAGGTAACCTATGTTGAGTGGTAACTTACGTGATCGGGATTGACTAGTTGGTTGTGATTACGGATCTATGATATGTGTAAATGTTTGGGTGAGGTTCGACCTCACAAGAAGTGGTATGGTGTGATAATTATAAAGTTGTTTTATGAATGTTTCAGAATATATATGTTGGACACGGTAATTTAATTGAATGATATACAAAACGGTAATAATTTGATTAATTGACATGGCTAGTTATAATTTTATGTGTATTAATAACACATGTGTATTCCGTGAAATGGTAGAGATGATGCTCATAAGATGCTTATCTGTGTATCCATATAATATGTTGCGTGGTGACTTAATAAAGTAGATTTGAGTAAGTTTTTCTTGTCCGAGAAGTTATCTTTGAGTCGGTGTTTATGGGATTGTGTGTGTTGTGATGTCTATCGATGTGGTTGTGGTGCCTCGGGTGGTGATCCAGACACGATATTTAGTGTTGTGATGCGGGTATTTTCGCACTACGGTGTGCCTGTTGGTGGCGGTGTTGTGATGCCGTCACCGGTTGTGGTGGAGTCGGCGGGATGATTATGATACGAGTTTTCGAAAGTGCATACCAGTTATACATAGATTGTTGTTTTGTTTGCTGTTGTTCTTTGTGAGTTTTGGTTGAACATATAGACAGTTGTCTTGCTTATTGATGTTTTCTTTACCAGGTTAAGTTAAGAATGAGGTAGAGTATGATATGCAATAGAGTTGAATATGTTTTCGTTGTTGTCATGGTATAGTGATGTTCTATTGATGGGATACGGTTGTGAGAGGTTGTTACAGTAATTTTGATCTTGTTCTAGATAAGGCTTTAGTAGACATGGTAATGAAAAATGATTCGTGGAACATGTGTTGTAATGATCTCAAGGCGGCGGGGAGTTCATAATCTTTTGTTGGGACAAAGTGAGTGTAGGGTGTTGGGGAATTAGTGTCATATTAAGTTATGTATGAGTTTTGCGGTAATGACGGAAAGAACTTGAGGGTCTGGAATGAGTGCACGTAACAAGTGTGGATCGTGAGTTATGCTTTTGATGACGGGAGTTTCATATAGTTTATATAGAGAGGTATGTCATGTTGCGGTAATGTGGAAAAGTTGAAGTTTTGGGTTAAGATAAAGATTTTGAGGTATAGGTTAGGTGGTGTGACGAGTGAATTGAAGTATGAGAATTGTTTAAGTAAGAGAGCCTTGGATACATGCATGGCGAGTGTTTAGAGTATAGGTGATTATCTATGACATGTGATGATGATGAGAATAATGAGAAGATATAACTAAGGATATAGTATTAGTAGGTTACGAGGACGTAACATTTATCTTAAGAGGAGTAGGATGCGATAAAAGAGATTTTGATGGTTGTTCATATGGTAGTATATTTGGAAGTAGAATGTTGGTGTAGCATAAGATATTGATTTGTATATGTTGTGGTTGATAGTGTTAAAAGGTCACGGACGTGCTTGTAGTAGTTTGATGTTAGGAATGCGAGAATACCTCGGTAGTGTTTGTGAGTTGGATGATGAGATTATGAGCGTGAGTAAACTTCGAGGACGAAGTTCCTTTTAAGGGTGGTAGAATGTAACATTCCGTTTGATGTCTATGAGTGTCTTGATTTTGGATTTGATAGTGGATGATATTATGGAGCTAGCAGCGTTAGAGGACGGTAGTTGGTTATGTATGGAGTTAGTGTCGTGAGAGATATACATGTGGTGGATACGATATCGTGAGTCATGTTAGGGAAGTAAACATAGTTGGTGGAGTGGGTGTTAAAAGTTCATGTTTTCTGTTTGATCGAGTTCTTGAGTTCTTAGTTATGTTGTTGTGTCTTGGTCGAGTTAGTATGGTTGTTTTTATGTATGGGTTGAACTTCGGGGACGAAGTTCTTTTTAAGGAGGGAAGACTGTAATACTCCGTATTTATAAGTCTTTAGGTACTCTATCGAGTAGCCCTTACTCTGTCGAGTATGGGCAAGTTGCGGAATAAAATAGTTTCGACTGTTGGGTACTCGATCGAGTAGTGGGGTACTCGATCGAGTAGGGGGGTACTCGATCGAGTGCCTTGGGTACTCGATCGAGTGTCCCATTTTACGAGGGAGTTTTCTCGGGTTTTGTTAATTACGCGATTAAGGTATTTAAACATATTCGTCATTGTTTTAAATCACTTTTTACAAAACCTAAAACCTGTTTAAGAGAGAAAGCAACTAGTTCTTCTTCCTAATCGCGTTCTTGACAATTCCCTTGAGTTCGACGGTCGGTTCGTATCGTAGTTCGTGTCGTTGGATTCCTTGCGTCGAGGGTAAGCTTTTAATATAATTTCTATAATGTTTTGTTAAGATTGATGAAACCCTAATTTAGGAATTGGGGGTTTTTATGAGTAGTATTTGAATGGTAGCATCTATGTGTTGTATGATAGGAGGAGAATTCGTAGAGGAGCCGTTTTGATACAAATTTTGTAGATACCGTCTGCGTGTTGTGCTTTCGGGTAGGATTTCTACTCGTATTAGTCCCATAATGGGATATTGGTGATGTCTTTGTAGTTAGTTGTTTGATATGATGATTGTGATTGTGATTGTGATTGTGGTTGTGTTTGTTGATGGTTCTCGAGATGCGTTCTCGGTTGAGTGGGGTCACTTGCGGGAGTGATCTCACGCCCTAGTTTCGCCCTTCGTGGAACCCGCCACGAAAGGGGATGTGCACATTAATGGATAGGGTTATCGCTCGTATGATGAGCGGGGCTTAGGTGGGAACGGCTGCGGTCCCCCATCTGGGGTGGTGGGTCCAAAGTGGACGGTCAAGATTGAGATGATGGGAATTGGTTGGTGGTGTGTGTGTGTGTGTGTGTGATTCATTTGTCTGTTTATCTTATTGTTGATGTATATTGAGTTGTGTGATTAGTACTGACCCCGTTTAAATGTTTTAAAAACTCTGGTGATCCATTCGGGGTGGTGAGCGATTGCTTAGCAAGGTGTATATCTTGGATACGCGTGGGATCTAGTGGGATGGAGTCATCACATATCGTAGTCTTAGTCTTCCGCCTGTGTTTGTTAGGACAGTTCCTTTCGGTTGGTTTATAGTTTGAGAACAGTTGTATTTTGCTTACAGTTGGTTTTGTAATGTAATCACTTAAACTTATTTAATAAAGTATGTTTCTTCATTGTCTTATGATTATCATGCCTCGGGTAACCGAGATGGTGGCATCCTTATACCTGAGTGGTCCTGGTAAGGCACTTGGAGTATGGGGGTGTTACAACAAGTCTCGAATTCTCTACAAAAGTAAAGGTCATGGATCGTCCCAAGCTCGACAAAGTGGCTTGACAAAAAGGCTTTTTGGGAATGAAATGCTCAAATCATTATACACAACGGGTGGATATGACTAGTATTCAAAATTGTCCTCATTTCGCTTTCACATTTCAAAAATTTTAGATGGGGTTTGTCCCTTACGGGCTAGTGTCCTTTGCTTTCGCCAATCGCTTATTAGGCAACCGGTTAACCTCTAGACAATAGCTTTTCGGGGTGATAGTCACTCTGTCTCTGGGCGGCCGAATTCACAACCGTGTGGGGGCCCAATTCAATGGATCCCGCTCCAAAGCACATCGAAGTGGTACGCCTCCATCAAAACAATTTAAATTTCTCAACATTCAACAATTCATAACATTTGAGGTTTCCTTGGCATTAAATTACTTCCACATGACAAAATTCTTTGAAATGAGCATTTCAAGCTTATTGATAGAAAGTATTTTTGGGTTGCCTTACCACAAGGTCAATCAAGGTCACCTAGACAAGTTAACCAAGTCCACATCGCATCACGGGGTTGGATAGGTGACTCACATGCAAACCCTTGACTAGGCTTTGGGTCATGGGTCAAAAGACACTAGTATGACACTATCTAGGGTGTTTTACAACCATTCTAGTAGGCAAAGTCTTAAGTTGAACTAGTATTTGTAATGGCTTAGTTGCTCTTGTCAAAGTTCCTAATTAGGCATTTTTCAAAACTTTTATCTAAATGCAACTATATGCTATGATGCAACTAATATAAACATCCTTATGCAAGTGATTCTATCAACTAATATGACATATAAACTAAATGCAAGTCCTAAGTTTACATTGTTATACCGCATCAAACAAAATAAAGCCACATAGTCATTAACATAAAGAGGAAAAAGGAGATTGGAAAGATCATACCATGCGGTCTTCATGATCCTCATGTCTCGGATGTGGCGTAGTCAATCAATGTGAACAAGGATAGAACAAACACAATATATACAATAATATAAACAAGACTACACTACAAAGGAAATAAACACGTTTTTGGCTTTTTAATTTTTTCAATTTTTATCATTTTGGAATATAAAGTTAAGTTAAAATTCCCCATCCCCACACTAATATGGGCATTGTCCTCAATGGCCAAAATGATGGGAAATTATGCAAAGATGATGCATGATTTCTATACTAAATGCAATTTTACACTACATGATGCATGGTTTTTGTTATGACGGAGAGGATAATTTAGATTACCTCCCGTTGTGTATGCATTAACTTCCCCAAACCGAGTTAGACACTGTTGCTAATGTCCAAGGATGGGCGTAGTTCATGCACACACTATGCAATGCATGAAACTAATTTATAATTTTGGATTTTGAAAGTGGGAACAATAAAATGAGAACACCTCAATGGTACCGAGGTGTGAGTCCTCTATGGTGCTAGGACTACTCCAACAATGATCAAGAAAATAATTAAAACAAAGAGAGAAATAGACAAACCATGAGAGGGTAGGAGCCTCCAAGGCTTGCTAATCTTCCATCATATCATCACCATCATCACTTTCCTCATTAGAAGTGGTCACATTGCCACTTCCCTCTTCATTTGCTTCTTCACTTTCTTCTTCTTCACCTTGCTCATCATCTTGCTCACCATCCTTTTCTCCTTCTTCACTTGCTTCCTCATCAATGTTATCATCAACTTCTTCATTACCAACAACCTCATTGTCACCCGAAACGACCCTAGATGCACCCGGAAATAGGACTTCTCTATCCGCCCAACTGGGCAAAGGACATGATGGATCAAGTAGTCCTTGCCTAGCTAAGTGTAGGAGGGGTGGATATTGAGCCAAGTAAGCATTTTTCCGATCCTCAAAGGCTTGCTTGTGCATTGCTTGCATGAGAAGAGTCAAGTAATCATTTCTTGCTTCAACACCTTCCGGCTTGAACTCTTGGTACTCAAAAGGGTAAGGTGGTGTGACAATGGAAGAGGAGGGCATTTCAAGTTCACCCTTTTGTTGTCGGATAATATACTCGGCCTCTTTTGAAAGGGGAAGTAAATAATTTGTCCGGTGGACGCTTAGACGACAAATCTTTGAAGACAAAGTAAACGATCTAGCCTCACTAGTGAGCCATCCATACTCGGTGTCAAGAGGATTATGGGCAACCCACTTGTACTTGTGTATCATAGTATGCATATCAACAAGATGACCACCCTCCTTTGCTTTATACTTGTTATCCTTGTTGAAGTTAGGATCAAAGTATTTAGCTAGGATAGTGACTAGGCCGCCATTGACAATAACGGTAGTGCCTTTCTTCCCACAATCAATGTTGAGCCATCTATCTACCAAAAGCCTTAAAGAGTTGAAAGGCTTGGTGTGTACTCTTCCAATGTTCAAAGCTGATTCAAGAAGAATAAAATCAAGTTTGGTGAAATGGTTGGTATCTTTCCTTGCAATAATGGTGTTTCCTATGACCTTGTGCCATACCCTTATGCCCGGATGGTGGACTAAAAGAGCACGACTCGCATAAAAATCCTCAAATTTCCTCCCGGAAATTGCCTCCCAAAGAGGGTCGGGGTCATACTTTCCATAATTCTTAAAATAACTCGGTTCATCACTAAGACCCAAAATTTCACCCAATTCCCTAAAGGAAATGCGTCTACTAACATTAGCTAGACGAAACTCGAGGTTCTCCCTAGTCTCAACTTTGGTGACTTTCAAAGAACTCAAAAATTCCAAGGTAAGGGAGGGGTATGTCAATTCTTTTGATTCAAACAATTTCTTCAACCCCATTGCTTTGAAAAAGGCTCTAGTTTGCTCAAGGACACCCAACTTATCCAACGTGTCTTCACAAATAAATTTGGTGGATTGAAATGATTTCCTAGCAAACTTGGCAAAAGTATCTCTGTGGGTTTCGGAAATAAAAGTTACCTCCGAATAATGCAAAAGTTGATCAATTTCCGGAGTAGAAGATGTTGTTGCTCCCATAGAAGATTGTTGTTGTTGTTGCACTTCCAAGTTTGGGGTTGCTACCACCATAGCCAATGCTTTCTTTGCTTGAAGAGCCTTTTGCCTTTGTGAAAGTGTCTTTGGTGCCTTTGTTGCCTTTGTTGCTCCCTTAGTCCTTGCCATTGATGAATTAACCAAGAAAAGAATGAAAAATCTTCAATTTGTAGTGTACCCAAATCGATTTAAAGGTGAAAGGCTTTGCCTTTATGAATTCAAAAATCAACTCAAAGGTTGAAGATTTGGTGCTTGGTTTTGATTTTTTATTGAAAAAGGAGTGATTGATTTGTTGTTAAAAGGATGATTTGATTTGATTTTGGTGAATGTAGTTGAGGAATTTTGTTTTTGTGATGGAGAGGATGAGGGTTTTGATGTTTTTGAGTAGTGTTATGAATGAATGAATGAATGAAGGTAGGAGGGGTTTTATAAAGCCCGAAAAAATTCGAACTGCAGGGGCAATCCGTGCGGTTTCTGCTCAAGACGGCGGATTTCGCACTTTCGGGTTGGGAAAACTCGCCTAAAGACGGGCGTCTTTAAGAGAAGACGCTCGATTCGCCGACACGGGACGGGCGGATTCTTCAGAAGACGGACGGATTTCAGTCCAGGAATTTTTCTTGTTTTCCTCAGCAGAGAAGACGGGCGTCTTCCTCACAAGACGGACGGATTTTCAGAGACTGGTGGATTGCTGTTCAAGACGCCCGGATTCTCTTACAGTCAAAAATCTTTCAAAATTTCAGCTCATAGGGACGTGCGTCTTCTACCCAGTACGCTCGGATTGTCTGTAGACGGGCGGATTCTCCTGAATCCGCTCGGATTCTACCCCTTTGTACCCGGATTCAGTTCCATCCGTGTACAATGCATATCCCTTATCATTCTTCCATTCTTCTTTATATCTTGTGTTATTCATTGTGGGGGCACTACTAAGGCATGGATAGCCTAGGCAATTGCCATCCCCACACTAAGCTAGAGCACTACACATCAATTGAAATTATTAGTCCCTCCCTCACTTCTCTCAAACATGACAATTATCTTGATCAAAGTAAATAAAAATCCAAAGATGACAAAAATGCAATACAAGAATTGAAATGCGAGTTAGGGAGTTAGAAATATTTACAAATGGTGGTTTAGGGAGGACTCCACCAAACTCTCATTCTTGATGAGATGTCAAGGGGGCATGTTCAAGGTGGTGTTGATGTTGCTCAACACCTTGAAAAAGTAATCAAAAGCTTGTTCATTATTGTTATAGAGCTCTTCAATAGACTTTGGCCCTTGTTGTCGGTCTTGATCGATGGCATTACCAATGTAGGGATTAAAAATCCCTTCAAATTCATTGTCCCAAAGATCACAAACTTCATTAAGTTGATCATTGAAAATCTCTTGATTTGATGGAGACAACTCTCCCAAATTCCTTTCTTGGCCAATGAGGCCATCCTCTTCTTTTTTGATTGATTTTGATGAGCTTTGCAAGCTCTCCTTGTCATAATTCACTTGTTCTTTGAATGGAGCATCTTCAATTTTCTTCTTCCATTGGAGTTCCGATTTCTTCCTCTCATCCTTTCGGCTATAATGATCAATCATGAAACACGGTTCATGCAAACGAGGAGCTCTCATAGTCTTGTCAAGATTAAAGGTTATGCTTTCATCTCCCACTTCTAGAGTAAGCTCACCATGTTTCACATCAATCACCGCACCCGCGGTGTGTAGGAAAGGTCTTCCTAGAATGATTGGAATGTTGGAATCTTCCTCCATATCAACAATGACGAAGTCCACCGGGATGAAAAACTTCCCAATTCGCACGGGGACATCTTCCCATATCCCTAATGGTGTCTTCGTCGACCTATTGGCCATTTGGAGTGTGATGTTGGTGCATTTAAGCTCTCACATCCCCAACCTTTTACTCACCGAGTACGGCATAACACTCACACTATCCCCTAGATCACATAGGGCTTTGTTGATCGTTGTGTCGCCAATGGTACACGGTATTGAGAAGCTTCCCGGATCCTTTAGTTTTGGAGGTGAACTCCCTTGAAGTATTGCACTACTCACCTTAGTGAAGGCGATAGTCTCAAGTTTCCGGATTGACTTCTTCTTTGTGAGGATATCTTTCATGTATTTCGCATAGGCCGACACGTGATTTATTAATTCCGTGAAAGGAATTGAGACTTCCAAATTCTTCATAATTTCCATGAACTTTCCAAGTTGGTCATCAAATTTGGGCTTGGCTTGACGACTTGGAAAAGGAAGTCTAATCACAATGGGCTCCTTATCCTTGACCTTGTCTTCATTTTTCTTTGAAATTTCTTCTTTTGATGATTCTCCATCTTTGGAGTTTTGCACAATTTCTTCCTTATCACTAGCTTCCACAACTTCATCCTCAACTTGTTTCTTCGGTGCTTCATACCTTGTACCACTTCTCAAGTGAATGGCACTAACCGTTTCATGTCTTGGGGGACTACTTTGAGGTGGTAATTGCCCCTTTTGTCTTTGTGAGCTTAAATATGCTAGTTGAGTCAATTGTGTTTCCAACATCTTGGTGTGAGCTAGAATGTTGTTGATGGTGGTTTCCTTTGCTTGACTATCTTTTTGCATTTGAGTGAAAAATTCTTGTTGATTCTTTTGCATTTGGAGGACCGCTTTTTGGACATCAAAACCTTGGTCATTTTGGTAAATGTATGGATTTTGATTTTGGTAACCTTGGTTTTGATTGTAAAAGGGTCTTTGATTTTGGTTTCTCATGGGTGGTGGAGTGTATGTTGTTTGAGGGTTTTGAACATTTTGGCTTTTGTATGAGAGATTTGGGTGAAACTTGGTGTTTTCATTCTAATAGTTGGAATAAGGGTACCACTCTTGTATGCTTGGAAAGCATTCACTTGTTCATTTGTTCCCCTACATTCACTTTGCTCATGTCCCAAAGTTCCACAATTCTCACATATCCCACTTGGGATTGATGAGGATGCCGTCATGGCATTAACATGATGCTTTGGTAATTTTGAGACTTCTTCAAGTCTAGCCATAGCTTTTTCAAACTTCAAATTGATTGTGTCAATATGAGCACTAAGTTGAGCACCCAATTGAGTAACGGAGTCCACTTCATGCTTTCCTCCTCTAGTAGCCTTGCGAGGTCTACTATATTGTGAGTTATGGACCGCCATTTCCTCAATTTTGTTCCATGTTTGATTGTCATTAACTTCGGTGAACATTCCATTTGATCCCATGTTGAGAATGTTCCTTGAATCTTCATATAAACCGTTCCAAAATTGTTGTACCAAGAACCATTCGCTAAGTCCATGGTGAGGACATGAGCGACAAATTCCCTTGAACCGCTCCCAAGCTTCATACAATGATTCTTCATCCCTTTGCTTAAAACCCGTAATTTGAGCTCTTAGCATGTTAGTCTTTTCCGGTGGGTAGAATTTTTTGTAGAAAGCTAGAGCTAACTTCTTCCAAGAATCTATTCCGAGAGTGGTCTTGTCAAGGCCCTTCAACCATTGTTTCGTGGTGCCGATTAGAGAAAAAGGAAATAAGACCCATCGAATTTGGTATTGAGTCACACCGGTTTGAGAGATTGCATCACAATAGTCGCAAAAGGTTTCCATATGAGAATGAGGGTCTTCACTAGGCATCCCCCCAAATTGGCTTCTTTCGACTAATTGGATAAAGGCGGATTTGGCAATAAAATTTCCGGTTAGATGTTGTGGTGTAGGAGTACCATTGGGTAGGTTTTCCTCGGTGGGTACGGAATGTGACGAGAATTTAGGCATCGTAGGTTGATTTTGTGGGGTATTGTGTAATGGGTTCTCCTCTCCTTCTATTGCGAAAGGGTTGATGAACTCAATAGTTGGTTGAACAACCTCACTAATACCTCTCAAATTCCTCCTAGCAAATCTCCTATTGTTCGTCAAGGTTCTTTCAATTTCACGGTCAAAAGGTAACAAATCACCTTGTGACCTTCTAGACATGCAAAATATCAAACAACTCGAAAACAATTAGAACAAACCTTGAGGAGTTTTACTTCCCCAAGGCGAAGTAAGACACAACTAATAACAATAAAAGGAAATCTAAATCAAGTAAACACCGTCCCCGGCAACGGCGCCATTTTTGATCGGTCCGTTTCGTGTTCACAATTTAAGGTGTAGTCGTTGGGTCACGTCCGAATCAAAACACAATTTATAGCTTCACAAACAACTCTACAATTAGTAAAGAGGCAAGTAAAGGTCGGATCCCAAGGGACGGGTATTGAAATGAGATTTCTATTGCAACTAGTGGTGTCTTAGGGGTGTCACAAATTGGGTTGATGTAGAAGGTCACTAAACTAAAATATCAATTGAAATAAACAACCAAGATGAATTAAAGGGTTATAAACAATTGATTAAAAAGCACTAGGGTGTCATGGGGTCATAGGGGAATCATGGGAATTGATCATACAAACATGTTCTCAAATTATAAGCAAGCAATTATTATTGTGATGGATTGAGTTGGGTTATGTCTTACAATCCTAGGAAAGTTTGGGTCCCGGAGCCGAATCGATTAGATTGTACAACACCTACAAGTCGACTTAGTCTTCCCTACTCAACAACATGCATGGTCTAATGAGACTCGAGTTGGGTTATGTCTTACAAGTCTCATTAAAAAGATAGGAGATGGTGGTAAATGCAAGGATTCATAGGCTTAGCATTTCATCAAATATAACATGTGCATGAGTTGAGATCAAAACAAGCAAGCAAATAAAACATGAAAGCATATTAATTTAAGCATGAATCATTCCCCATGTTGGTTTCCCCTAATCACCCATTAACCCTAGCTAAGAGACTACTCACTCATTATCATGTTGATCATGCTAGCAAGGTTGTCAATCATACCAACAAAATGAAACATGATGAATAAATGAAAGTAATTAACAATAATTAAAAAGGGATTAAGAGAATTATACCTACTAATGATTCCAATATTAAAGCAAAGATAAAAGAAGTACTTGATGCTTGATTGAGAGGTTGTCAATCTCCCAATAATAACCCAAATAATCTTCAATTACCCAAGATAAAGGATGAACAAAAGAGAGATTAAGGAAGTAAAACTTGTATTAGAACTTGATTAATTGTTGATTACAAAATTAAAGAGAGATTTGATTGATATTAACTACTCTAAGAATTGATAAGAAGAACATGCTCTTCTAATTAGACTAATGGGGTATTTATAGTGGAGATTAGGGGGATGCATTAGGGTTAACTAAGGGCTAAACTAGTAATTACACTTTTTAGATTGAGCAGGGAGGAGCCGGTATTTTTCGAAGGAAGGGCTTCTTTATTTGTAGCTTGGAGAAGACGAAATTGCGCTGTGCTGGAATCCGAGCGGATTAGAGTCGGGACAGGCAGATTCTGGCGGTGGAACACGAGCGGATTCAGGAGACTCCGGGCGGATTGTGGCAGGGCTAACCCGAGCGTCTTGTGATGAAACCGCACGGATTGTGCAGGTGGAGGACGGCCGGATTGTAGTCAATCCGCACGGATTGTTCTTCAGCAAGATTTCTTCTTCTTTTCTTCCCTTTTCTTCATAAATTTCTTTGGGGATTTCCTTGGGGACTCAAGGATCCTTTCTCAACATTGCTCATATACTATAATATGTACAAAGGCCTTCTAATCTTGTCTCTCCTTGATGCTTGGTCATTGAATTCGATCAATTTAGTCTCGTTTTGCCATGAAAATGCAAGATTCTTACTCCTTTCCTACCAAGGGATGAAAATCTCAAAGAATATGCAAAACAAAGAACTAAAGATAAGAAATGACCCAAATATGCACTAAAAAGCATGGGAACAAGGCTAATTCGGGGGCTAAATATGCGCTAATTATGGTCACATCAATTGCTCACCTTCTCCTTCATCCTTTCACCTTGTAAGTTGAGATCTACCCTTTTTCAAGTCTTACGAACCCTGACTTTTGGGGGTTTTGTAGTGGGTTGATTAATTAGCAATTATTGTTAATATATGGGTAATTAGTGGGTAATAATAAGAAGTTTTGTGTTGTATTATAGTATAGGGTGATTTGTGATAGTTATTATGTTATTTATGTAGGATGAGACGATTTTATGAGATGGATATTTGGTGATTTTGACTAGCTTATGGATTATGCTAAAAGGTAGGTTAATCCTACTCGGTTTCAATAAGTTTGGATGGTTGCATTTGTCATTATTATGTTGTCATTTCATTATAACGTGATTGTTGTGGTTAGTCATTAGTGGTCTCATGTTGTTGTTGAGAATCCATGGTAACATGATAATGAGTAATTAATGTTTGTTGGTAATTGAGGATTTAGGTGAGTCTCATATGTGTTGGTGATGCATTATAACATGATATTGGATTATGATGACTCAAGGAGTCGATATTTGACATATAAAGTGGTACCTTGCATTTATTATGTTTATCATGTGTATTGGAGGATATGACGGCTTGTGATTGATTGGTTGTTGTTGAGGAGACGGAAGGCGGTTGGGAGACCGTCTTCCACTTGGGTCGCCTCTTCGAGCTTCCCACTCCAAGAGGGATGTGCACATTAATGACTTGAGTTACGGAGGGACTCGTGTGGTTGAGGCACGATGTCTAGTAGGGGACCCGGTTGACTTTCGGACCCGGTACGTCTGGGCGTGTCCCGTACCTTTGTGTGAGGTGTGCTGTCTTGGGTGTGTCCCTGGCACCAGTGGTTGTAGGTATGTCTGGGCGTGTCCCGGTACCGATGTGGTTGGGGGTATGTCTGGGAGTGTCCCAGTACCGGCATGGTGATTTGTAGATACCCAGTACCCGTCGAGTCTCCAACAAACACTTGATGATTATCGGACTACAACATGCTTAGGAATCGCAGCGTTTAATTGACAGTTTTGTATAACTATACGTCAGAAAACTCAAAACGATTTCGAAAACAAAATATTTCAAAACTTTTCAAAAGTACCTGTAGTGTTTAATGCACGACGACGGGGTCGCAATGACACTATTTAGAGTCAAAACCGACACCGGACCAAAAACCGACTTAAAAATTCAAATCCCGAGTCCAACAACGAGTCAAACCGAGTCAAACATAAAAAAAAAAACCTCTCAAAAATTCCATGTTAAGTATTCCCGGAATACTTAAATGGTCAAGTACAAATCATGTCATCCAAAATATAGGATAGAACAAATCATGATTTCAATTATGTGATAGTGACAAGACAGCTCGAAGACCCGCGAAATGGTTCGCGCCTCTTCGAGTAGCCTATGCGGCCACGTCGCTCAAAACGCACACAACCACCCATTTTCCAATAAATACCCCTCAAATGCCACCATTTGAAGGTACGCGAGTGTCCGCCCCATCATCTCTCCCTTAAAATTCTCGACTCGACTTCTTAAGTCACAAACCGACACGTATTTTCGACCTACCGATCGAAAATACAAGCCATACACATTGTTTGGTACCGTCATCGTGCATTAAATCACTTGACCGACCATCTCGACCAACTACACCATCAAAAAACTTAAACAAAACCACTCTTTACATTGCTAAAACGGTTTTCAACCGAGTTTTCCGACCTAACAAGTTGTTACACTTTCGTCGATTTCTCGTCTCAAGCCTAGCATGTAAGTATGAGGGTGTAAAAATCCTCTTCTTCCATGTTTTTCATCTGTTTTATGACTATAACATGCATAACATAGTTCAAACATAGGTTAGATGAGCCAAAACTGAATTTTGGCCCGAGACAGGGGCTGCTTGCATAGCAGAGAGGCTCGCACCTCAATGCCCTCTAAGGCCTTAATCCAACCGTGTTTGCTCTCATCTTTCCTCTTTAGTTCATTTCCTATTTGCAATCGGTTTTTACCATTTCAAATATTTCAAATCATTTTCATGATAAAGTTTTAAACATAAAACATTTTCACCCTTGGCTCCTCATATCATGGCGGTTTAATCCGTGTTTTGGTGATAATATTTGGTTAATTATATTTTATTTAAAACCTTTTATTTCATTTTTACATTTCAAAACAAACATATAGTCATAAACACAAAGTCATCCTTGGTTCCATATACCATGTCGGTTTAAACCCGAGTACGATGATAAAACTTGACTAATTACAAACAAATGAACTTAATACAATTAGTTCATAATCATTTTTCAAAACTATTCATGTCAAGCTTGCAAAACCGAACCCGACATCGAATATTGTCAATACAATGACGATTATTCAAGTCTCGTTCCTCATATCGACATCAAAGCGGTCTAAACGACCTTTTCAAACCAAGACGGGATCAAACATTCTCTTTCCAAACCATTTTACATACATTTTAACAGTCAAAAGACGTCCCTTGGACAGTCTGGTGACCCGCGCCTAAACAGGCCAACCATTTTCAAGTTTTCAAACCAGGACAGGCCTGCTTGCATCGCCTGACGACTCGCGCCTCAATAGGCTGCCTGATGCACACCCTGTTTCCTTTCCGGCACTCGTCTAGGAAGATCCCGACTTCGGTTAACCCGAATACAGGACGGATCAGATGAAAAATCTGCCTCTTTTACATTGTATTTGCAAAACGCCTTTCTAAGACAAACGGATCACGTTATGCACCATAAACCTAACTCGGTAAATGATTGTTTAATTTCCATGTTGCATGCAAATCAACACTAAATCCAACTTGACATCAATTACTTGATATTTGGATAAACAACCGACATAGAAAGCTCACATTTTAGGTACAAACTTGTGGATGCGCATTCATGCATTTACCCGTTTTATCAACTTTTGCATTTAACCAACCAAGATCGATCAGAGAGAGGCGCTCCGCGGCGGGATTGGGTGTCCAATTAAAGGGCTTCCCAATACGTACCTTCACCTCTTACTCCAAAACTTTGGATAGTGGACGACCTTATCCAGGGCGTACGAGAGTCATTCGAGAGATAGGATGCTAAAGAGGGACGACTCCTTATCTTTAGTACCTATGTCAAACACCGCTTTTTGCCTTGGTTGACCTAGGTATAAAGTGGATTAGAACGGGTTCCAAGCATCCCACAAATGCTTGGTGGCGACTCCGAACATCTATTGTATCATTTCGAGACCCTTGCCGAGATGAAATCGACCAATCTAAAACGATCCGATCGAAAGCATTTTTACGCCACCGAGCGTGGCTTTCAAAAGACCGCTATGCATCCACGTATTGGCTTGGCGCGTAGGTGAAATGTCCACAGATTGGCGTCTCCACTGGGGAAAAACTAGGACACTTGTGTCTTTGTGATCCCTAGATGGTGAGACTCGAACGAGGTCTTGGTTGAAATGCATTAATTGATATGACGGTCATAAGTCGGGTTCCTTGTCTGGGCCCATAACCTAACCTTTTTCAACCAATTAGCTCGTCTCGTCGGCGTGAGTTTTCTCATCCCCGCGTTTCGAATCATGATTGAGTCAAGCATACCGTTAACGTTACACATTTCTGTTTCATCAAAGATCTTTTATTTACTTCGAGAACGAGGCTAGGGCACCCTCCTTACACATTTTGTTTGTATTGGTATCCCTCTCGAAAATCGGGGTTTGATCGCTTGGTGTGTAACCCACCCTTTTAAGCCAAAACTCGTGTCACCATTATGCATAATATAATGAAACTGCGAGTGATTATGTGTTATGTGATCATAAGTCCTTGCGTGTCATTTCAAAATTTCAAAAACCACTTTTGCGCCGTTATAATAGCCGTGTCAAACCTCGGTCTTTCGCCGACCGTTGCATTTCAAAAACACGCCTTTTTTAGGCCGTCGCAATGACGATTTTCAAACCCGGTTTTTTACAACCATTTCAAAAGAAAACAGGCCTTCCTTGGCCGTCGTTGATAGGTTCATATACCTATTATTAGACTCTTCTAATAGTAAACTAATTAACATATTAATATGAGTTCATTAGATCTAGTGCATGCATAACTAAATAAGATATAAAA
This sequence comes from Silene latifolia, assembly GCF_048544455.1. NCBI lineage: Eukaryota > Viridiplantae > Streptophyta > Magnoliopsida > Caryophyllales > Caryophyllaceae > Silene > Silene latifolia. Next base: position 21,540,848 of record NC_133538.1, on the reverse strand, counting down.
TAAGAAAAACAATGTTCCTTACATTGTTATATGGCTCGAAATAAGGGCACAAATAAGGTCACCTTCCTTATTTGTTCTTGAGCTTAAATGTAATGGATGATCCTCCTTAATCCCAAGTATTGAGATCCTCCTCTTAATTGCACCCAAAACAAATCTCTTAAACTAACTAGATTAATATACTAGTATCCTTAAAATAATTCTAATAATATTCTTTATTACTACACTAGTAATCTTATATTGAAATTAGAATCTTGAATGAACAATTTTTGAGGTTTCTAAAACCATTTAGAAAGATATATTTTGAGAGGATGAATAATAATGATATGTAAAATTGTATCATATAAAAATAGAGAACAAACTCTCTATTTGTTTAAGGGGAGCCGGTTGTGACGAAGAGGAAGACCAGTGCATGGACCTTCCCTTTTTCCTTTTGTTCTTCACAAGGATTGTAGGTGTAAGAATAGGTTATAGGGTACTCATCATATTTGCCATACAATATAAACAAATACAAACAAACCCATTTCCGACTACCAAAAACCAGTGCCCTTCCTTAAAATGGACTTCCATTTTATTTTGTCAATTGTCATACAATGTGTCACATGTAGTATGTAACATGTTATTAATTAATTTAATGCATATTTATCAAATAAATATCATTATGTACATTAATTAAATTACATATAACAAATTGTCTAGTGATTCTTGATCACATAAATAAAATGGGTCATATAATTATAATTCACAACATATTGTAATTATAATTAACCATTCATTCTTATCTCAATTGTTTTATAAACAATAATCAATTTTAGTAATAAGATATTTTAATTACTAAAATAAATCTTATTTAATCAAATTACAATAAGATATAAATATTCTTTCTCACAAATAAATTGTTCAATTTTAAGGAATTGATTAACTTGTATCGTGATACAATTAATCAACTTGTCTATTAAGGGAATTGCCCTATAGGTGTGACCTTAAGGGATCAACTGATCACCACCGTCAAACGACAGTAATGTCAAACTCTAGTTAGCCAATCATTACTGATTAATGTTGATCAGTTGACTATATAAATGAATCATCCCTTACGTATTCTTAATTTGAGATTTAAACATGTGATCGCACTATTGTTGAGGACACATATACTCCAACAATCTTTCACTTGTCCGAGACAAGTGTGCGTCACCAATTCTTTTATCCTATTACAATCTCCCACTAAATGCAAGGTGTCGTGCAGGTCGTACTTGCATCTGATCATATCTTGAGTGGTTTCCTTGATCTGGAGAGTAACTGTCTGACTGGAATTATCTACCGTAGATACCTTCTGAGCGTGTGGCCACGCATTTTCAGTTCACTACTCCTCGAGTGGCCCTGAGATTTTAAATAACCCTGACAAGGGGGTGGACAATTCCTATCGCACTATTCCCTTCGTATAGCCACAGTTCATCATGACCCAAAATACACTAATTTGACCTTAGTTACGACAGTCGTAGAGAATAAATCAAAGCCATTTAGAAATTTGTACCAACTTGGGCGAACAGTCTCTAGTCAAAAGAATTGACTAATAAGAATACTATAGTAGCTCTTGCCACGACCAGGCTTTATGAATTTTCAGAACTCTATAAGCGGTCAGTGCCCGACAGAGTGTCCCATACAGTCTGTCTATGTGATCGACTAGTCATCTCGTATGACCCTATGGCACTTGAACTTGCCATCAATCGCATCACACTCTAGTCACTTCGAGACGTCACCTCCTATAAATAACTAGGGGCGCATACTATGTCAATCCAGTTCACTTCAATGGGGTTCAATATTGTCTTACCAACCCATTTGGATATAACAAAGTAATGGACGAGTTTAAAAAAACTCAAACGATAAATGCGATTATCATATATGAATAGTCAATACACTATTACTACTTCATATCTTATAATCTATAGTGTACATTTTACACTAATTGAATTGCAATAAAAGCTTGGTAAATGGATATACCATGTATCCATACATTCCAACTTTATTAATTGCTATTTTCTTCTATTCAATGTTATTTCTAATAACATGAATTTATCTAAGTATTTGTCTAGTCTTCTTACTAGACTTGGGCTCTTGTACTTGGAAGATGCTCCCACTGTTATCATATAACTTGTGATAAAGTCTTTGGTAGAGGGATTTACTCTCATTACCTACATTGATCATCTTATCACAATGTACTTGATTCTGTTTGTAGAACTTGCAATGGTTGAAACTAAAACATTTCTCTAGTCTTTTACTCCTAAGTCAATAAAATCAGCCTAGGATTTTGATAAATCTTTATAGGTTTGGAAACTAAAGTTTGTGTAACCCTTCAACACACAACTTAGTATGTCATCCAAACATAAGAACGAATCCTCAATTCTCCTCAAGAATCTTAAGGATGTTCTTTAAGGCTTTCAAAAGACCATTATTCGAATTAACTTGTTATTGACTTATTATGCTCCAAGCATATGATTCATCACGTCATGTGCATATAATGGCATACATGATCGTCCTAGTGGCGGAAACATTAGAAATCGATTTCATGTGATCAACTGTGACACCCCGCGATAAAACGGAAAATATAACTAATAAATTGAAGCGAAAATTTATGATATTTTAAAAACTTTTAAAATTACTAGTTAAAGAATAGCATGGGGGTGCCACTAATGAAATGAAACAAATATTAAAAACTCTTAAAATTACTAGTTAAAGAATAGCACGGGGGTGCCACTAATGAAATGAAACAAATAAAACAATAGACAAAGTGTTTCTAAACTAGCAACTAAGGTCCAAGGGTTTAGTTCTCGCTAGCCCACACGTCTTCCCCACGTAAGCATCTTCACCACCTGTCATTCATGTAAACATGAACGCCACAGTCAATGGGGAGTAACTCAAGGTTCTCCCAGCCACAATATGTCGAAACGAACATAACAAAGAACATAAACAAACAATCATATTAGATAAGACATGAGTGAATCGAATAATAACTAAACATGGGATCATACGTGTTTAAACCAACAAGGATAAAAGAAATGATGGAATAAACAAGTAAGGCATAAGCAACAATAAATAAATGGAGAAGGAAGACAAGGAAACACACACGACCATTTAGCCATGAGCACGTATTTCAAGAAGATATGACCAAAGTAACCATCCAAATAATGCAAGACATTTATCACTCTTAGACTATAATTTCCCTGGGTAGGACTACGATAATAATACGGTCCTAGTCTAAATCTGCAGATTCTCGGGTGTACATCCCGATTCGACGTGCGCCAGCACAGCACGCACCCAAGATTCGACTACTAATAGAGATCGAGTACCCCAATCGCCAGAACAGCACGAAAGTGTCGGAAAGACTAAGATAAGACTCACTTGCCAGCACAGAACAAGTGGCCAAAAACCATACTTGCCCGAACATCACAAGTAGGCCAAACCCGTACTTGCCAGAACAGCACAAGTAGGGGGAAAATGCATGTTAAGCACATACGATGGTATTATGGCATTTCCACAAGAATACGACTCACAAGTGTAAAACCAACTCAAAGAGTAGACGGAGTATCCGACTCAGAGGCTACCTTTAAAGCATGTCCGAGATACCACACACAAGACTACATCCTAGACTCCAACCTCCTGGTAGGACGACGATCATATCGCAACTAGAGGGCCTATGGCTCACCCCTAGTATCCGATAGGACCAAGACTCGGGGACGGAATTATTAATGTCACATTCATACTTATGGCTTGCATCTCACCATGAGTACGGATGGGAACATCAATCCCGACGATCATATCGCAACTAGAGGGCTTATAGCTCACCTCTAGTATCCGATAGGACCGAGACTCTCACAACAGAACAATATAAGACATTATCAAGGATACGATTCTTACAAGTACTTATTTATAATGAATATCCCATTTTTGTATTATATTATTAAATATTCCACTTTATAATTTAACATGCCGATTAAATAAAATATAATAAATGATAATGAATAATTTACGTTATATGACATACGGGGTGGAAATTTAAATAAATCAAATATCCCGAAGTGGACACTGAAAGTACCATAATAAGTGTGGCCCAAGCATAAGATATATGTACACATGTACAAACCCAATGAAAGAAACATGCAAGCCCAACACTTAGGGTGTAATGATTCCATTTAAAACAATAAGGTGAGCCCAAAAACTAAGGAGTAGTGAGCCCATCCAATAAACAAGGGTGAGCCCAATGACTAAATAATGAGTCCAACAAAGTAAACACGAAAAATAACGATATTTAACGAGTCACGTTATAAAATTCGAGACGGGAATTTAATCATATTTAAATAGACCCGTCTAGCGCCAAAACAATTTATAAACATGACTAGCCCAAAATTACCAAATATAGCTAGCCCATTTACTAAAATCAAATGAGCCCAACAAACTAAATATGTGAAAGCAGGATATTAACGAATTATCGTTATATAAAATACGAGACGGTTATTTAATTATATTTTAAATAACCCGACTCAAAATCAATCCCCGTCACTACCCATAACCAGCTTCCCATACCCGCCCAACTCAGTCTCAAACCCTCACCCAAACAGTCACCAATACTTCACCTAATTGATCACCCAATCCCATCCACTATAACCAGCCAAGCCCTCCACCACCACCGTGTGACATCACCACCAATTCTACAGAAACAGACGGTAGACAGGCCCCCGAAAACGGCTCAACCAAAACCATTTTTCACGGTTTTAAGTTTATTTGTGACCGTATTAAGACGAAATTTTAAGCATGGAAAAGATAGTATTCATCCAAACAAATTAGCCAACATGATTACCCACTTCACCAAGAATACAAAGGTACCAACTTTTCTCAAAATGGATAAGTAAAACTCGAATGAAACCGTCTCAAAACTGCACCACATTCACGACCCAAACAGATAACGCGACTCCCATATTACTCCCCTTTAACGCATAAAAACAGCCATTTCCAACATTAATGCGAGATGGAAATTACCATAAAAAGAGAAAAAGATGTAAAGGACCAAGCTTTAACAGAAAAAGAACATATAAAACGATACAAGAGACGAAAAATTCGACATTTGTCGAGTAACCTATCACTGTTACCTTACTCCTCGAATTTCCGAGTAAGAACGCCCAAAACACGAGCCTTTCTTCAGTCTTCAAGGTCTTCAACTAAAAAGGAGGAAAAACGAGTTGTTTGAGTCACCAAAACCGAGTTTGTCATAAAATGCCCATTTCGAAAATTCAACAAAATTAAAGCTTTCTTACCTTAAAAGAATGAGGAAGGAACGAGGAAGGTAATGGCGTGAAAATTATGAAATTTGGTTGAGAAATGAAGGCGGGATCGGAGTTTGAAGGGTCGACTAAAAATGGCGTGTACGGTCTGTGTTTTGGTTGCTGCTGTTTGTTTTTGTTGTGCAGGTGGAAAAGGAAGAAGAAAGGGGAGTGTGGGGATGGGGACACGGGATACAACAACAACAATAAATAATAACAATAATAATATAATATATAATAATAAAATATAATAATAATAATAATATACTAATAATAATAATAATAATAATAATAATAATAATAATAATAATAATAATAATAATAATAATAATAATAATAATAATAAGAGGTTTTTAAAGGTAGGGTGTAAGGGGTAGGTGAGCGTGTTGTCAAATTCTGGTTGGTCCGGATTAAAGTGGGTACAAAGTGAAATGTGACGGTCTATAGCTAGACGGAATAATGTCTCGAGTTTTTTTAACTTGAGACGGAAACTAATATTATTACTGTCACTATTATTACTATCTGACCAAAAATACGTATACATTTATTCTTATATAATTTACGCCTCAAAAATATAATTTAATAATACGTAATTTTATATAAATGAGCTTTTATATATTACTTTTATAAAAATCGTGTTTGACATAAAATTAAATAAATTAAATAATTCAAAAACATATAATAAAGTGATTAAACGGTTTAATAAATTTTAAATGTCAAAATGGGAAATTCGCGGGTGTTACATTAACAACTTATTTAGGTTTAGTGAATGACTATGACTCTATCATAGTAATTCCACTTTCATCAATATGAACAACCTACTCAACCTTGTTGATGTTAAATATATGAAAGAACTTATCATCATAAGGCTCTCAACTCTATGCCAATATTCTCTCAAATTTAACACATAGATTCGGAAATCTAGAATACATTACACCTTTTCCTAGTCTCCCAATCACTCTTTCACAGAAGAGAGCACTGGTACATTATTCTCAATAAGTAATATGTTATCAACATATAAGACATGGAAAAATAATTCTGGCTCCCACTTAACTTCATGCATAAACATGATTCTTCAACAATGTGAATTAAATCATTCTCAATTATCACATGAACGAAAAGTTTGACTATTACAATCCTTTGATGCTTGCTTAAGACCATTCTAGGATTGCTTAAGTAAGCTTTGCATAATATGTTAGGATTCTTAGATCTTTATCTAAGGTTTTGTGTTCCGTACACATCCTTCTCTAAATTCTCATTTTAGAAAAGCGAATTTTTAATATCATTTGCCATTCATGAAAATATGGCAATTCCTAACATGATTAAATCATGATTTATCTTAATTAACATCTTCATGTCAATCTATGATCTTAGGTACTCTAAAGCTCTATTTACTTTAAAGAGACCATCGCCTTAAAGTAAATCTACTCTTGAGTAAAACTTTTGGATTGTAATGTTATAGCTTGTTTGCAACTAAGTTGATTTGGGACTAGGTCATAATTCCATTACTTTCGAAAAGTAACTCATTAACAATAAGACATGTCTACTTTACTCCTACTCTATCTCAATAGATTATAGTTCCATTACTTTCAAAAAGTAACATATGAACTATAAGACATGTTTGTGACGATCTACTCCCACTCTATCTCTTAGAAATACATCTATCTTCTTAAGAGATAGCTTTGTGAGTTACAAAAATATATGGTGAAGTAATAGAAGTTTGTCTAGATTGACGTGTTAGCTCATAAAAAGACCAACTCTATTATGGCAGTTTGATTCATGTAATATGCAAATCTGATCCATGTCATTTGTTAAATAGACTTGCTATTTTAAGTAACGTGTCCATTTTGGATCGCAAATCCCCAAAAATGAGTTCGACAACTCAATCCGACTTATATATATGTTATATGCAATCTTGAGGTCTTAAGCCCTCCCATAGATCGTATGGAGTCTTATAAGTGGTGTAGCCAATTGGTTTATAAAATTTTCCCTTTTAGAGTTCAAGTAACTCTTTTTTACTTTATAATCATTCTTTCTTATATCAAATAAGATGTGACACTAGGTCACAAAAGCATAAGTGAGAATTAAATTCATGGCTTATGAACTAATTACAATGATCCCATCGTTGTAATTCTTTTATGATTAGATTAAGTTTTAGAACGAAAGATGTATAATGACAAGTTTTAGAACGAAAATTTCCATAAACCGAGTGACTTGGGTTGCAAACCATGCCACTAAAATTCAAATACAACTTCTTGTTCTTGAAAACAAAAGGAAATAAACTAATTTCCATGTCCAACTAGGAAATTAAAAGAGTTCTAAAACAACAAGTTCAAAATACAACAATGAAACGAAGACTATCATTATAAAGGCCAAGCTTTCATAGGTCTTCTACTATGGGAGGCTACTCTAGCTACCCTTGAAGAGCCTCCTTAGGCTTTCTTGTCTTTGCCTTTGTCTTTGCTTGGGTGCCCTTAAAAACAAATTAAAAAGGGTAAGAATCACAACTTGTATCCAAATACCAAAGTTGAGATTGAAATTCAAAACATAAATGATGGGGAGAATTTTATTTATTACCTACTGGAACAATCTTTCCAGCTTTGATATCTCCAAGATACTTTGGGCAATTCCTCTTCCAATGTCCTATGCCATTACAATAATGTCATTTGTCTTCGGAAGTAGCACCCTTTTTAGAAGAGCTTTTCTCAATTGCTTTTCCTTTTCCTTTGAAGGAAGTGGGTTTCTTGCTCTTACTAGCACTCCTTTTAAATTTCCATTTGCTCTTGGTGTTAATTGCAAGCACATCCTTGGTAGTACTAATATTAAGACCCATATCTCTCTCAGCTTGCACAAGTAAATTGTGCAATTCAAGGAGAGAAGTCTTCATGTTTTGCATTGAATTTGTTCAAGGAATGTAGAACTCGGTCTATAACGAGTTGTTCAGGAATGTCAACCTTTTGTATCTTAAGAGTCTCAACAAGCTCAATCAATTTGAGCACTTGAGGGCTAACCTTTTGGCCCTCTTTGATGTTGATTTCGAAAAATTCGGAGGCCGCCTCATATTGGATTATCCCTGGAGCTTGCGAAAACATGGTCACAAGCTTGGTGTAGATCTCATAGGCCGTGCTCATCTTAATAGCACTCCTTTGGAGATCGGGCTCCATAGAGAAAATCAAAATGTTCTTGATAGCGACTGACTCTTTTAGGCAGGCCTCATAGGCTTCCCTTGCGGCGGAGGTTGACCTAGTAGTAGGTGCGGTGGGAGCGGCTTCGGTAAGGTAACGAAGCTTGTCGTCACCTTCCGGGGCCAAACGGAGTTGCGCATCCCAATCGGCGAAGTTTGAACCATTCTTTTCAAGTTTATATCGATCCATAAAGGATCGGAGCCAAGAAGCATTGGGGAGTGGTGGAGCATTTGCACTAGTTGATGCGGATGAAATCGGAGTAGTCATTGCTTACTAATAAAATTGACTACAAAATAGAAAATGAAGGAATTAAAAACATTTATCATCTTTAAAATTTCTAAATATTTTAAACAAGTTTAACATTTATATAGTGACCTCTACCCAACTATAATAAATGATTCCGAGACCAAAAATTCATATTAACTTGGATGTGAGCCAACGGGCCCTCTACATCTTTACTATTATAACTTGGTAGGTTAACCCTCTTAACCGATTCTACAATTAGAACTCTCGGTCGATGATTTTATATTAAATTCATCTTTAGCCCGAACCTTTTGCGGTTATGGTCGCAAAATACCTTCGTTGAGATTAACCAAATTTTTGAAGTGTATAACTACTTATTACCCCACTTATCCAAGGTCAATAGAAGCACCCCGAAAAATCGTATTGTACTCCTCATGAAATTTAGATTCATGGGCTCTTACTATTTGGTAAGGCTAAGTCTTAATATTTTAAAAGTAAAGGTCTTGTCAATTTATTATCTATCAATTTTAATTGAACTAAAAGTTGAATTCTCGATAATTATAATTGACACGGTCGATGACTCGATATGATATGCATGTGTTGTTATGGCGATTTGGCAATGCATGCAACATATTAAAAGAAATGTAAAACAAATAATAAATTCCTAGTATGGCCTTCCTAAAATTGAAAATCAAATAATCTATTACATATTCGGAAACCCACTCCTTTGGTCCCTTGAATCTTCAAGTGGCACGCCTCCCAAGAACACCGTCTTTATCGGAACGTTTTTCCGAATGACACCGTCTTAAAGGAACTCCGGGATTACAAATAATAATAAAAATACAAAGTTATTCCTATTATACATTTGTAATATGAAAAACTAGTAAAAATAAAAGTGATATGAGATCACATTAAATTACAACCGAATCAATATCCCCTTTCATTACGGGTAATATCGATTAAAACTAAGGCCATACTAAGATAAAATTACATAATTCAAAATTACATAAATAAAATATGACATTCAACAATGAAATATGCAGCATTATAATATGTGTCTATCATGCCAAGTTATGTGCCAAATCGCCCTATTTAACTTATATCGATTATATTATCCGGTTTTATGGAAATGCACGATTTTAACTTATTAAAATCGTAAATTAATACTAAAATCTAATTTTAGACCATATTTATTATCCTAACACTCTTAAGTCTCAAAGATTAGTCATCACTCAATTTTTGACAATAATTCAACTTGATTTAATTTTATGCTCATTTTTTACCCTAAAATCATAACATTTATGAAATAAATCCAAATTAAATTACAATAATTTCTAAATTTTAATTTTAAATTTTTGAACATTCTGAAATATATCCATGACACTCAAAATGTCAAAAATCATGGTTAAAATTTTCGAATTTATTTCGAGAAAAATGTAGTTGCGATTTATCGGTTTTATCAAATAAAACATCTAAAGTATACAAAAATTAATCAAATCAATTTTACAACTTTATATCTGATAAGTGGGATATAAATGCAACCTAAAATATTTTTCTCATGCCATGTAACTCGTTTTAGCTATTTATGCTAAAACAGTCACTATTTATGCCATTTTTACCCTAAAAATTCATAAATCATGCAAAATGAATCAAGTTCATCTTAAATTTTACACACGGTGAGTAAAATATGAATGTGACAATATATTAAAATTTAATGGCCTGTTTCGAAGTTTAACTATATTTAACCATTTTACCTCCATTTAATTCATTTTTATCTCATAAAAATCATAAATCATGCAATATTAATCCGATTAATAAGAAATTTTACATACAATAAGTAAAATATGCATGTGAGGTCATATAAAAATTTCAATGTCATAGACTTAGTTTAACTATTTTTAGCATTTTAATTTCCATTTTATTCATAAAAATGTAATAAAACAACTAAAAATCATTAAAATGAGCAATAAAATACCATAAATCACAAAAATGACCAAAAAACATTTTAGGATCAGAATATACAACATGCATCAATATTTCGATGCTTTATCTAATAAATCACAAATTTTTAGTTTTAATTAAGTTACTATTAACTCGAAAAAACTGTAAATCGATTATGCAAGCAACATCCTATGCTCTGGTACCAATTGATGGGTTCATATATGTGGACAAGGCCCTCGGGAACTGCGTCCGCGGGATCCACACTAGGCATAATCGACTCGAGGTTCTTTCGAATTGAATTAAGACAAATTAGTGTCGCCACCAAGTTTTTTGGGAACTTGGAACCGTTCAAGTCAACTTTACACCTTTCATCGAAAAGCATAAAGCCAATCGACTACGAGTAATTAAAGATAAAGACTTGTACCCTATATCACTCGATTTGAATGACTCTCGTAATCCAATGGTATTTAGACGGATCCACAAAACATAGATTTTGAGTAAGGGGTGAGGGTACGTGTTAGGAAGCCCATAAGGACACCTAACTCCGCCCGTCAATAACGGCCTCTACTAAGTCAAGTATCGGATTTCAAACAAGGTCGTAGCTACTACGATATATGATATGCAAACATCGTTTTAAAACCCTAGCATGTGAGGTTTCTATGTCGATTTAGATGCAACTAAACTAACTTTGTCAAAGTTGTAATTTAGCATGTGGGTTGATTGATCTAACAACACATAAAACGAAACAAACAAGGCTTAAGGGGAATGAGGGAGCCGTTGGGATCTATCCTATTACAACCCAGGCATTTCATGCCGACACAACAAGAAATTAAAGATACAACTCGACCTAAAATACAACGCTATACACAAAACCATACACGACACACTACACGGCCAATTCGGCCTAGGAAAACGTGCACAAGGGGGGTGGCCCACGGCTTACATGACTCACGGCCTTAGGTCACTCCTCATAATGCGTGCTTTTGCTTAATCTTATCGAATTAGACATTGGGTCACACACCAAAGCATGCATTAGCATAAATCGGGCCATGTTGCTTTAAACGACATGCGATTTACTACGCTTTTTCATGAATTGGAGCACAACTATCTAACCAAATAAGACTAAGGTTTTTATAAATCGGTTGACTCGACCCAAAAGAAAACTAATTACAAGTGAATTACAAGAGACGACTCGATAAGCAAAAGGTAATTACAAAATACAAAACAACGATAAATAAACGATATAAAGATGAAGCAAGAATGACAAAAAGGCACGGCCAAGCCACGTCCACCCTAGTTCCCAGGTTAGATTCATTAGTTAGATCAAAAGATTGCGAAACGAGTTAGGAAACGAGTTAGAAAACAAGTTAGAAACGACGTTGATCGATTGAGAAGATGTCACGCGAATGTGTATTCTACACTGCCTAAAGGGTCCAACTAGGTCACAATATTACAAGATTAATGCTTACTCATCGAGTGTAAATAGGAAGGTGCTAATCACGCACTCCTATGCTAGCGAGAAATCGAGTGAAAAGAGAGATGCATTCAATTAGGTTATAGAATTGTTGATCGATTTTAATGCTTGTGTCGAAGCCACCTAACGTGTCTAATTAGGTTATTAAATTGATCTAATGTCGTCTAAATAAGTCATATATTAACAATCAGAGGTCGAACTAACATGCGAAGAGTCCTAGGGTAGGTCGATTTGAACGAAACAGGCAAGAGGTCAAAAGCGAGGAACGAAGTTAGAAATCGTTTTATTAATGCCCTACCTTGAACACGAGGATATGTAAATGATGCGTTTTATTTATATGATGTTTTACATCCCATTTTACACGCATTTCAGAGCTAATTCTTGTAGTTTGTGCTACATTTCTCCCTATTTCCGTCTACTTCCGTATTTTGTACATTATTGCAGAAATATGGAGAATTCAACGGGAAATCAAGCCAAATCCGTCCCCGAGTAATTTGCATTGCAAATGACGTAAAGGAATTACTTAAGGAACGAGCTTGGTGCGCAATTCAAGGCCCAAAAGACAAGTCCACATGTTTTGAGAAGTCAAGTAGCAGCTCCATTAGTCGATCGACAATCACCCTCAGTCGATCGACCAATGTTCGGGTTCGAAGCTCATTTCTTTGAGGAGCGATCGATCGACCAGCCTTATCGATCGATCGACCAGATTGCTATTCCAGACGAGAATTTGAAGACCGAGAAAGCGCAAGCCCATGATGCTAGGTTTAAAAAATAAGATGTTACGTTATTTGCTATATAACGTAACATAAAACATTCAGTTTATCATCGAAGTTTGGATCGAAGTTTTTATCTAAGTTTCATACAGTAACTTTCAGCTTTATTCATTCGAGTAATTAGGGTTTGGAACATCGTTTTAGCATTGGAATTCTGTTCTTGTTCTTAATCTTTCCTCTGAAATCTCGATATTCCTTCTGCCCTAATTCCAGTTTATTGTTTTACTTTCATCATTAGTATAGATTTGATAGTTAGTATCCCGAAAGCCAATTATCGTATTATCGCTGTTTATTATTTACTTTAAGCATGAATTCAGTAATCGTTATTAGTTTTATTGTTGTTATCACTTTCATCATGAGTAGCTAATTCTATAGTGCTAGGATGTAGGCGATTTATGGCATAGGCGGCAATAGATTTTATACGGCTGTCTCGCGTGTTGGTCGATCGACTGACATTGTCGGTCGATCGACTGACCTCGTTGGGTTTTCCCTCGTTTTAATTGAATTTAATCTTGTGTTTAACGAATCGAATGCATGCGACCAGTTAGATACCTATTTTGTGACCGACCCATTAGATCGAAAGATAGGGAAAGTTATTTGACCATCAATTAAATCGACTAAACTGTGCTAAGATCGAAAGATAGGTATAGTTTAGACCGTTATTCACTTTTCAGGACGAAAGTCAGTATTAGTGATATTAGGGACCTATAGCGAGATCGAAAGATGCTATTTGTTAAGAGTGGACCGAGAGGACCTCTTTATTTCCCGCCTTACCTGTGTTTGATTCAGACCGACTTAGTTTGTCGCAAGCTATAAAGAACCGACCATCCTAGTACCCTTCTTTTATCTGTTTAATTCGTTTATTTAGTTTATTATCTTTGTTCACTCTTAGCGGTAGACCAATTCAATTCAACCCCCACAATAGTTACCTCAGACTGAACATAAATCAACTAAACTTTACAACTGCCTCCTTGTGGTTCGACCCTGTTACCACTAGCCTAGGTTAGTCTTAATAGGAGATTATAAATTTTATCTTTGGTACTCACAACGACGGGTATCAAATTTTGGCGCCGTTCTTGGGAGGCAATAGTCCTAATTTTAGTTGTTTTTATTTTTAGTCTTTCTTAGTTTAAGGGACATCCGTTCCTTAAACTTTTCTTATATTCTTTTTGTAGTTTCTTCTTATGCGCGCAGTCACGGGGTGGAGAATTAGTACCGTTGAACCCTGAGCTTGAAAGATCCTTGCGCGAGTTGAGACGAACACAAAGGATACTACCGACAGAGGAAGAGCTGAGTACTCTGTCAAGCTATCACGAAAACGAACTGTTCGAAGATAATCCACCATCTTCGCCCGTTTCCCCTTCTTCAGCCGAGACAGTTACTTCTCCGGAAATTCCAGTCATGGCCGAGGAAGCAAGTATAGCTAGTTATTCTGAGCCGATAGCCGATAACTTATATAAGGGGTTCGAGCTACCAGGTGATGCCAGGAAGTTCGAACCAAAGCCTGCCTACATCACTATGGTTGAGAGAAACCAGTTTGGGGGAGCTGCAAATGAAGATGCAGCTAAGCATATGGAGACCTTTATTGACTCTCTGTTCCATACCCCCACCAGCTGGCGTGACCCAAGACCAGATCAAGGAGACTATGTTCATCTTCTCCCTTCGTGATGCTGCAAGGGAGTGGTAAAGAGATCTGGACCGAGCCGTTCAAGGGATCACTGATTGGAATACTTTTGGGTCGCAATTTGGAGAAGGGACTCCCAGCCGGTCGGCCGGCAGCCGGCTCACCGGCTGAGAGTCAGGTTGACGTGGTTTTTTTTGGGGAGTGACGAAGGAAGGACTCCCAGCCGGTCGGCCGGCAGCCGGCTCACCGGCTGAGAGTCACTCATATACTTGGAAAATTTTCGAAAAAAATGGAAAGGACTCCTGGCCAGTCGACCGGCCGCCGGTCATTTGACCGGCGCAAAACCAACTGGAAGCTTTTGGAACCCCAGCCGGTCCACCGGCCGCCGGTCCGCAGACCGGCCCAAAACCCACCCGTGTCCCTTTATACCTTCTCAACCACTCATTTCTTCCTCACTTTACCAAAATCACTCTCTCTCTCTTCAACCTAAAACACACCATCTTCATCTCCCCTTCACCTACCCAACCTCAAATCATCAAAATCATCATCCAATCCTCCATTTTATGAGGTAAAACTTCCTTTTAACCCTATATTATCACTCCAAACTCCATTTTTCACCTTCAAAACACCAAAAAACTCAGAAAATCGTCACTTTCAAGGCTAGGTTTTGAAAAATCCGAAAAGTCAACATCATTTTTTTGGGTAAGTTCTGCACTCTAGCTTTATTTATTTAAGGTTTAATTAGCCTTTTAAGCCTTTTTGGTGGAGAAATGGAGTTTTTGTTGTGGGTTAGTAAGGGTAGTTGCATTTTGAGAATTGATGGCTCCAAGCAAGAGAGCTAGGGCGGCGGTTAGTGGAGCGGAGATAGCCCGCGACCCAACTTTCCCGGAGGTTCAATTCATTTCCGAGGAACACAAGGTAAGATTTTCTCATTTAAAATCTAGTGAAATTATCCCTACTAGATTTATTTGCCGGAATACCTTGAGAAAGCTAGGTTGGGACACCGATTGCGAAAAGTTGTTTAATGGGGTCGGGATGGGAGCTATGTTCAACCTCCACCGCCAAACCTTTGCTAGGATCACACTTGAGTTTTTATCCTCCCTCGAGGTAGAAAAGAATAAGAATACAAGCAAAATAACCGGTATCTCCTTCCGGTTAATGAACAAAACCATTCAAGTGACCCTTGAGAGAATTGGAAGAATTTTTGGGTTGCCTTGTACGGGGAGCCACCTTCCCCCGTCTAGGTATGATCAACAAGAATTGTGGAAAGCGATTTCCGGTGAGAATATTAAGGATGAGCCTAAGATGAAGGAACACCATATTCATAGCCCTATTATCCGGACTTGGCACCGTTCTATGGGTTGGACGATATTTGGGAGGCATGAGCCTCACAATATGCGTTCGGACGAGCTCCTCATACTCGGGAGCTACCTTAGGCAACGCCCAACGGCGTATCAAATCAATATTGCTCATCACTTGATACTTCACTTGCAAAAGCTTGGCAACAACATCCGTAACAATTCACCAATCGTGGTAGGGGGTTTGATAACCCAAATTGCTAAAGAGACCGTGGGGTTTGTGGAATCGCGGCATCAACAGATACATGGGGTCACCATAATGGATAGTAATCATTTGAGCTCCCTTTTCTTTACTAAGTATGACTTCAATGACAAGAAGACTTACCTATTGATTAGGCAAAGCTTGACCTCTATTGCTCTCACCAATGCCGACTTGGTCGCTCTTGAACCGGACAACGAGAAGTACCTCCTTCCTATTGCAAGCAACATCGATCCTTCCACGCGGGATTGGGCCCGTACCACCCTCTCTTACGGGAGAAATGCACAAGGGCCTACTCAATCTTCTTACAATTATGATGCCCCTCCCGAAACCGGCGCATCTTCCTCCGCCCAAACCTCCCAATACCAACCCATTGATCCAAAGATTTGGGAGCTCATGGAGGGCATGAACCTTGGGATTGGAAAGGTGCAATCCTCCTTGGAAGACTTCCGCACCCACGTCGACAAACGCTTTGAACAAGTCGACGACTCCTTAGGCCGAGCACACCAAAAAATTGATCGGATCTACGTGGATCAAGCTCTCGGCAACTACCCTCTCTATGAAGACTACGCTTCCCGGCGTATGGTCCCACCGGACGGTCCTTTTCCCTCCTACTTCAACGTACCTAATGGAGGGTACACTCAACCGGGGATTCATGGAGGCCTCAACTTAAACCCCGACTACTATAGCGCTCCTTCCTTCCAAACTAGTGGAGGATATGACTTCAACCAAGGGAGTGGCTACGGTGGTTTTGGGGGAGGCTATGATAGCCAAGGGGGATCGGGAGGCTACCACACCAACATCACTATGGATGCTCCTTTCAACCCTCAAGTCAACCTAGGAGGGTTTGTTGGTAGTGGTAGTGGCCAAGGAGGTAGTGGAAGTGGGCAAGGGATGGATACTAGCATTTATAATGATATTAGTTTTGATGTGGGAAATGTTGAGTATGGCGGGAGCGGATTTAATGCTCCTAGAAGTGATTTTGATGCTAGTGGAAGCGGTTTTGGAGCCTATGGTTATCAAGGCGGCTTTGTTGATCAAAGCCGTGATAAAGGAAAGTGTGTGGTTACCATTGATGACGATGATGATGATGTCAATGACAATGATTATGATGATGGAGACGATGATGTTGATGATGAGACCCCTCGTGCCGAGCTAGTGGACTATGGCTCGGATCTTAAATGAGCCCCTATCTTTGCTCCCTCCTTTAAAAATCCAAAGCCAAGTATGATTTTCCCCCTAAATCCAAATTTTCTCATTCATATTTCAATTTTGTATGCATTTAGTTAGAAATTCACTTAGTTGCATTCATATAGGATTGCATTAGATTTCAAATTTGTAATATATTGTTGCATTTAGTTATTGCATTCATCTAGTATAGCTTGCATTGTATTTCAATTTTGCATATAGATTAGAGCATGCATTGCATACTTATTTGAAAACCACTAAAAATTTGAAAAATCAAAATCAACAAAAACATGTAATTTCTTTTCATCCTCCCACTTGCCCTCCCATGTAAATGAATAAGTGTGGGGAGGGCCTAAAAAAAAACCAAAAACATGCATTTTAACTTCCAAAAATCAAAAATACCAAAAATATGTTATTTTTATTTTCAAAAATTCAAAAACCACCAAAAATATGTTGTTTATTTTTCCTATTCTCTCCCTATACTTTGTTCCATTGAGGACAATGTAAATTTCAAGTGTGGGGAGGGAAATATCCACTTTGTGAATATTTGTTTGCACCTTTAAATTTGATAAAAATTCAAAAAATGCCTAAAAATTGAAAAATTTCAAAAATTCCAAAAATATTGCATTGTATATATATGTTTGTCTAACAAGTGGCGCAGGCACATACGGGACATTTGAGGCATTAGGAGACTAGAAGACCGCTCGGTTTAATCTTTCCTATCTCTTTGTCCTTTACTATTCTTTTCTTTTATATTGTTGGATATATGGAGGAGGATGGGCTATGTTGATGAGGATGTTCCATTTTGGAACTTGGTGTGTGTTGCTTACGTGCTGCTAGGTTTAGATAATTGTTGCATGTTTATTTATGTTGCTAGTACTTAGAAATGCATTTCGTATCTTGTGAATATGTGTTTGTTGCTTTATTTACATTTTGCATCGAGTTTGTATATAAATTTTTGAACAAAATTTGGTCTAGGAAGGGAGTATGATACCCTCTATGATGATATTGTCTAAGCTGTGTCTTTCCCCTCTTAGTGGCTTGCACCTAGTGACCTCCTTGTTAGGGTGTTTGCTTGCAAATACCCGGGAAATGAGGCTAGACCGGAAAGTTTTGACCACCATGTGAGACCAAGACCGTAGACTAGGCCTAGATTTCGACATAGCTACTTACATGTGAGATTTAGAGCCTCCTTGGGACCGGTACACCCATACCCGGTCCCCCTTTAGGTGTGAGTAGGCTTCGCGCGTGGCATGTCACATCACGACGCACAAGCATGGCGTCCTTTCCTTTTAGACCATGAGATGTTCATTTATGTGCATATTTTGAAACAGCAAGTTGCATTTTATTTTTTTTTGAGCCTCACATTGCCAAATAAGCATAATTTTTCGACCCTTTAGACTAGGACCGATTTTATTTACCCCTTTTGAGCCTTGACCTTTCATTTGATACCTACGATACTAACTACAACCCAAAAACAACCGACCTTGATCAAGAAAGTTGTTTATGAGTTTTTGTAGTATGAAGCAAGGGGATTTGAATCTTGGTTTAGTGGATGTGCACAATCCACTTGAGTCGGAATGATGGTTTAGTTTGGTTTGCTTTGAATAAAGAGGTTTTGAAAAAGAAAAGAAAAGAAAATAGAAAAGGAGAAAAATGTAATGAAAAAGAAAAAAAAAATGTTTGCACTAATACTTTGTTTGATGAGAAAAAGCCAAGCAACACTCCTTCATCAATGGAGTAGAAAAAGGCGTTGCAAGAATAAAAGGGGACTTGATGTTTTTCCTAAATGAGTCGGGTTTACACATTTTTTTGCTCGATTTTGGCAAGCAAATTTCTTGTTAGGGTGTAGACGTTGCTCATTGGTTGCAATAAGGTGACGATTTTTGTATTTTTCCAAAGAGAGTCGGGTTTGCACAATGTTTGCATTAATTCGGGAAACCGATTTTTGTTAGGGTGTAGACGTTACTCTTTTGTTGTAATAAAAGTGGAAGAAGCGGAATTTTGACAACAACTTGATTTTAAACTCCAAATGATCCATAACGGTGCTTGCACCAATCCCGTTTCGACCCATCACCTAGACCCGTTACAACCCGTGTTTCTTTTATGCATATTTTCCTTTTTTGCATCTCTTTAATGGTCTTGTAGGAGAAGATTCCATGTTAGATTGCGGGCATGTCTCACGAGTCGAGTAGATGAGTGATTTTGGTTACTTTTTGCACAAAAATCACCCGTTCCAAAAACAAAATGAGAGATTAGTGAAAACCGTGAGGAAGTCGGTAGTCTTGGTCCCCTTAGTCATGGGTCAATTTGGTTGAATCTTGAGTGTGTCATGTGATTCTTGAAGGTTAGGCTTTGTTTCCCCCTTTCCCGCCTTTGAATTTATTTCCTAGGCATTTGGTTGTCAAATTGCGGTTGCTTGAGCCACCATTAGGGCATTGACACCCCGCCGAGACTATGAGACGGTATCTCCCGACCAAAACCTTTAATCGTTCAAAGTAAAACGGCCGCTTAGATGAGGAAAGCGGTTTGATTTTTGTGATGCATCATATATGTTGACTTGTGCTTAATTGAATGATTGCATCAAAAATTTTGTAGCAAGACCCAACTTGCCTTGCAATAGGGCACTCTTCCCTCATGAGTATCAAATTGCGAGTTGAAAGGGCGTTGAGTGCGCTAATACTCAATCGGCTTAGGTAGTATTCTAGTTGAGTGATGCTTATATTGTGCACCCACTCTCCATGTCTATTATAGTAGCGACTTTTGCATTGATTTAGGACTTACTCGAGGACGAGTAAGAGTTAAGTGTGGGGAGGTTGATGAGTCCCCATTTTGTGTCTATTTCACCTTTCTTTTCTATTCATATTTCCCGATCACATGCGGGTTTTGACCCTTTTTAACCCCATTTTGTAGCTTTAGCCCGTACTATGAGATTTGTATGCCTCGCTGCAGATTTTGCATAAGGAAGAGGGTTAAGGGAGCTAGATATTGGACCTTTAAGAGATGCTTAGAAGAGAAGAGTGAAGTGAAGAGATGAAGAGTGAATCGAGGAGAGGAAGGACTCCCGGCCGGTCGGCCGGCAGCCGGTCCACCGGCTGAGAGTCCTACTATGCTTACGTTGACTATTGAAGACCTGAAGAAGGAGTCCCCACCGGCTAGGCGCAGGCCGGTCACCGGTGAAGACACCGGGAGCCGGTCAACAGCCGGCGGCCGCCCACCGGCTTGCCATACGATGATTTAATTGGAACTCAAAAGTTCCAGAGGGTTTTTGTCGGTCAAATGACCGGCGATCCACCGCTCGGACTCCCTTCTCCGCATTTTGAACTCTTTTGTAATTTTCGACCTAAACAATTGTAAGCTATAAATACCCCCTCCTTAATTCATTTTCGACACACAACCCTAGATCTAAAAACTTTCCTTATTAATTGTAATCCTTTCTTAATCAAGCACTAATCTTTCCTTAATCTTTCCTTAATATTTAGTAAAACTAGCAATTATTAGTTAGAATCAATAGTTTACTCTTGTTCTTTGAAGATTGTATTGGGGGATTTTGAAGGTTTTTCTTCATATTATTCAATCAAGCAATCTCCTTTACTTTTGTTGGTATAATCTCCTCCCTTATTTACTTATTAATCATTTGTTTACAATTGTTTTGCCTTTCATAATTGCTATAATAATCATCATGTTTTCTCTTCATGTTATTTGTTCTTCTTCTCTTATTAGCATGATTATCTTTAGTATGAGTGAGTAGACTTCCTTCTAGGGTTTAGGGGGAGTCTACATGGTTTTTAGGGGCATGATTGTATGATTATTTGGGTCTTTGGTGGATTGTTTATCTTTCTTGTTCATGCATACAAGGTGTTTGATTGATTGCATGAGTGAAAGCTTGTGCCTTTCTTTCATTATTGCTTAATTCCTTCATTGAATGAAAGTTTGTGGGGGTCTTGTTGTTTGTTTAAGTGAAGTGTGATACTTAATGAGAATTAGTTGTCACCCTTAGGATGCTCTCTTATCATTGACCCCTTTGATTCATCATGTTTGCCCTTAAACCATTAGACGACCCCGAAAGCCCTAGTTTTTAATTAATCATATTCATTTTCATCAACTTGTTTGTTCAATTGCTCTAGTGATTAAAACCAAAACCCCTACTCTTAGTATTGATTAAACTTGACTCAAAGTTAAACCTAGTAGCAACCCCCGCCGTCCTTGTGTTCGACCCCGACTTAATACTACGCTTTTTTCGGGTTTTACAAATAGTTTTGATAGAGGGAAACCGCGACAATTTTCTACCTATCAGGTGTGGAGGTGAGGGCCATGTCTCGAAAAACTGCCCTAGTCCCTTTGAATCTTGTGCTACCTTTCAACACTATAGGCAGACCAACACCTACTATGAGCCGAACACCCATCCAAACTTGAGTTGGAGGAGCCAAAATTTCCTTAACCCAACTCAAGCTCCGCCGCAGCAACAACCCTATATACCCCCTCATCAAAAGCAACAACAATATCAGAAACCTCCTTATGTGCCACAGCAACAACAATCGCAGAATTCTGAATTTTCTGAGCTTAAGAACCTGTTGCTAAAGGAGTCCCAAGCAAGAGAGGCCGGGATGAAGTTACTAGAGAGCCAAATTGCTCAACTGGCTAGCAAAAGTAACACTCGAGCTCCCGGACACTTACCTACTCAACCGGAACAAAAGGAGACCCTAAATGCCATCACTTTGAGGAGCGGGTCCACCCTTGATGGTCCTGCCATGGTCGAGGACGCTGTTGAAAAAGATGAGCCGGAATCAAGTCAAGAGAAAGCTTCAACGAACAAATCAAAGGAAAAGACGTCTGCCAGGTATTTCAGTCGATCGACTGATATACCTAGTCGATCGACTGAAGCACGGGTTACAGGAGCTTGGAATCGGAGGCTTGTACATCTCGGTCGATCGGCGAGGAGAGTGGTCGATAGGCGAGATCGGCTGCGATCTTGAAGAATTTCGTCCTTTAATGCCAAATAACCTACGAGACCACTTGTTTCGGGGTACCACGGTCCCGAAGATTTTAGGACAAGACCGAGTCTTTGATGGGTCGATCCGGTCCCAAGTTCGACCCAATGACGGTTAATGGTTCTCATTTGAGACGGTCTGAGGAGGGGTCTAGCTTCAACAAAGAGAAGGTGACGGACTTTCAGCCTAAGTCCAAGGACGCCGGCGCGCGTGAATTGGAGGAGAGGGCTAAGGCACTCCTCACAGCCCCATATCCGGAGAGACTCGTGCCGACGAAGGAACAGGTATCTTTCAGTAAGTTTGAGAAAGTTATCCGTAGTCTGAATGTACAAGTCCCCTTCCTTGAGTTAGTTAACCAAGTGCCCGCTTATACTGAATTTATGAAACAACTGTTGTCCAAAAAGCGGTCACTTGAAATAGTGCACACTGTCGCACTCACCAAGGAGTCTTGCTCCTATCTCTGTCTCACTCGCCCCATAAGTTAGAGGATCCGGGTAGCTTTTCATTCCTTGCAAAATAGGTACCTTCTCAATTGAGAAGGCATTGTGTGACCTAGGGGCTAGTATAAGCGTCATGCCCTTGAGTTTAGCTAGGAGGCTTAAGTTGACTCGGTTTGCTATCACAGACATGACGATTCGGATGGCGACCGTCTGCGGTCGAGCCTATAGGAGTCCTAGAGGACATACCCGTCCAAATAGGGAAGTTTTTCTTCCCTGTTGACTTTGTTGTCCTTGACATGCCCGAGGATGCCCATATACCGATCATCCTAGGAAGGCGTTTCGCACACTGCCTTTGGTGCGATTATTGACGTAGGCTCGGAACTTTGACCTTCAAAGTTGGGAAACATTCTATCATCTTTGCCCAACCTGCTAAAAAGAAGGATCCCATGTGGCCTGTTACTTGTAACACGGTTTCTGAAAAGAAATCGTACTTTGTGCTTCCTGAATTGCCTGTCCCTATCACTACTGCTGTGTTAACCCCTCCGCCCCAGATTGGGAGCAAGAAGGAGGAAAAATCTGTTGTTTTAAATAATGCAGGAGCTGGTTTGGGGAAGGAAGCGCTACAAGTTGTGCCAGCCGTAAAGAAGCCTATCATTCAAAGAGGAGGCCTTGGATGCCTAAGCTATGGGACTGATGAGGAAGTGGAAGATGAGCCAACCAAGGTGAGACGGTCTGACTTGGATTTCGTTGAACCCAAGGAAATCCTTGATTGGGGAGCTGACAAAGTTGATCCGTTGAGCCCTCCGACTGTCGAAGCTAAGAAGGGTGCAGCTGATGAGAAGAGCACCATTGAGGCTACCTCCAGTAGCCAGAAGCCGACGAAGTGGGCCATACCGTGGTCCTTCTTGATCAACTATTAGTTGATCGATCGCGTTATAAACTTCATTTTATTTGCTTTGTTAAGACATTTTTATTGTTTTTTTTGTGTGCGCGAAAACTTCGCTTTTATTTTGTTTGCTTAGGATTTTCAAGTACTTTAGACTTTTTTTCTGGGTTTTGCGAAATTTTGGGCGCGTATTATTGTGTACTTGCAGGTATTTAGAGCTTGTTAGCTCAAATCATTGAGCCAACACGAAGAAATAAGACGTTGCGGCGAGTGTTTCGATCGATCGATTTGGTCTTTATGGTCGATCGATCGATCGCAGTTTACAGGAGCTACATTCACGCTCACTTGGTCGATCGACCGATCTCGTGGTCGATCGATCGACTATCTTTGTATTTGTTCATGACCTCTCTCTGCTATGTTTGGTCGATATGCGGACTTAAGGGAGTTTTCTACTCCTCTTTACTTTCCGTCATATTACTTATTTCTTTGTTTCTCTCATTTACGCACAATTTTACCACTTCCAAATTGTTTTCTCAGCCTTATGCGTGGTATTTTACATCTTACTGGTACTTATTGGTAGCATCTTAGCTAGCTCTCGAAACCTCCTAGCTCACGCTATTTGGTTTGGGAGGTTTCTCTGCTGCGCTTAAAGTCTTGTGAGTTCCATATCTTTCCTTTGTGTCTTGCTTTTTTATTTTCTCGCAAATTCCCATTTCTCTTTTCTTCACTATATGATTTTGCACAATGGGGACATTGTGCGATTTGGTTTGGGGAAGGATTTTGCGTCGCATATTTGCTTGCATTCACATTTACATTCTGTTTTGCATTGCTTTTTCATGTCATATACAAAAATTCAAAAAAAAAAAAATTGAAAAATTTCAAAAAAATTCCATAAAATGCACGTTTATTTTAGCATATAGGTCGAGTCGGAACAGTAGTATTTCTATGATGATTTTGCATTTGCACTGTTTTGCACGAGCCTTGCTAGATTAACATGTTATTAGTAGAATCGTAAATGCATATCTACGAGTTTTCGTTAAAATTATTTCTTTGAACTTGAGACTTGACTTTAATAATTGGCAAACTACTTATACTTTCTGAGATTAAGAGCCCATAACTGGTGTCATTCATGACCGGTTTATTTAGGAATGTGAGTAGTACTCCTTATGAGACATGTTTCCTTAATTTGCATGAATATGAATTTGATCTACTTAATACCTGTATGCATTCGGTTTGTGGTTTGTTGACACATGTGGTAGAGGTTTCCCTTTTCTTATTTTACCCATAAGCTCCACTTTCGCCAAAAATAGCCTTTTTGTCCCATTACTACATCCTACATTTAGCCTGTCCCTCGTCAAGCTAGTAGTCTGTGTTCTTGGGATTGTTACTCGTTTTGGTGGCTTTTGCTCTGTTGAGATGATGATTGGAAAAGGAAAAAAGGAAAGAAAGAAACAAAAGAAAAAGAAAGAAAAAATGAAAAAAAATGATTCGAAAAAGAAATGAAAAAAGAGGTTCTGTACTGTTTATGCAGTCGATCGACTGCCAAATATGGTCGATCGACTGAGATTCGAGGAAGAAGTCAATTCGCATAATTTAATCCTTATCTTTTGGCGATTTTTGCTCCCATGTTTCATTGATATCCTATGGGGAGTTTATTGATTTGATAGTTTGGAGATTGTGAGTTTTGTGCTTGCTATAGCACCGTTTCGCTTGATTATGAGCAAGAAGCTGGATGTTGCCACTTGATTTCGTTTTGGTACTAGCTTGATCATCTGTACCTCCACTTTACCATAAAATGTTTTGCCTCTTCTTACCCATACCTCACATATCCCATATATACCTCGGCATGTGTCATTGGTCATCTGTTTGGTTGGAATGCGTATGCACGGTCGTAGAGGTCATTTTCATATTTTATTCTTTGGCATGTTTTCATAGGTCGTAGTTAGGTGAGAGTCTTTACAAAAATTAATTCTTTCTATCTTACATATATATCACCTGTGCTTATTGAGTGATTTGAGCGACCCGCGAGAGTCCAATTTGATAAGTCTCTACGGTTGACGGACTCGTGATCTTTAACGACCTCATAACTCGTTTGCATGATTCACATTACTAATTGATTGTTGGTTGTGCATTAAATTGGTTTAGGCTTAACAGTTTGCATTTCGCTCTGAGATTGAACTCGTTCCATTAGGTCATTAGATCGAGTCTAGTTCTTGCTTGGGGACAAGCAAGGGTTTGGTTTGGGGAAGTTTGATGCGTGTTATTTATATGATGTTTTACATCCCATTTTACACGCATTTCAGAGCTCATTGTTGTAGTTTGTGCTACATTTCTCCCTATTTCCGTCTACTTCCGTATTTTGTACATTATTGCAGAAATATGGAGAATTCAACGGGAAATCAAGCTAAATCCGTCCCCGAGTAATTTGCATTGCAAATGACGTAAAGGAATTACTTAAGGAACGAGCTTGGTGCGCAATTCAAGGCCCAAAAGACAAGTCCACATGTTTTGAGAAGTCAAGTAGCAGCTCCATTAGTCGATCGACCATCACCCTCAGTTGATCGACCAATGTTCGGGTTCCAGAAGCTACTGTTTGCTGAGGAGCAGTCGATCGACCAGCCTTATCAGTCGATCGACCAGATTGCTATTCCAGACGAGAATTTGAAGACCGAGAAAGCGCAAGCCCATGATGCTAGGTTTAGGAAATAAGATGTTACGTTATTTGCTATATAACGTAACATAAAACATTCAGTTTATCATCGAAGTTTGGATCGAAGTTTTTATCTAAGTTTCATAAGTAACTTTCGGACTTTATTCATTCGAGTAATTAGGGTTTGGAACATCGTTTTAGCATTGGAATTCTGTTCTTGTTCTTAATCTTTCCTCCGAAATCTCGGTATTCTTCCGCCCTAATTCCAGTTTATTGTTTTACTTTCATCATTAGTATAGATTTGATAGTTAGTATCCCGAAAGCCAATTATCGTATTATCATTTGTTTATTATTTACTTTAAGCATGAATTCAGTAATCGTTATTAGTTTTATTGTTGTTATCACTTTCATCATGAGTAGCTAATTCTATAGTGCTAGGATGTAGGCGATTTATGGCATAGGCGGCAATAGATTTTATACGGCTGTCTCGCGTGTTGGTCGATCGATCGACATTGTCGGTCGATCGACCCGACCTAGTTGGGTTTTCCCTCGTTTTAATTGAATTTAATCTTGTGTTTAACGAATCGAATGCATGCGACCAGTTAGATACCTATTTTGTGACCGACCCATTAGATCGAAAGATAGGGAAAGTTATTTGACCATCAATTAAATCGACTAAACTGTGCTAAGATCGAAAGATAGGTATAGTTTAGACCGTTAGTCACTTTTCAGGACGAAAGTCAGTAGTAGTGATATTAGGGACCTATAGCGAGATCGAAAGATGCTATTTGTTAAGAGTGGACCGAGAGGACCTCTTTATTTCCCACCTTACCTGTGTTTGATTCAGATCGACTTAGTTTCTTTGCCCCGAAGCTATAAAGAACCGACCATCCTAGTACCCTTCTTTTATCTGTTTAATTCGTTTATTTAGTTTATTATCTTTGTTCACTCTTAGCTGTAGACCAATTCAATTCAACCCCCACAATAGTTACCTCAGACTGAACATAACTCAACTAAACTTTACAACTGCCTCCTTGTGGTTCGACCCTGTTACCACTAGCCTAGGTTAGTCTTAATAGGAGATTATAAATTTTATCTTTGGTACTCACAACGACGGGTATCAGTAAATGAGACGGGGGATACGACCGACCGATGTGGCGGATTTCTTTCTCATCTCAAGTCAACGCGGGTGTTCATGGTGGTACTTTAACTCATACTCGGACTAAACTAGTTTCAAAGTTAACGATGTCAAACGATAAGCAAAACGACAAGCAATGTAAAACGAACAATAAAAAAACAAACATAATGATACCCGTCGTTGTGAGTACCAAAGATAAAATTTATAATTCCTATTAAGACTAACCTAGGCTAGTGGTAACAGGGTCGAACCACAAGGAGGCGGATGTAAATTTTAGTTGATTTAAGTTGATCGAGGTAACTATTGTGGGGGTTGAATTGAATTGGTCTACAGCTAAAAGTGAACAAAGATGATAAACTAAATAAACGATTTAAACAGATAAAAGAAGGGTACTAGGATGGTCGGTTCATTATAGCCGGCGGCAAGAAACTAAGTCGATTCAATCAAACACGGGTAAGGCGGGAGATAAAGAGGTCCTCTCGGTCTACTCTTAACAAATAGCATCTTTTGATCTCGCTATAGGTCCCTAATGTCACTAATACTAACTTTCGTCCTGAAAAGTGACTAACGGTCTAAACTATACCTATCCCTCGATCTTAGCACAGTTTAGTCGATTTAATTGATGGTCAAATAACTTTCCCTATCTTTCGATCTAATGGGTCGGTCACAAAATAGGTATCTAACTGGTCGCATGCATTCGATTCGTTAAACACAAGATTAAATTCAATTAAAACGAAAATAAAACCCTACGAGGTCAGTCGATCGACTGACAATGTCAGTCGATCGACCAACACGCGAGACAGTCCGTGTAAAATCTATTGCCGCCTATGCCATAAATCGCCTACATCCTAGCACTAAAGAATTAGCTACTCATGATGAAACTGGTAACAACAATAAAACTAATAACGATTACTGAATTCATGCTTAAAGTAAATAACAAACAGCGATAATACGATAATTGGCTTTCGGGATACTAACTAGCAAATCTATACTAATGATGAAAGTAAAATAATAAACTGGAATTAGGGCAGAAGGAATACCGAGATTTCAGAGGAAAGATTAAGAACAAGAACAGAATTCCAATGCTAAAACGATGATCCAAACCCTAATTACTCGACTGAATCAAACTGAAAGTTCTTGTGTGAAATTGTCGTAAAAACTTGGATGATCAAATGAATGTTTTATGTTACGTTATATAGCAAATAACGTAACATCTTATTTCCTAAACCTAGTATCATGGGCTTGCGCTTTCTCGGTCTTCTAATTCTAAATGCGGAATAGCAATCTGGTCGATCGATCGATAAGGTGGTCGATCGATCGCGCTCCTCAAACAAAAAGAGCTTCGGAACCGAACATTGGTCGATCGACTGAAGGTGATGGTCGATCGACTAATGGAGCTGCTACTTGACTTCTTGAAACTCGTGGACTTGTCTTTTGGGCCTTAGATTGCGCACCAAGCTCGTTCCTTAAGTTATTCCTTTACGTCATTTGCAATGCGATTTTTACGGGGACGGATTTGGCTTGATTTCCCGTTGAATTCTTCACATTTCTGCAATAATGTACAAAATACGGAAGTAGACGGAAATAGGGAGAAATGTAGCACAAACTTTAAGAATGAGCTCTGAAATACGTGTAAAATGGGATGTAAAACATCATATAAATAACACGCATCAAACTTCCCCAAACCAAACCCTTGCTTGTCCCCAAGCAAGAACTAGACTCGATCTAATGACCTAATGGAACGAGTTCAATCTCAGAGCGAAATGCAAACTGTTAAGCCTAAACCAATTTAATGCACAACCAACAATCAACTAGTAACGTGAATCATGCAAACGAGTTATGAGGTCGTTAAAGATCCGAGCCGTCAACTGTAGAGACTTATCAAATTGGACCCTCGCGGGTCGCTCAAATCACTCATTAAGCACAGGTGATATATATGTAAGATAGAAAGAATTAATTTTGTAGTGACTCTCACCTAACTACGACCTATGAAAACATGCCAGCAATAAAGTATGAAAATGACCTCTACGACCGTGCATACGCATTCCAACCAAACAGATGACCAATGACACATGCCGAGGTATATATGGGATATGTGAGGTATGGGTAAGAAGAGGCAAAACATTTTATGGTAAAGTGGAGGTACAGGTGATCAAGCTAGTACCAAAACGGAACCAGGTGGCAACATCCAGCTTCTTGCTCATAATCAAGCGAAACGGTGCTATAGCAAGCACAAAACTCACAATCTCCAAACTATCAAATTAATAAACTCCCCATAGGATATCAATGAAACATGGGAGCAAAAATCGCCAAAAGATAAGGATTAAATTATGCGAATTGACTTCTTCCTCGAATCTCAGTCGATCGACCATATTTGGCAGTCGATCGACTGCTTAAACAGTACATAACCTCTTTTTTCATTTCTTTTTCGAATCATTTTTTTTTTCATTTTTTCTTCCTTTTTTTTTGTTTCTTTCTTTCCTTTTTCATTTTCCAATCATCATCTCAACAGAGCAAATGCCACCAAAAACGAGTAACAATCCCAAGAACACTGACTACTAGCTTGACGAGGGACAGGCTAAATGTAGGATGTAGTAATGGGACAAAAAGGCTATTTTTGGCAGTGTGAAGCTCATGGGTAAAATGAGAAAAGGCAACCTCTACCACATGTGTCAACAAACCACAAACCGAATGCATACAGGTATTAAGTAGATCAAATTCATATTCATGCAAATTAAGGAAACATGTCTCATAAGGAGTACTACTCACATTCCTAATTAAACCGGTCATGAATGTCACCAGTTATAGGCTCTAATTCTCAGAAATATGATGTAGTTTGCCAAAAATCAAAGTCAAGTCTCAAGTTCGGCAAGAATGTAACGAAAACTCGTAGATATGCATTTACGATTCTACTAACAACATGTTAATCTAGCAAGGCTCGTGCAAAACAGTGCAAATGCAAAATCATCATAGAAATACTACCGTTCCGACTCGACCTATATGCTAAAATAAACGTGCATTTTATGGAATTTTTGAAATTTTTCAATTTTTTTTTTTTTTTTTGAATTTTTGTATATATAAGAGAAATGAAATAAACAATGTAAAACAAAATTGAACGTGAATGCAAGCAAATGATATGCGACGCAAAACCCTTCCCCAAACCAAATCGCACAATGTCCCCATTGTGCAAAATCATGTAATGAAGGAAAGAGAAATGGGAATTTGAAAGAAAATAAACAAGCCAGACACAAAGGAAAGATATGGAACTCACAAGACTTTAAAAACAAAGGAAACCTCCCCAAACCAGCGTGAGCTAGGAGGTTTGAGAGCTATGATGCTACCAATAAGAGTGCCCGAAAAAAGAGAAAATACCACGCATAAGATCGAGAAAACAATTTTTGAAGCGGTAAAATTGTGCACAAATGAGAAAATTGAAGAGATAAATAATTTGACGGAAAATAAAGTGGAGTAGAAAACTCCCTTAAGTCCGCAAATCGACCAAACACAACAGGGGAGAGGTCGTGAACAGCACGTGCAAAGTGTCTACGGTCGATCGACCTATAGGGGCGATCGATCGACTAGATGAACAGAACAAGCTCCGAAAGCGCAACTCGATCGATCGACCATGATGGCGGTCGATCGACGAAAATCTTCTTTGTACTCCTTATTTCTTCGTTTTTGCTCAATGATTTGAGCTAACAAGCTCTAAACACCTGCAAGTACACAATAATATGCTCCCAAAATTTCGCAAAACCCAGAAAAAAGTCTAAAGTACTTGAAAATCCTAAGCAAACAAAATAAAAGCGAAGTTTTCGCGCACACAAAAAAAACAATAAAAATGTCTTAACAAAGCAAATAAAATGAAGTTTATAACGAGATCGATCAACTAATAGTTGATCAAGAAGGACCACGGTATGGCCCACTTCGTCGGCTTCTGGCTACTAGAGGTAGCCTCAATGGTGCTCATCTCATCAGCTGCACCCTTCTTAGCTTCGACAGTCGGAGGGCTCAACGGATCAACTTTGTCAGCTCCCCAATCAAGAATTTCGTTGGGTTCAACGGAATCCAAGTCAGACCGTCTCACCTTGGTTGGCTCATCTTCCACTTCCTCATCAGTCCCATAGCTTAGGCATCCAAGGCCTCCTCTTTGAATGATAGGCTTCTTTGCTGGCACAACTTGTAGCACTTCCTTCCCAAACCAGCTCCGAAATATCTAAAACAACAGATTCTTCCTCCTTCTTGCTACCAATCTGGGGCGGAGGGGTTAACACAGCAGTAGTGATAGGGACAGGCAATTCAGGAAGCACAAAGTACGATTTCTTTTCAAAGACCGTATTACAAGTAATAGGCCACATGGGATCCTTCTTTTTAGCAGGTTGGGCAAAAATGATAGAATGTTTCCCAACTTTGAAGGTCAAAGTTCCAGAGCCTACGTCAATAACTGCACCAGCAGTGTGCAGAAACGACCTTCCTAGGATGATCGGTATATGGGCATCCTCAGGCATGTCAAGGACAACAAAGTCAACAGGGAAGAAAAACTTCCCTATTTGGACGGGTATGTCCTCTAGGACTCCTATAGGCTCGACCGCAGATCGGTCAGCCATCTGAACTGTCATGTCTGTGATAGCAAACCGGGTCAACTTAAGCCTCCTAGCTAAACTCAAGGGCATGACGCTTATGCTAGCCCCTAGGTCACACAATGCCTTCTCAATTGAGAAGGTACCTATTTTGCAAGGAACAGAAAAGCTACCCGGGTCCTCTAACTTATGGGGCGCAGTGTGAGACAGATAGGAGCAAGACTCCTTGGTGAGTGCGACAGTGTGCACTGTTTCAAGTGACCGCTTTTTGGACAACAATTGTTTCATAAATTTAGTATAAGCGGGCACTTGGTTAACTAACTCAAGGAAGGGGACTTGTACATTCAGACTACGGATAACTTTCTCAAACTTACTGAAAGATACCTGTTCCTTCGTCGGCACGAGTCTCTCCGGATATGGGGCTGTGAGGAGTACCTTAGCCCTCTCCTCCAATTCACGCGCGCCGGCGTCCTTGGACTTAGGCTGAAAGTCCGTCACCTTCTCTTTGTTGAAGCTAGACCCCTCCTCAGACCGTCTCAAATGAGAACCATTAACCGTCATTGGGTCGAACTTGGGACCGGATCGACCCATCAAGACACTCGGGTCTTGTCCTAAAATCTTCGGGGACCGTAGTACCCGAAACAAGTGGTCTCGTAGGTTATTTGGCATTAAAGGACGAAATTCTTCAAAGACGCATCGGCAGCGATCTCGGTCGATCGACCACTCTCCTCGATCGATCGATCGAGATGTACTGATTCTTAAGCTCCGTAACCCGTGCTTGATCGATCGACTAGGTATATCGATCGATCGACCAAATACCCGGCGACGTCTTTTCCTTTGATTTGTTCGTTGAAGCTTTCTCTTGACTTGTTTCCGGCTCATCTTTTTCAACAGCGTCTCGACCATGGCGGGACCATCAAGGGTGGACCCGATCCTCAAGGTGATGGCATTTAGGGTCTCCTTTTGTTCCGGTTGAGTAGGTAAGTGTCCGGGAGCTCGAGTGTTACTTTCTAGCCAGTTGAGCAATTTGGCTCTCTAGTAACTTCATCCCGGCCTCTCTTGCTTGGGACTCCTTTAGCAACAGGTTCTTAAGCTCGGAAAATTCAGAATTCTGCGATTGTTGCTGCTGTGGCACATAAGGAGGTTTCTGATATTGTTGTTGCTTTTGATGAGGGGGTATATAGGGTTGTTGTTGCGGCGGAGCTTGAGTTGGGTTAAGGACATTTTGGCTCCTCCAACTCAAGTTCGGGTGGGTGTTCGGCTCATAGTAGGTGTTGGTCTGCCTATTGTCTTGAAAGGCAGCACAAGATTCAAAGGGACTAGGGCAGTTTTTCGAGACATGGCCCTCACCTCCACACCTTTCACAGACGAAGGGACCGTCTGACACAGCATTGACTTGGTACATCCCACCTTTGGAAGCTCCTCCTAGCTCATACTTGTCAAATCTCGCGGTAAGAGCCTCAAGCGCAGCGACAGAGGAGGATTCAGCAGACTCTCCTCTCGGTTCCCTCTAGAATTCCCATACTCGGCCTTGTGGGTAGCTAGATCGTCAATGATCTTCCACCCCTTGGTTGCTCCCAAATTTTCAAAGCCAAATCTCCGTTGGCTGCAAACATCCAAAATGGCCCTCGATCGTCGTACAACCCATTGTAGAAATGATTGCACAAACTCCATTTTTCGAACCCATGGTGCGGTATGGTTCGCACCAGCTTCTTAAATCGGACCCATGCTTCGTGGAAATTCTCATCTGGCCCTTGTTTAAAGCCCGTGATTTGAGCTCTAATAGCGATCGTCCTTGAAGCAGAGAAGTACTTCTTGTAGAACGCCAATGCCAATGTATTCCAATCAGTGATCCCTTGAACGGCTCGGTCCAGATCTCTATACCACTCCCTTGCAGCATCGCGAAGGGAGAAGATGAACATAGTCTCCTTGATCTGGTCTTGGGTCACGCCCGGTGGTAGGGGTATGGAACAGCGAGAGTCAATAAAGGTCTCCATATGCTTATTTGCATCTTCATTTGCAGCTCCCAAATTGGTTTCTCTCAACCATAGTGATGTAGGCGGGCTTTGGTTCGAACTTCCCGGCATCACTGGTAGCTCGAACCCCTTATATAAGTTATCGGTGTCGGCTCGAATAACTAGCTATACTTGCTTCCTCGGCCATTTGGAATTTCCGGAGAAGTAACTGTCTTTACCAAGAAGTGGAAACGGGCGAAGATGGTGGATTATCTTGAACGATTCGTTCTCGTGATAGCTTGATGAGAATACTCGGCTCTTTCCTGTCGGTAGTATCCTTTGTGTTCGTCTCAACTCGCGCAAGGATCTTTCAAGCTCAGGGTTCAACGGTACTAATTCTCCACCCCTGTGACTGCGCATAAGAAGAAACTACAATAAGAATATAAGAAAAGTTTAAGGAACGGATGTCCCTTAAACTAAGAAAGACTAAAAATAAAAACAACTAAAATTAGGACTATTGCCTCCCCGACAACGGCGCCAAAATTTGATACCCGTCGTTGTGAGTACCAAAGATAAAATTTATAATTCCTATTAAGACTAACCTAGGCTAGTGGTAACAGTGTCGAACCACAAGGAGGCGGATGTAAATTTTAAGTTGATTTAAGTTCGATCCGAGGTAACTATTGTGGGGGTTGAATTGAATTGGTCTACAGCTAAAAGTGAACAAAGATAATAAACTAAATAAACGATTTAAACAGATAAAAGAAGGGTACTAGGATGGTCGGTTCATTATAGCTTTGGCAAAAGATACTAAGTCGGTCAGAATCAAACACAGATAAGGCGGGAGATAAAGAGGTCCTCTCGGTCTACTCTTAACAAATAGCATCTTTCGATCTCGCTATAGGTCCCTAATGTCACTAATACTAACTTTCGTCCAGAAAAGTGACTAACGGTCTAAACTATACCTATCTCTCGATCTTAGCACAGTTTAGTCGATTTAATTGATGGTCAAATAACTTTCCCTATCTTTCGATCTAATGGGTCGGTCACAAAATAGGTATCTAACTGGTCGCATGCATTCGATTCGTTAAACACAAGATTAAATTCAATTAAAACGAAAATAAAACACTACGAGGTCAGTCGATCGATCGTGACAATGTCGATCGATCGACCAACACGCGAGACAGTCAGTGTAAAATCTATTGCCGCCTATGCCATAAATCGCCTACATCCTAGCACTAAAGAATTAGCTAATCATGATGAAAGTGATAACAACAATAAAACTAATAACGATTCATCGAATTCATGCTAAAAGTAAATAACAAACAGCGATAATACGATAATTGGCTTTCGGGATACTAACTAGCAAATCTATACTAATGATGAAAGTAAAACAATAAACTGGAATTAGGCGGAAGGAATACCGAGATTTCGGAGGAAAGATTAAGAACAAGAACAGAATTCCAATGCTAAAACGATGATCCAAACCCTAATTACTCGATGAATCAAACGAAAGTTACCGTGTGAAATTGTCGTAAAAACTTGGATGATCAAACTGAATGTTTTATGTTACGTTATATAGCAAATAACGTAACATCTTATTTCCTAAACCTAGCATCATGGGCTTGCGCTTTCTCGGTCTTCTAATTCTCGTCGGAATAGCAATCGTCGATCGATCGATAAAAGGTCGGTCGATCGATCGCTCCTCACAAACAATAGCTTCGGAACCGAACATTGGTCGATCGATCAAGGTGATGGTCGATCGACTAATGGAGCTGCTACTTGACTTCTTGAAACTCGTGGACTTGTCTTTTGGGCCTTGGATTGCGCACCAAGCTCGTTCCTTAAGTGATTCCTTTACGTCATTTGCAATGCGTTTACTCCGGGGACGGATTTGGCTTGATTTCCCGTTGAATTCTTCACATTTCTGCAATAATGTACAAAATACGGAAGTAGACGGAAATAGGGAGAAATGTAGCACAAACTACAAGAATGAGCTCTGAAATACGTGTAAAATGGGATGTAAAACATCATATAAATAACACGCATCACATAAAAAGAACGAAATAAAAAGGAGAAGAAGAGGATTTGATGCACCCTCAACCTACATGTATCGTTGACACCATCTTAAGTCGTAATCGATCGTAGATTTTATCTCGAGAGGCCGTCGTCGACGAAGGAACAAAGCAATAACACGTTTTTTTGCAAATCTGGACAGCGACTTTCAAACTGCAATTTCTCACTTGTTTCATGGTGAAAATTAGATTTAAAAGATGTTTTGAAAACTAGAAAGAGAGTAGAACAAATATCTTAAAACAAACCCTGCTCGTTCTGAATTATTGGGCACGAAAAACGAGCACAAACAGAATCGGACAGACAGAAAAGCGCAAAAACAGAGTGTATGACACTCTGTTTTTTGAGGGGATTCGTGTACTCTCAAGGTCAATTTGGCTCGTGAATCTTTGTCTAAGATCTAGATGGATGTTATGTGGTTAATTAGGAACAAGAAACTCGAATTTTAATGGAGATTTGAAGGGGAAACGAATGGTATTTCGAGAGAGACACAAACTGTTTCAGTTTGGATGTCTGGGTTTTGTCGAGGGTTTTGAGAGGCAATTAGGGTTTGTTTCTGGAGCTTAATGCTTGTGAGTGACGGTAGTATGTATGGAGAACTTAGAGGAATGAATGTATGGCAGAGGGGAGGTATTTATAGGGAGTTAAAGTAGGGTTAAAGGGAGCAACAAGCAGTCGGGCTCCGTTTGCATAGCTGCTGTCCATCAGCTATTTCGTGGGGTTTTTAGAGTTTGTATGGGGGGTTTGCTTGGTGGTTAAGCTAAGATAATATGGGTAGGATACTAGGGTATGGTTTAGGGTTAATGGGCACGGGTTTAAGTGGCGTTTGAAGCGGGTTTTGGACTCGGGTTTGAGCACGCAAAACAAGGGGGGAGGGCTGCTTGTGTTATTTGCGGGCTGTTTATGGAGTATTTGGGACGGGAATTGGATGGGTTTCGTGGTGGTTTTAGTAATGGGTTGTTGTGGGTAATGAGGGGCAGGAATTGGGTTGGTTGTGGCTGGTTTAGGTCAAGCTTTGAAACACACAAAACGGGTTGGAAGAAGGGTAGAGCTAACGCGGGTAAGGGGAAAGAGTTGGGCTGCTTTTTGTATGTTTGGGACGTGATTTGGAACGTGGGTATAGGGGTTCGAACTGGGGTTGGATGGGTAGAAGCCTAGGTTGGTTAGTGTACTCGAGATTCGTGCCAACTCGTAAAGAAAACGGGCTCAAAAACCGAGCTACAATCGAGCTCCAAAACGTGTGATTAAAACGAGTTTTCGATTTTCAAATTCGATTTTTCAAATCAAATAACACATTAAAATGAATGATTTTTCAAATCAAAAAATATATTTTATTTTCAATAAAATAAATTTAAGAAAATAAATTCAAATTAAAACAATAAAATGAACTCAGTTTTAAAAAACATTTAATTTAAATATCATTTAAATTAATACTTCGTCGACAACGCTCATTCTACATCGTAAAACGAGCCCAAATAATGACAATGACAACTAAAGGATACATGTGTCCTATCATCATCGGGTGTTTGTCGGGTTCTCTATAAATTCCAATATCGACGGATACGGGTATCTACAGAGCCCCCACTTTGACTGAGGCTTGGACAAGGCGAAAGTCAAAGTATACCCCAGGTCCCTCTCGACCTGAGGATTCTTCGGGTCGTTTATAGTCCATTAGACTTACGTATATAAGCTCGCCAGCCATAAGAAGAGATCATACCTGAAACTTCGTCGGGGATTAACTCTTGCTTCTGTTGCATCAAATTGTCATCATTGGTCGTCGACCCCTAAAACTGTATATATGGTGGGTTGAGCCTTATCCTCAGGCGCCTACGTATCCGTTTCTGACGGAATCAAACCCGCGTCGTAGTTCGGCAACTGCTGACACTTGCCCAAAGTTTATCATCTGCTAGCGTTTGTCCAAAATTCGTCATCTGCTGACATTCGCCCAAAATTTATCATCTGCTGGCACTTTTCCGAAATTCATCTGTTGACACTTGCCCAAAGCTTATCATCTGCTGGCAGGTGTCCAAATGGGACGGGACTTTCCAAGGAGGTTGCCGCCGCTTTCATCATTTGCTTTCAGCTACGTTATTCTTCTATTTCATACTCTTGTATTGAATTGAATTCTGAGTGGATGTCATCCTTTTCATCTTGATAATGGTCTCTGAAGCCAACGGCTTCAGAGCCCCCAGTTTGCAATGGCTCTAAAGTCGAAGACTTTAGAGCCCCCAGTTGAAGCATATCCTGCTACATTTGAAACATAAAAAATGTACGAGCAATAATCATCACTTAAGCACATTTGGATCATCGATCTTGAAATTGGATCATTTGAAAGGTTGGGTCATCGACCCGAAAATTGAATTTGAAAATTTTGAAAAAAACTGGGCCATCGACCCGAAGTTTGAATTGTTCAAAAATTGAATTTTGAATTTTTGAATTTCGAAAGATTGGGGTCATCGACCCGAAAAGATT
This sequence comes from Silene latifolia, assembly GCF_048544455.1. Lineage (NCBI taxonomy): Eukaryota > Viridiplantae > Streptophyta > Magnoliopsida > Caryophyllales > Caryophyllaceae > Silene > Silene latifolia. The sequence goes on along the minus strand of NC_133538.1, from coordinate 21,502,372 downwards.
CCACTACTTGGATCATCTATCCATAATTCGTAAAAAGTTTTTGGAATTTTGAAATTTTTGAGATCGAACCTTGATGGGTGAGCATGAAATACGACTCAGACACTCTGTATGACTCGTAAACCACGTGGGCGTAGCCCGCTACCGCAAAACAAAAAGGAAAATAAAACCGTAAGTGTGCACGGGTTTTAATTCAAATATTGACTTGATGGGGATAGAAAAGTAAATTGGCCATTCTGGCGCACCCAAAATGCGATGAGTGAGCGAAAACCCGATGTATCGTGCTAAAGACTGGCGCGAACTGGGGCGGGCCTAAGAGGCGCGTGACCCAAGGCCCACACGGCTAAAAAAACGGTACCTTAGGGGTGTCACCCTAGGTGTTTCCTTTCTCTTATACTTTCTATATATAAGGGAGAGTTGCATTGCAAGAAACAAAATTTATTCTGCTTTCCCAAACTGGTGCAAACGAAATAAATTATTATGAATAATCTAGTGAGTGCTATGCGAGCATGGGAGACAGACTTCACTGTCGCAGAGAGACAAGAATTAAAGACCGTTCAACTGGCGCAATTACTTCCTTTACGTCAGATCCGCCTTCAACCTGCTTTGTTGGAACACTGCCTTAGTTATTGGGACCCTCGTAACCATGTCTTTGCTTTTTCTGAGGGGGAGATCTACCCTTTGCCGGAAGAGTTTTCTGCCCCGGAAGGGTGGGATGCTGAGGCCGTACCGGCTATACCGAAATTTCATTCGGGATGGCGTGGAATATATCTAGACTATCTTGGGCTCTCCAGGGCGGAGTCTGAGGATATAGTCACTGGTGACGAAGTCAACCTTCTTGCTATTCATCGGAAATTTTGCATCTTACGAAACAAAGACTTTTCGCAACCGATCTTGCCGCAGAGCATTTGGATTGATCATGTTACATCTTTATGTCTTCGAAGGTAGGATGAACAAGACAACTTGCGTAGGACAAGCGAAGATTGTGTCTATTGTGTCTCAGATGGAGACGGGACATAATTCTTCCTGGATTATTCTTGCTGAAACTATTAGGGGTTTAGATGCTAAGAAAACGAACCCTGATGTTGAATGGTCGGGATGCTCCCGTCTGTTGCAGGTAACAAAATCTATCCTCTTGATTTCGCCTTCCTTTGTTTTCTTATTTTTACCACGAATTCTCGTGTTATCGCCACGACTTACTATATTTTGCCACGATTTACACACAGTCCGTGTATCCCCCCGATGTTGCTGTATTCTGCCACGATTTTGCTGTATTCTGCCACAATTTTGCTGTATTGTCTCTTTTTCGTTTCTTTTTTTCTTTTTTTTCTCTTTTTTTCCTTTTTTTTTCCGTTTTTCGTTTTTTTTTCTTTTCTTTTTTCTTTTTTTTTTCATTTTTTTCTTTTTTTTTTCGTTTTTTTCTTTTTTCCTTTTTTCACGATTCCTTTTCCTTGTCGCAGGTGTGGCTTTGTGAGAGATTTTGGCTCTTTGCCCCGCCGCGTGAGCCAAACTCGTACCTCGCCCGTATGCTGACTATGCGTGCTAAGCGGTATGAAGACGAGCATCCAAATGACCTTGCTTATTGGCGAAACAAGATGACAAAAGAAGGAGGTCGCCCCTTTTGCTGGTTTATGCCTTGGCTTCGCCTCAAATCTTTTACTATCCTTTCGGAGGATGATAAGACCAGACGTTTGCAACTACTGGGTTTGGAACGGTCTATTCACATTTACCCCGACCGCGTTCTGCGTCAAATGGGCCGTAGACAAGTAATTCCCAAGTGTGAGGCCGTTCTGGGACGAGCAAGAGAACTAAATTCCTCCATGTGTGATGATTGGCTCGAAAGGTGGCACCAAAGGCGTCTTTGGTACGTGTCGGCGCGCCCTCAGACTACTTGGGTATCCCCGTCCTACACTAAGTGGCTTAATGAGAAAACTGACTCAGGCAAGGATTTGCTGCGGAAAGATGAGCTTGTCGACATCAAATATTATGACAAAGGCAGAAGCAGTCGCGACTTCTTCGCTAACGATCTTTCGTCTGCATCTGGACCTGAAGCTAAAACCGAGAAAACTTCTAAGATTGACTCACAGGTGACAGGTGTGTGGAAACGGTTGGGTTCAAGGGCACACTCGGGCTCAGCCTTGGAAGGAAGACTTGGCCCTCGCTTGAGTGTAAAAGATAGGCTGGGCCCTCGGGAGGAAATGATGATCCCTGCTAAGAAGCATGCTAGACAGGACGCGACCACCCCTCCTCCGCAGGAGCCTCGGTCACGTGACTCAAAAGGCAAAGGGAAAAGGAAGATGTAGGAGCCTTCGACTCCAATCTATTATTTAATACTACTACTTATCATTTGTTGCTTGCTTCTTTTTGAAGGTTATAATGGGCATCGCCAGATTTTAATAAGACTTACTATTTATTAAAATTCCCAGTTTCTGCATAAAATTTCATTTTATTAAAGGAAGGGTCGGTTGTACTCTTATAAAGAGCTTCCTACGTATCTGTTGTCAACAGAATCAAACCGAGCTCATAGTTCCACAAGACAAATGCGCTACAACTATCAGTTTATAACGCACAAAAAGCAGCGAAGCAAAAGTGCCGCGGCTTAGACTCGCTCATAAGCACTGCAATTCGAAATTTTATTTTACGACATTGAGAATGAGTTCTAAGGATAATATTTCTTCACTTGATCCAAATTCGTCGGATTTGCGAAGTCGTTTCCATCTAGATCTGTTAGTCTGACTGCGCCTCTCGATAATATTTTCTTTACCAGGTAAGGACCGGCCCAGTTCGGCTTGAATTTCCCTCTCGGGTCGATTGGTAATAAAGCGCGGACAGACTTTAGGACCAAATCCCCATCCTTTATTCCTCGAGGCTTCACCTTCCTGTTAAATGCTCTTTCTATCCTTCTCTGATAAAGTTGAACATGGTGTAGCGCATTAAACCGTCGCTCGTCGAGCATGACCAAGGAATCATACCTAGCCTGCAGCCAGTCAGCCTCCGGAACCTGACTTTCTAACAGGATTCTCAAAGAAGGTACCTCTAATTAGACAGGCTGAACTGCTTCCATCCCATATGTCAAATAGAACGGAGTTGCTCCAGTGGCTGTGCGAATAGACGTCCTGTATCCCCATAGTGCGAACGGTATCTTTTCTGGCCATTCGCGATAATTATCGGTCATTTTTCTGAGAATCACAATGATTGTCTTATTAGCGGCTTCCACCGCGCCATTTGTTTGAGGTCGATAAGGTGACGACTTGTGGTGTTTAATTTTATACTTTTCAAGTATTACAGCAGTTTCAGCCTGGAAGTGAATGCCATGGTCGCTAATGAACTTATGCGGCACCCCATATCTGCAAATGATTTCATTCTGAATGAACTTTGCTACCTGCTTCACCTGTAGCACTTTATATGATTTCACTTCTACCCACTTCGTGAAGTAATCGATGGCGACTAGCATGAAACAATGCCCACCTGTTCCAGACGGGTTGACCTTTCCGATAATGTCGATTCCCCATGTTGAGAAAGGCCATGGTGATGTCAAAGTATATAACAGTGATGGCGGCACGTGTTGTACATTCGTAAAGATTTGGCAATTATGGCAATGTCTGACATATTTGCGATAGTCTGTCTCCATCGTGGTCCAATAATACCCTAATCTCATGATTTTACGAACTAGCATATGGGCATTCATGTGTGGGCCACACTCCCCGTCATGGACTTCCTCCATGACTCTTTTTGCAGTTGATTGGTCTATGCATCGCAGAAGGATATTTTGCGCGGTCTTCTTGTACAACTGTCCATCATTGGTTCTAATGAACTGAGCGGCTAGCATTCGAATAGCGCGCTTTCCGCGGTTATCCATGTCCGGTGGATACTCCCCCGATTCTTTAAATTTCAGAATAGCTTGATACCAAGGTTCAGCCTCGGTTTCTTCTGTGTCTCCGATTACATTAACGTAAGCAGGTGATGATCTTCGTTCGACACATATTGGCATAGTATCCATATGATCAGGTATGTTGATCAGAGCAGCTAGCTTTGATAGTGCATCAGCAGACTGGTTTTCATCTCTGGGGAGGTGCACGTATTTGACATCGGCGAACAACTTTTCTAGTTCCTCTATTTTCGCTTGGTACGGAGCCAGGCTATCGCTTCGGATTTTACACGTCCCGGCAACTTTATTGATCACTCGCGACGAGTACCCATGTACTATAAGCTTTTTGATGCCTAACTCGAGAGCACTGTGCAAACCGAGTAGGCACGCTTCGTATTCGGCCGCGTTATTAGTAACATTAAAGTCCAACTTGATCGAAATGGGAACATGTTCACCTTCTGGTGAAATGAGTAGAACTCCTATCCCGTATCCCCTGTAGTTCGATACTCCATCGAAATAGAGGTCCCACGTATCGTTGTCTATATGAACGATATCTTCGTCGGGAAAAGACCACGTATCTATAACCTCAGTTTCTTCTATCGGGTTATCAGCCAGGAAGTCCGCAACCGCCCTTCTCTTTATCACTTTTAGCGGTACATATTTTAGATCAAATTCGGAAATCATTAAAGTCCATCTCGACATTCTGCCGTTTAGAACTGGTTTTTCAAACAAGTATTTGATTGGGTCCATCTTCGAGTGGATGCAGACACTATGACTAAGCATGTAGTGTCTTAACTTCTTTATCGCCTACACTAAAGCCAAGTATATCTTCTCGAGCTGAGTATACTTGATTTCATACTCCAAGAACTTTTTACTAATGTAGTAAATTGCTCATTCCTCTTTATCGACTACCTGTGCCAGCATCGCTCCCATTGCAGTATCTGTAACTGTAAGATACAACAAAAGCGGTGATCCAGCCATTGGCGGGCTGAGCACAGGAGGGGAAGATAGTATTTCTTTGATTTTGTTGAACGCAGCTTGACAGTGATCATCCCATATGGCGTGTTCCCCGACTTTCAACTTCTTAAAAATTGGCTCGCATATCATAGTTAGCCTTGCCACGAACCGGCTTATGTACTGGATTCTTCCTAGGAAACCCCGAATTTCCTTCTCGGTTCTCGGGTGAGGCATTTCCATTATGGCCTTGATTTTTGATGGGTCCACCTCGATGCCACGGTGGCTAACGATGTGACCCAACTGTTTGCCGGATGTGACTCCGAATGCGCACTTTTGTGGATTCAATCTCATGTTATACTTGCGCAATCGTTCAAAGAATTTGCGTAGTGTACGACGTTAGCCACCCAGTCTGAGTATTCTGACAACTTGATAAACCCAGCTTTGAGTTGCTTGTCGATTTCTTCCTTGACTTTCAAAGACCAATCCGTGTGTATTTTGCGTAGCTTCTGCTTGACTGGCTTATATCCCAGGTTGATTGGGATCCTGTGCTCCGCAATTTCTCTGTCAATGCCTGACATGTCTTTGTAGGACCACGCAAAAACATCTTTGAACTCATGCAACAAACCAATGAACCCTTGTCTCTCGATGGGACTTAAAGTAGTTCCTATTTTAAGCTCCTGCGGTTCTAAGGTTGTACTTATGTTGATAGTTTCGGTATCTTCGATGACCGAAGTTTTCTGTTCGTACTCCTCCAACCCTTTTATCAACTGTAGAGGTGGTTCTATTTCCTCTTCTTCTTCGACCAACTGTTCGTCCTCGACCTCAGTCTTAATGTCATTATTAAAACAATCATTTTCAAAGTTCGAATTGCAATGTAAGTGAGACAAGTCGTAAGCAAACTGGTTCATATTATTATTGATTTGAAATTGCACGAAATGCGCTAACATTTGAGCCAACTGGTCGGAGCTCAGTGGCGAGATAAGGGTATTCGGGACAGGCCCCGGAATACCACCACTAGGAAAGGGTGCATAGGAAGGGAAAGCTAGGGGAGGGGTATTTTCAACATCTGACTCCTTAGACTCAATCTTAGGACCTCTTTCAGACTCAGACTCAGACTCAGACTCAGACTCAGTATCGGAAGCGTCATCTGGCTTGAACATCTCTCCTTTTCCCGTTGTCAACTTGAAAAGGAGTCCCTTGTTATTAGTCCACTTGATCGTCTTCCGCCATCCCGTGCCAGTCCTAAGAGGATCTACATCGGTGATGAGGGTAGATGGGTCGAACCGTTCGCTTCTCAGGATCATACTTACTAAATCTTCGTCTGCTATCAGTGATTTCTTCTCGTCACCGAAAAGAAGACCCATGGCTTTCTCGTCGCTTATTGGAGCCGGTTTAGTCCTTACTGGCATCACGGTTAGAATATCTTCAGGGATGTAGTAGCAATCTTGGAATACTTTGATTCCCGGGACCATAAGGTTTTTCTTTGGGTCAAAGATAGGTTCGGGGAAATCCATGCAGGGAAGTTCTTCCCCAGCTCTCACGAAGTGACCGTTTAGGGTTAGGTGATACGGTCCCATTTTAATATCTCGATCTTCGATCGATCTTCCCCTTTTTCCAGAGATCTTTCCGGTGGGCTCATATCCAAGCCCGAAAGTTACTCCTTTGGCTACTGGTGGTTTCAACTCGAATGTACCCTCCTTCCTAGGATATAAAGAGAAACCGAAGTACTTCCCAGTCTTGAGAATCACTTCGCAGGCATGACTTCCCGTGTATAGATCCATATTCTCTGCTTCGGGGTTCAGCTCGATCATGTTGACAATCTCGAAACCACATGCGTCATTGGCAGCTTCGACCCTTACTTGAAGTAATGTCCCCCCCGCCACCGTAATGGGCGTGGCGTCAATGGTGACGGTTTTGCCATTGAGTGGGATCTTGATTTTTCGATGCAGCGTTGATGTTACGGCCCTCGTAGCATGGATCCAAGGCCTTCCCAACAATAAGTTGAAGGATGAGCATATGTCAATTACTTGGCAACTTATTTTCTTTTCCACTTGCCCGGTCTGTACTACTAGATCGACGAGTCTACTTACTCGACGCACAGTGCCATCGAATGCCCGAACTGTCTGTGTAGTGGGAACGAAGTCATTCTTCTCCAGGCCCAGAATATGCGCTGTTTTCAAAGGGAGTACGTTGACAGCCGATACGTCGTCAACCAAGGTCATAGGGATATGATTGTTGAGACACACGGTAGCAAAATAGAGGGCCAGGTTATGTCGGGGCCCGAACGGTGGTAGATCTTCGTCGAAAAATGTCACGGCGTTGGTAATCTGTGGCCGATTCTGGGCGATGTGAGTGACCATGTCAGCAGAAGTAGTATTTGACGACACGGTCATGTTCATTAAAGCTTGCAACAAAGCTTGACGATGTTCGAAAGAGCTCAAGATAAGTTGCCAGATAGACACGTCGGCCTTAGTCTTTTGGAGTTGCTTGATGAGAGAAGCCTCGGAGGTCGACCCTTCACCAAGAACTTCGACCACTGCCGGCTCTTTGAGAGGTGTCTTGCTCGGGATATCCTTAGCTTTCTCCACACGATACGGGCGCCCTGATCTAGTCAAATGGTTTGACTCTAGGGCATCTTGGCTCACCTTTAAGATTTCTTCTTGGGTGTGAGGAATTGTCGCACCTTTGACGAGGTAAACATCATCTTCGTCATCAGCCCAAACGCCATTAACTTCATTGCCGCTTCGGAGTATGCAAGGAGTACAATCGACAACAAAATCCCCGAATGTAATCTCATTTCTCGAGCTTGGTAGGAACTTGGAGCAATCCACGAATATTCTTCCGATGAAAACCCCTCTTAGACGACACGGGCGAATCAAATGAGAGTAATCAACACTATCTTCGGTAGAGACAAAGTTAGTGTGGTCCCCAAAGGGGTTGGTGACGTTATTGGGTTTTATGGCCGGGATTGGGAGCGTTCCGTTCTCAATCATGTCTTGAATTTCATGCTTTAGTCTAAAGCACCTTTCAGTATCGTGTCCCTTCCCTTGATGAAAGGCACAGTAGGCATTCGATTTGTACCATTTGCCTTGTTGTTCAGCAGGTGGATCCGGAGTTGGACCGATGGGCTTCAACTTTCCCTGGGCCATGAGCCTTTGGAGAGCGTATGCGTAAGTGCACCCGATATCGGTGAATGCCCTCGGAGCTTGGCGTGGAGGCCTTTTTGACTGTCCATCTAAGAGATTGACAGTTTCAACAAAGTGGGACGTTCCCGGTGCTTTTGCTTTAGATGACGAGGCCCCTTGGTATCCTTTTGGCTTCTCAGCTTCTGCCATTCGGACGTCATCTTCTACCTTTATCCCGATTCTTATCAATTATTTGAAAGAACGAAAATTCTGGTATTTCAGAGCATTACGGTAAACAGGTCGTAGATTCTTTACGAACTTATCTACCATTTCAACTTCATCAGGCTTCTTGGCTAGTTTCACGCTTTCAGCGCGCCATCTTGCAAGAAATTCAGTAAAGCCTTCTTTTTCTTTCTGTGTCATCACCTCCAATGTTTTTATGTTGGTTTGAATCTCGAAATTGTCAGCATAGTGCTTACAGAACTCCACCGTAATATCTTTGAAAGTGGGGAAGTTCTTAAGGTCCAGATTATAGAACCACGCCTTCGGGTGTTCATCCAGAGATTGGGCGAAAATTTCAGAGAGCATGTCGGCAGGTACTCCCTTCAGTGCTAAGTACCCCTTATAGGCCTTAACATGGTGGACTGGATCTTCTGTGCCCTTAAACTTTGGGATGTCGGTGAGTACCATGTTTGTGGGCAACTTATCGAATCGGGGCATAGGCCCTAGCATTTTCATAGTGGATGTTCTTCCCCTGGGAGAGCTTCAGACGGTCTTCAATGAACTTGAACCGTTTCTCCAGATCAGTCAGAGGTGGGGTGGATGAAGAGGAATCTTCACCCAGCTTAGATTCGATCGCATCCATTCTAGTCATCATGAGGTTCATGGCCTCAGTGAGCTTGTTAACAACATCTTCCATTGCTTGACGTCGGGTTTTTGGCGGCTTTCTACAAGAAAACCCCGAACCGAGTCAATATTTAAAGTAAGAGCCCCTGCACGCTTAAGGACACGACATCAACTCGACTCAAACAAAGACTCGACTTAAGACTGACTAACTAAAAGGTTCGACTCACGGTTGGATTTAGACCTCGATTCATTTTGGACTCGACAAAACGACACGACCCAAACCATCAAAACTCGATTCTAAACTGGACTCAGTGTGACTAAACCCGTGATTGGACTAACATAGCCCATAGGTTTAAGTGAAATGCCCTAAATGGCCTAGCTTGGACGTTTCTGTGGACTATCCTAGACCAATTGGTCGACCCACATGACTCGAAGCCCAAGAGGTGAGCTTGGGTGACCCAACAAGGTCGTGTTCTAGACACTCGGGGCAAAACACGCCTAGCCTAAGACGGCCAGGACCCGGACACGACTCGACGCATTTCATGCTTGGTTAAGGTTCGAGAAATATTTTGGATTGAATTTGAAAAAAACGAATAATCGATTTGAAAATGAGATTTAAAATGGGCAGCATGCCGGCTATAAAAGCTTATTTTGGGCCGAAAAATCTAGTCCTACTTGGGTAGCATTCCGCGTTTTTAAAACCATGCTATTTTGAAAGTAAGTTGTTCAAAAGTTCGGTTTTGAAATCGATACGGAAAATTTGAAAAGACTCGGGAAATTCATTTCGCACATTGTCATTCTGATGTTATAAGGATGTATGCTCCTAGACATCTCTAAGTCTCGGCAAGTCTTCTACAAGAAGGTCTATGCCCTCCATCCTTTTTAGGTCTTATAGAGCAAGGGCCTTTAGGTAGAGTAACTAGAAGAGCATCCCCACCATCAAGAACCACGACGAGGCGGAGCGGAAGCAAGCAATGTGCCAGTTCCGGGCATAGTGGGACGTCGCCCCCCACGCGTCACAAAGAAGCGCTGGGACGGCCCGGGAAAGTCCTTAAGGGTTTATGCATGAATCGTAGCACTACGAGTAATGTTTTACTTTCCAATAATTTCTTTTCAAGTTTCACCTCGGAGGAAAAGACCCTAGAAACAAAGTGTAACTAGTCCTCTTTTCCCCAGCGGAGTCGCCAAACTGTGGACAAGGCCCTCGGAAACTGCGTCCGCGGGATTTACACTAGGCATAATCGACTCGAGGTTCTTTCGAATCGAATTAAGGCAAATTAGAGTCGCCACCATGTTTTTTGGGAACTTGGAACCGTTCAAGTCAACTTTACACCTTTCATCGAAAAGCATAAAGCCAATCGACTACGAGTGATTAAAGATAAAGACTTGTACCCTATATCACTCGATTTGAATGACTCTCATAATCCAGTGGTATTTAGACGGATCCACAAACCATAGATTTTGAGTAAGGTGTGAGGGTACGTGTTAGGAAGCCCATAAGGACACCTAACCCCGCCCGTCAATAACGGCCTCTACTAAGTCAAGTATCGGATTTCAAACAAGGTCGTAGCTACTACGATATATGATATGCAAACATCGTTTTAAAACCCTAGCATGTGAGGTTTCTATGTCGATTTAGATGCAACTAAACTAACTTTGTCAAAGTTGTAATTTAGCATGTGGGTTGATTGATCTAACAACACATAAAACGAAACAAACAAGGCTTAAAGGGAATGGGGGAGCCGTTGGGATCTATCCTATTACAACCCAGGTATTTCATGCCGACACAACAAGAAATTAAAGATACAACTCGACCTAAAATACAACGCTATACACAAAACCATACACGACACACTACACGACCAATTCGGCCTAGGAAAACGTGCACAAGGGGGGGGGGTGGCACATGGCTTACATGACTCACGGCCTTAGGTCACTCCTCGTAATGCGTGCTTTCGCTTAATCTTATCGAATTAGACATTGGGTCACACACCAAAGCATGCATTAGCATAAATCGGGCCATGTTGCTTTAAACGACATGCGATTTACTACGCTTTTACATGAATTGGAGCACAACTATCTAACCAAATAAGACTAAGGTTTTTATATATCGATTGACTCCACCCAAAAGAAAACTAATTATAAGTGAATTACAAGAGACGACTCGATAAGCAAAAGGTAATTACAAAATACAAAACAACGATAAATAAACGATATAAAGATGAAGCAAGAATGACAAAAAGGCACGGCCAAGCCACGTCCACCCTAGTTCCTAGGTTAGATTCATTAGTTAGATCAAAAGATTGCGAAACGAGTTAGGAAACGAGTTAGAAAACAAGTTAGAAACGACGTTGATCGATTGAGAAGATGTCATGCGAATGTGTATTCTACACGGCCTAAAGGGTCCAACTAGGTCACAATATTACAAGATTAATTCTTACTCATCAAGTATAAATAGGAAGGTGCTAATCACGCACTCCTATGCTAGCGAGAAATCGAGTGAAAAGAGAGATGCATTCAATTAGGTTATAGAATTGTTGATCGATTTTAATGCTTGTGTCGAAGCCACCTAACGTGTCTAATTAGGTTATTAAATTGATCTAATGTCGTTTAAATAAGTCATATGTTAACAATCAGAGGTCGAACTAACATGGGAAGAGTCCTAGGGTAGGTCGATTTGAACGAAACAGGCAAGGGGTCAAAAGCAAGGAACGAAGTTAGAAATCGTTTTATTAATGCCCTACCTTGAACACGAGGATATGTAAATGAGACGGAGGATACGACCGACCGATGTGGCGGATTTCTTTCCCATCTCAAGTCAACGCGGGTGTTCATGGTGGTACTTTAACTCATACTCGGACTAAACTAGTTTCAAAGTTAACGATGTCAAACGATAAGCAAAACGACAAGCAATGTAAAACGAACAATAAAAAAACAAACATAAAAAGAACGAAATAAAAAGGAGAAGAAGAGGATTTGATGCACCCTCAACCTACATGTATCATTGACACCGTCTTGGATCGTAATCGATCGTAGATTTTATCTCGAGAGGCCGTCGTCGACGAAGGAACAAAGCAATAACAAGTTTTTTTGCAAATCTGGACAGCGACTTTCAAACTGCAATTTCTCACTCGTTTCACGGTGAAAATTAGATTTAAAAGATGTTTTGAAAACTAGAAAGAGAGTAGAACAAAGATCTTAAAACAAACCCTGCTCGTTCTGAGTTATTGGGCACGAAAAACGAGCACAAACAGAACTGGACAGACAGGAAAAGCCGCGAAAACAGAGTGTATGACACTCTGTTTTTCGAGGGGATTCGTCTACTCTCAAGGTCAATTTGGTTCGTGAATCTTTATCTAAGATGTATATGGATGTTATGTGGTTAATTAGGAACAAGAAACTCGAATTTTAATGGAGATTTGAAGGGGAAACGAATGGTATTTCGAGAGAGACACAAACTGTTTCAGTTTGGATGTCTCGGTTTTGTCGAGGGTTTTGAGAGGCAATTAGGGTTTGTTTATGGAGCTTAATGCTTGTGAGTGATGGTAGTATGTATGGAGAACTTAGAGGAATGAATGTATGACATAGGGGAGGTATTTATAGGGAGTTAAAGTAGGGTTAAAGGGAGCAACAAGCAGTCGGGATCCGTTTGCATAGCTGCTGTCCATCAGCTATTTCGTGGGGTTTTTAGGGTTTGTATGGGGGGTTTGCTTGGTGGTTAAGCTAAGATCATATGGGTAGGATACTAGGGTATGGTTTAGGGTTAATGGGCACGGGTTTAAGTGGCGTTTGAAGCGGGTTTTGGACTCGGGTTTGAGCACGCAAAACAGGGGGGCTACTTGTGTTATTTGCGGGCTGTTTATGGAGTATTTGTGATGGGAATTGGATGGGTTTCGTGGTGGGTTTAGTGATGGATTGTTGTGGGTAATAAGAGGCAGGAATTGGGTTGGTTGTGGTGGGTTTGGGTCAAGCTTTGAAACACACAAAACGGGTTGGAAGAAGGGTAGAGCTAACGCGGGTAAGGGGAAAGAGTTGGGCTGCTTTGTGTATGTTTGGGACGAGATTTGGAACGTGGGTATGGGGGTTTGAACTGGGGTTGGATGGGTAGAAGCCTAGGTTGGTTAGTGTACTCGAGATTCGTGCCAACTCGTAAAGAAAACGGGCTCAAAAACCGAGCTACAATCGAGCTCCAAAACGTGTGATTAAAACGAGTTTTCGATTTTCAAATTCGATTTTTCAAATCAAATAACACATTAAAATGAATGATTTTTCAAATCAAAAAATATATTTTATTTCCAATAAAATAAATTTAAGAAAATAAATACAAATTAAAACAATAAAATGAACTCACTTTAAAAAAACATTTAATTTAAATATCATTTAAATTAATACTTCGTCGACAACGCTCATTCTACATCGTAAAACGAGTCCAAATAATGACAATGACAACTAAAGGATACATGTGTCCTATCATCATCGGGTGTTTGTCGGGTTCTCTATAAATTCCAATATCGACGGATACGGGTATCTACAATATACCTATTATTAGACTCTTATAATAGTGAAATAATTAACATATTAATATGAGTTCATTAGATCTAGTGCATTCATAACTAAATAAGAGATAAAATAAGAAAAACAATGTTCCTTACATTGTTATATGACTCGAAATAAGGGCACAAATAAGATCACCTTCCTTATTTGTTCTTGAGCTTAAATGTAATGGATGATCCTCCTTAATCCTAAGTATTGAGATCCTCCTCTTGATTGCATCAAAAACAAATCCCTTAAACTAATATATTAACTAACTAGATTAATATACTATTATCCTTAAAATAATTCTAATAATATTCTTTATTACTACACTAGTAATCTTATATTGAAATTAGAATCTTGAATGAACAATTTTTGAGGTTTCTAAAACCATATAGTGAGATATATTTTGAGAGGATGAATAATAATGATATGTAAAATTGTATCATATGAAAATAGAGAACAAACTCTCTATTTGTTTAAGGGGTGCCGATTGTGGGGAAGAGGAAGACCAGTGCATGGACCTTCCCTTTTCCCTTTTGTTCTTCACAAGGATTGTAGGTATAAGACTAGGTTATAGGGTACTCATCATATTTGCCATACAATATAAACAAATACAAACAAACCCATTTCCCACTGCCAAAAACCGGTGCCCTTCCTTAAAATGGACTTCCATTTTATTTTGTCAATTGTCACACAATATGTCACATGTAGTATGTAACATGTTATTAATTAATTTAATGCATATTTATCAAATAAATATCATTATATACATTAATTAAATTACATATAACAAATTGTCTAGTGATTCTTGATCACATAAATAAAATGGGTCATATAATTATAATTCACAACATATTGTAATTATAATTAACCATTCATTCATATCTCAATTGTTTCATAAACAATAATAAATTTTAGTAATAAAATATTTTAATTACTAAAATAAATCTTATTTAATCAAATTACAATAAGATATAAATATTCTCTATCACAAATGAATTGTTCAATTTTAAGGAATTGATTAACTTGTATCGTCATACAATTAATCAACTTGTCTATTAAGGGAATTGCCCTATAGGTGTGACCTTAAGGGATCAACTGATCACCACCGTCAAACGACAGTAATGTCAAACTCTAGTTAGCCAATCATTACTGATTAATGTTGATCAGTTGACTATATAAATGAATCATCCCTTACGTATTCTTAATTTGAGATTTAAACATATGATCGCACTATTGTTGAGGACACATATAATCCAACAGTCGTAATGACGATTTTCAAACCCGATTTTCTACAACCATTTCAAAAGCACGTCTTTTTAAGCTGTCGTAATGACGATTTTCAAACCTGGTTTTCATAACCGTTTCAAAAACACCCTTTTACGCTGTTGTAATCGCCGCGTCAAGACACGGATTTTAACCCGTCTCGCGCCGACACGATGGTTATTTCAAAACCCGAAAAGGCCCACACCCCTTTTCGAGACTTTTTCAAATCCCGAGGACCATACACCGTCCCCGGGACCACAACCTTTCAAAACTCGATTTTCAAAACATACAATTTTGAATTTGAAAAACCGTCTTTGGGAACAGCACATTGTTTCCTGAGCCACCGCAACTCGAACTCAAACCGTCTTTTGAAAACAAACTTAAGACAACTTTTTAACAAACCGACTTTTGAAGATCCTTATTCTTCGGAAGCCGTCCGTAAAGCGACAAATGAGTCTTTTTGAAAATCTCTATTTTTGAAATTTCAGTCCACCATTCCAATTCCGCCTCGTGTCTATCGAGTCGAAGCAAGCGTACTTATGGGTCTTTACTTATGAGTCGCCTCACCTCGATACTCGTTCAACGGCGTCACGCCATTACGTTGAACGCAAGTCAAAATCTGGTCAACACCGTCACATTATAAATCGCGTCGGCACCGAGGCACCACACACGGTTGCCCTCGTCTTGTTGAGTGTATTTTATCTTTCCATATCTTGTGTTGTCTGAATTTAGTCATTAAACCGTGTCGGATTGGGATGTAACGTGAGCCATTTTCTGCCTCAGAGCCATGGGCCCGTCTTCAGCTTCGTCCAACAACAACGATGACAACAGAGATCTCACGACTGCTCAGCTAGCCAGCCTACTCACCGCTCTTATGGTTACCCTGTACCGTGTCGAGACCCGTATCGACACCATGGAAAACAAGGAAACCGGAGAACAAAACACTCCGCCTTCGACTGAAACCGAGAAGAGGCTCAAACTCTTGGAAGAACAACTCCTAGCCCATGGTAACATTATCCACCTTGAGAACAATCGAAGATTCGAACCCGTTGGGGATCAACTACCCGACAACTTTACCCTAACTGATGTACCCAAGTTTATGGGAGTGGAGGACCCGCTCAATCATATTCGAGCCTTCAAGGATTACATGTCTATCAAGGGGGTCAAGCAGGAACTTTTCACCCGGATCTTTCCATCATCCCTGGAACCAATTCCCCGCCAATGGTACTATTCCCTCGACCCCAAGAGCATTACCACTTGGGATGAAGTAGCCGTTGAATTTGCTAAAAAATATGCCGACAACGTCAAAATCCAAGCTAACACCCGCACTCTTGAGGTCCTAACTCAGAATGATAAGGAAGGGTTCACAGAATTCCTAACCCGTTGGAGAAGGGTAAGCACTCAATTGGTCAGTAAGTAGAGTGAATCAACTCTGGTGGAGAAGTTTGTCAACAACCTCCGCCCAGTTTATGCCAACCTACTGAGATACCAAAACTTCAAAACGTTCCAGGACCTACAAATCCTCGGAACCCGCATTGAAGACGACCTCCGCAAGGGTGCCCTAGCCAAAAGCACTCGTAGAGGCTATCAGGGATCTACATCAATTGGATCTTGGCCCTATGGTCAGACAAACAAGATCGATGAGGTCAACCTCCTCGAACCAGCAACAAAGAAAACTGAACATCCTCAAAGGGTATTCACAAACTTGGGAACAACCTATGCTAGTGCCCTAAAAAGACTTATGTAGTAAGGGAAACTACAGCCGATTGGGCCCACCCCTGACCCGTCCGAGGCCAAGAAAATCCGTTTCTGGAATTCCAATGCCTATTGCCAATACCACCAGGGTAAGGGTCATGACACAGAGGCCTGCTTTAAACTGAAGCACGCCATTCAAGATATGATCGAGAATGGGGAACTACCTTTACCTCCACCCACAAAACCAAACAACCAAACCAACCCCTTGTGTATCCATGCCCTCTCTGACAATGAGCCAACCTTGGATTACTCACACCTCATCATACCTATTGATGACGAGGTGAATGCCTTAGATAAGGATACCCCAGACGGGATGTTCGTATTCAGCACTGCAACTATGCTCACCATGTTCCAACAAGTTGAAGAAGCCATAGCCAGTCTCTCAGAAAGGATTACCTGACTTGAGGACGCCTACCACCGGTTGATTTTCAACCCACCAACACCAACACCACGCCCGAGGGAGGGTCCTCCAAGCACCCAAAACCACCCTCACCAGAAAGGATTGCTCCCGCGACCATTCTGGCATGCACCTCACAATAATCAACCCCACAAAAACTATCCCCACAAGAACTTTCCCTGCAAAAACTATCCGCCGAGGAATACCCCTCCAAAGTATCCTCGCGACCCCGAAAGCAACGATATCTGGAAAGACGACCTGGTCCGGACGCCCCTACCAAAACCTGAACAATACAACAGTCGTTCAAACAACGAATGACCAAGTTGTCCCGGACGTGGACACTCAACCCAAGGTTCCCGAAAACTCGATCCTTAAATAAATGCAAAAGACGAAGGCCAAAATTTCAATTTGGCAACTGATTGCTACATCATTCGAACATCGGCAAGCTTTGCTACAAGCCTTGGGAAAGTTAACAGTTCCCTCTACCTCCTCTCCAGAAGAAGTGGTAGCACATATGACAAGGGATGTCCCCGACCTAAGTAACCCGGTCATCTTCTCTGACGAAGATATCCCTCCATTCGGAGCCAACCATAAACTGGCCCTGTACATCACGGTACAATGCCTCAAGAAGAATGTGCCTATGGTTCTAGTGGATGACGGATCCACGGTCAATATCATTCCCCTCAAGACGTCTCACAAATTGGGTATCAAAGAAGCTGATTTGGTCCCAACTAACCAAGGAGTACGCGCCTATGACGACACTCATCGTAAGTTTGCAGGGCTTATCACCTTGACCATTGCAACCGGACCCTTGGAAAGACAAGCTAGTTTTCAGGTGGTTAACGTCGACGCCTCTTTCAACATGCTTCTAGGACGCCTCTGGATTCATGCCGTCAAGGCCGTCACCTCAACCCTTCATCAGAAAATCAGACTCCCTTTCAACGGGAAAACAATCATAATTCCCGCATCTCCGATCAAGGCTATCATGAAGAAGGGAATAGCTTCTCAAGTCATTGAAGAGGACGACAATGAAATGCGGGAATTCCAAGCTGTGAATGCCCTAACCGATGAATCAACATCCTTTCATTGTGACCCTTTCTCAAACCTCACTATCAACCGCATTTTGATGCGCCAGGGTTATTTCCCGGGCCTACCTCTCAATCTACTGAAGGGCACCTTGCCTCCTATGAAACATGCCAAAGTCCCTAACATCCCCTTCAGGCTAGGCTATGAGCCAATCTATGAAGACATCCAAGAGATGAACCTCCTAATACGAAAACGCAAAAAGCATGGAGTCATCCTCCGTCCCTACCATTTGACTCTCAATGGAAACTTCGTCCCCGAGGGAGAATCTGAGCTCTACAACGGCTTTCCTAAGCCCATTTATGAATCCGTAGCTGAGTTCAAGCACCCGGGCGTAGAAGTCTTTCAAGATTGCTACTTCATCCCCGACAACACCGAAGCTGCGTCGACCAAATCTGAGTCGACCCCATGCCTCGCGGACAAGCCGTTAGTCTCCTCTTCGGAGAATACAATATCAAGCACCTCGGCTATGAGGACATCATCAACATTGCTCTAAAGGATAACCAGTTCGATCCCACCACCTTAACCTCTGATACTGACTCAGAGAAAGCTACACAAGGCTGGAGGAAAACTGTCAAGTGGACCGATCGCCAAGGCTGCATTCTTAAGATCACAACCGGAGAAGGCCACGAGATGTATGTCCTATCCGAGCTTTTCGCTCAAGTCGACTTAATGAACGCTATGTTTGCTTATGACTCGTCTCAATTTAACTGCAATGCAAATCTGAACGAATATGAGTAATTTGACTTGAGTGACTACCCACCTCACCTAGCCAAAGAACTTCATAAACGAGAAGATAGGACCCACATCATTGAGGAGACCGAACCTATTAACGTAGGAACCGATAACACACCTCAAGAACTTAGGATAGGGACCACCCTTGACCCCTTGGAAAGACAGCATTTCATCGACCTTCTACACGAATACAAGGACGTATTCGCTTGGTCCTACAGAGACATGCTGGGATCGACATGGAGATTGCAGAACACATGATACCCATCAAACCTCGAGCTAAGCTCGTGAAACAAAAGTTGCACCGTATGCGTCCTGAATGGACCTTGAAAATCAAGGAAGAGGTAGACAAACTGTTCAAAGCCGGATTCATGAAAGTTTCAGAATACTCTGACTGGGTGGCCAATATAGTTCCTGTACCCAATAAAGACGGGAGAATTCGGGTTTGCGACTTCAGGGACCTAAACAAAGCAATTCCAAAAGACGACTTCCCTCTGCCATATGTTGACATTCTGATGGATAACACCGCCGAGAACGCCCTACTATCATTCATGGACGGGTATATTGGGTACAACCAGATCAAAATGGCTAAGGAAGACATGCACAGGACTACATTCACTACACAGTGAGGTACATACTGCTACACTGTCATGCCTTTCGGTCTAATCAATGCCGGAGCAACCTACCAAAGAACCGCCACCACACTCCTACATAACATGATGCACAAGGAGGTGGAGGTATATGTCGATGACATGATCGTCAAGTCAAAAGAGCGAGACAGCCACATCTGTGCCCTTCGAAAATTCTTCGCTCGCTTTCGGAAATACAACATGAGACTAAATCCTCAGAAATGTGCATTTGGGGTCACCTCCGGAAAACTACTGGGATATGTCATTAGCAAAAGAGGCATCGAAATTGATCCTACCAAAATCAAAGCTCTTCAACAAATGCCCCGGCCTAAGAACGAGAAGGAGATTCGAGGATTTCTCGGTCAAGTCTAATACATCAGCCGCTTCATAGCAAAGCTAATTATGATTTGTGAACCAATTTCCTTAACAAGAAATTTCCTTATCCTTATACCTAACTGTCACTGACATGGCCATGGGGGCAATGCTAGCACAAACGGTCAACGGCGAAGCACGAGCCATCTACTACATCAACAAAAAGTTCATCGAACACGAGACAAGGTACACCCAACTGGAAAAGACATCCCTTGCCCTGGTCTGGTCAACTAAGAAGTTGCGACATTACATGCTCAGCTACATGGTTCACATCTACTCCAAGATGGACCCGGTCAAATACATCTTCGAAAAACCCGTACTAAATGGAAGGCTGTCTAGATGGACACTCATGCTATCTGAATATGACCTCAAATTCGTATCCCTCAAGGTTATCAAGGGAAGGGCAGTCGCCGATTTCTTAGCAGAAAACGCCGTCAACGAGGATCTAAGGACCGACACATGGTCACTTCCTGACGAAGTCATCCTTTGTGCCGACACCGACGCTTGGGGCCTATACTTCGACGATGCTTCGAACCTAAGAGGCTTCGGGGTAGGAATCCTCATAATATCACCAGAAGGAGAACATGTTCCGATCTCAGTGAAGCTAAACTTTGCCGTCACCAACAATGCCGCTGAATATGAAGCATGCCTCATCGGCCTACAAGCAGCCATAACATCTGGCATCAAGAAGTTGAGGGTCCATGGCGATTCCTCGCTCATCATCAATCAGGTGTCCGGATCATGGAAAATTCGAAGCGATAGCTTAGCACCCTACCGGGCAAAAATCTATCAAGAGGCCGAATTCTTCGACCAAATCGACTACTCCCACTTATAACGGGAGGAAAATCAATTTGCTAATGCCCTAGCAAAACTTGCCGCGCTCGTCAACATACCTGACAACATGACATCGATGCCCTTATGCGTCGAGAAAAAGAGCGAGCCAGCTCACATCTACGCCATCAACAACGACGAGGGGAACCATGTCGAACCTTGGTACTAAGCCATCCTCAAGTACAAAAACAAAAACCAATTCCCTCCCAACTCTGATACCAGAGGACAAAAAGCCATCCGTTTACTTGCATCACAATTCGTGATAAACCAAGAACAACTATACAAAAGAACACCCCAGGGGATCCTTCTCCTTTGCATTGATCACCACAAAGCCAAAAAAGTCATGGAAGAGGTCCACGAAGGAGAATGCGGCCCTCACATGAGCGTAATGATGCTAGCCCTGAAAATCATGCGGTTAGGCTACTACTGGACCACCATGGAAGCCGATTGAAGAAACTACGTCAAACATTGCCACAATTGCCAAATCTTCGCCAACACACAACACATACCACCATCCCTTTTATACACCATGGCATCACCCTGGCCTTTCTCGATCTGGGGATCGACATCATCGGGAAAGTCAACCCGATAGGCACCAAAGGGCATTGTTTCGTCCTCGTCGCCATCGACTACTTCACCAAATGGGTGGAAGCACAATCTTATGCAGTCTTGACCGCCAAACAAGTGGCCAAGTTCATTCAGGACAACATCATCTAAAGATATGGGGTACCCCATGAAATCATCAGCGAACAAGGCTCCCACTTCCGGGCGGAAACACAAGCCTTGCTGGACAAATACAAAATCAAGCGGTATCAATCATCTCCCTATCGTCCCCAAACCAACGGAGCGGTAGAGGCAGCAAACAAAACTCTTGTCACCATCATCAAGAAGATGCAAGACAATTACCGCGATTGGCCGAGCAAACTCCCATTCGCACTCTGGGGATACCAAACCTCCATTCGAACACCAATAGAAGCCACGCCCTTCTACCTAGCATACGGTATGGAGGCGGTTCAACCAGTAGAGTTGGAGGTCCCATATCTACGCATCCTACTGGAAAGTCAAGTTCCTGAGGCGGAATGGACCCGCCGAAGGTTCGAACAACTCACGCTTCTAGATGAACGGCGACTCAACGCCTTACACAATGTCCAGCTATACCAACAACGTATACAATGAGCATTCAACAAAAAAGTCAAACCCAGGAACATTAAAGAAGGCGTCCTTGTCCTCAAGTCGGTTCGAGCACCATTACCCGTCGATCCGAGGGGGAAATTCAAACCCAATTGGGCTGGGCCATACCTCGTCAAGAAAATCCTTTCGGGGGCATAGTGAGACTGAGTGACCTAGACGGGGAGGATTTCACAAACCCGACCAACCTAGACCAACTCAAGAAATACTACCCTTGAGCCCTAGTAACCACAAACCTTACCCTAGTTTCACAACTAGTGACCACAATATCCCTTTCAAGTCAAGTTCCTCAACGCGTTCTGATTTGAAATTGCATGTTTTACTGAGTCTAAGTTATGACACCTTGCCATGTTTCAAAACAGCCTCTGATTTGTCAAAGACAACATCCATTCGTACTCAAACAAAACAACTAAACTACGAGCATGGTTTGATTTCACCTCTTCAGGTGGATACGTAGCCAGTCCTTTCTTACACAAGAAGGATACAACCAAAAAACCCGAATAAAAATAAAAAAACTTTCGAACTACGATCATGGTTTGATTTCACCTTTTCAGGTGGATACGTAGGCAGTCCTTTCTCACACAAGAAGGATCCTAAACACTCCACCATCCCCACATACAAAAAAAAAATCACCCATACCAACTTCAAAAAAAAAGAAAGGGAAAAACATTCTCTTTTCCACAAAAATACAAAAAAAAAAGCCTTTCTCCCTTCCCACAAAATCCCCTTTCACAAGTGCAATGTTTAGGATAATTCAAACCGAATTTCCTTAACAAAATGGATGGAAGAAACAACAAGAGTTCACAACTTCTTTTAACACAAGCAATCCTCTTATTTAATTAATAATGAGAAGGATTACAAACTTGACAACAAATAAAGCTGAGCAAGTCTACATCTTGTCAAAGCTAGAATGTCGACAAAGACATCTTACATAATAAAACTAGCACAAAATACACAATACATAGCTAGTACAACATAATAAAAACTCACAACACTATTACAATATAATAGTAAAACGGGTAATAGAGATCATCATTCTTCCATTCTACCCTTGCCTTTTCCCTCAGGGTACATCTTCCCCTTGTTCTTCTTATTGGCCGGCCTAGCATGGACTTCCTCTATAGAACGGATCCTCAACGGATCTAAAACGGCGACGGCCTCCGGTCTCTTGCAAGACCCCATACTCGGCCCATGTCGAGCCCAAACATGGCCTACTACCTCTTTGGGACCCAAGCTTCACCTCTTCCGTGGCCTCATTATATCTGGGCTAACATCATCGGAAAAATCGTCAAAGAAGGCACGGTTGGCCTTGCCAACCTCCCTATACTTCAAGTCGACGACCTTGTCCTTATGAAACTTGGACCTTTCTTCCAAGGTTTGAGCTTTTGACCACTTGACATAAGCGGGAGTCACCCATGTCGTGGCAACGGGGTTTAGTACCTCCCAAGTCGGCCGAGTGGCCTACCACCTTTCGAAGACCTCCACAAGCTCGGAGTTCCGGAAAACAATCTCTTGGACGCGAGTATCTTGAGCGGACACCTTTTGTTAACGCCCCATTTGCCTCATAAGCCTTTCGGGATAGATTAAAGAAGCAACCTTCAAGCCCACCATCATCAAAGAACAAGAACTAGCGGCGGAAGCGGGCAACCCTTATGAAAGACCTCAAGTGCCACCATGGCACCACCCAACGGATATGAGGACCACCCTCCTCTACTAATCTCGAGGTCAAATAGGCCTCGGTGGGTGCAAAACTATTTGAGTACAACTTCTTCCTCATAGTAAGGTGACGGAAGGAGTAAGAAGAAGAATCGGTCGGAGTCTCTACATACCTTAGCCTCTCCAAGAGCCATACTTGGTGGATCCTTGGGGATCCAAACAAAGGAGCCTCTCTACAAGAGCCTTTCTTATCCAATGCTTGGATGATCTCGCCAAGCACCAATCATGATGGATCCCAACCATGCTCCATTTGCTCAACTATATGCACAAGAGTCATGCTACCATAACACTTTGACCCCTCCTTCTTCAAGGCATCAACAAGGAGGTATGCATGCACTAGGGAAAAGGCAAGAGCCCTTCTCCTAGCCACCTCCGAGACATTGACATCCAACCGGTTTGAAAAGATGTTGATAAGAGACAACATATCCACACCATAGGGAGCAAGGAGAGAGTTCATTTGGCTCGTTGACAAGCCCAACATTGAACGAAACTTCTCTTTGTAACACAACCGAGTCGTAGGAAGCACAGGAGTACAACCCGGCCATCCACCAATGGCGCCCACATCTTCGGCAAGAGGGCAAATTTCACCTTTCGGGAAAATGAAAACATGATGTTTCGAATCCCAAAACCGAGAGCATGCTTCAAGGAACGAGGATTGCACCTTGACTTGACGAAGCACCAACAACTGACCAACTCCCATTACAACGAGTTGATACTTCTCGGGAGGCGAAAAATCCCGACACCAATGTCGCAACCTATTTTCGAAAGCATTCATGAATTATTTTGTGGAAGAAGAAGAAAGATTTTCGTAGAGATGTTTTTCGCGTTTTGGATGATGAAACAATGAAGCACAAACGTGCCTTTTTATACAACACAATCAGCGCTTTTTTCCCGAAAAAGGGGGAAGCTCACTTCTATCGCCTATGGCCTCGCGCCTCTTTAGGCTGGTCCTCAGGATCCGCACCTTGATTTGTCCCTATCAAGTTGTGTTTCTTCCTGACACCTAGTTTTTCTAGCCTCAAGGCTCGCGCCTCTTTGGAAATTTTTGTGTTTTCTCACACTCACATTTCTTTGTTTCCGCGTTTTACGAAATTCGGCACGATTTCCATGACGCAGCTTTAAACATATGGGTTTTTGTCTTGTTTTTTAGGGGAAAGGGCTAGTCGCCCCGATCCGCGACGGATCGTTTCCATGTCAGTTGAAAATTCCCAATTTTTTTCGGAATTTTGCATTTTCCACAAAAATCGAAAATTGATAATACGACGTTAATTTTTCAACAAAAATTCAAATTCTTGCAATTCCAAGTCTTGATCTTGTAAATATCAAATCAAATACACTCGAAAAATCTCTTTTGAAATTCATCCACGACGGTTTGAGTTTTAGTTTTTCCGGGTTACAAATCATTTTTCGGCGAAATTCAACGCAATTTAATTCAAACACGAATTAATTTCTCAAAATTTCAAATCAATTACTTTTGAAAAATCCAAACGTGACGGCTTGTCGCGGAATTTTTGAAATTTATTTTCAAAATTCAATTTTTACTTCGAGTCATTGTGGTTAGTTTTGTTTTCTTCAAATGCTTTTGCGTGTTTACATGTGTGCATACGTGCTACCCGTTGCTTGTTTGCTACACTAACGATGCAGGAACAAATGCAAAGCAAAGAGGAATCAGCCGCTGGCCGTACTTCTCCGAAACACAACACAAAAAAAGCCAGATAAAAATAAACTACAAACCAAAAGGACGTATATACAAACTGCCTCACGCAAAATGTATATATATACAAACAAAAGTCCAAAACATGGACAAACATCTACAACTACTCAATGCCTCCCGGTGGGCCATTATCGGTCTCACGAGGAGTTACGGGCAAAGCAGACACCACCTCCTGCTCGGGCCCCCTCTCTAGAGAGCTCTCCAATGTCTCGTACTCCATCGTGATGCAAAGCTCTCCGCCACAGCCAACGAAGCCCTAAGAGAGGCAATCTCCGCATCTCGGCTTTGCAACCCATCCTCGCGACGCCTCAGCTCCTGGTCCCGACTGATGACCCCCAGCCCCTGTGATACGATCATCGACCTCGCTGTATCTAACTCAGCACGGACCCGAGCAAGCTCCGCCGGATCCGCAGTACCCTGCAAAATACAATACAGGTCTTTCAGATCTAAAACGTGAAATACAACAAAAAAACACACAAAACAACCACCAAAAAGCACCTGTGCAAGTCGAGACTCCCTCGTAGCCAGGTCACCAGCAAGCGCCCCCACCGGTTAGCCATCCACCACAAAGCCTGATGACTAACGGTCGACACCTACAACCAGAAAAGCCCTTCAACACAACAAAAAATGCAAGGTAAAATACAAACAAAAATGAGGGTTCAAATAAAAAATTCATCCTCAAAACTATCAACCTCCAATATATGCCAGTGTCAGTCACCTCAGCAGCGGCAGGCTCTGGCAGACGCAGCTGTAGCTCATCACCACCTGGTCCCTGGAAGGTGGTCTGTGTCAGGAAAACTGGGGGCTGGGTCCTCATAAGCGCGTCGACACCCTACAACAGGAAGCCGCGTCAAAGGTAACAAACCCTTCCGCCAAAACGCAAAAAGAGGCAATGAAACGAAGAACAGAGGAAAACATACCTCAATCGGGCACCAGGCAAGCCTCGACAGATGGAAGGTGTCGTAGTCAGCCTCCCATAGCAACAGCTCCTCACCTCCACGGCCGTGAAGGTGCTGTTCAACATCATCGAGTGTTGACTCCTGAAACAACACCCTAGGCGGGTCGACCGGCACAACGAAGGTTGATAAGTGCATATTTTATACATTTTAACTCCCTATATTAGCTTGATTTTACATGTCTTTCGCACTTATCTTAAGTGTTTTATAGCTAATATTTGCATTTCTAGTTGTTTTGGATGTTTTGACATATTTTGTAGGAAATGAGCTTTTTGGAGCTAAAATACTACAAGGTTGCTAGAAATTGCAACCTAAGTGGAAAGAAGACCAAATGGACTAAGAATTGGATGTTTCATGGACTTTGTACTTCAAGTTACATGGGTTTGCATGGAGGAAATGTTGGATCAAACTAAAAATGCAAGAGAAGTCAACAATCAAAGTCAAGCCCAATGTTCAAGTCCAAATCAAGGAGGAAAGAATAGGATTCCACGCTACCTAGGATGCCAAGGGATGAGGTCTTAAACCGGGTGATTAATCGCTAATTAATCACCCACATAGGATACTCTTGCTAATTAAGATTGGATTTAATAGAAACGGAGGGAAAACACACGACCCCAATCGGGGCCACCCAACCCCGATCAGGGCTGCATGCCAATGAATGCTTACGTTTCCTTCTCCTCTCCTATAAACAGGAGAAGTATTCCAAGGCTTAGGGCATCTCATTTTTGACGTCTCAATTTACTTACAAAAGCCTTAAGCATTATATTTCTCTCATTAGCTTTCTCATTTTAGTTTACAAATCATTAAGCATTCCTTTAGTTCAATCTTTCAACATTTTGTACTACAAGTTATTGTTCAAGCATTTGATATTCAAGCATTTGGTTATTGTTATTTGTTCTTCCATATAAGTTCTCTTCCATTAAGGTATTTCTAATTCTAAGTTTGCCATTTTACATTACTATTTTAGTTATTAGATAGTTTATAATTAAGTACCTTCTTTATTTTACATTAGCATTATTTTCTTTTACATGTTATATCACCTAATCTATATAAATCATACAACCATGTTTAGCATTTCTTGTAATTTAGTTTGCAATTTAAATTTTTATATGAGTAGCTAAATTTCCTAGTCTAAAGGCTAGGGGAGCCATGCAAAATCAAATATATAACATCTTTAAATAGGTTGATAATAATATTGTTCAATTGTTTCCATCACATGTTTGCATTGTTACGTTTAATCTTTGGTTATCGGCCGTAATCGTAGATTAAGTTTGTTCATTCGTTCCAAAGTCGAGAGGCACAGAATTGAATTAGACTAAGCATGTGTGGTAGGACGACCTAGTCATGCACGAGAGTTTCTCTAGCACCCGGTCTATGGTTGATACTAATGCCGTGAGGTGGGTATCTCTAAGCCTAAACAATTGACAAAATTATTAGTACCGAACTTATCATAATCATATGTTTACCTTTGCATGTGTGACCCGAACCCTTTAGACTCCCTTTTAATTATATAATTTACATCATAATTTTTATTAATCATCAAACAAACCAATCAAATCAAAATCGAAATCGACCTTGATAAGAATCTACCCATAGCAATTCACGACGTAATTCTTGTTTCCTTGTGTTCGACCCCTATTGCTACATTAATTTTGTCTAGGGAAATTATCTTTGCATAGGTACACGATAAGCCTATCAAATTTTGGCGCCGTTGCCGGGGAAATGGTTTTATTACGTTTTGAATTGTCAATTTTTATCTTGTTTTCCTTTGTCTTGGGGAACCCTTGTTCCTTGAGACCGTTACTTATCATTTCTCTAGAAAATGTTGTCTTATGCCCATGTCCTCTCGTCGTGGAGAATTGCTTTCACCGGATTCCGATCCCGAGAAAACCTTTAGGAGAAGACGACGTTTTTGGAAGGAAGTGAAAGAAGCCTCTTCTCCCGTACAAGCCGAAAGTGCTAGAAAGTCTTACTTAGACGATCTAGAAGCCCTTGAAGAGGGGGAGATTTAAAGTTCATCATCTCCACCACCACCACCATCTACTACCAAAAAGATGGTGAAACTTTCCGATCACTCAAAGCCCACCGCGGCCATGCTTCCGGCCGGTATCACAACCACTCAAATCACCGTGCCGGACTTCGAGATCAAACCGGCTTTCATTAGCCTTGTGGAGAGGAAGCAATTTGGGGGAAGTCCTTTGGAGGATCCCAATTTGCATGTGCAAAACTTTTGTGACTATTGCTCCATGATCCGTCAAACGGCCGTCACTCAAGCCTAAATAAGGGAAATACTTTTCCCTTTCTCTTTGAAGGACAAGGCCAAGTTTTGGATCAATAGCGTTGACCGCACCGCTATGGGAATAACCAATTGGGAGACTTTGGCTCTAGCCTTCTATCAAAAGTTTTTTCCACCGGAGAAAACTCAAACTTTGAGGAGCCAAATTACCGGATTTTGTCAACAAGCTCTTGAGAGCTTATATGAGGCTTGGGAGAGGTACAAAGACCTTCAAAGACAATTCCCACATCAAGGGCTAGATGATTGGTTTCTAGCAATAACATTCTACAATGGATGTTGTGCCGAGTCCCGAAGGATTCTTGATTCCGCCAACAATGGGCGGTTTGATCAAATTGACACCGACCTTGCCCATGCCACGATCGAATCTATGGCGGTCCATGATGCACAATATGTCAATTCCCGAGTTGTGCCATCCAGAGGTAAAGAAGAATCCTCCAACAACTCTGTTTTGCTAGCTCAAATTGCCTTGCTCCAACAACAATTGGCGGAAAAGGATGCTAGAGATTTCGTTCAACAAGTCAATGCTATGTCTTCAACAAGCCAAATCATTGTGTGTGATGGTTGCGGAGGTGCGGGTCATTATGCCGCTTATTGCCAAGCTCCTATTGAAGAGCTAAATGCTTTTCTAGTGTTAAGACAAAATGCTTATCCACCGGGTACATTCTCAAACACATATAACCCAAATTCAAGATTTCATCCAAATATGTCTTATAGAAGCAACAATGTGCTAAATCCTCAACCACAACCCCCACCACAACAAAATGCCTATGTCCCTCAACAAAAAAAATATGTCCCTCCAGCGGGTTATCAAAATCAACAAAGGCCCCCACAAAACAATTTCCAACAAAATCAACCTCCACCACAAAATGCCCAACAAAACAACAAAGAAGGAGATAAGCTTGAGGGATTGATAGTCCATATGCAAAAGGAATTGTTGGCTCAAATCCAAAAGAATGAGCAAGCTCAAAATGCCGCAATTAAGATGTTGGAGCAACAAATGGCTCAATTGGCCTCATCTAGCTCCTCAAGGAAATCGGGTTAACTACCCCCTCAAGGTGAGCAACCACATGCTACCCTTAATTCTATCTCCTTAAGAAGTGGTACAAAATATGATGGGCCATCCATGCCCAAATAATATGAGGAGGTGCTTGTTGAGTTGGAGATCTATCCAAATGATAAGGAAAATGAAGAAATTCCCAAGAAAGTGGATGATCCACTTGTTGTTGTTGAGAAAGTCAAGGAAGTGGAGGATGCTCCTCCAAAGAAAGATGTTGAAGTAAAGATCACGGAAAAAGTCAAAGTGCCATTCCCTCATAGATTGGCAAAGCATCAAAAGAATTCTCAATTCGGTAAATTCATGGAAGTAGTGAAGAATCTCCAGGTAACCGTTCCTTTTACCGAATTAATCACTCAAATTCTATCTTACACTAAGTTCATGAAAGACATTATAACTAAGAAGAGGACTTTTGATGAGGTTTAAACAATAGCTTTCACCACTGAGGTGACTGCTCTTTTGCAAAACAAGTCCCCTCCTAAGTTAAATGATCCCGGTAGCTTTTCTATTACATGCACAATTGGCACCTACCAAATTGATAAAGCTTTATGCGATTTAGGTGCTAGTGTGAGTGTAATACCTTACTCTATTTGTGCTAAGCTTAATATGGGAGTATTAAAATGCACTAGTGTCACATTGCAAATGGTGGACCGTTCTATAAACGCCCTTTGGGAGTTTTGGAGGATGTTCCCGTTAAAGTTGGTAAGTTTTTTATTCCGGTTGATTTTATTGTTCTTGACATGGCCGATGATGCCCAAATCCCAATCATTTTGGGAAGACCATTTTTACACACCGCGGGTGCGTTAATTGATGTCAAGAACGGTAAAATTACATTGGAAGTGGGTGATGATAAGGTCACATATAATTTGAATAGTGCCATGAAGAGTCCAATGATAGAAGAGTCTTGTTATTCTATTGACATTTTGGATGTTGTTGACATCGTTATAGAAGACTCTACACCTCGATCTTTATCTAAAGATCCCTTGGAGGCACTCTTGCTTTTAGAATCATTTGCAGGTGACGATGAGATTGGAAATGAGGAGATTGATACTTTGGAGCAAGAATTGGATGGAGAGGAGCTATCATTGGAGGAGAGCTCACACTTTATAGGCTTGGTTGCTACACCTCAAGATCTTGAGGTACAAAAACCCGAGCTAAAGCCCCTTCCTTCCAATTTGAGGTATGCTTTTCTAGATGATGAGGGGATGTGTCCGGTAATCATTAATGCTAAATTAGATGAGAGTCAATTGGCTAAATTGCTTCATGTCTTAAGGTCTCACAAGAAAGCCATTGGTTATAAACTTGACGATTTAAAAGGCATAAGTCCCGAATTTTGCATGCACCAAATTAATCTTGAGGAAGATCATAAACCATGTGTCCAAGGTCAAAGACGTCTAAATCCTAACATGCAAGAAGTGGTCAAAAAGGAAGTGCTTAAATTGTTAGATGCGGGAATTATCTATGCAATTTCCGATTCTAAATGGGTGAGTCCGGTCCAAGTGGTTCCTTAGAAAGGAGGAACCATCGTAGTCAAAAATGATAAAAATGAGTTAATTCCAACTAGAATTGTGATGGGTTAGAGAATGTGCATTGACTATAGGAGGCTAAATCTAGCCACCAAGAAAGACCACTACCCATTACCTTTTATTGGCCAAATGTTGGAAAGGTTGGCATGTCACAAATATTTTTGCTACCTAGATGGTTATTCCGGGTTCTTTCAAATACCCATTCACCCGGATGACCAAGAGAATACCACGTTTACATGTCCCTATGGTACATTTGCCTACCGTAGAATGCCTTTTGGTCTTTGTAATGCCGCCGCCACTTTTCAATGTTGCATGATAAGCATCTTTTCCGACTACATTGAGTCTATCATGGGGGTGTTTATGGATGATTTTAGTGTCAATGGTTCTTCTTTTGATGCTTGTTTGACTAACTTGTCCAAAGTTTTGAAGCGTTGTGAAGAGGTTGATTTGTGTTGAATTGGGAAAAGTGCCACTTCATGGTAAATGAAGGGGTGGTGCTTGGTCATATTGTTTCGGAAAGAGGAATTGAAGTGGACCGTGCTAAGGTCTAAGTTATTGAGCAACTACCCCCACCGGTAAATGTAAAGAGTGTAAGGAGTTTCTTAGGCCATGCGGGTTTCTACCGCCGTTTTATTAAAGATTTTTCTAAGATTGCCAAACCCCTTATAGAGCTTCTTTTAAAAGATGATCCCTTTGTGTTTACTAACTATTGTCTTGAGTCTTTTAATAGGATCATGAAGGCTTTGATTTCCGCACCTATCATTAAATCACCGGATTGGAACTTGCCATTCGAGCTCATGTGTGATGCAAGTGACTATGCGGTAGGTGCCGTGCTAGGACAAAGAAAGGATAAGGTTATCCATGCTATCTACTATGCTAGCAAAACCTTGGATGGGGCTCAAATTAACTATGCCACGACGGAGAAAGAGCTACTTGCCATTGTCTATGCCTTAGACAAATTCCGCTCTTACTTGATATGTTCCAAAGTCGTTGTTCATACCGATCATACCGCATTGAAGCATCTCCTAGCCAAACAAGAAGTTAAGCCATGGTTGATAAGATGGATCTTGCTTTTGCAAGAATTTGATCTTGAGATTAAAGACAAGAAGGGGGCCGAAAATGTTGTTGCCAATCACTTATCCCGATTGAAGTTCCATGATGGAGGTATTGAGTTACCTATCGATGATTCCTTTACCGACAATGTTTTAATGATGTTGGAAGCCAATACTCCTTGGTATGCCGACATAGCCAACTACCTAGTTGGGAGAGAGTTGTCACTCAACCTTTCATATCAACAAAGGAAGAAGTTCTAACATGATGCCAAGTTCTTCCTATGGGATGATCCACATTTGTTCAAACATTGCTCTGATGGGCTATTCCGGAGATGTATCCCACATTGGGATGTGAAAGGGGTGCTAGAAGGATGTCATTATTCTCTTTATGGTGGTCATCATGGACCATCCAAGACCGTTGCAAAGGTGTTGTAATCCGGCTTCTATTGGCCAACTATGTTCCAAGATGCTAAGAATTTCGTGATGGCTTGTGATGCTTGCTAAAGGACGGGCTCCATATCAAGGAGGCACGAGATGCCTCTAAATGGTATCTTGGAAGTAGAGGTGTTCGATGTTTGGGGCATAGATTATCAAGGACCGTTTCCTTCCTTAAAAGGGAATCGGTATATTTTGGTTGCCGTTGATTATGTCTCTAAATGGGTAGAGGCAATTGCTACTCCAACAAATGATGCTTGCTTCGTGATTAACTTGTTCAAGAATATCATATTCCCAAGGTTCGGTGTTCCAAGAGCAATCATTAGTGTTCGTGATACTCATTTCGGTGAGAAACAACTTGATGCCTTGTTGGAAAAGTATGGAGTCTATCATAGAAGAGGCTTGGCTTACCACCCACAAACTAGTGGCCCTGTGGAGGTTTCCAACTGTGAGATAAAGTCCATACTTAAGAAAGTTGTTGCCAAATAATGAAAGGATTGGAGTATGAAGCTCGATGACATCTTATGGGCCTACCGTACCGCGTTTAAGACACCTATTGGTACCTCACCATGTAGGTTGGTCTATGGAAAGGCGTGCCATCTTCCCGTTGAGATGGAACAAAAGGCTTTTTGGGCAATTAAGGAGCTTAACTTGGACCCGAAATTGAGTGGAGAGAAGCGGTTATTGCAACTCAATGAACTTGGTGAATTTCATTTGCAAACTTATGAGAGCTCCCATCTCTATAAGGAGAAAACAAAAAGATGGCATGACAAGAAGATCTTGAACAAGGAATTTCAAATTGGTGATAAGGTCTTGCTATTCATTTCCCGTTACAAGCTATTTCCGGGAAAGTTACGATCACGGTGGACCGGTCCATATACCGTCACAAATGTCAACAAGTTCGGTTCCGTTGAAGTGATGACCACCAAGGGCGAAAAATTCAAAGCAAACGGTCATCGTTTGAAGCTCTACCATGAGAATGTGATCGTTGGTGTGATAGAGGAAATGAGCGTTCAACCTCTACCAAAGAAAGCTTGACCCGACTCAAGTTTTTTCGTCGTGCGGTACGTTAAACCAGCGCTTCTTGGAAGGCAACTCAAGCTTTTTATTGCTTTTATTTATTTTTGTTTTTAATTTTCTGCAATTTATTGTTTTTCGTAGATTAGTAATAAAATACTCGACTTGACGATGTTTCTTTTTGTGATTTTTAGGTGAAAATGAAGAAAGGAGAATTTGGAGTGAATTTGACACGCTTCCCCATGCAAGAACCCCGTTTGGGGACGTGGTTTTCGAAAAAAAAGAAAAAAATTCTCTTCTAGAGACAAGCAGGTCAAACACAGGGTCGTGGTTCTGTGATTTTATTGCTGTTATTTGACGGGTAAAAAAAAAAAAGAAAGTTTCTATCCTTCATTTGCAAACACGACGGTACTTTCCTCTTCTCTATCTCCATTATTTTCTTCAATACTTCACCTAAAATCACAAGCAAACATCAATTTCTTCATTGATTTGCAAGATTCATCCACCCATTAACATCAATTGGTAAGTTTCCTTCTCTTTTCTCTTTTCATTCATCTATTTCAATCAATTAATTGGATTATGCAAACCCTAACTCAATTTGTGGGAATTCTATTTTGTGCTTTTTAGTGCTAGAAATTGATTGTAGAATGCTTATTACATGTTTGTAGTGTGAATTAGTTCACTAATTCATACTATTATGCCTATTAGGATGAATTTTGGTTTGCCTTAAGATGAATTTTTGTCTTCAATTTCAGAAAAATGGCACCAAGAAGACCTTCTACCCAAGATGCTTCTAAGAGAAGGAGAGGTGAGGCGGAATCCTCCCATGCTGCGGAGGATGTGCAAATGGAAGAAGTCCCGGAGTGGCAAGACCCGGATTTTCCGGGTGTGATCTTCAATTCACAAGCTCAATACAATAATTGGGTCATCTTGAAGAGCAAAGGTATGAAACCAACAAAATTTATCAACCAAGCTTCTTTAAACAACATTGGAATTGAGAAAAATGTGAAAGCTTTGTTTAAAAATCTTGGTATGAAGCATTGTTACAAATGAATTATAAGACCTTCCCCGAACTCACCCTTGAGTTCTTGAGCTCTTTCGAGTTTCATAGGTCTAGGAAACCCGGTTTTATTGTTTTTGTTACCTTTCGCTTGTTTAACGAAGACCATAGAATGGACTTAGTGGACTTTGCCGCTATCTTTCAATTGCCTCACAAGGACTTACCCATCGAATCACCCGATGATT
Source organism: Silene latifolia (assembly GCF_048544455.1). Taxonomy (NCBI): domain Eukaryota; kingdom Viridiplantae; phylum Streptophyta; class Magnoliopsida; order Caryophyllales; family Caryophyllaceae; genus Silene; species Silene latifolia. The sequence continues at coordinate 21,467,779 of NC_133538.1, read as the reverse complement.
ATAACCCCGTTTTGACTTGGAATGCAATCTCTCACTTGCCTTTTCCGGGTTGGGATCATACCCTTCATCAATTTATTCATTATCCCGACATAAGGATTTGGCAAAGGTGTATGGGATGGACCTTTTTTGGGAGAAATGAACCTCACTCGGTGAGGAAGATTGAGGTAGAAATTTTGGGTGCTTTCTTGAATGTTAATGGTGATGAGAAATGGGGAATCAATATCCCCTACCACTTTGCGGTCCACTTGACCAAACAATGTAATGTCAAGAATAGTTGTATTGTCTTAGGAGGTTTGGTCACTAAGATTGCACACCACTTATGTAGGTTTAACCAAGAGAATACCAATTTGAGACTATTGCTTGAGTCTAGGGAAAAGGGAGTTGGGCTTGATTATGAATATTTTCTTTCTTGTAATTGGTTTAGGGATGCTTACCCTGACATGGTTTGGAAGATAGGTAGGCAAGACTCCATTAGTCTACCCGAAGAAAAGAAAGAAATTAAGGCTTTGGTTCACACTAAGCCTCATCGTGGAAGTGACCCCTTTACTAGACCTACCTACCATTTAGAACTAAGAGGTGAGCTGCCTACCACGGTTGAGAGGCGTTCGGGAGGTCAACCCTCTCAAGCACGTCACTCCACCTCTAGCATTGAGTCACAATCTAGCATATAAATGATGAATATGCTGCGGAAAATGAACTTAGGTGTAAATCAAATTCGTGATGACCAACGACTTGCATTACATCCTATTTATGATCATTTTGCTAGGCAAGGAGTTGTCCAACCCGAGGGGCCACACCCTTCAATCTATACTTATCCTCCGGGGGATTTCCTCCTCCTTCCCCTATTACCCCTCCCCCTCCTAACAATGATGCAGGTACATTTGCTACATATGAACCCGGTCCGGATTTTTGTGGTTCGGATTATGGAGTTGAGGCATTATATGGCGGCTATGGAGGATATGGTGGCTATGGTGGGTATGGTGGGATTAGTAGCTATGGTGATGGTCTTGGTAGTGGCCAATATATTAGTGAGTATATCACTCCTATTCAAGAGGATGATTCAAGTGGAAGTGGCCACCAAGGTGAATCAAGTGGTAGTGGTAAGAAGAAGAAGAAGAAACGGAGGAAGGGGTTCAATTTTTGGCCCTTTTCTTAGTTGATTGATGAAGAAATCCTCCGAATTCATGCTAGCTTGGGGGGGGGGGAGGCTAGCGAGTTGAGTAAGTTTTTAATTGCTTTGCATATTAGTTTAGATCTTGCAACCCATTAAACATAAGCTCTAGTTCTTCTTGTTTTGTGCTTTGAGCTATTTTTATGGTTTGATTGGGTAATTTGAATAGTTGGCACATTGAGGACAATGTGATGTTTAGCTTGGGGGGGGGGGGGGGGGGGATTGCATTTGCATCTAGTTTAGTTTGCATGTAGTGTAGAAAATTTGAAAATTTTTGAGAGAAATTTATGCTTTGTGCTTGCTTGTAGCCTACTTTCCTCTTTGCTTATCCTAATAATGGCTTGTTGCTAATGATTTATTCTTTAATGATGGGATATTAGCTACATGGGGATGTCTTGACATAGTAGGTGGGAGATGGAGAATGAACCGAATAGGCTTAATCTTGACTTGTGGCAAACTAAAAAATGGTAAGGTAGAGCCTATTTAGACTGATGCATCCATATTCGGTCTCTCTTAGGTGAGTGTAGGTGTCTCCTTATAATGTGTGTTTCATCAAAACGCACAAGTATGGTTCTCATGTCATTTCTTGGTAAGCATGCGTTCATTTATTATAGCATTTTGGAGCCATTCACATGATATTTTAGCCTTTTTTACCCCTTCACAAAATTATCCTTAGCTACATGTTTATTTGCCATAACTCTTTTGTTCCCCCTTCTTACCCATGTTTATTTGCCTTCTTCCTACCCATTTGGCTTCTTTATCATGCTTACATTTGATTGTCTTTGCTTGCTAATTTTGACATGTTTACCATATTAGATTGCGGGCACATTGTTATAAGTTGAGGATAGTTGAGTGTTCATTCACAAAATTGTCCTATTCACATATAAAAAGTTTGAGTGTCCCGTGAGAGTCCATAAGTTAAAAGATTATGCAAGAGCTTAAAGGTTCATTCAAAGTTTTCTATGCTACGCCGTCGTGTAAATCTCCTCCATGTTTTGCTTTATTCCTTGCCATGTTGGTTCGGATTTTTAAATCATTATGCTTAGCTTGTTTGGGATATTGCAATTGATGGGATTTGGTCTCTTGCTTGAGAACAAGCAAGGATTTAGCTTGGGGGAGTTTGATAAGTGCATATTTTATACATTTTAACCCCCTATATTAGTTTGATTTTACATGTCTTTAGCACTTATCTTAAGTGTTTTATAGCTAATATTTGCATTTCTAGTTGTTTTGGATGTTTTGACATATTTTGTAGAAAATGAGCTTTTTGGAGCTAAAATACTACAAGGTTGCTAGAAATTGCAACCTAAGTGGAAAGAAGGCCAAATGGACTAAGAATTGGATGTTGCATGGACTTTGTACTTCAAGTTGCATGGGTTTGCATGGATGAAATGTTGGATCAAAATAAAAATGCAAGAGAAGTCAACAATCAAAGTCAAGCCCAATGTTCAAGTCCAAATCAAGGAGGAAAGAATAGGATTCCAAGCTACCTAGGATGCCAAGGGATGAGGTCTTAAACCGGGTGATTAATCGCTAATTAATCACCCACATAGGATACTCTTGCTAATTAAGATGGGATTTAATGGAAACGGAGGAAAAACACACGACCCCGATTGGGGCTGCATGCCAATGAATGCTTACGTTTCCTTCTCCTCTCCTATAAATAGGAGACGTATTCCAAGGCTTAGGGCATCTCATTTTTGACGTCTCAATTTACTTACAAAAGCATTAAGCATTATATTTCTCTCATTAGCTTTCTCATTTTAGTTTACAAATCGCTAAGCATTCCTTTAGTTCAATCTTTCAACATTTTGTACTACAAGTTATTGTTCAAGCATTTGATATTCAAGCATTTGGTTATTGTTATTTGTTCTTCCATATAAGTTCTCTTCCATTAAGGTATTTCTAATTCTAAGTTTGCAATTTTACATTACTATTTTAGTTATTACATAGCTTATAATTAAGTACTTTGTTTATTTTACATTAGCATTATTTTCTTTTACATGTTATATCACCTAATCTATATAAATCACACAACCATGTTTAGCATTTCTTATAATTTAGTTTGCAATTTACATTTTTAAATGAGTAGCTAAATTTCCTAGTCTAAAGGCTAGGGGAGCCATGCAAAATCAAATATATAACATCTTTAAATAGGTTGATAATAATATTGTTCAGTTGTTTCCATCACATGTTTGCATTGTTACGTTTAATCTTTGGTTATCGGCCGTAATCGTAGATTAAGTTTGTTCATTCGTTCCAAAGTCAAGAGGCACGGAATTGAATTAGACTAAGCATGTATGGTAGAACGACCTAGTCATGGACGAGAGTTTCTCTAGGACCCGGTCTATGGTTGATACTAATGCCGTAAGGTGGGTATCTCTAAGCCTAAACAATTGACAAAATTATTAGTACCGAACTTATCATAATCATATGTTTACCTTTGCATGTGTGACCCGAACCCTTTAGACTCCCTTTTAATTATATAATTTACATCATAATTTTTATTAATCATCAAACAAACCAATCAAATCAAAATCAAAATCGACCTTGATAAGAATCTACCCATAGCAATTCACGACGTAATTCCCGTTTCCTTGTGTTCGACCCCTATTGCTACATTAATTTGTGTCTAGGGAAATTATCTTTGCATAGGTACACGATAAGCCTATCAAAGGTCTCACTAAGGCACTGATGAGCTAAACGCTAGCCCAGGCACCAAATCGGCTCGATCGTCGTCTCGAGGTACAAGCGCTGGCAACTGCGAGGTCGCAGACGCTCCCTAGCAACAGCCAGTACGCCTGTGTAGTGCTCTCAAGGCCACCCGACGAACTGCACTCAAGGCAACGCTAATCAACTAACTGGGGGCTTTCTAAGCTACCTAGTCATCCTATCTCTATCCTTTTCTACAAAACAAAAGAGATAAGAAGCAGCGACTTACATCACCAACCATGAGGGCGTTCACTCGACGCCTACAGTCCTCGTAAGTCGACTTCTTCCGAGCCACCGTCCAACCCCTCACGGCGGGGTAAACCGAAGGCACATCACTCAAAAATTGCCAGAACTCAAAAACTGCAAAATGCTCGTACCTCCAAGATGAGGCCGGGACCAACCAAAGAGGGAGAACTCCTATCCCCCATCACCTCTGGACGAACCGCAACGTGCAAGTAACCGGTAAAGCTCGCCAAAGCCGGCGTCACCCAGTCGTACTGACCTAAGGCGTCTAGGTCAGAAAGCAGAGGAAGTACCTTGGTTGGCAAGCGCTCGCCCTTGTCACCAAAGTACGTGGTACCCAAGAAGTACAACAACCACAACCGCGCCTCCTCCGCGTCAGCTCTAGCCTCAGCCTCCGGACTCGCTAACGACGCTGGAACAAAGCCAGCCGCTCTCCCCCTGAAGTGGAACCTCACAAATGAGTTCTCTATCAGGAAAGGAGTGATGTCAGTCGGCATCGGCGGAACATTGCCGATCAAAACCCTGACCACGGCGGAAGACACTCTCTCCGCCGTCTCCGGGAACTCAATAGACGTCTCGCCATGGGGAAGGCCCGATATCATGGCAAAGTCCTCCAAGGTGACACCGACCTCCACAAACTCCATGTGGAACGACGACGTCGTGTCCCAGTAACGGTCCAACATGGCACGAATCAAACACAGGTTCGACCTAATCGTGGCCCTGTGAATCTCGCGTCAGGCAGCCACCAACGGCCCCATAGCCGACCTCTCTATCAACGCCCTCATACCGGCCCGGAGAACGAAGTAGAAACCCATTCTAGTCGAGAAGCCTGAGAAAGTCCTCATGGTAGCAATCTCCTGAAATTGGGAAACAAACAACATCAGAACACCTATTCAGGTATGAAAAAAAAAAGACAAAAAACAGCAAGAAAAGACAGCAGACTCACCAAGCCCTTGTGTGCAGGGTAAGATATATGAGTGTCTAGCCGCAATAATAACTGGCTACCGTCAAAGCCATCGGCCCAAGCAGGCGCCGCCCGCAGGTTCACCCCCGTGGGGCTGTAAACCGTTTAGCCTCCCAGTTCTAGACGAAGACGTCTTCCGCCTCCGTCTCCACTCTCCGTTTCTTCGCCCCGCGAGACTCAACGGGACGAGGAGGAGGCCTCTCAATGACCCTCGCGACATTCTAAAGCCTCTGTCTAGGGATCCGAGGACCCCTCCTCACAGTGCAAACCCTCCTCCCAGAGGTACCGGCCTCAGACCCAGTCTGAGCCCTCCCATGTAACAACCACGGTAAAATAAGAATATAAATTAAGTTTAAGGTGGCGGAAACACCCTGACACCATGGTAGCTACTAATTAAAATTGAGTTCTCAAATGGAGATACAAGGTCTACGGGGAATAAATACCCCTATATCCGAAATGAAATAAAGTCTAAAAACAAGAGTCAAATAAAAACTAATAGAGTGCGCTAAAACAAAGGCGCTCTCGCTAGCTCACTCGATGCAACCCCAGCAAATAATAATAAGCAACCATCAACCACCTGTCAGTCATAAGAATGACAGCCACAGTCAATGGGGAGTAACTCGGACGTCCTCCCAGCCATATTACATCATGATAAAGCAATCAAGTAGTTAAGACAGATCAATACTATGTAAATAACTTACCAATAACATATTATACAATTAAAATTATAAGCTCATTATTAATTAATCACACTTTAAACTAAATAAGCCAAATGACTCATTTACTAAACGTAAACTTATTAAACCAAACATATTAAATCAGTAACCACTCAGTAAGGCGAAACATCAAGGCAACCCATCACTGTTACCCTATCCCGATGATAGGACTACGATAAATATACGGTCCTAGTCTAAGTATGGCCACACTCTCGGAATAACATACCCCGATTCAATAATCACCAAGCCTATAAACAACCGGGCTAATGACCTCATAGACTCCATATTAGCCTATAAACAACGGGGCTAAATGGATGACTCCAACTTGCCTAGACTGCCTATACACACAGCTACTAGGATACAAGTGAAGCGGATAAATTAAGACGATTCATAATTACTCGAGCTAGTTAACTAACTAATATGAGGCAAATATTATGAGGGTTGTGAGTACGAAACTGCAACACTGACATCAATTCAACGTAGCAAAATAATTGACAGAAAAGTACGAGCACAATACCACCATCAATATACTTAACAATAACAAAAACGATGAGAGGCATTCTATTCATTTGTTCATGACTAATCACCAGCTAGTTACGTAACTTTTCATGCCACCACTCTTTTGATGATTTTAATAATAAGCAAGTAATTCAACACTGATACATAATGATTTATTATAAACATACTACTACTAGTTATAAAATTTAGGAGTCCGGCCTACTTCTCGTAATTGTGTAACATCAATAATTCATTATGAAACCCAAAACCACCATGACCTATTAATAATTACAAACCTTAATATTACGTACAAAATTAGATGAACTTAGCTATAGTCTGATTCGTATTACTATGCAACCTAAGCACAATTATAGAACATTAACGTCTTTGCACATAAGAAATCAGAGACTGACAATGAAACAAAGCAAGTCCAGAGATGCAACATTTAGAAGTGCAAGGGACAAAGTAACAAATTGCTAGTTTGATCAACCTAAATTCAGATTTACATACAACAAATATATCATACATTGGTATTGACCAAAGAACCAAAACATATGCAGAAAATCAAACCGGCTTAATAAACAAGTTCACAATAACGCGACGTAATACCGAGGACAGTCGTCTACGTTACCTTAGCGCTTAATCTTCAATGGAATCGTCAAGAGTCGGCGTCCGGGTCGTCCGAATTTGAACCTATGTCGAAATCGAAACGGGAACGGCGTCATACATACACGTTTTAAAGCTAATAGGAAACGTAAAATAAGAACTAAACTGGAATGAAATTGGTGCGACAGTGAAGCTTACCGCGAGATGAAGAGAATAGCGCAAGAATTACTGAAAACCGTTAAGAAATGAGAGGAAACGAAACTGCCGAAAATGGGAGTTCGATAAGCAAGAATAACGAAGAAGTAGAAGAGGATTGGTTTGCGGAAATAATGACTTTGCTTGATAAAAAACTCCCGATTATATATTTTTTTAACCCTAAGAATACGAGAGATATCCATTAACCTAGGACAAAAGTGGGCTTGTTATTGTAATTGTCCACTTGATAAAGATATGCGGTCAATCCGTTACGGTTCTTTATGAAGCCTAGAGATGAAACTCCGTCTCCAGACGGTCTAACACTACACAAAATAACGCGGTCTATTTAAAATAAATGCGTATTTCGTTATTAAAATATGAGTTCAAAATAGTTAATAAATATATTATAAAAATAAACTAACATTTCAAATAAATACGAATTATAAAAAGATGTAATATCATATTAAATAAATACGTCGGCTTATAAAATATATAAAATCATTTAATACAATTTTAAACTCGCCATTAACTAATATTATGGCAGAAAAAAGCGGGTGTTACAGTCTCCCCTACTTCTAAAAAGTTTCGCCCTCGAAACTTAACACGAGAAAACGAAGTTAAATATGTGAAAGAAAGAAAGGATTGTAACACTCCACGGTAATTTAAGATCTCCATTGATAGGCTTAAATGACTAGTGCTTAAAGGGAATGAATGTACTACTCATATCAACAAAGTGCACTTTATTTTATGGTCATCCATGCGAAAGAACTCCAAAGTTAAGCGTGCTTGACTGGGAGTAGTCTTAGGATGGGTGACCTCCTGGGAAGTTTCCTGGGATGCGCATGAGTGAGGACAAAATGCACTATAAAGGACACGTGTTGATTTGTGGGCCATGTACACAGCCTGGTGAGCTATCATAAGTAACCGCTCCCGACCCGGTTTGGGCCCGGGTGTTACAATTGGTATCAGAGCAACTCTGCGACCGTGTGGTGATGGGAGGCAGTTATTATACGCTCTTGGAGGCAGTTGATATACGCTCCATTGTGATCACCCACCTAGCGGGGGAGGATTCTGGGTTAGCGGTTATGCTCCCAGGCGCAACGAGGACGTTGCGTTCCTAAAGTGGGGGGTGATTGTAACACCCCACGGTAATTGAAGAGATCCAGTGATAGGCTTAAATGACTAGTGCTTAAAGGGATTGAATGTACTACTCATATCAACAAAGTGCACTTTATTTTATGGTCATCCATGAGAAAGAACTCCGAAGTTAAGTGTGCTTGGCTGGGAGTAGTTTTAGGATAGGTAACCTCCTGGGAAGGTTCCCGGGATGCGCATGAGTGAGGACAAAATGCACTATAAAGGACACGTGTTGATTTGTGGGCCATGTACACAGCCTGGTGAGCTATCATAAGTAACCGCTCCCGACCCGGTTTGGACCGGGGTGTTACATCCCACCACCAACAGCCTCAACAACGGGCTCCTCCCGAACCCCCGTGGCTCCCTTAGCACCAACATCCCCAATAACGGCCTCCTCACGAGCCTCCGTAGCTCCCTCGGCTCTAACAGCCTCCTGAGTGGGCTCCTCCTCGGAAGCGTCCTCTACCACCACCTCGGGCACACTCGCCGCAGTACTAACCTGCCCAGTCCCAAACAAGGCCTCGAAAGCCTCAGCAACGGACCCAGTGGGCCTAGAATACTCACCTGTAATCAGGAGAAAACAAAAACGTCAGCCGAAATTTCGGCATTACGACGGCATAAAATGGACAAAATCCAAAAACAACCCATCTGCAAATGAAAAACAAAACAAGGGCAAACCCGCCCAAACCCATCCAACAAAAACACTTCACAAAATCGCACAAAAAACGACTCGCCTTTTTTTTTAAGCAAAAGACGAGTCAAAACAACGACAAAAACACAAAAATCACCCAACACCTCGAGGCCCACACAAGGCCCGCAAAATAAACAACAAAAATTCCCGACACAACTGGGTATTTTTCACAGCTCAAAAAAAGCAATTTTACGCCAATTCGGGCACAAACAGGTCAAAAATTCAAAATACAACCACTACAAAACAACGTGACTTAGTCAAGTCTCAATGTGACCTAAACTACCGTTAAGGTCCATTTCAAGACAAACCGGCTCAGTTCGAGCCTAAACAGACGCTTAGTTTGGCAGCATAAGACCGTCTCACAAAGGCAAAAATTGAACTTTGCCCACAATGCCCAACGAAGGTTCAATATAGCAAAGACGGTCTTCCCCGACTACAATGCAACCTAGTGGGGCACACAACTCAACCAAACAAACACTGCATTGTGAAACAAGACGAATTTCTGTCTCATTCACGTTTTTCGAGCCTAGGGAGGGGAACGGGGACCAAAATGCAAATTAAAAGCACCCCTACACTCCTAAACAGGTTTCTAACCAAATGCAATCACCAATTTCACCCAGAAATGGGCTAAACAAAAACGCCCAAATCAATTTTTCGAAGGGTTAGGGTTTCGCCCTAATTCAATCAACAAAAAGAGAAACAAATTCAAATGTATTCAAGAGGATTAATATACCTTGAGATGACATGATGTTTGTAGCACGAGAGCAAGCAAGAAACGCGACCCAAAAATGGCGATTTTGTGGAAATGTCGTGGTTTTAGGGAAGAAGATGAAGGAAATGAGAAGCTTAGGCTTCTAGCATCTTTTTACAGAAAAAAGGGGAGCCTCGTTCCCTCGCAGGAAAGCTCGCGCCTCTTTGAGGTATTCCCTGCCCTTTCAGCAAAGCTTCACTTGTACAATTAAGACAATTGGCATCACCATAGTGGCATCGGTTCTAGAAAAGACCAATGCCAATAGTACTTTAAATAGATAATGGCATCGGTTGCATCTAAGGAACCGATGTCAATATTGTTTTTGGATAATTGACATCGGTTGTAAGTATACAACCAATAACAATTTAACAATATTGCCATCGGTCATAAAGTTTGAACCGATGTCAATTACTTTATAGTGATTAAAAAACCCTAATCACCCCACTGTTAGATCTCGCTAACTTCCCCAAACATTCACACTTACTCCGATGCGCGACATGACAACTATCACCGTTCTCCGCTACTCGCCTCGACAACCACCACACGACGACGACCACAACCACACGACGCCTCCTTTAAAAAATGAACCACGTGGCTTTCTCTTCTTTTTTTGTGGTAAATCATCTGAGTTTTCTTTACTTTCCTTATATTATTTGCTTTCTCTTCTCTTTTTTGTTACTAATTCTTCTAATTGCTTACGTCTTTTATTTGTTTTCCTGTTGTAGGCAATAAAATTTTATTTAAATGTCGAAAATACAGAAATTAATTAATTTGAGTTAATAGTAAACAAATTACTCAATTTAATTATTTTTATCCCTTTTAAATTAAATTTGGGTCATTTTGAGTTATTTGGGTCCAAACAAAAGTCAATTTGGGCCAACTTTGCAAACAAGCCGAAAACGGGACTAATGGCCCAAAGTCCGCAAAAAAGCCCAACTATTCTCTATAAATAGAGGCAAAGTTCATTTCATTCGAGGAGATAGAAAAACTCGAAGAAAAGAAAAGCTCTGGAATTCTCTCTGAAAATCTCGTGAAATTCAACGTAAGCAGTCAACAAGCACAACAAATTTATGCCGCCTGCGCAAGAAAACTCAAACATTCAAACTCGAATATTCAAACATTCAAACTCGAATATTCAAACATTCAAACATTCAAGAGAGACTCAAGTCGTTCGACCCTCTCAAGAATACAAGTCAACGTCGCGCGTAAAGTGCATACGCCCTCTACACGCGCACCCCCTGCAAAATGCACGCGCACCCCCTACGTGGATCGTGCACGCGTACCCTGTTTGTTTAGTTAGAATCAGAGGATTATTAGAGATTTTACACGAACTTTTCTGAAATTAATAAAAACTCATTTTGTTTCCTTGTTTTGTATTTCAGTTATCGCAATACAAAATTTTTCGTTATAAATTTGGTGAACCCGACGTGAAATTCTCTACCTCTCATCTCTACTACTTTACAAGCCAAGTCTACTTAAAAAGGATGTCTACCAAGCAGGACACGTCACCTGACGCTTCCAAGAAGACCTACGCAGCTATCCTGTAAGGCACTCCCACTGCTGCTACCTTGCCAGCTGTGCAATCAGTTGGCATCTGCACTAGAGGAATGGCAAAGAAAGTTGCTATCAACGCTGCTGCTACTAGCCTACGCTCTGCACATATCCCTACCAGGCCACGCAAGATCTCTGTTGCCTCCATAGCTGCTGCTGCTACAGCTATCCTTGCTTCCTCTACTCCTTCGCGTGAAGAGACTCAAACTTCTAAGGTCGACAAAAATGCTTCCCCTTGCAAACCTAGGGCGTCACCAAAAAAGAAGGATGCCTCCACTCCTATCAGCGCTTCTGTCATGGTGATTGATGGTTCTACACTTGAGGAGCAAGTCCAAAGCATGAATAAGCTCCTTGAAAAGATGATAAAGAAGAATGAAGAAAAGAACAAGAGGATTGATGACCTTCAAAAGGAGGTGGTGGAGCTTCGCGAGAAAAAGGTCTCAAGCGAGCACACTGACTCTGACAAGGATGATGATACTGATAAGGACGATGACAAAGATGATACTGGAAAGACTTCTGGCAATGAAATTGGCGCTTTAACTGAAGAGAAGCTCCAGGAGTTGATAGATAAGACAATTAAAAGTCAGCTAGGTGAAAGTTCGACAAGCAGTGGACGCTACATCAAGCCTTACACTAAGAGGATTGACAGTCTGCGCATGCCTCTTGGTTATCAGCCTCCAAAGTTTCAACAGTTCGACGGGAAGGGAAATCCAAAACAACACATCACCCACTTCATCGAGACATGCAACAGTGCTGGAACTAATGGTGATCGTCTAGTCAAGCAGTTCGTACGTTCTCTTAAAGGAATTGCTTTTGATTGGTACACAGACTTGGACTCTGAGTCAATTGACAGTTGGGGTCGCATGGAAGACGAATTTCTTAACAGGTTCTACAGCACTAGGCATATTGTCAGCATGAGTGAACTAACAAACACAACACAGTGGGAGGATGAACCTGTCATCGACTATATCGATCGATGGCGTGCATTGAGTCTGCAATGCAAAGATCGCTTGAGTGAATCCTCAGCAGTGGAAACGTGCATTAACGGGATGATCTGGGATATTCTTTATATAATGAAAGGAATCAAGTCAAAAAGCTTTCCAGAATTGGCAACCCTCGCTCACGACATGGAAATTACAATCAAAGGGCGTGGCAAAACTCGATCAACCCCTTCTAAGGCACCAAGTGAAAATAAGGAGTTCAGAAAGACAGATAAGAGCTTCAAGTCGATAGGAAAGGAGGCAATGGTCGTTGAAACCAGCGGCTCGCCCGTCAAGATCTCATCAAAGCCTAAGTATGAAAAGAAGAAGGAACCATATACTTACAATCGGCAGGACAAGCCCAGGTTAAAAGAGTTACAAGCTAAGAAGTACCCTTTCCCAGACTCTGACCTATCCGGAATGTTAGATGACCTTCTGGAGAAAAAGGTTATACAACTGCCAGAGTCCAAGAGTTCTGATCAGGCTAACAAGACAAGTGATCCCAACTATTGTCGCTATCACAGACTGGTAATTCATCCCCTTGAAAAGTGTATAACACCGAAAGAGAAAATTATGCAGCTCTCCAGAGACGGAAAGATTATCCTTGACTTGGATGAAACAGTAGCTACAAATCAAACTACTGCAGTATTAGAGCAGAATGAGGAACATGAGGAGCCAACGATGCATCGTGGGTGGGATGTATGCATCTTGCAATTCGGGAGCCTTGAACCTGTTGCTATATGGTTTCAAAAGCCATCTTCATCGATATCCTCCAAAGTAGGATTAGGTCCTCAAGATGAAAAGAATGTAGATGATGATGACGAAGGGTGGACCTTAGTCACTCGCAAGAAGACAAAGTCGTTGAGTCATATTGCTCTAGAAGAATTCATTCCAAGAGATTTCTTGAACAATGTTACCGTATGTACCATTTCTGCAGTAGGCCATGATGATAAAGAAAAAGTAAAGGAAAACGAAGCAGATGATGTGGTACCATCACAACAATTGCAATCTTACCCTCAAAAGGAAAATGAAGTTGTAAAGGCTCTCAACGCCCTTCCTGCAAATATGGGGTGGAGGCAAATATTTCACCTGCCAAAAGAGAAGCGTCAGAAAATACTCCAAGGACTTGATAAACCAGAACTATACGCTGGCAAGATGAAAGATGTAGGAGAGTTTGCAGAGCAGTCAACACAATGTGTCTCCTGCAATGCAGCCTTAACCTTTTCAAATGAAGATCTGCTTCTTTGTTCCAAGCCTCACAATAGGCCGCTTTATATGTCAGGCTACATTCGAGGACAAAAAGTCAACAAAATCTTAATAGATGGAGGCTCAGGAGTAAACCTCATGCCAAAAGCAACCATGAAAGAGCTAGGCATCACAGTTGATGAACTTTCCAGCAGCCGAATAGTTATTCACGTTTTCAACTTAAATGGAGAGCGGGCTATCGGCATGATTCGTGTAAACCTTAGCATGGGTGACTTGTCATCTGAAACACTCTTCCATGTCATCGAGGCCAAGACATCATTCAAGTTATTATTAGGTCGACCATGGAAACATAAAAATGGAGTTGTTGCATCAACCCTCCATCAATGCTTGAAGTATTATCGCGGCGGTGAAAGGAAGATAAATGGAGACGCCAAGCCTTTCACTAAGGCTGACTCTTTTTTCGCTGACGCAAAGTTCTTTGAAGAAAATGGTACTTCTAGTGAGTTCATGCCAACTACCATTTCTTCAACTGGAAAAGGAGGTAAGCTGAAAGAGAATACCAAAGAAGATGTTGTTACGAGTGATATTAAAGAAAATGATAAGCAAGATATAGACAACGCTAGTAAAGCATCTACTCCCGTTATATCACCCAATAAGCAAGAAATGCCACATAATTCTACCTCGCCAGTATTGCGGTATATTCCCAAGTCTCACCGCAAAGAAGGAGATAGTCCTTTTGCAGAATGTCTAACAAATAGAGATCTTAAAGACAAAAGTAAACCAAACCCAATGATCAAGCAAGAATGGAAGGCGAAAGTCACCACACCTCTTCCAAGTTCAAACTAAATGAAAGTTATGAGACCTCCTCCAGTCGGTTTCGTCTGTTCATCAAACCAATCATTAAGCGATCAGAATATGGGAATATTTGATTCCAACGCATATAAGCAACTGGCAAAGGCAGGTTACGACTTTACAAAACCAACTCCACTTGTGAAAATTGTAGAAGTTGAACCATATGGGCTTAACAAAACGCAACAGGAGTTGCTCAAGCAAGAAGGAAGTTTTATAGAGACTAAAGCGGGGCTTGGTTATAATTTTCCCACACCCGTGAAGATCAGTGCTCGTAGGAACAGAACTACTACATCTTCACAACATATCACAGTGGAAGAGGCTGAGGAGAATGAAGCAGAAGACATTAAAACACTATCAACATCTTCAGTCTTCGACATGATAAGTCTACCTGCACAGAGAGCCCGTCCTTCTGTATTCGACAGGCTGGGGAGACCGAGTCCTACAACAAATCGTCCTTCTGTCTTCACTCGACTGGATAAACGAGGAACAAATGAAGTTAAGTCGTCAACCCTTCCGCCATGTACAAGCAAGAAGGGTGCATTAAGTAATCGTTTGGGTGTTCATTCAAACACGGTCTTCACTCGTTTAGGAGCCTCCAATAATGATAATGGTAAGACTCTTATGTGCTCAACTTCTGTGGAAGAAAATGATAAAGAAGTAAATATAAGTGATGACTTGAGAAGCGCAATACCCTCTCGCATGAAGCGTTTGCAAGTGGTGGACATCATCCAGCATGAACCACTAAAAGCACGAAGACGAGTATTAGTTCTCACCGGTTTATCCTCAAACAATGTTAAAGAGTCTAAACCTCCATCTTCACACTCCCATGATGCAAAAGACTTAGAAATTGTGACTTCTTATCATATCACTGCAGAAGAGATACCTGATGACAGCGAAGAGGTAGAGGCTGACAAGGCACCTGAAACACTTGAAGACGAGGTACAATCAACCGTAGATGATTTAAAAGAACTAAACCTAGGAACTGATGAAGATCCTCATCCAATCTATGTCAGTGCTCTGTTGACTAATGAGGAAGAAGAGGAATACTACAAATTGTTGGTTGAGTACAAGGACGTCTTCGCTTGGAGCTACAAGGAAATGCCTGGACTAAACCCAAAAATTGCAGTTCATTGATTGGCAATCAGAAAAGGAATCAGTCCTAGAAAGCAATCTCAACGTCGCTTTAGGACAGAGCTTATACCTGAAATTGAAAAAGAGGTTAACAAACTCATTGAGGCTGGATTTATCCGTGAAGTCAGATATCCTACCTGGATAGCCAACATTGTTCCAGTTAGAAAGAAAAATGGGCAACTACGTGTATGCGTCGACTTCAGAGATCTTAATGATGCATGTCCAAAGGACGACTTCCCTTTGCCAGTTACGGAGTTGATGATCGATGCAACTACTGGCCACGAAGCACTCTCGTTCATGGATTGCACTGCTGGATACAATCAAATACAAATGGCACCTGAAGATCAAGAAGCAACGGCATTTCGCACACCAAAAGGGATATTATGCTACACAGTCATGCCGTTTGGACTCAAAAATGCCGGGGCCACATATCAGCGAGCAATGCAAAAAAACGTTGATGACATGTTGCATAAAACGATAGATTTTTATGTTGACGACGTGGTTGTCAAATCAAAGAAAAGAAAAGACCATGTTAAAGACCTTCGGACCATCTTTGAGAGACTTAGAAAATGTCAATTCAAGATGAACCCACTCAAGTGTGCATTCGGCATCACATCTGGGAAGTTCTTGGGGTTCGTGGTAAGGCATAGAGGCATTGAAATTGACCAGACAAAAATCAAAGTTATCAACGAAATGCCAGAACCAAAGACATTGAAGGAGCTGCGCGGGTTGCAGGGACGTTTGGCATACATTCGAAGGTTCATCTCTAACCTAGCAGGACGTTGTCAGCCGTTAGGTCATCTCATGAAAAAGGATGCTCCATTTCAGTGGGATGAAAAATGTAAACATGCTTTTGATAGCATAAAAAAGTACCTAGCTAGTGCACCAATGTTAGGGGCACCGATTCCAGGAAAACCGCTCACTCTATATATCGCCGCACAAGAACGTTCGCTGGGGGCAATGTGTGCTCAAGAAATTGAGGACCGCAAGGAGAGGGCACTCTACTACTTGAGTCGTACCTTGGTTGGAGCTGAATTAAATTACTCGCCTATAGAGAAGATATGTCTTGCTTTGGTGTTCGCCATCCAGAAGTTGAGGTACTACATGCAGGCGCATACCATACACGTGGTCTCAAAAGCTGATCCAATCTAGTACATACTCTCAAGACCAGTCTTATCCGGAAGGCTTGCGAAATGGGCAGTGTTATATAAACAGTATGACTTAGTGTTTGTGTCTCAAAAAGCAGTAAAAGGTCAGGTTATTGCAGATTTCTTCGCTGATCATCCAGTCCCGACAGAGTGGGAACTTTCAGACGAACTACCAGGAGAATAAATATTTTACGTGGACATTTTACCTCCATGGCAAATGTACTTCGACGGGGCTGTAAGGCGAGACGGAGCTGGAGCAGGAGTTGTGTTCATATCTCCGCAAAACCATATAATGCCATACTCATTTACACTCACACAGTTTTGCTTAAATAACATAGCGGAATACCAAGCTTTGATATTAGGTCTTCAAATGGCAATTGAAATAGGCGTAAGGGACATGGATATTTACGGAGACTCACAATGGTGATCAGCCAAGTCCTCGATGAGTATGAAGTAAGAAAGGAAAACTTGATTCCCTACCATCGACGGGCGTTGCAGCTGCTTAATCAACTTGACTCCATCAATATTGGTCATGTACCGAGGAGTGCCAACAAGTTGGCTGACGCACTTGCTAACCTTGCAGCCACTTTGACACTGGGGCAGAAGAATCTATGCGAGTGCCAATCTACAATCGCTGGGCAATATATTTGCTTGAAAGAATAGAAGATATAGATACAACAAACATGATTTGCGTCTACACGGCTGATGAAGATGACTGGCGCCAGCCTATCAACAATTTCTTTGACCACCAAAAATTACCTGATGATCCCAGGCACAAGGTAGAGGTATGCCGACGTGCTCCAAAATTCCTTCATTATAAAGGGACCCTCTACAGACGCTCTTTCTTAGGACACTGGTTGAGGTGTCTAAATAAATATGAAGCTACTGAAGAAATGCACGAAGCTCACTCTGGCATTTGTGGCGCTCACCAATCTGGACCTAAACTTTATGATCGTGTAAAGAGAATGGGGTATTACTGGCCAACCATTGTTCAAGACTGCATGGACTTCGCGAAAAAGTGTCAACCCTTTCAGTTCTACGCAAACTTCATACACCAGCCGCCAGAGCTGTTACACCCGGCTGTATCTTCATGACCCTTTGAAGCTTGGGGACTCGACATTGTGGAACTTCAAACTCCGAAAGCCTCGAATGGACACAAGTATATTCTCGCTGGTACTGACTATTTCTCAAAATGGACAGAAGCCATCACATTACGGGAAGTCAAGAAGGAAAATGTTGTGAATTTCATCCGAACTCAAATAATATATAGATATGATGTACCACAACGTATCATAACTGATAATGGGAAACAGTTCGATAACCATCTAATGACAAGTTTAGGAGAGAAGTTCAAATTCAGACAGTATAAGTCATCGATGTACAACGCTCCTGCAAATGGTTTGGCTGAAGGCTTCAATAAAACCCTTTGCAACTTATTGAGAAAAGTAGTAGCAAAATCAAAGCAAGATTAGCATGAAAGAATTGGCGAGGCATTGTGGGCCTATCGCACCACATACAAAACTCCTACTCAAGCAACCCCGTATACGTTGGTGTATGGAGTAGAGGTTGTGGTGCCATTAGAAATGCAGATCCGATCCTTACGCATTGCTATTCAAGAGGAACTTACAGAAGATGAAAATGACAAGTTACGTTTAGCAGAGTTGGAGGCACTCGATGAAAAAAGATTAGAGGCCCAACAGAAGCTCCAATGTTATCAAGCAAGGTTGTCGCGAGCATTCAACAAAAAAGCACGTCCTCGTTCTTTACAAGTAGGAGACCTAGTCCTTGCAATACGAAGACCAATTATCACCTCTCACAAGCCGGTTGGTAAATTCACCTCTAAGTGGGATGGCCCGTATGTGGTACAAGAAGTTTACACGAATGGCGCATACAAGATTGCGGATGAAGACGGTGTGCTCATAGGCCCAATAAATGGGAAATTTCTCAAACGTTACTACTCTTGAAACAACACCATGCTCCTAAGCAAGAGTGTAAACTGCAAGCCATGCTCCTAAGCAAGAGTCTAAACTGCAAGCCTCTATGAACTACGTCGGCTTGATCTTGTGAAGTACTGTTTCTACTTTGCAAATACGTAGGAAACTTGGGTGAACATGTCGCCTGAGTGCAGCCACGAAAAAAATGTGTATCATACCTAAAAAAAAAAAAAAAAAAAAAAAACCAAAAAAAAAACCAAAAAAAAAAAATTGAACTACATCGGCTTGATCTTGCGAGTTGTCATACTTGTCACCTTGCAAGTACGTAGGCAGCTCGAGTGCAGCCACCCCTCCAAACAAACATCGTTTCCCATTACACTACTATGTAGGCCTTCTTGAATCATCTTTGAAAGACTCCAATACACTTCGTGAAGCATTTCTCTTTGAGAGGCTTGAATCAATGCTTGAATCATCTTCAGTCTTCAAATATTTACACACTTCAAGATGCATCCTCTTCAAGAATCTTCCATCCTTTTTAAGAATCTTCAATTAATATAATACTCCTTCAAGTAATCTCCAAACCTTCGCAGCCATAATAACTCATATGATAACCAAAATGAACCCGTGGCGTGGTAGTTCATATGAGATATGAAATAACATGCTTGTCGTCATCTCCAACGGTTGATGGGTTCACTCCATGGTCGCTCACATGTTAACCGAAATGACCCAGCGGGTTCATTGCATGGTAGCTCATGTGAGAATCAAAATCGGGTCTCCACAGAAATCTTCAATGCTTCAATGCTTTGAAAGCTCAGCATCATGGCCTCACATGTTAACCGAAATGACCTAGCGGGTTCATTGCATGGTAGCTCACGTGAGAATTGAAATCAGCTCTCTAGATTAATCTTTAATGCTTGACAATTCGGTGCACTGCATCATGGGCTCACATGTTAACCGAAATGACCCATCGGGTTCATTGCATGGTAGCTCACGTGAGAATCGAAATTAGCTCTCCACAAAAATCTTCAACGCTTCACAACTCGGTGCTCTGCATGATGGGCTCACATGATAACCGAAATGACCCAGCGGGTTCATTGCATGGTAGCTCATGTAAGAATTGAAATGACTCATCCGAAAAAAATCTTCATCTATTGAAATGTCAGGTTCAACACGCGGTAAAAAAAAGAAAGAGCTTCCTAAAATTCCGGAACACATGGACACATAGACTTGGAATGCTCTGGCCTAGCTAGAATAATAAAGCCTCCACCTTCGACGGTTCGGTTCAAACGTCACTCCAAAGTGTCAAAAGCAGCTACACTATTATTCAAAGGGCTTAACAAGCTTCGGGTCTTCATAACTTTTGAGTATCTTCAGGCTTCAAATCCTCAAGCTCCATTATTCCTATAAATAATTTCAGCGTGTTCGAGTCTTCATAGGATCTTCAAGGGGCTTCGGTCTTTGTAAGCCTCCACGGAAAATCTTTAATTGTCTTCAAATCCTCGTCAAAGGTTCAACACAGCTTTGAGCTTTGAGATTTACAAAAGCAACGAGCAGCTTGATTGGTCTTTAAATAGTCTTTGAGAAATTTCGATATTTTCCGAGATGCTCGAATGGTCGTGCAGTCTTAAAGAAATTCCAATGGTCTTCAGATCTTCAAGAAGCTCCAACAAACTTCAAATAGTGCGCAAGGAGCTTAATAAGTTTTCTACTGCCATTGAGAAGTACGATGAATGTTGATAGTACTTGAAAAACTTGAACATTCTTTGCGACGGTCTCATCATATCCCAGGCATCTTCATAGATTCGAGGTGCTCCTCAAACTACCGGTCCCTTAAAAAAAAAAAAAAAACTGTCAGTTTTTGTGACGAAGAAGATTTCCACATACACCTAGACCTGTACCAAATTAACAAAGAAAAAGTCAAAGTTAGCCATGAACAAATTTATGAACACATATCAGCTAATTGATGAAATCTAAGGTAAAACAAATTTAGCACATTGTTACATTATTCTACTACCGCGACAAGCAAACACCAGGTCAAATTGTCCAAGCGTGACGATGATCGAATTTGTTCAAGCATGACAATGATCGAGTGGAGGAGTCCCTGACCATAGCGGGCACCTCTCGCTCATAAATAAAAACAGGAGCAAATAATCATCAACTTTGAACCGATATAAGGAAAAGACGGTAGCTCTTGAAGTTTGAATGTATTCCATCCTCCTGTTCTTTAAAAAATTTTGTGGTGAGGAAGTTGGAGCAGCCTGCACGGCTCCGAATCCAAGTGTGCAATTGCAATCCATAAACATCAATGAAGCCCGGATCTTAACTTTGTTCAAAAAAAAAGATTAGAGATTCACGATCACGATACTGAAACCTTCGTTTGAATTAATCGTCGCAAGCTCAATACTCAGGCAATGGTCGTAGCTCTACATCAAAATGAACTCAAATATGAGATCAATAATGCAAGTTTTGTGGTTAAAAGTCCAGTTTAAGCAGCAATATAATATATATATATATATATATATATATATATATATATATATATATATGTGTGTGTGTGTGTGTGTGTGTAAAATTACTTCAAAAAAACTTGTTGTTAGGATTGAGGATTAATATTAGCTGTCAGATCTAATAAATCCAACATCCATGATTTAGTGCGGATAAGTAAGGGTAATATGGTAATTTTGCGGACTCGTATATATACTCCTTATTCCATCGAAACAAACCTAATTCATTCATTTTCACCCAAAGCCTTTCTCTCTCTACCTTCAATCATCTCAACGCAATCCCTAATTTTCCTGTTTTCGTGATTATTTTGTTTCGAATTCAATCTCAGCTCAATCATTTGTCATTCTTCTATTTCTTATCAACGATCATACTATTTCAATCGAAATCGCGATGTCAGGTACATCTACTTTATCTTTAGTTTTTAATTTCAGTTTTATTTTCATGTGATTGTTGTTTCGCTACATATATTTGCAATTACTAGTCATCTTACTGCGTTTGTTATGATTTTGTAGCTACTCATCGTGATTTCAATGCTTTGTATCTCTTTTTCCTAAATTAGGTTTAATTTGTGAGGACTTCATATGATTTATTTGTCTTTTTTCTCATACATCTAGGTTAATTTAATTCGAACAAGTTACGAATTTGTTATATATTCAATAATTTTTTTGTTCAACTCACCTGTTGTTATGATTTTTTTGTTCTCGATTTATACTTTTGATGAGATTGATTCATAGTCTTGTTATTTGATTGCGATTTTAAATTATTTCACTTTGTTCGAGTTTTGTTGTCATGTAAACCTAATTTACATGTGTAGTATCTTGTTTCAAATCTTGTTAAATTTGTGTCAGATTGATTTACATCTGTTTTACATTGTTACTCTTTACTGTTAGCTAGTAGTAGTATACATTTCGCCGATTTAGGTTCTAAATTGTTTGACATCTTATAAATATCACGTATTTGCTGCTAAAGTATCCAGTGTGATATTGTTTAGCAGACTATGTGATATTGTTTAGCAGACTGTGTGATATTGTTTTATTACATCCCTGTTACTTTGATTGTCAGAAATCAATTACTACTTGTTTGTTTACATTGTATTTTTTTGTGCTATTTTTTGTCAGATCGTGAAAGTTGATTAGCTTTGAGCGGCCTATTGGATAGAGATATGACTTGGTCCAAATTGGCCTAAAAAACTTTGGGCTTAAGGCTTAATTTACCTGCCAAATGAGTCTCCAAGTTTGGTGTATGTTTGGTTTTGGTATAGATTTGATGTTGAGTTGTCATCATATGTTTATGATTTACATTCTGCTTGTTTATTGAGTTGCGGTATTTTGTTTGACCATCACCATTTCATCTTGTTGAGCAGCAAGCACAACATAAATTTTAAGATATTGTTGTTGGTTCTTCTGATTCCATAGTTTTCATCAGGTATTGAAAAAAACTAGATCGGATTTGTCTAATTTCAGTTGTGGCCTTGCTCATATTTTCTGTGAGTGCTCTTAATTCATTAGTGGATTCGAGTTTTGATTAATCCACTTTCTTCTATTGCTACAATAGGTTGAACTTTGTCCCACTAGATTGTTGGTTGCGTAAACCAGGTTGTTTAAGCGGCTTAAAGGTGAAGAATCCTGCGGAGTAAATGTGTTGGACACCTTTTCTTTCTTTGAGATGGATCATCGATGAAGTGGAAGTAGACGCCACAAAGACAAGATGGTTCATTGCTCTTGATGAGCTTTACTTTGGATCCTTGTATATTTCTCACATGTTTGCTTATTAGGAATGGCAGATCCACTTTGAAGGGGATATGAAGTCTCATGATGCGTCCAGAGAAGCTAATGGATAAAACCAAGTCATAAATGAAGCTAAGAATCAATGTTACTTTCCAAGGGAATATGAAGTCTCATGATATTCTTCATTGGTGTCGTTCTAATGGTTGGATGTAATTGAGTTCTGGAAAGTTGAGTAGATAGTCGGTGGTTGCATTAAATTAAGTCATGGTCATGAAATGGTTGTATGAAACGGTTGTACTAGTGTTTAAAACAAGATAAGGTTGAACAAACGTCAAGCAAGAAGTTGAAGATTGTCTTTGGAAAAAGACGTCAAAATGGATAATAAAAAGAAATTGGTAAAGGTAGAGGAAGAGAAAGGAACTAATCTGGTACTTAGACCGTGTTGTGTAACTTTAATTGAATATGCACTTTGATTGATGTAATTTTGGAAGGATAGTAATCTCCGTAGTCGTTATAAATTAATATTGCGGTTGTAATTTTTTGATATTGTTTAGAATCAGCAATGATATTTTATCTTATATCTTTGTGATATTGTTTCTCAATAGCAAAAAGATTCCTTGTGAATGCGATATAGTTTTGGCTAAAGTGTGATAATCTTGTTATGCGTGAAGTTTGATATTGTTCGGTAATGCTTCTAGAACAATATGACGTGATACTTATGAAGATATATATTGTTTCTTATAATTGTTTGGAAACTAGCAAATAAAAATAGATATATGATATTGTTAATAGCATAGTGTGATATTATTAGCGCAATAACTTGATATTATTTACCATATCATTTGATATTTTTTTGAAAGACAATAAGGGTGATATTATTTTATGATATTGTTTACCACATCTTGTGATATTGTTAAGCCAAAGAGTGTAATATTATTTACCACATCTTTTGATATTGTTAAGCCAATTGTGTGGTATTGTTTATCACATCCTGTGATATTGTTAAACTAATAGTGTGATATTATTAAAACAAACGTGTGATATTGTTTACAAAAAAAAATTAAATACTTTAGAAACCATATATTTTCTATTTAATAACATAAAAAAGAGGCAAATCCTGATACAACTATAATTGTTACCATATTTTACATTCCAACTCAAAAATGGAAAAAACAATACAAATTTCTAATCGCCTGAAATGATATCTAAGAATAAAGAAATTGTCTTTATAAGAGAAATGAATAAAAAAACATGATTTTTTTAGTTGATCATGCACTATTAGACTTCTTGCCAAAGATGCACACATACTCCTAAGTAACCTCCAAAAGCGAAGAAATCTGCAAAACAAAAAGAAAACAAAGTACAAAACATCATCTTAGTATCATCTTTAGACAAAAGAAAATACAATTTGTAGTACAATAATATAAAAAACACACCATATTACAGCACTTGCAACAACATTTTATATTATTTTACTACAAATCGTAGACATTTTACAAATAAAAACACCATCTTTGTAGCATTTTAGTGCCTTGATGACATTTTACA
The DNA here is from genome assembly GCF_048544455.1 of Silene latifolia. Taxonomy (NCBI): domain Eukaryota; kingdom Viridiplantae; phylum Streptophyta; class Magnoliopsida; order Caryophyllales; family Caryophyllaceae; genus Silene; species Silene latifolia. The sequence continues at coordinate 21,443,513 of NC_133538.1, read as the reverse complement.
ACTTAATTATGTAGTCAACCTGCCAAAATGTATGAAAATAGATTACTAGTAATCTTCACATTCAGTATCACATCATACAAACAACAGTATCACACGTTTTTCATTATCATAGCCAACATGTAATTCAACATTACTCATTTTATCGAACACAAACGATTACTTCAATTCTATCATATGAAATTTTGTAATTTTGCACAATTAAACAATGTTAACCCTAATTTTCGTGATTAAAACGATATGAAACCCTAATTTTCACAATTAAACAATGTTGAAACCTAATTTCACAATCGATCAATATTAAACCCTAATTTTAGCGATTAAAAAAAAAAAGACATCTTATAAACGACTACAACTTCAATTGATGATAATAATTGATTTAATGTGTCGAATTATGAACGAAAAACGTTTAAAATCATTTATAAGTAAGATATTTAGAAAGTTACAGCAAGAACATGAAAGTACACTAAATAACTTGACGATTAGTTCAATTTTTTTGATTTAATCCTATTAAATTCATATAATTCAACGTACATACAATAATTTCGAACAAAAATAACATGTAAAATCAAATTAACACTACATAAGTTGAAATAAAATCACAAAAATGAAAAAAAACGAGAAAAAAACATACCTCAACGATTTTTGCGCGAATTCTAGTGAGAGTATTCAATCTAATGAATGAATAAATCTAGGATGTTGAAATACAGTTGAAATCAAGTTTGAATCTTTAGGTTTTCGCAGATTTTCAGTGAAATTTTTGAGAGGATTGTGATATATTTTTGTTTGAAATGTTTTAGATTGATTTTGGATTTTTTAGAGAGAAACTATTGATCGATTTTGGGAGTTTTAGGTGGTTTTGTTTGTTAATTTTCCCATGATATTGTTTTGTATATGGTGTGATATTTCATTCGTTACTCAATCCTCAAATATTTAGGGGTGTCATAGGATCCCGATTTATATATATATATATATATATATATATATATATATATATATATATATATATATATATATGTGTGTAAAATTACTTCAAAAAAACTTGTTGTTAGGACGAGAAGCACGAGAGCAATAAAGATTCAACATTGATGAATAATTTGTCCTACACAATGATCAAACATAAAAATGCTCAAGAGTTGTAAAGCCTCAAAGGACATTGCACTATTGCAGTAGTGGATATTCCTCAGGCCATCCTCCCAAACTCGATGCAACAACGAAATTTGTTGGATGCTGTCAAATTGATCGACCGCCGCAATAAGCAAACACGGTGACGTCAGGAATGATGATAGGCCGAGTAGTGGATGGGCCTATGACAACCACCATGATTCTTGTTGGAGTTTTGCTCGTGGATGATTCACTTCGATGCACTGAGAAGAAGGAAAGCAGAGGAAGGTGAGATACAAACCAAGTACAGAGTACAAGCAATACGTGAATTTTGAATGCTTAGATTGATCACAAAGACATTAAAAATTGAAGTTGCTGCCTGCAATTCTCGTTCCCAATCAATTTTTTATACTCATCAAACTCCAGTAGAAACCCCACTCAAGTTTGGGGTAGGATGAACTTGGTTTCACAAGATGCCTCTACAAAAAAAAAAAAAAGACGATGTGCTTTAAGAATTAAGATTATAGACTTTATCATACATAAAATTTAAGTCAAGCAAACAAAGAGCAGCATATGTCTAAAATATTCATACCATCAATGCGTAGATTGTATAAAACAGATGAATACGAAGATGTCGCTAGTGACAACAAAGCAGGAAGCAAAATAAACGAAATAAATTGAAACTCAAGCTCATGTGTGCTTAATAATGAATATTTGAAGAGCACCTGATAATGTAGATGCTCTCTATATGAAGATAGCTTTGGCAAGTATTTATAGCTTCCAGGAAAATAGATGCTTGCTCATCAAGGAAATCTTGCCGCCTCCAACCTCTGAAAGGACCAATAAAATAGCCTTGAGGAGAATACTTTCAAGTGCCTAAGGTCGATTAAAACAATTGTGTGTTGTAAACTTCTTAGATATGATGTCATGGCGTACGTAATCATGAGAAATTATTCACAAATATGGATAGATGAGAACCGCAAAAATTGAGACTTTTTTTTTAAATTCAAGTGTCATCCGTCAAGGTTACAAATGACCAAGGTGATAAAAATTCAAATTTCCGTTAAAGTTACAAAATGATTAGGGTGATAAAAATTCAAACGTTACCCGTCAAGGTTACAAAATGACCAGGGTGATAAAAATATCGAGAAGAGCCGCCAGCCATCCGTCAAGTTAGATAATGCCAGGATGGCCAAAAAAATGCTATCGATGCAACATGATGGATGCCTGTCGACTTCCAAGTCAATCAAAAGAATGTGTCGAGACCCCGCCACGCTGAAACACTTCGAAAGTGGGCATGGCAAAGTCTCGAGGGGGCAATTTGTAGGCATTAAAATTTTATTTAAATGTCGAAAATACAGAAATTAATTAATTTGAGTTAATAGTAAACAAATTACTCAATTTAATTATTTTTATCCCTTTTAAATTAAATTTGGGTCATTTTGAGTTATTCAGGTCGAAACAAAAGTCAATTTGGGCCAACTTTGCAAACAAGCCGAAAACGGGACTAATGGCCCAAAGCCCGCAAAAAAGCCCAACTATTCTCTATAAATAGAGGCAAAGTTCATTTCATTCGAGGAGATAGAAAAACTCGAAGAAAAGAAAAGCTCTGGAATTCTCTCTGAAAATCTCGTGAAATTCAACGTAAGCAGTCAACAAGCACAACAAATTCGTGCCGCCTGCGCAAGAAAACTCAAACATTCAAACTCGAATATTCAAACATTCAAACATTCAAGAGAGACTCAAGTCGTTCGACCCTCTCAAGAATACAAGTCAACGTCGCGCGTAGAGTGCATACGCCCTCTACACGCGCACCCCTGCAAAACGCACGCGCACCCCCTATGAGGATCGTGCACGCGTACCCTGTTTGTTTAGTTAGAATCAGAGGATTATTAGAGATTGTACACGAACTTTTCTGATATTAATAAAAACTCATTTTGTTTCCTTGTTTTGTATTTCAGTTATCGCAATACAAAATTTGTCGTTACACCTGTATTTGATTATATGTAGTTACATAGGTTGTCATCATATTTTAATTTTTGTGCAATTTGCGGAATTCTTATCTGTGAAAGCGGTTTGAGTGATTGCTTGGATGTGCATCTGCTTATGTTATAGGAAAGAACATGAACTGGCAGGAGAAGCATCTTAGAGTTATGTGTTAAAGCTAATTCAGTTAATTAGATTAACATTTTGTAAAATTTTAGTTGTTAAAATAACTAATAAGTTATGATTGGGGGTGTTTTAATCAATTAGTTTTTCCTTCCTTAATTCGATTATTTTCGACAACCACTAGGTATTTCTTGTGATAAGTATAAGACGAGTCCCTTCATCTGTCTATTTTGTTTAATTAGATTCTATATTGAATTAGCTAACTATACCCCTTGTTTGCGCATAATCTTTGGACTTTTCCCATCTTACATGCTCTACTACTATACTGATTAATGTCGCCTATATTTGTTGCAGATGTGTGCATTCACTAACATTAGTTATAGCTTGCCATATTCCAATTTTCACCTTTATCTAAGCAGTCTTTTTAAGGTGGGTTCTCTACTTTTTTTTTTCTAATTTATACTTCATTTTTTCTATTCATAACTTTAGTATGCAATTGTGTGCATTGTCTGGCTTATTTGTATGCTTATTTTGTCTAGTTGGTAAATTTTGGAGTTTCCGTGTGCTCCTATGTTGGTAAACTACAACATTATGGTATCTAATTTTGCATTAATTGAATTTAATACACTATGGGATTGTGATCCTATTGGTTGGGTATATGCTGCTTTGATAGTGCTATATATTGGTCTGTTCCTCTGTTCTCTTCTTGGCTAGTTATGAGCGAGTTAGATCCACTTGAATTATTATTGTTAATTATACAAGTATAGAATTCCTTGTTTAAATCTTATACGATTGTGTTATTTGTGCCTTCTTCAAAGGATTATGTTTGGCGTAAAGTTACTTGTTCCAAGTTTATAGATGCTAATATAGATTGGATAAAGATACATAATTTAGCTTCCTGTATTAGTTTTCTCCAAGGTCCAAACTATTTTTGTTGTTCTACTTCCTGAAACGTATGATGGATATATACTTGACTCTTCGGAGGGTTGCGAATGATCGTGTCTCTACCCAAATTATTTTCAAGTGAAAATTTCTTTTGTTGTTCAAGCTTTTGAAAAGGTTAGTATATTTTGATCGAAATCATTTTCAATAGATATTTGAAGTATTCTTCGAGCATCTTTTCTCAATGATTTCTATTTTAAACAAGTTTCCAAGGACTATTTCGGTTCCCCCTTTGGTCTTACCATCAATGTCATCATACATAAATTAATGCACTTCCTAGTGTATGTGGAGCTTAAAAATTAGTTACTCCCTTTGTCCAGTTCATTTGTTTACTATGTCATGAAATGGATGTGGGACGTCATTGTACGATATTCAATCTCAGAAGACAACTTGTAGAAGGTATTTCAATGTCATTTCTGATTCTAAATTGTACTAAGTTGTAGATTATTTTATGTAAAGACAACGGCTTATATATAGAAGTATTCAATTTCATTTCTCATTCTAAATTGTTCTAAGTTTTAGTTTATTTCTCTTTCTAAGTTTTTCTAAGTCGTAGTTTAGTTAATAATTATATTGTTCTTGTTTACTGTGTGTTTCAGGTTCAGGTTCAAGAATAACACTTGAAGAAATGAACGAGTTTCAGGAGGCTTTGGACTTTATATTGTAAAAAATATATATATGATGTAGTAAGCGACTGATTTAGATACTCGAATAGTTAAGGGTTTTCATGTATGTGATTTTATTGCTGGATACAATTCGTTGAATGGTTGTATTGGATTTGGATATGTTGATATTAAAGTTATGAAATTTGGGTTGTTCAATTTATAAAGAGATATTGTCGAATTTTCTATAGCTTTTAGAAAATAAATGCAGGTACTATAATTTATTTATTGGCCAGGTACGGATGTTTTTTATAAATATTGTTATTGATGATTGATATCGGTTCCTAAGTTACAACTGATGTCAATAATGTAAAACTTGGCATCGGTTATTATGGTACAACCGATGCCAATATGTGTAAATTGCCATCGGTTATGAATCGATGCCAATTGAATAAAGACCGATGCCAATATGTGGAAATTGGCATCGGTTCATCAACCGATGCCAATTCAAAAAAGATCATTTACATCGCCTGGATTGGCATCGGTTCAGAACCGATGCCAATAATTGTTTACGACCGATGCCAATTGCATTAATTGTACTAGTGCTTTGGGCTTTGGCCCAGATTCCTCACTATTTTCACAAATTTTCAACGACGGAATTAAAAACCATCATTTTTCAAATACAAAAAAAAAATAGCGAAATTCAAACTCGCTATTTCTCACAAATTTTCAGTGACGGAATTAAAAACCGCCATTTTTCAAACACAAGAACAAAATAGTGAAATTCAAATTCGCTATTTTCACAAATTTTCAATGACAGAATTAAAAACCGCCATTTTTCAAATACAAAAACAAAAAGTGAAATTCAAATTCGCTATTTTCACAATTTTCAAAGACGGCATTAAAAAACGTCATTCTCAAATCACAAAAAATGAAGTAGTGAAAATTTAAAATTCGCTATTTCCACAAATTTCAAAATTCAAAACAACGGCATTAAAAACCGCCACGCCGTCGAACAAGACGGTGAAATTCAAATTCACTACTCCTCATAAATTTCAAATCATGAGAAGACGAGACTAAGACCGTTATCTCCCTAAACAAACATTGGATGGCAGAATTCACATCCTCTAATTTGACAGATTTAAACAAATGGCAATAAAAGTCGTTACCTCTCTTCAAAATTCAAAATCACCGCCGACCACGGGAGCCAGACTCACAGGCCTATCCTTTTCCGGCACCACAAATATCCAATATAAATACCAAAATTCCCCAGCAGGATATCGGAGGCCTCCCCATAGAGCCCGCTAAATTCAAACAACCTCTCAAAATAGACCCGTCCAACACGGCTATTTTTCGCAGTCAGTCATTCAACCTTCAACATGGCTGGCGAGACTCAAAACGCATCACATTCAACATGGCTGGCGGGCCTCACCCCGCACATTCAACATCGCTGGCGAGCCTCACAACGCACATTCAACATGGCTGGCGAGCCTCAATACGCACATGCAACATGGCTGGCGAGCCTCAAAACGCATCACATTCAACATGGCTGGCCAGCCTCACAACGAACATGCAACATGGCTGGCAAGCCTCAAAACGCATCACATTCAACATGGGTGGCGAGCCTCACAACGCACATTCAACACGGCTGGCGAGCCTCACAATGCACATCCAACGCGGCTGGCGAGCCCCATCATATCCGCAACACGGCTGGCGAGCCTTCGCCCGCACACAAGAAACAACTCAAGGACATATCAAGAAGATGCCTCAGGTATGACTCCTTCTTATGGCTGGCGAGCCTTCGTACTAGTCTAAAGGACTTAAAACGACCCACACGGACAGTCGACAGACTCTAAACTGTTCCCGACGACAGATCCTTGACTCGTATCTCCGAGTCACCTTGGCGTCGCCCTTCCTGACGGCAGGTCCTTGGCCCGAACCCTTTTGAGCCGCCTCGACGTCGCTTCGGTCTCCACGTTGTAATCTTCAATTGACCTGGGAGCTATACTTTGACTTTCGCCATGTCCAAGCCTCAGTTAAAGTGGGGGCTCTATAGATACCCAGTTTCTGTCGAGAATCCATCGAACACCCGATGATTATCGGACTACAACATGCTTAGGAATCGCAGCGTTTAATCGGCAGTTTTGTATAACTATACATCGGAAAACTCAAAACGATTTCGAAAACAAAACATGTCAAAACTTTTCAAAAGTACCTGGAGTGTTTAATGATGATGACAGGGTCGTAATGACACTAACTAGAGTCAAAACCGACACCGGATCAAAAACCGACTCAAAAATTCAAATCCCGACTCCAACAACGAGTCAAACCGAGTCAAACACAAAAAAAAAATAAACTTCTCAAAACTTCCATGTTAAGTATTCCCGGAATACTTGAATGTTCAAGTACAAATCATATCATCCAAAACATAGAATAGAACAAATCATGATTTCAATTGTGTGATAGTGACAAGACAGCTCGAAGACCCGCAAAATGGCTCGCGCCTCTTCGAGTAACCCATGCGGCCACGTCGCTCAAAATGTACACAACCACCCATTTTCCTATAAATACCCCTCAAATGGCACAATTTGAAGGTACGCGAGTGTCCGCCCCCTCATCTCTCCCTTAAAATTATCGACTCGACTTCTTAAGTCACAAACCAACACGTATTTTTGACCTACGGATCGAAAATACATGCCATACACATTGTTTGGTACCATCATCGTGCATTAAATAACTTGACCGACCATCTCGACCAACTACACCATCACTAAACTTAAACAAAACACTCATTACATTACTAAAAGGGTTTTAAACCGAGTTTGCCGACCTAACAAGTTGTTACACTTTCGTCGATTTCTCGTCTTAAGCCTAGCATGTAAGTATGAGGGTGTAAAAATCCTCGTCTTCCATGTTTTTCATCTGTTTATGACTATAACATACTAAAACATGCATAACATGGTTCAAACATTGGTTAGATGAGCCAAAACCGGATTTTGGCCGGAGACAGAGGCTGCTTGCATAGCAGAGAGGCTCGCGCCTCAATGCCCTCTCAGGCCTTAATCCAGCCGTGTTTGCTCTCATCTTTCGTGTTTACTTTATTTCCTATTTGCTATCGGCTTTTACCATTTCAAATATTTCAAATCATTTTCATGATAAACGTTTAACCATAAAACATTTTCACCCTTGGTTCCTCATACCATGGCGGTTTAATCCGTGTTTTGGTGATAATATTTGGTTAATTACATTTTAAAGGGTATTTTAAAACCTTTTATTTCATTTATTTACATTTCAAAACAAACATATTAGTCATAAACACAAAGTCATCCTTGGTTCCACATACCATGTTGGTTTAAACTCGAGTACGATGATAAAACTTGACTAATTACAAACAAATGAACTTAATACAATTAGTTCATAATCATTTTTAAAAAGTATTCATGTCAAGCTTGCAAAACCGAACCCGACATCGAATATTGTCAATACAATGATGATTAATCAAGTCTCGTTCCTCATATCGACACCAAAGCGGTCTAAAGGACCTTTTCAAACCAAGACGGGATCAAACACCCTCTTTCCAAACCATTTTACATACATTTTAAAAGTCAGAAGACGTCCCTTGGACAGTCTGCTGACCCGCGCCTAAACAGGCCAACCATTTTCAAGTTTTTAAACAAGGACAGGCCTGCTTGCATCGCCTGACGGCTCGCGCCTCAATAGGCTGCCTGATGCAGACCCTGTTTCCTTTCCAGCACTCGTCTAGGACGATCCCGACTTCGGTTAACCCAAATACAGGACAGATCAGATGATAAATCTGCCTCTTTTACATTGTATTTGCAAAATGCCTTTATAAGACAAACGGATCACGTTATGCACCATAAACCAAACTCGGTAAATGGATGTTTAATTTCCGTCTTGCATGCAAATCAATACTAAATCCAACTTGACATCAATTACTTGATATTTGGATAAACAACCGATATAGAAAGCTCACATGTTAGGTTCAAACTTGTGGATGCGCATTCATGCATTTATCCGTTTTATCAACTTTTGCATTTTACCAACCAAGATCAATCAGTAGAGGCCGCTACCACGGGTGAGATTGGGTGTCCAATTAAAGGGCTTCTCAATACGTATCTTCACCTCTTACTCAGAAACTTTGGATAGTGGACGACCTTATCCAGTGCGTACGAGAGTCATTCTAGAGATAGGATGCTAAAGTGGGACGACTCCTTATCTTTAGTACCTATGTCAAACACCGCTTTTTGCCTTGGTTGACTTAGGTATAAAGTGGATTCGAACGGGTTCCAAGCATCCCACAAATGCTTGGTGGCGACTCCGAACATCTCTTGCATCATCTCGAGACCCTTACCGAGATGAAACCGACCGATCTAAAAGGATCCGGTCGAAAGCATTTTTACACCACCGAGCGTGGCTTTCCAAAGATCGCTATGCGTCCACGGATTGGCTTGACGTAGGTGGCATGTCTAGATGAATGTATAATCGTGTTTCATTCATATCATTGGCATGTTGCATATTATTTATCATGTTGTGTCTTATGTTATTTATTAAAACTGACGTGTTGTGTGTCTGTGTAATCTCACCTATTTTCGGGGTGGCCTTATCGATCCATATGATATTTCCGATCGTATGAAAAGGAGATTGAGTACAGGTTTAGTTGGTGTCACATGGTAGACGGGACGAGCCTTGGACTTGGAGCCGAGTGTCATTTCATTAGAAGAGTATAGTAGTCATGAGTTGTATCATTTATTTCATTTATTCATTTATGGTTATGTAATCCATTAAATACTTTATTTATATTAATTGTTTCTTAATTGCAACTCCAATTTCACCGCCTCGGGAAACCGAGATGGTAACATCTCCCAATTACTTTGGCCGAGAAAGAAGGGGGTGTTAGATGCATAATGTGTTCCATGTGTCACAACTCCAAAAGTATGTGAGTGATCCGTATCGTGTGCTTGAAGTCGAGAATATTGAGCTACATGTGGCGCTTACTTATGAGGAAGTGCCATAGGAAATATTGGATCGTGAGGTGCACAGGACAAAGAACGCTGAAACCACTTTGCTTAAGATGTTATGGTCTAACCATGATGTTAAAGAAGCTACATGGGAGCCGGAGGAGGCAGTGAGGGAGCGTTATCCACTCACTTTGATAGGGTATGTTTGGTGACGGGCTCGTAATATTTTTCTTTTAAGGGGGGTAGGAGATGATTGCATGTGTTTTTGGGTAGTCTTGAGGTCAGTTTAGGTTGTTGTCCAGGTTGTGTGGTCATAGTTTAGTTATATTTGGGGATATGGTTGGTGTTATTTTTGAGTTGTGTGGTTAGTAGTCTGGTATATACATGGTTCTACAGGTATGGGTGTGAACTTCGGGGACGAAGTTCGCTTTTAAGGAGGGAAGACTGTAATACCACGGATTTCGAAGTTAGTGAACTCAGTCAAGTAGGCTGTACTCGACCGAGTTGGTCATCAGGTGTTTTGAGGCAGCCTACTGCCTTAGGTGCACTCGGCCGAGTATGTGAGACACTCAGTCGAGTAGGACGTACTCGGTCGAGTATGTCTGGTACTTGACCGAGTGCCCGATCTGACGAGTCGTTTTTCCGCCGTTTTTATTAAAATGGTTAGAGAAGTATATATAGCGTGCTAATTAGTTTCTAATCATTTTCTAAACATTTTTACTAAAACCTAAACTACGTTACTGCTTCTCTAACCATCTACATCATTTCCAAGCCAAAGGGTGATCGATTGTGGGTCTTAGCATCTCGTACTTCGTGACTATCGCAGTAATAAGTATTTAGTATGCTTTATCGATTTGTTTTATAAGTTAAGCAAACCTTAATTTGGATTTATTTGGGGATCAAGCGGTGATTAGTGATGGTTTTTTATTAGTATTCTTTGATTATCATTGTTAGGTGACGTTTTCGTAGAGGAGCGGTTCTAGCTCGCTTTGTTGATTTGTCGACCGGATTTGCTAATCAGGTATGGTGTCCCTACTCAGTTTTCTGTGTGATTGATTATAAGTTGATTTGAAATGTGTGATTATCTTTGATGTGGATTATTGTGATAGTTTGATATTGGTGACATTGTTGGTATTGATTATGGAGCCATTGTCGGGAGATGGTCTTCACCCCAATGTTCGCCCTTGTGGCTCCCGTCACAAGGGGGACATGCACGTTAATGATATGGGTTTGCTTGTTTCTGATGAGCAGGGCTTAGGTGGCAAGGCTGCGGTCTACCACTGGCGGTGTAGGTACCTGTTGTGATGGGTAACCTGGCAGGTCTGGGTTGCGGTTCAAACATTTTTACTTGGAGGTTCGAGATTGTTTCTTGCAGGATTGTTTTGTATTGTTTGTTGTATTGTAGCTCATCATTGATTATATAGTTGAGTGACCCTTTTATGTTTTCAAAACCTACAGTGATCCATTGGGGGATGGTGAGCAGAAGTCTAGTAGGTTTTGTTGTTGAGCTTGCATGAAGGTTTGGATGGGACGCTATTGCTGAGAAAATTTTGCAGTGCTTATCGAGTCAGTAAATGATATGCTTATGCTCAGTATTTAAATGTTACACCTCTCTGTCAACGAGAGTGAGGAATAGATGAGTGTAAAAATCAGTTCCGAGCTTGTAGTATCCACTACCGCTTCCGCTGAGTCTTTTAGCTTCCGCTGAGTCTTACATATTTTTAGTCTTTTGGTTTATGGATGTATTTTCCTTTTGGATTTAGTATTTTGGTTATGTATTTTTTATTAAACTACTTTACTTTAAATATACGTTCTTTTATGGTCGATATGATATACCATTCCTCGGGTAACCGAGATGGTAACAATTCCGTTTACTAAGGTAGGCCTTGGTAAGGCACTTTGGTAGATGAGGGTGTTACAAAGACACAAGAAGATGCCTTAGGAGCAAACTTATCCCTGACACTTTTTGAAGTTGAAGCATAAACAAGACAACCAAAGGTGCTCATGTGACTAAGATTTGGTATTTTCTCAAAAACAACATGAAAAGGAGACAATCCCTTAAGTACTTTGGTTGGAAGTCTATTAATGATGTATGTAGCAGTCAACAGAGATTCTCCGTCCCCAATATTTAGTAGGTAGATTAGATTGAAATTCTAAAGCTCTAGCAGTTTCCAATAGATGTTTATAATTTCTTTCTCCTCCACCTGTAACACCCGTGAATTTCCCGTTTTGACATTTAAAATTTATTAAACCGTTTAATCACTTTATTTTATATTTTTGAATTATTCAATTTAATTAATTTTATGTCAAACACGATTTTTATAAAAATAATATATATAAGCTCGTTTATATAAAAAATACGTATTATTAAATTATATCTTTGAGTCGTAATCTATATAAGGATTTATGTATCCATATTTTTGGTCGGATAATAATAATGACAGCACTTATAATAATTCCCGTCTTAACTTCCGTCTAGCTATAGACCGTCACATTTCACCTTGTACCTGCTTTGATCCGGACCAACCAGTAATCGACAACATGCTCACCTACCCTATTACACTCTACCTTTAAATATCTCTTTTATATATATTATATTATTATTATTATATTATATTATTATTGTTATTATATATTATTGTTGTTGTTGATGACCCGTCCCCACCCCCTCACTCTTTCCTTTCTTCTTCCTTTTCCCTGCGAGAAACAACAAAACAACAGCAACAACCAACAACCAACAACCATTTCCGTCCTCTTCAATCTCCATTTTCTCCCTTATTTCTCAACCAAACTCCATTATTTTTGCACCATTAGCTTCCCCGTCCCTCCCTCGTTCTTTTAAGGTAAGAAAGCTTTAATTTTGTTGAATTTTCGAAATGGGCATCTTATGACAAACTCGGTTTTGGTGACTCAAACAACTCGTTTTTCCTCCCTTTTAGTTGAAGACCTCGAATACTGAAGAAAAGCTCGTGCTTTGGACGTTTTCACTCGGAAAATCGAGAGTTAAAGGTAACGGTGATAGGTTACTCGACAATGAGTCGATATTTCGCCCCCTAAACTCGTTTTTAAACCTTTTTCGTGTTAAAGTTGTGTCCTTTATGCTTACTTTCATTTGTGTGATTTTCATGGAGGTTCCGTCTTGCTATGCTCAAATTTCTGTCTTGAACTGTTGTTGGTAATGGTCTGTTTTGAGGACGGTCCTGCCCTCTGTTTGGGGCAGTTGGAATAAGGGTGATGTGCGCTGTTTTTGGTCTGCTGTAGGACGTGTTGGGTGGCCTGATATGTGGGTTAGTTTTAGGTCGGCATGGGTGGTGAGCCTGGTGGATGTTTGGACCGTGTTAGGCGGGTATGGGAAGCTTGTTTGGGTGCGTGTAAACTGCTAACTTCCGTCCTGTTTGCAAATGAAACTTAGGTATAAGGTTGTCACGAATTTGGGTTGTCCTTGGCTCGTCTTTTGCGTTCATGGCTTTGTTTTGGGACGGTGCTAATAGAGGTCGGGTGGAGCTGTTTTTAAGGACGGTTGTGTGGGGTGATGAGGCAGGTGTTAGCTCGGATTTTGGGTGCTTGTTTGGGTCTGAGTTGAGCCGTGAGGACGAGTGTATTGTTCGGTTGTGAGTAGTCCTTTTTGTGTAGGTTTGGAAACGAATATATGTCGAGAGTTGAGACGGGTTGTGTACATTGCTTGGACTGTTTTGGTGATGGGCGTGGGGCTGTTCAACGGCCATTAGGGTCATGTTCGGTTTATTTGAAATAATTGATTTCCGTCTCTTATTTTTATAACGTAATTCGTTAATATCGTTCTCTCACACATTTATTTTGTTGGGCTTATTTGATTTGGTTTGAGGGCTCATTTGATCTTGGTAATTGGGCTAGTAATGTTTGATAAATTAGACTAGTTAGGTTAATGAATTGAACTAGTTATACTTAGTAAGTTGGGTTTGTCATATCTATTCATTTGGGTTTGAATCGTTAATTTAATTGGACTCGTCATTTTTATTTAGTCGGGTTTACAAGATTAAGTTATTGGGCCACATTTATATTATGGGAACTCTTGGTGCCAACTTTGCTTCATTTGTATAATTAAATTCCCGTCTCATATTCTATATAACGTAATTAGTTAATATCGTGCATTTACTTATTTATTCAGTTGGGCTTGTTGCATCTTATCTATTGGGCTTACCTTGTTAAGTCAATTGGGCTTGTCACATGTTTATAATTGGGCTTATCCTAGTCCATTCATTGGATTTCACATGATGTACTTATTGGGCTCATGAATGAGTCATGTGGGCTTGGTCACATTTTATTCTGTAATTTTCATATAACGTAAATTATTCATTATCATTCATTATATCTTATTTAATCGGCATGTTAAATTATAAAATGGAATTTTTAGTAATATAACACAAGTGTGAGATATTTATTAGAAGTACTGGTAAGAGTCATATTCTTGACAATGTTTTGTATTGTTTTGTTGTGAGAGTCTTGGTCCTATAGGATACTAGAGGTGAGCTATAAGCCCTCTAGTTGCGATATGATCGTCGGGATTGATATTCCCATCCGTACTCATGGTGACATGCAAGCCATGAGTATGAATGTGACATTAATGGTCCCGTGTCATATGATGTTTGCATGATCATTCTTACTCTTATTGTGACTCAAGTGTGATGTTTTACATTGTGTGACGACTTGACATTCCTTATTTACCCTTTTGGGACCATTGGTTACGGCTAGGTGCCATGTTTCGGAATTGGGCTATTTTTCCTTCCGCCTCTTCGGACCGGGGGTCACGGTTAGGTGACAAGGTTCCGATTTGGGGTTACTCGACTTTCGGGCACGGTTAGGTGTACCATGTTTCGAGTCTTGGATGCGGATGGGTCACCGCATATCGAATCGGGTGTCGTCCATCCCGAGAGTCTGGCCAGGTTTAGACTAGGACCGTATTATGATCGTCGTCCTACCAGGAGGTTGGAGTCTAGGATGTAGTCTTGTGTGTGGTATCTCGGACATGCTTTAAAGGTAGCCTCTGAGCCAGATACTCTGTCTACAATTTGGTTCTGTCTTACACTTGTTGAGTCGTGTCAATATGAGTTGGTCGGCTTGGTTATTCTATTTCCTTGATTGCATACTCATTCTAACATATCATGCCTATTTTATTAAGAAAGTATTATGCCTGTTTCTTCATGAATATTCATTATATCTCCTTGTTCTTTATTGTTCATATGTGATGCATGATTAATATGTTTAAATAAGTGGTTGTTACTTGCATTTCGGCATATTGTGGCTGGGAGAACCTTGAGTTACTCCCCACTGACTGTGGCGTTCATGTTTACATGAATTATGAAGATGCTTACGTTGGGAAGACGTGTGGGCTAGCGAAAACTAAACCCTTGGACCTTAGTTGCTAGTTTAGAAACCCCTTATTTGTTTATTCATGGGATATCTTTTCCCCCCTTCTAGACTTGGGTTGTAATAACCTTAGTTTGTCTATTATTGTATTTGTTTCATTTTGTTTTTGGCACCCACGTATTAATCTTTAGCTAGTAATTTTAAAAGTTTTTAAAATATCACAAATTCCGCTTTTAATTTATTAGTTATATTTTCCGCTTTATCGCGGGGTGTCATAGTTGGTATCAGAGCATATATTGCTCCCGACGCACACACGTGTACCCCAAATTTAAACTTGAACTTGACCTTGAATAATGAATGGGAGATGGGTAGACTTAAGGACCTAAGGTGGTAGTCTGTGGTGTGTTTGCTCTTTGTTAGGTTCTAACATGTTTGTTGATTGTCATTTAATAATGGTTGTATCCTTGGATCAATGATCGTGATCTTACCTACATGAAGATCAAGATTTAGTGCCTATGGCCGGAAATTGAGGATTTGTTCAACTTTGAAGAACGGTTCTACTTCCTCGAAGATGTTTCTCATTCTTTGTGTATCTTGCCTTATCCTTTATCTCTTGGTGCTTATCCTTCTTCTAAACTCTCTTCCGTTTTACTTTGAAAGCTACTCTTATACTCCTAACTTGTCCTTTGTTCCCTTCTTATCCTCCCTTAACGCCTTTTGATGGTCCTCTTTCTTTTTAGGAATGTTGACCTTGGTTGGAAAATTTGACTTTGAGGAGATTGTTGTGTTTGACCTTTAAACCTGGTTTTGAGAGGATTTGATGTTGGAAAGACTTAGGTAGTGTGATGAGACATACTTGATGATTCTTATACCTAGATCCTTGATAAAGTGAGTATATTTGATTGGTGGTTTTTGTGTGTCAAGTGTGAGTTTCATTGGTTACTAAGGTTATAGAACTTGGCTTTGTTGTTTATGTTTGGGATACTAATGCTTAGTATTTGACCTAAGGTGGATGAAATTGAATGGTGGATTTGAGGATATAGAATTGACTAAGTAAGTCGAGTTTGTGAGTGGTTTCCGTAATTACTTTAGGATGTGAGAGTTTAATAATGTATACGTTACCGTATGAGAAATGTTAAATGTGGGATTATTAGTTAGTCCAAGTGAGCGATCTTGATTACTATTTGAGGTATGTTGTGAGAGTGAGACTAAGCTACATTGTTGGGAAGTTTTAGCATTTGTTTTAGTAACTAGAAAGGATAATGGTTTGGTTGACGCCAATTGTTAAGTTAAAGGACATAGTTTCAATTTATGATGTTAGAATGAGAATATATGAGGTGGTAAAGTTTTGTTACTGCTAAGACCTTGTTTCTTGGGAATTCAATGGTAAGTAAGTTCTAGGATATCGGATTTGAAAGAATATACCTTGAGATGTTGATGACCATAATGGATGGGTGATGTGATTTGATTTTAGCTGGCTCTTGAGAGTTCTTGAGTTGAGAGATACTAGTATTGAGAAGTCTTGGTTAACCCTATGGTTTTAGAAACTTTGAGGTTGTATTGAGTACTTAAGATGATTGGATGATGTTGTAGATGAGTGTAGTTCTGCTTTTGGGAATCCGTGATAAGTAAAAGGATAGAAGGACTCGAGATCCTATTGATTTTCTCAGACTTTGGGTTGCCATGTTACTACCTTGTTTTGAAATGAGACCCTTGTGGAATATTTGAGGAACCTTTTCTGGGAGTTTAGAGCTTGGTATTGGGATTCTTGATTGAGGGTTTACTTTTCTGAGGAACCCATGGCTGACACTAGTTGGATATGGGTATGGCTTTGTTGGAAACTTTGACTTTGACCTCGTGGAAATTTTTTGTGGATGTTTGAGGATTTAGAGTGATGAGATTACACTTATAGTGGAGTACCTTGTTTCGTGGAATTGCTTAGGATGAAGGAACATGAGAATTTTGAGGAAATCCTTGGGAGTGTTGTGATTATAAGTTGTGTTACTAGGAATTTTTCAGAACCGTTTAGGATGATGTTGTGGTTTGAGGTTTGAGTACCTGGCGTTTCCCCGTTGCCTAATTTCCCTTCTTCCTTGATCATAAACGTTACCGTTCATACCTCTTCCCTTGCTTCATCATACTCCTCTTTTAATTTTGATGCTGATAGCCTATAAAGCTCTATCTCTTACATCCTTGTAGGTTTGACTGCAATTTTTACCCTTGAAAGTTCATGATAGCTCTTTTGATCGGTCAAGTGTGAATCCTTTTAGCATACTTGCATCTATGATGCCTAAGTTACTTCTCTTTTGTTCAATTTCAAAACTTTCAAGCTACCAATTTTGACTCCTTGTTAAAAGTTTATGTTATTTTTGCAAAACCTTACCTATTTTAATGATTTGAAAATGAAAACTAGATTTAATTCCATACTTGTTCTTTGAATATAAACTTATTTATCATGATTTTAATTGCTAAACCCGATATTTATTTTAATTTTACCCAATTCCTGTTACTTTGATCTATTTAAAAATTTCTTGGTGAAAGGTCAATGTTACATTTTCAGGAATTTGACTCCCTTTTGAGTTTAAAGATGAAATTTTTGTCCCCATTTTGGCTTTTGCAAAAGAAAATTTGAGTGGATTATCCTTTTCTTTTGATTTTAACGTTGATCGGATGTTAGAACTCGTTATTAGAGACGTTTAACAACTTGTTCTACGCTTGTCGGCGAATGATTTTTGTTTTAAATTTGTCTTTGACTTAGAAGGTTAGCGTTCTTGTGTGCACGACAAGAGCAATTTCGTTCCATGAATGAGACTACACTTTTGAAAAACTCTCCGTTAATGTTTTTGAAAGTGTTTTGATTTTGATTTATACAAACGATTTGCCTTTCGACTTGGTTCTGTCGGAAAATTTTAGTTGAAACTTTTGAAAGAATTTTAATTCTTACAAGTAAGTAACCTTTTAATGTTTTGGTTACCAATTTTAAAAGTTCAGTTTTATTTTTATAACCTTTCTTTTCTACCTTCAAGTTTCGAGGACGAAACTTTTTAAAAGATGGGGTGATTGTAACACTCGTGAATTTCCCGTTTTGACATTTAAAATTTATTAAACCGTTTAATCACTTTATTTTATATTTTTGAATTATTCAATTTAATTAATTTTATGTCAAACACGATTTTTATAAAAATAATATATATAAGCTCGTTTATATAAAAAATAAGTATTATTAAATTATATCTTTGAGACGTAATCTATATAAGGATTTATGTATACATATTTTTGGTCGGATAATAATAATGACAGCACTTATAATAATTCCCGTCTTAACTTCCGTCTAGATATAGACCGTCACATTTTACCTTGTACCTGCTTTAATCCGGACCAACCAGAAATCGACAACATGCTCACCTACCCTCTTACACTCTGCCTTTAAATATCTCTTTTATATATATTTATATATTATATTATTATTATTATATTAGATTATTATTGTTATTATATATTATTATTGTTGTTGATGACCCGTCCCCACCCCCTCACTCTTTCCTTTCTTCTTCCTTTTCCCTGCGAGAAACAACAAAACAACAGCAACAACCAACAACCATTTTCGTCCTCTTCAATCCCCATTTTCTCCCTTATTTCTCAACCAAACTCCATTATTTTTGCACCATTAGCTTCCTCGTCCCTCCCTCGTTCTTTTAAGGTAGGAAAGCTTAAATTTTGTTGAATTTTCAAAATGAGCATCTTATGACAAACTCGGTTTTGGTGACTCAAACAACTCGTTTTTCCTCCCTTTTAGTTGAAGACCTCGAATACTGAAGAAAAGCTCGTGCTTTGGACGTTTTCACTCGGGAATTCGAGAGTTAAAGGTCACGGTGATAGGGTACTCGACAATGAGTCGATATTTCGCCCCCTAAACTCGTTATTAAACCTTTTTCGTGTTAAAGTTGTGTCATTTATGCTTACTTTCATTTGTGTGATTTTCATGGAGGTTCCGTCTTGCTATGCTCAAATTTTCGTCTTGAATCGTTGTTGGTAATGGTCTGTTTTGAGGATGGTCCTGCCCTCTATTTGGGGCAGTCGGAATAAGGGTGATGTGCGCAGTTTTTGGTCTGCTGTAGGGCGTGTTGGGTGGCCTGATATGTGGGTTAGTTTTAGGTCGGCATGGGTGGTGTTGCTGGTGGATGTTTGGACCGTGTTGGGCGGGTATGGGAAGCTTGTTTGGGTGCGTGTAAACTGCTAACTTCCGTCCTGTTTGCAAATGAAACTTAGGTGTAAGGTTGTCAAGAATTTGGGATGTCCTTGGCTCGTCTTTTGCGTTCATGGCTTTATTTTGGGACGGTGGTAATGGAGGTCGGGTGGAGCTGTTTTTAAGGATGGTTGTGTGGGGTGATGAGGCAGGTGTTAGCTCGGATTTTGAATGCTTGTTTGTGAAGAGTTTAGGATTCAAGTACCTAAGAGGGGGAGGGGGTGAATTAGGTACTATTTTAAAAATTACAACTTAGTCTTTATTGAATTAAAGCAAGTTGGTTGATAATGTGAAGAACAAATGGATACATCAAGTAATATTGATTCATTAAGAGTGTATCACGATGTTTAAGAAGATTGTAGTAAGGCAACGGTTGATCTGACTGTTGCTTGTATGTCTTAGCTCATAAGAGAAGGCTACTGACCAAAAGCAATAGTATCAGCGACTATTGTTAAATAAAACATGGATTAACAATCGAGTAATAAAAATGCAGCGGAAATTAAAGTAACAAAGATTAACACGATGCTTTTGAATTGGTTCTGCCAACTCCTAAAGGCCTACGTTCAATCTTCTTTTATTAATAAGTTTAAGTGATCTACTCCGACTACTTAGACACTTACAAATAAAAGGACCAACAACCTACTCCGGTTGCGACACAAGTCTCAAGACTACTCCGTCTAGAAACTTAAGACTCTTACTAGAATGATTACAAAGATCAAGTTTCCTCAAACTGATTCTATGAAAGAATTGATAAGGACTACTTATAGATCAATCGATTCTAGGTAAGATAATGTAATACTTAAGGCAACGGTAGTGAAGACTGTTGCCACTGGAAGACTTAGAAATATTTGCAAATGAAGTAAAAAGCTTTGATTTCTTAAAAAAAAGTTTGCAAAACACTTTGAAAATTCTCTGGAAAAAGTCTTGAGAAAATGAAGGAGAAGAGTGCTCCTTTTATAGAGAAGCAAACTAGGGTTTAGAAGTCAAGACATGAGGTAGAAAACAAATAATTTTGACTTGCCCAAGTTTGCACAAAATAGAGCATTCTTCCAAAGGTTAAAGAAGAAAAGGAGCTTTGTTACTATCTTGAAAGGGCCTTTGAAAATCAATCAAGGTAAGATGGACAATTAAGTGAGGACATTTTAGAGGAACAAATTTGGAAAGAAACAAGTTCTTCTTTCTAAAAATCATGATGAAAATTATTGCCACTTTGAGTTAAGACCTTTTGAAAGATGCCAATAGAATATCCTTTTCTTAAACAATAACCTTTTACAAGATTCAAATATCAGAAATGTGTATTTCAAAATAGACAGTTGTTCAACAACATTCTTGCTTACTGTTGCCTTAGTACTACACCCTTTTACCTTTACATAAGTGAGTCATTATTACAACACAATCCTTGGGTAGCTTGTTCAACACGTTTCGACCACAATCACTTGATAATCACTTGATTCGGAGGTTGGACTAAATCCTGAAATAAAACATCTTAAGGCAAGATTAGAGTGGGTTTGTCATCATCAACAAAAGTGTTCTAACAAATTACCCCTTTGATGATGACAAGCCCTAATAAATGAATGTTCCAAAAAGAATTCCCCCTCAATTGGTTAGTCCAACAATAATCATGAAAATAGAATTAGTGGGCTAAACTTATAAGGTCACAAATCCTAGATTAAGGTTACTGTCAAATTTATTCTACCACAAGACAAGAGAGTAACCAACTAGCAAGTAATATGAACATGAATTTCCCTTTTCCCCCTCTTGACATCATCAAACAAGGAAATACTAACCCCGGACACAGAATAAACATGCATGTTACGTCACAAAAGACAACCAAATTTTCAACAAAATGACAAGGTCAACATTTAACAAGGTTCAAACAAAGTTTAAACAGCAAGTTCGGTACGGCTGATGCATAGTTTAAAGAGTACACCACCAAAATAGATAAAACGGGGTAGGGGCAATGGTGGCAAACAAAATGGTTAGGCTGATTTTTAGGAGTTAATATGGGTTTAGTGGGTCGAAACAGAGAGCCCATCCAGATCATCATCATCGTCCGAGCCTTCAACAGTCCCTGCATCACCATCCTCGGATTTTTCTTGAAGTAAAGCAGAGATGATAGCAACCTCACCTTTGAGGTAATCAAGAGTAGACTTGATGAGTTCCACATCCTTTTTCAGACCCGGAAGACACGCAATGTCTTCCTTAACCCGAGCCAAGGTATCAAGAACCGAGGATCCACCCGTAACTCCGGACACATCACCCTCCTTTCCCGAGGGTTTTTCGACATCCTTCTTCCCTTTTTTCGATTTCACAACCTCCAAAATTCCCTTCTAAGTTTACAGCAGCATTTTCCCCAAGGTTCCAACCAACATCATATCAAACATATCCTGAGAACCGACACTGCCCTTAACAAGTAACCCTTTGGACCGAATAATTAGAGAAATCCACATGGCATAGGGTAGGCGAATGGGGTTGTTGTAGTTGGGGTCTTGAATTTTGGACTCGATCATGGCAATTTGTTTAAAGAAAAGGCTAGGGAGGTTGATTTTTTGTGAGTCATTAAGTGAAAGATGAGATAGTGTTGGGCAATAATAAGTTTTGTGCGGTCATTTGATAGGTAAATGGTACGACACAGTAGGATGAACAAGAGTTTTGGTAGGGCAGGGAGTTCATTGGGGTTAACGGGTTTGCATTTGGGGTGAAAGAGGGTCACGGTTTTGGCATTTACGGAGGGGGAGGCATAATCTAAGGCTGGCCAAGTTTTTCCGGCAGGAGTAAGGTCGTATCCCTGATTGTCAATGGAAAGGATTTTGGCAAACTGAGTTTGGGAAAGAGTGAATGACTTACCATTAATTTTTGCGGTTAGGGTTTTCAAGCTTGAGAGCACATGGACAGTGGCGAAAAACTGAAGGACTTCACTGGCAAATACGGGTGCCTCTAATTGAACAAGATCCTCCCAACCTTGAGCCACAATGGCGGCTTCAAAATCCAAAAGGGCAGGATCGGAAGAGAGCCACGGAGACGGGTAGACCCGTGGAGTGTGAAGAGCATCCTTATGGAGCAGTTTCCGGCAAGTTCTTTTGATTGCGTCAGTGAGTAAAGGGTTAGCATCAATTTGATCTTCGACAGCCGTCGGATCCCATTTCCCGGATAAGGTCACGGCATCCGTAGCCGATAAAAATTCCCCCTTTTCCACGACAGATTTCCCTTTTCCCTTCTTCTTTGGTGGTTCCTTTTAAACCAGTTCCTCCTCATTTTCCTCAGATCCGACCGATTTGTCGACCGGATCCACTTCCTTATCAATATTTTCTTCATCTTTTTCACCGGAGATAGATTTCTCAGTTGCATGAGAATGATTCTCCCCACTTCCTTCTGATTAATCAACACCATCATCTTCACTTTTCTCATTTTCATCAAATTCGGTGTCATCTTTAATTATATCGGATAATTTGGATGCGGGTTTTCCCTTTTTGTTTGGCGATTTTCGAGCAGCTTGGGAGCCACATGTATCATCGGTTGCTTCTTTGATATTGATGAGGATGGGTTCGGATGAGGCACTAGAGGCAGAGGACGATTTTTTGGATCCAGATCTGGTTCATTTCCGTGTTAGGGAGGAGGTTAGAGTCGGGTTTGGAATTGTTGGCAAGGGTTGTGATTCTTGGACAATTTCTGGTGAAGGGTTGATGGGAAAGGCATAGGATCCTTTAGGTTTAGAGGTGGGGTTGTGAGAGGATGAAGTTTGGGACATGGTGGGTGATGGAGATGGGAGTTTTGTGTTATAAGAAGTTTTGACCATGGTAAAATAGATTAAAATGGAGAAAATAAGGGGGTTTGGTGTCCGTTAATTTAGACGGCGGTTGGTATTCGTTTGTGATAAGGACGGAAGGTAGTGGGTAATAATTAGGAGGGGTATTTGGTAATAATTGTGGGGTAGTTGATGCCTTAATCAATTCGGTGGAACACAATGTAAACATAAGTATAGACGTCCGGTTGAGTGATCATTAAGACAAAGACGATTTATCGATTATGGACATAACAAGGAATGCATAGACTAGAATGAAGGATAGTAAACCCGTTTTAGTCAATCATATGAGGGATTAGTTTAGTTCATGTAAAAATTACAAGCAATTAAGTAAGCCAATTTGTAACCTAAGTATCTCAAATTGTTCTCTTGCAAGTGGTTTAGTAAATATGTCGGCAATTTGATCTTCGGTTTTGCAAAAAATAAGTTCAACATGTCCTTTTTCTACGTGATCACGAATAAAATGGTGACAGATTTCAATGTGCTTGGTCTTAGAATGTTGAATAGGATTTTTTGATATATTTATCGCACTTGTATTATCACATAAAATGGGAACGAAGTCATAAATAATACCAAAGTCGAGAAGTTGTTGCTTTACCCATAGAAGTTGTGAGCAACAATGAGCGGCACTAACGTATTCACTTTCGGCCGTTGAAAGAGCAACCGTGTTTTTTTTTCTTTGAGCCCCATGAGATTAAGCACGGACCCAAAAATGTTGCAATTCCGGATGTACTCTTTCGATCGACGCTACAACCCGCATAGTCCGCGCCGGAATATCCTATAAGATCAAAGGGACAATGTAAGGGGTACCACAAATAAAGATCTTGTGTTCCAATCAAATATCGAAGAATGCTTTTAACGGCTTTAAAGTGAGATTCTTTCGGATTTGATTCGAATCTAGCACATAAACAAACACTAAAAAGAATGTCGGGACGACTTGCGGTTAAATAGAGAAGTGATCCAATCATACCTCGATACACCTTTTCGCTATTGCTCTTACCTTTATCATCCTTGTCCAATTTGACTTGGATACCATAGGTGTAGAGTGAGGGTTGCCATTAGTCATCCCAAATTTCTTAAGCATTTCTTTAATGTACTTTTGTTGATGGATCATGATTCCATCTTTGGATTGCTTTATTTAGAGCCCAAGAAAAAATCCTAGCTCACCCATCATACTCATTTCGAATTCCGATTTCATTAGTTCCGAAAAATAAGTATAAAGAATCTCATTTGTTGCTCCAAATATGATGTCATCGACATATACTTGGACAACCAACAGTTCACTGGACTGTTGCTTTAGAAACAAAGTTTTGTCAATTGAACCTCTTCTAAAACCATTTTCAATGAGAAATTTAGACAATCTATCATACCAACACCTTGGTGCTTGTTTTAAACCATAAAGAGCTTTGTCTAATTTGAAAACATGTTTAGGAAAATCATTGTCTAAAAATCCCGGTGGTTGCTCTACAAAGACATCCTCTTCCAAATATCCATATAAAAAAGGGGTTTCGACTTCCATTTGGAAAAGCTTAATGCCTTTGTGAGCCGCAAAAACTATCAATAATCGTATGGCCTCAAGCCTAGCTATCGGTGCATAGGTTTCATCGTAATCAATTCCTTCTTGTTGGTTCTAACCTTGCACCACTAGTCTAGCTTTATTCCTTACGATTTCACCGGAATCATCAAGCTTATTGCGAAAGACCCATCTAGTACCAATGACGGTACGATTAGATGGTCTAGGGACAAGATGCCATACCTCATTTCTTTTAAATTGATTGAGCTCATCTTGCATAGCTAGCATCCAATCGACATCGGTTAATGCAATTGTTATATTGGCCGGCTCGATTTGAGAGAGAAATGCACTATGGGCGCAAAATTCATCAAGGGATGCAAAGTTGTTGAGCGAGGCCCTAGTCTTAATACCGGAGTTCAAGTCACTAGTCAGATTTGATAGTGGATGAGAGCTTTGATATTTCCATTTTTTAGGAACAAAGGCGCTTTGTTCCCCCTCAGAGGCAACAGTCTCCGTGACTGTTGTCTGTTGATTAGAGGCAGGCTCTAGATTGGTGTTTGAGGATTATTCTAAGGCAACGGTGTCTGGAACTATTACAGTTATGGAAGTGGAGGCAACAGTCGTGTGAACCGTTGCTGAATGGGGTGTGGAATCAGGGGCAACGGTGTCTCTGTTTGTTCCCCCGGATTGGTGCTTGCATCAGAAGGCAACAGTGTTTATGACTGTTGCCTAACGTCAGTGATTGGAGCCTCCTCATCATAAAACACAAAGTCTTTTCTTACAAGACCAATCTCAAATTCGTCATCTTCATCATCTTCATCATCTTCTCCAACATTTTGTACCTGTCCAAGAATGCTAGATTCATCAAATATGACATGGAAACTTTCTTCAATTAGCATGGTTCGTTTGTTATAAACTTTATAAGCCTTGCTATGGTCGGAATAACCAATAAAAACCGCTTCATCGCTACGTGGATTGAATTTTCCCAAGTTGTCTTTACCATTGTTGTGAACAAAATATTTGCTCCCAAAGCATCTAAAATAAGAGATATTGGGTTTTCTACCACGTAAAATTGCATTGGGTGTTTTGTTGATTATGCTTCTTATCATGACTCGATTATGAATATAGCAAGCGGTGTTTACCGCTTTGGCCCAAAAGTCTTTAGGCAATTTACTACACAACAACATGGTTCTAGCCATACTTTCAAGGGTCCTATTCATTCGTTTGACCACTCCATTTTGTTGTGGTGTTCTAGGAGCCGAAAAATTATGGTCTACACCATTGTCATTACAATAAGCGCTAAATGATGAATTTTCGAATTCGGTTCCATGATCGGTTCTTATGGAAATAAGTTTGAGATCAAGTTTGTTTTGAATGTTTTTCAACCAAATGAAAAATTCATCAAATGCCTCACTCTTGGAACTCAAGAAAAGTGCCCAAACAAACCTAGAATAATCATCAACAATGACACACACATAACGACTACCTCCTCTACTTCTAGTTCTCATTGGTCCACATAAGTCGATATGCAAAAGTTGCAATGGGCGAAGAGTGCTCACAATTCTTTTAGACTTAAAGGAACTTCTAACATGTTTACACCTAGAACATTCATCACATACTTTATCAAACTCAAATTTCATGTTAGGAAATCGTTCTACCAAGTCAAGTCTTTTAAGAGTGTGAAGAGTTTTAGCACTAACATGTCCAAACCTTTTGTGCCACAACCAAAGATCATTTTTCATTACACTCATGCATGACATGGTATGACCGGATAACGTGTTTAAGTCGGTTAAGTAAAAATCTTTGACACGTCTCCCTTCGAGAATAATTTCATGAGTTGTGGCATCAATTATTCGACACAAATTAGCACTAAATTCCACAATATTACCTTTATCACAAAGTTGAGAAATGCTAAGGATATTATGTTTCAAACCTTTGACAAGCCGCACATTGTTGACACAAAGTAACGATGACTTACCGACCTTTCCCATGCCTATTATTTCACCTTTCTTGTCGTCGCCAAAAGTTACCTTGCCACCATCATAAGCTTCTAGTGAGAGGAACTGGCTTCTATCTCCTATCATATGACGAGAACATCGACTATCCAAGTACCAATTGCGGCCGCCTCTCACCAAGCCCTACATAAGATTAGACTTTGAGTTTAGGAACCCAAATAAATTTGGGTCCCTTTTTATCCTTCATATTTCGCAACAAATCTTTTCTAATCCAGACTTGTTTTACAACCTTAATATTTTTGTTAATGTCATTATGTCTTTTTTTGCAAGCATTAAAGACATGACCGGTTTTATCACAATAGTTGCAAATGATGTACTCGGGAAGACCAACATATTTCCTTCTTCTAAAGTCGATTTGAGTTGGATCCGGTTTTTCGAGGCAACTTGATGATCGACTGTTCCATTTGAAACCAAGACCGGCAGTTTTATCACATCTCTTGGACTGGTTAGTGAGGAAATTTAAGACATTTTGACTTCCTTCCCAATTTTTAGACACATTCTTAGCTTCAATAAGTTCTCCTTTTAATTCTTCGATTTTAAAGGTGAGATACTTGTTTCTTTCTTTAGAGTTTTCTAACTCCTTCTTCATTAAAACATACTCGGATTTCAATTCCATGAAACTTTTAGATTTTTGTTGAACATTAAGCTTAAGACTCGATATGCAACTATCTAAATGAACAATTTTTGATCTAGATGAGCTACATTCGGGAGATTCATTTTGAATTTTGACAAGTTTTTCATGAAGCATTCTAATCTCCCTTTTGTAGGCATCTAAGTTGACTTTGAGACACTCATTCTCTTTAGATAAATTAGTGACTAGTTCATTTGACACTTCCTTGACATTGTCGGAGGCAAACGATCGAGACACTATTGTTTTAAGTTCTTCTATCTCATCAACTAAGTCATCAATTACACCTTTAGATATGGATTGTTCATTTAGAAGTTCATCACGTTCCTTAGTTATCATGGACATCTGTAAAATCAGAGTGGTATTGACATTGTCAAGATCAGAAACATCATTGGGGTTCGACCTAAGACACTTTAGTTCGTTTGACAACTCCTTGTTCAATTTATTTACTCTTTTCACCTCATCAGAGGCAACATGATCGACATGTCTGTTGCCTTAAGTTCACTTTTAAGATGAAAGTTTTCTTGAGCAATTTCTTCTATTTCATCTTGCATGAGATCCAACTTTTCAGTTTGTGAACGACACTTATCAAAGAGTTTGTCAAGAAGCTTACATACTTTTTCTTTGGAGTATTGGCCTTTAGAAGTTTTACCTCATTGTCGGAATCGGAGTCGGAATCGTCGGGGTGAGCCATAAGACATCTAAGATGCTCGGTTTTAGAGGGTTTTGAGACTTTGTCCTTGAGACGACTTGTAAGACACATTTTAGCCTCTAATTCCTTCTCGATGATTTCATCGTCCTCGGAGTCGGACATTTCCCATATGGCGGACATGACTCGGTTTTTGTAGTCCCCTTTTTCCTTATCTCGCTTATCTTTGGACTTAATCTCATCCCACTTAGGACATTCTTTAATTTGATGTGATTTGTCACCACATTTAAAGCATCCAATAGTGATGGAGGGTCTTTTCTTTGGAAAGTGTTTTTTCGTGTAGTTATTGTTGAACTTCTTATGTCCATGACCATTCACCATTCCAACTAAGTTCCTAGAGAACAAATCAAACTCATCTTCTTCTTCATCCTCATCATCAATTGAAGAGGATGCTAAAGCAAGACTCTTTTCCCTTGAGGATTCACTATAGTGCTTATCGAGATTGAACTCGTGAGCCATTAGTGATCCCATTAGTTCATGAAGAGATAGAGTGGATAGGTTATTGGCCTCCTCTATGGCGGTAACCTTAGGTTGCCATTTAGTGGTAGGACTATGAAGAGTTTTCGAATGGTGTCCTCGGACTCGAAATTTCTCCCTAGGCTTTTTAGTTCATTTATAATACACGAAAAGCGAGATGAAAAACTATTTATGGACTCGTCCTTTGACATGTGAAACATCTCATATTGTTGCATGAGAAGGTCAATACAGTGTTTTCTAACTTGAGACGTCCCTTCATAGGCAAGAACAAGGGAATCCCAAATTAATTTAGCCGTAGGACATCCAGAAATCTGACTCACTTCGGCCTCAACAACACACCGTTGAAGAATCGACATCGCTTTCGAGTTTTTCTCGGCCAATTTAAAATCGTTTTCATTGTAATCTTTCTCATCTTTGACCTTAGTAAAACCCCTAAGGATGTCGGTTTCCTCAATAGTAAGAGGTCCGTTCTCGATGATTTTCCAACATTGATAATCAATACTTTTGATGTAGTGCTCCATTTTGAGCTTCCACCACCCGAAATTCTCACCGGTGAAGACCGGGATCTTGGAGTGTTTTGAGGAATCCATTTCCCAAGATTTAAACTCTAAGGTGATTAACCTTGATCAAGAGCACGAGGCTCTGATACCAATTGAAGAGTTTAGGATTCAGGTACCTAAGAGGAGGAGGAGGTGAATTAGGTACTATTTTAAAATTTTGAACATTGAATTAAAGCAAGTTGGTTGATAATGTAAAGAACAAATGGATACATCAAGTAATATTGATTCATTAAGAGTGTATCACGATGTTTAAGAAGATTGAAGTAAGGCAACGGTTGATCTGACTGTTGCTTGTATTTCTTAGCTCATAAGAGAAGGCTACTGACCAAAAGCAACGAAAGATTTCATCGTTGTTAAACAAAACGTGGATTAACAATCGAGTAATGAAAATGCAGCGGAAATTAAAGTAACAAAGATTAACACGATGCTTTTGAATTGGTTCGGCCAACTCCTAAAGGCCTACGTCCAATCTTCTTTTATTAATAAGTTTAAGTGATCTACTCCGACAACTTAGACACTTACAAATAAAAGGACCAACAACCTACTCCGGTTGCGACACAAGTCTCAAGACTACTCCTTCTAGAAACTTAAGACTCTTACTAGAATGATTACAAAGATCAAGTTTCCTCAAACTGATTCTATAAAAGAATTGATAAGGACAACTCATAGATCAATCGATTCTAGGTAAGAGAATGTAATACTTAAGGCAACGGTAGTGAAGACTGTTGCCACTGGAAGACTTAGAAATATTTTGCAAATGAAGTAAAAAGCTTTGAGTTCTTAAAAACAAGTTTGCAAAACACTTTGAAAATTCTCTGGAAAAAGTCTTGAGAAAATGAAGGAGAAGAGTGATCCTTTTATAGAGAAGAAAACTAGGGTTTAGAAGTCAAGACATGAGGTAGAAAACAAATAATTTTGACTTGCCCAAGTTTGCACAAAATAGAGCATTCTTCCAAAGGTTAAAGAAGAAAAGGAGCTTTGTTACTATCTTGAAAGGGCCTTTGAAAATCAGTCAAGGTAAGATGGACAATCAAGTGAGGACATTTTAGAGGAACAAATTTGGAAAGAAACAAGTTCTTCTTTCTAAAAATCATGATGAAAATTATTGCCACTTTGAGTTAAGACCTTTTGAAAGATGCCAATAGAATATCCTTTTCTTAAACAATAACCTTTTACAAGATTCAAATATCAGAAATGTGTATTTCAAAATAGAAGTTTGTATTTTCGAAATATGAATATTTTGAAAATGAAGACTTCTTCCAAGTGACACGAGTTGAAGCTGGCCGATCAATTTATTTGTTGCCTTAATAAGCAGACTGTTGTTCAACAATAGTCTTGCTTACTGTTGCCTTAGTACTACACCCCTTTACCTTTACATAAGTGACTTATTATTACAACACAATCCTTGGGTAGCTTGTTCAACACGTTTCGACCACAATCACTTGATAATCACTTGGTTCGGAGGTTGGATTAAATCCTGAAATAAAACAACTTAAGGCAAGATTAGAGTGGGTTTGTCATCATCAACAAAAGTGTTCTAACAGTTTGGGTCTGAGTTGAGCCGTGAGGACGAGTGTATTGTTCGGTTGTGAGTAGTCCTTTTTGTGCAGGTTTGGAGACGAATATATGTCGAGAGTTGGAGACGGGTTGTGTACATTGCTAAGACTGTTTTGGTGATGGGCGTGGGGCTGTTCAACGGCCACTAGGGTCGTGGGTCGAGTTGGTTTTGGCGCAAGTTCGGTTTATTTGAAATAATTGATTTCCGTCTCATATTTTTATAACGCAATTCGTTAAATATCGTTCTCTCACACATTTATTTTGTTGGGTTTATTCGATTTAGTTTGAGGGCTCATTTGATCTTGGTAATTGGGCTAGTAATGTTTGATAAATTGGACTAGTTAGGTTAATGAATTGAACTAGTTATACTTAGTAAGTTGGGTTTGTCATATCTATTCATTTGGGTTTGAATCGTTAATTTAATTGGACTCGTCATTTTTATTTAGTCGGGTTTACATGATTAAGTTATTGGGCCACATTTATATTATGGGAACTCTTGGTGCCAACTTTGCTTCATTTGTATAATTAAATTCCCGTCTATTGGGCTTGACTTGTTAAGTCAATTGGGCTTGTCACATGTTTATAATTGGGCTTATCCTAGTCCATTCATTGGATTTCACATGATTTACTTATTGGGCTCATGAATGAGTCATGTGGGCTTGGTCACATTTTATTCCGTAATTTTCATATAACGTAAATTATTCATTATCATTCATTATATCTTATTTAATCGGCATGTTAAATTATAAAATGGAATTTTTAGTAATATAACACAAGTATGAGATATTTACTATAAGTACTGGTAAGAATCATATTCTTGACAATGTCTTATATTGTTTTGTTGTGAGAGTTTTGGTCCTATCGGATACTAGAGGTGAGCTATAAGCCCTTTAGTTGCTATATGATCGTCGGGATTGATGTTCCCATCCGTACTCATGGTGAGATGCAAACCATGAGTATGAATGTGACATTAATGGTCCCGTGTCATATGATGTTTGTATGATCATTCTTACTCTTATTGTGACTCAAGTGTGACGTTTTACATTGTGTGATGACTTGACATTCCTTATTTACCCTTTCGGACCATTGGTTACGGTTAGGTGCCATGTTTCCGGATTGGGCTATTTTTCCTTCCGCCTCTTCGGACCGGGGGTCACGGTTAGGTGACAAGGTTCCGATTTAGGGTTACTCGACTTTCGGGCACGGTTAGGTGTACCATGTTTCGA
This sequence comes from Silene latifolia, assembly GCF_048544455.1. NCBI lineage: Eukaryota > Viridiplantae > Streptophyta > Magnoliopsida > Caryophyllales > Caryophyllaceae > Silene > Silene latifolia. The sequence continues at coordinate 21,411,701 of NC_133538.1, read as the reverse complement.
GTCTTGGATGCGGATGGGTCACCGCATGTCGAATCGGGTGTCGTCCATCCCGAGAGTCTGGCCAGGTTTAGACTAGGACCGTATTATGATCGTCGTCCTACCAGGAGGTTGTAGTCTAGGATGTAGTCTTGTGTGTGGTATCTCGGACATGCTTTAAAGGTAGCCTCTGAGCCGGATACTCCGTCTACACTTTGGTTCGGTCTTACACTTGTTGAGTCGTGTCAATATGAGTTGGTTGGCTTGGTTATTCTATTTCCTTGATTGCATACTCATTCCAACATATCATGCATATTCTATTAAGAATGTATTATGCATGTTTCTTCATGAATATTCATTATATCTCCTTGTTCTTTATTGTTCATATGTGATACATGATTAATATGTTTAAATAAGTGGTTGTTACTTGCATTTCGGCATATTGTGGCTGGGAGAACCTTGAGTTACTCCCCACTGACTATGGCGTTCATGTTTACATGAATGACAGGTTATGAAGATGTTTACGTGGGGAAGGCGTTTGGGCTAGTGAGAACTAAACCCTTGGACCTTAGTTGCTAGTTTAGAAACCCCTTATCCGTTTATTCGTGGGATATATTTTCCCCGCCTTCTAGACTTGGGTTGTAATAACCTAAGTTTGTCTATTATTGTATTTGTTTCATTTCGTTTTTGGCACCCGCGTATTAATCTTTAGTTAGTAATTTTAAAATATCACAAATTCCGCTTTAATTTATTAGTTATATTTTCCGCTTTATCGCGGAGTGTCACGCCATCATTTTGTTAAGGAGTACAGGTCATCGTGAATTTTATCAAGGAGCAAAAGCCTCTTGGAAGAGTCATGCAAATAATATAGGTCAGGGGAAAAACTAACCGTGGAACTAAGTTGCTTATTTAACTTACTAATGGATAAAAGATTTATCTAAAAATATGGAACATATAACACATTCTGTAAAGAAAAACCAGGCAATATAGGAACAGACCCTACAACTTTAATGTAAACTAACTGACCATTAGGTAGAGAAATACTATAAGGTTTATGTAACTGTCTAAACTCAGAAAATAAAGCCTTGTTAGAACAATATGATCACTAGCACCAGTATCAAGGATCCAATAATTAAAGTAAGTATTAAAAGCATTAGATAAAACATTACCAGTAAAATTGTTAGAGGAAGCAGGACCATTGGCAGGATTAAACTCTACATTGTGATGTTATGGAGCATAATGATTTTTAGAACCATCAACACTTGAATTATTACCACCATAAGATCCCAGTATACGATCTTGATCATGGAAAGCATTCCTTGCAAATCTTCTATTTTTATTCATCAAATGATGACATTTCTCAATCTTGTGTCCAGGCTTATTGCCATAGATACAAAACCACTACTGTCTTTGATTCTCATCAGCATTATTGCCTTTTTTGAAACCACCATTGGAAAAAACCTTGTTGCTGCTTGATTGGAAGTTTTGATGAGAATTATATGCACAAACATTCTTTTGAGGATTATTACTCCAATTATTGTTATTTTTGTAACCCATATTTTTGGCATATAAAGTAGCTAAGTCTGCCTGAAACTGAACAGAAATGTGGATTTCTCTCTATCCCTCTTCTTGCAGAATGTTGTTGTAAATTGCAATTACCTTTGGCAATGGATTCTGCATCGAGATTGTGCCTAGTATAACACCATAAGAATCATTTAAACCTATTAAGAACTGCACAGCTCTGGTCTTCTTGAAACTTCAATAGCTTGGCCTTTGCACTGCAAGAACATACACAAGAACAGACAGGATTCATAGCCATTCCCTCAACTTCATCCCAAACAGTCTTGAGTGTAGTGTAGTAGGTTGCAATACTGTCATTGCCTTGTGAGAAATCATTGAGCTTCTTCTACACACCATATAATTGTGCACCTTCGACTGTCCAAACCTTTCTTCTTACTCAGACCAAGCAGCATGAGCGGATTTGCTGTAAAGTATAGATTTGGAAATTTCAGAGGAAATATTGTTGAGAATCCACGAAAAGACAGTGTCATTGAACCTCTGTAAATACTTAGCAGTGGGTGCATTGGCAGTAGGTTTTGACATGGTACTATTTATAAAGCCTATTTTATTCTTAGCAGATCATGCAATCAACATTGCTCTATTCCATCCTCCAAACCCTGTACCATCAAAAGGCCGGCGTAGCAACCAATTTGTTGCTCAAGGTATCTGAATGGTGAATGTAATGTGGGTCATCCGCACTTAATTTTGTGTTAGTATCGTTTTCAGGCATTTTGTTGAAATTTTCTTTGAAGATTTATAAATTGTAATATATTTGCAGAAAGATAAGAAAGATAAAGATTGTTAAAAGAAAAGAAGATGAAGAAGATGAAGATTTATGCGGAAGCTAAAGTGGATATGGAGAAATAGGTTCAGAATGAACCTGGCTTTGATACCATAAAGAACATTGAAGAATATCGTCATGTTGATCAGAAATAATCAAGAATGTAAACAGAGAGATTGATTGAATAATAGAGAGATAAACTTGAGAATTGAAAGAGAGTAGAATTTGTATTATGATAATTGTGAGTACAAGAGTTGATCATACATTGTATATATATTAGTAGCTAAACCGACTTAACTAATCAACAAACCGACTTAACTACTCTAACAAACACCCTAACAACCTCCAACTGACTTCGTTAGTTAGTTATAGGTGTAACTGATTTTCCTATATACTCCAGCACATAGTGATACAAACTCATCATTTTCCTTTGTGATGTATCGTATCCCTGCTTTTACAATTCATTGCATGTACCAATCAAAAACAGAACATTTTTTCATAGAAACTACAATTGCTAGGTCTTACAAATCAGTCAAAACTTACATTTTTTTTCATAGAACATTTTTTCATAGAAACTACAATTTTTCATAGAAACTTGGGGGACCATCCTACTCCTTGCATAACTTCGTTGAACGGTGTCCTGTATACGGCGCGTGTATATTATTCAATCAAAGTACGAGTGGAGCCCACGCAACTCGCTGAATAACGACATCAACGATGACAAACGCATTTGTAGCGATAAGCGCTGTTAATGCGGTCGTTACCATCAACGTTGTTAGGGATAAAAAATGAATTTTATCATACGCAACGTGGCATTGTTTTACTGGAAAAGAGGGAGACAATCAAGGACAACGTGGTGCACAGCGATTGGTAAAGGGAAGGAAAGATGGATCGCTGAGGTGGCAAGTTATGGACCGCTGGATTAAATAAAGAACAAACACAACATAGCCCAAAGGAAAGAAGCCCACGCATGAGAAAGAATAAAAGACCCAGTCAACTAACAAACTCCTACTTTGCAGAAATTGACCCGATATTCTCGCGATGCCACGCGACTTTCAAACCCTAGGTTTTGACTTCAACATGACTATAAAAGCAAGGGCAAAGCAACGTACAAAGGGCATTCACAAGTATCATCAAAAAGAACTCCACTTAAAATCATTGGCGATTGGCGATAATTATCTAACAACATTACACTTGTATTTCCTTACTTGTCCATAAAATCTCGATTATAGTGCAATAATTGGCGGGATTCCGACTCCCCCCGCGGTTGTTCCCACACCGGGTTTTCCGCGTCACCAAAAATCCTCCGTGTCCTTTTCTTCGTTTATCTTTATCTCGTCGTTCCTTTCGTTCGTACTTTAAACATAATTGGCATTAAGAATAATCACTATCACTCACATAATTAATTCGTAACCGGTAAATTTTTACCAAAACAGTTTGGCGCCCACCGTGGGGCATAGTGATCATTTTCTATAGCCAAGCCTCGCAAAACCGAACCAGCCATCACAATGTCTGGAACCAGCCAGAATCCCTCCAGCAGCCAGAGTATGCCAGCCCTATCTTCTGCGGCGAGAATTAGTTTCGCATCTGCAGGACCGGTCGGTGCATCCCAAAGATCCAGCCCAAATGATCCTCGCCAAAGATGTCGACCGAGCCATGCCCGACCTCGAAAACCACCACGATTCCCAAGGCAATAGGTGCATCCAATCGATCAAAATCCAGCAGGAAAGCGGCCCACAGAGGAGGCGAAGCAGCATCCAGAGGCCCGACCCAGGAGAGTTCAGGCGCAGAAGTTCTCCGAAGCAGAGGATCTCCAGCACTCGATCCGATGCAGGTGATGATTCAGGGGATGGACATTCTGCGTCGGGCTGTTGAAGATCTGAGGAAAGACAACCAGAATATGATGGCTCAAATCGTGTGGCGGTCCGGTCCAAACCAAAGATCGTAACCGCAGGCTCCGGCCGTAACCGGCGGTGGAGGACTCGGGTCGACCAATCCCATCAGAACTAGTTACCAGGCTGGATCTTGCAGGGGTAGCACCCAGCGAACCAATCGAGCCAAGAGGATTGGGATGTCTGTCATTTGATAATCCACTCAGTCTGCAGCAGACAACAGGTAACGCGTTATTTAGCACCCCTGCTGGATCTGACCTTCCGCCCTTTTCAGGTACCCCTGCACAGCAGACACCAGGATGGCAGTCTGGACCTGTCCCCAACACAAAGAATCCCATCCGCAACTGGGTTCACCGGTGGAGCCTGGATCGGAGGATTACAGCAGACACCAGGATGGCAACCTGGATCCATAATCGTCTGCAACACCAAAGAACCAGTCATCCAAAGATCAGGCCAACTTTCTGGAGCACCCTGGCTAGGAGGTACACCTGCTGGTTCCTTCCCGCCTTTGTTTCTAACCCTCTTGCGGGAGCAGTAACTCGCTGGAACAAGCAATACCAGGAGCCGAGGATCGATGTATAGGATACCGGCGTAGTCCGTCCGCTGGAGAAAGCGACCAAAGACGGCCTACGCAGACTCACCTTTCGTGGATGATATAGCTCTAATCGGTGTTCCTAAAGGATGTGTGCCGCCAGCTATGACACTCTATGATGGGACCACGGATCCACTTGACCATATCAACCACTACAAGCAGAAAATGATGGTGATAACCGCAACTGGATCTCTAAAGGAAGTTTGCATGTGCAAGGGTTTTGGATCGGGAGACCTGCGCAGTGGTTCGTCGGCTTACCGAACAAAAGCATATCCAGCTTCGCCGACCTAGTCAATGCCTTCAACCAGCAATTCGCCAGCAGCAAAAAGCCAGAGAAGCAGACCATCGACCTCTACCGGCTGGTGCAAGGGTTTGAGGAAACCACCCGCGATTACTTGAACCGGTTCAACAAAGAGAAGGTGTCAATTCCGAGGTGCGATATAGCAACCGCTATACAAGCCTTCCGTCGAGGGCTACACCAGGATTCACAAACTATACAAGGAACTAACCATGCACCCGTGCACAACCTTTGAGGAGGTGCAATCGAAGGCAATTGCTGTCATGAGGCTGGAAGAAGACTCTGCACCAGTAAGAGGCACTTATGATTCAGACCCAGTATCCAGGAAGGCTCCGGTAGAGAAGAAAAGTGAAAGATCCAAACCTTACAGCAGGAGCGTGAATAAAGTTTCTGGAAATGCAGAAGGAAAATCCGAAGCAGATCTGCCTCCGAAAGTAAGTGAGTATGGTTTCACTACCAATCTTGCAGGATTATTCAAAGCCTTGAAGGAGCTGGGACGCAGAGTCAGATGGCCAAAACTTCCGAAGGAAACCCCAAGCGAGAGACACAGCAAAAAGTGTGAGTTCCACTAAGCAAAGAACACTCACAACACCGATGAATGCCACTCCCTCGAAAGGAAGTCAAATTTCACTATGACCAAGGAAACCCGGATCATCTCCTACCCGTAAACACAACGAGTAAATTCGGCGGATCGGGCCCCGCCTTCCCCTCCTCCTCATTGCTCTAGAACCGTGAATGTCATTACGGGTGGATCGGAGCCGTGTGTGGGGCCGACCTACTCAGCAGCTAAGAGGCACGCAACGGGGCTAAGGGAGACAGACCAAAGAACTCCTGCAGGGTTAACCACCAGAATCTGCCGTCGGTCACCTTCGACGAAACAGACGCAGGATCTACTCCCGAACAGCACCACGACGCTCTAATCATCACGCTTCCCATAGGCAATTGTAAGGTGAAAAAGATCCTGGTGGATACCGGAAGCTCCGTCAACTTGATCATGATGGAAACACTCAAAGGAATGGGATTCACCGAGAAAGATCTAGCAAAAAAGGCAATTCCCTTAGTTGGCTTCAGCGGCGAAACAAAGCACTCCCTAGGAGAAATCGTCATCCCGACCTACGCCGGAGGTGTAAACAGACAGGTAAGGTACTTGGTTATTTATGGGCCCTCTACTTACAATGTAATCCTTGGCAGGCCCTGGATCCACGAGATGAAAGCAATTCCCTCAACGTACCACCAATGCCTGAAGTTTCCAACACCTTGGGGGGTGCAAGAAATACGTGGGGACCAGGAAGAAGCTAAGGATTGTTACAAGGTGGCTCTGAAGCCAACAACAGGATCGCCCGCATAGCAATTACAGAGCCAGCGCATCCAGGACGAGTACATTGAGCCTCAGCAGGCAGAACTAGACGAAGTAATCCTAGACTCGCTGCATCCAGAGCGAATTGTTCTCATTGGATCTGAGTGTAGAGGTAAGATTCGTGAAGAACTCGTTCGGTTGTTGAGAACTAACATAGATTGCTTTGCTTGGTCACATGATGATATGATAGGGATAGACCCAAGCGTGATAACTCACAAGTTAAGCGTGGATCCAAGCTATAAACCTGTGCAACAGAAAAGAAGAAAGTTTGCTTCTAAAAGAAACCAGGTCATAAATCAAGAAGTAGATAACCTGCTTGCTGCAGGAAAGATTCATGAAGTAAAGTACCCAGAGTGGTTGTCTAATGTGGTAGTGGTCCCAAAGAAGAATGGCAAGTGGAGGGTCTGCGTCGATTTCACGGATTTAAACAAAGCTTGCCCAAAAGATACATTCCCTCTACCACACATAGACGCCATGGTAGATGCCACCGCGGGCCATGAGATGCTGACATTCCTGGATGCCTGGAGCGGATATAACCAGATAAAGATGCACCCCAGTGACCAGGAAAAGACAGCATTCAGATCCGAGAGAGGTATCTATTGTTATAACGTCATGCCTTTTGGACTAAAAAATGCAGGATCTACCTATCAGAGGCTGGTGAACATGATGTTTAAAGAACAAATAGGCCAAACTATGGAAGTATATATAGACGATATGGTCGTCAAATCGAAAGCTGTGCTTCACAAAGATCATCAAGACTGCGTAAACTTTCAATACCCTCAGGAAATATCAAATGAAGCTGAATCCTACGAAGTGCACCTTCGGAGTATCCAGCGGAAAATTCCTAGGTTACATGGTGACCCAGAGGGGGATAGAGGCCAGCACCGAGCAAATAAGAGCAATTCTGCAGCTGGAATCACCGCAGAAACCAAAGGACGTACAGCGCCTGACTGGAAGAGTGGCAGCCTTAAACAGATTTATATCCAGATCCTCGGACAGATGCAGGCTATTCTATGATATACTCAGAAAAAGCCAAAGATTTGAATGGACGGACGACCACGAAAAAGCATTTCAGAGTCAAGCGCTATCTCAAGACCCCACCTCTCCCCGTCGAAACCGTGAGCCGGGAGAAACACTTTTCTCGTATCTGTCGATCCAGGAAGCAAGATCGGTGCGGTGCTTAGTGCGAGAGCAGGAAGGATCACAAGATCCGGTATACTACATCGCAAGTCTCTGCTTTCGGCAGAGACCAGGTACACATCACTAGAAAAACTTGTCCTTGCACTTGTTACTGCATCCTATAAACTGCGTCCCTACTTTGAATCTCATACAATTTCTGTGATAACTAATTACCCTCTTAAAACTATCATGAGAAAACCAGAATTGTCAGGACGAATGGCCAAATGGTCCGTGCACTTGAGCGGTTACGATTTGAAGTTTGAACCCCGTACGGCCATAAAGTCTCGTGCTCGCGGACTTTGTGTCCGACTTACGCCACGCTCCGGACCCAGCCGAACGGGACATCCCCGAACGGAAGAAGACAAAGGAGAACAAGTATGGGAGTTACATGTGGACGGAGCCTCAAACGCCAAAGGAGCAGGAGTAGGGTGGTCCTCAAATCTCCCCTGGGAGACCTCATAGCCTGTGCCGTACGATGTGAATTCAAAGCCACAAACAACGAAGCAGAATATGAGGCACTAATCCTGGGTCTGAAGCTGGCTCTGGATCTGAAAATTAGACACCTTCAGGTTTGCAGCGATTCTAAGCTTATAGTTAACCATGTAAATGATTGCTATGAAGCCAGGGACCCCAGGATGATGGCCTATTTAGATGTAGCAAAAGAGCTGAAAGTCAAATTTGTCACATTCAACATCAACCAAATCCCCAAGGAGCAGAATGCAGAAGCAGACGCACTAGCCACCCTGGGGGCAACCTTCAAGGCAGGAACCATTTCCACGATACCAATTGTCCACGTGCTGGAGCCAGCAACACTAAAATCTCAGCAGGAAGCAGAAAAAGTGTGCAGCACCAGCAGTGAAGAAAGTACCCAGATCGGGAGGAAGCCCTACCTAGACCGGTTGCGAGAATGACATCCTACCAGCAGATAAAAAGGAGGTAAGGGGCTTTAAAATGAAAGCATCCAGATTCCTACTAATCGATAATGTTCTTTTCAGAAAATCCCACGCTGGACCCTACCTCAGATGCCTGGATCGGGGAAGAGTCTCAGTCGTTTTGCATGCTATCCACAAGTGGAGAATGTGGAAACCATGCAGGGCGCAGGAGCCCTGTCCAACAAGGCACCGAGGCGGGGATACTTCGGCCCACAATGCGCAAAGATGCCATGGAATTCGCAAAAAGATGCGACGCTTGCCAGAGACACGCCCATGTCGACCACCTCACCCAGCAGAGCCTCTCGCACGCACCAGGTTATCTCACCATGGCCTTTCATGAAATGGGGGATGGATATCGTGGGACCATTACCCAGAGCACCAGGAAACAAAGTCTACATGCTCGCCATGACGGATTACTTTTCCAAATGGATAGAAGCAGAATCATCCTCCCAGGTTACAGAAACCCAGGTGATATCTTTCATTAAACGCAATATCATATGCAGGTTTGGCATTCCATCTGAAATTATATGTGATAATGGGTCCCAATTCATTGGAAATAAGACGGAAGCTTTTTGTGCTAGGTGGAACATCTCGTTGCAGAAATCTACTCCCAGGAACCCCGGTCCAACGGACAAGTGAATCCAAAGAATAAGATTATCATTGAAAACTTGAAAAAGAAACTAGAAGAGATTGGGGGCAAATGGGCGGAAGAGCTACCTCCGGTTCTCGGGGTGACAGAACCACACCAAAGGTTGCAACGGGGCAAACCCCTTCACTGGTGTTCGAGTGTAACAGTCATCCCATCCGAAGTCGTGGTCCCAACCCACGAGATATGGATGCATCACGAAGAGCGGAACCGGTGGAAATGGCAAGCGGCACTGACACGATAGATGAACTCGAGAACCGGCGCCCGGATCGGGATGGCTTTCCTACCGACAGATCGTGGCTAAAAGCTACAACAAGAACGTAAAAGTAAGAACCCTGCGGGTGGGAGATCTGGTCCTAAGGAAAGTCTTCCAAAATACCAAGAACCAAAGCAAGGGGAAATTTGCCTACAATTGGGAGGGGCCATACCAAGTAGAAAGCACAGTTGGAAATGGAGCCTACCGACTCATGACTATGGAAGGGCAAATGGTTCCCAGATCCTGGAATATCACCCACTTGAAAAAATATTTTATTTAAAGTCACCAGCAGGGTCAACAACCAGGTACTCAGCCTACCAGATGCAGCCCAGCCAGGTTATAGATATTGCCTTACATATTTCCTGGCTCTGAATATTTTTCTGTCTCTGAATACTTTTATGCCTCCAAAAATTCTTCTGGTCCTAAAAGATATTTTCCGCTTCTAAAATATTTTTCTATTTTTTATTTTTCTCGGGTCCTGGATATCTCCCGATTCGAATGTTTTCCGGGTCTAAAAATGTTATTTTCGAATCCAACAAATCTGGTTCCAATAGACTTGCCCATATTTTAATTAGGAAAGTTTTAAAATTACGAAACCACCTTAAGTAAATTAATTTTTTCTAATAAGCCAAGGAAATAAAATGCAAACTAATCGCGAGCTTGTATTCATTACGAGAGGGCGTGTGTCCGTGGCTAAGCACATACAACCGGACCACCAGCCTCCCGCGATGCATTAGCACCCACGCAAGCCTGGCTCCTCTGGACGAGTGGGCATACTAGACCCCTTAGCCAGCAATCTATCAGCGATGGCCAAACAAACGACGTGCATGCACAAATCAAAGCACCAGAAACGGTACGACACAAAAAGATAACCAGTAGGAAATACTTAAGTCGCAAAGCAAAGTATGCCTGGCACCAGAGCCAGACCAAAAGCACATAAACTGTTCAAAATAAAGATGTCATGCCCCGTAGGGCCAAAAACTAACTAAGCACAACATAAATCTTTCAGATGCAGAAAAATACTAATCTACGTCAATACGCTCCACAGCCTCAGAAGCAGCTGCCTGAGCATCAGGAGCAGGAGAATTCACCTCTTCCTCAGCGCCGGATCATCAGCAGGAACAGTACCAGGCTCCACCAAGCCAGCTAGTACATCCAAATTCAAACCATCAGGAAAAGTAGCAGCAAGCCTCCCCTCTTGACTCCTAAGTCCAGTGCGAATGCCCTCCCCTTTGGAACACCTTTATACAAATCAATCTTCGTTTCCAAAGCAAAGATAAGACAGAGCATCCACCGAGTCCTCTTCAACTCCCGCACCTCGAAACCTTCTCCTCCCGAACGGGCAACACGAGCCTCGCATCCGAAGCACGTTTCTCCACCTCGAGATACGCCTTTCGGCGTCGAAGCACGCCTTTCGGCATCGCGACCTTCTCCCTAAAGCATCGGCCGCCTCCTTCCCAAAGATCGGCGACTTTTTCTTCTCAAAGATCGTGGCTTTCTTCTCAAAGATCGGAAATACGCCCCTCAAAGAAGAGAAAGCCGCTCTTCCGCAAACTCGCTTCGAGTGGCCTCCTCCAACAAAGAAATCCTCGGGACTTATTTAGATCACTGAGTTTTCGGCCTATCCTCATTGGCCTCCTTCGCCGACAGGAGTTTCGCATTTTCTCGCTACCGGGAGAGACACCTTCTCCCGCAAGTACGGGGCCATCAAAGGACTGGTAGACCAGAACAAAGCGTCAAAAAAAAAAAAAAAAAAAAAAAAAAAAAAACGGCCAATGATTGTTTACCTCGAAAGAATGCTCAGTAGCACGATCCACCAAGTCAGGCAAAGGATTGCTATCCAACGCAGACCTAGGAGCTGGAAGAAGCATCTGGCTCATTAAGTCCAAGCTACTCGTAGACTTATTCCTACCGAAATTATCTGGAAGTGTAAAAACAATAACCCCAGGAGCAGATTTGGAGCCAGAAGTAGCCCCAGAAGCAGGAGCAGCTTTAGAAGCGGAAGTGGCCCTGAAGCGTGAATAGCTCCGAAGCGGGAGCGGCCCTCTGAAGCGAGGAATAGCTCCGAAGCGGGAATAGCTCCGAAGCGGAGAAGCGACTTTAAAAGCGGAAGTAGCTCCGAAGCGGGGATGGTTTCGGGCGTTGGAATCACATCGACGCAGCCTAGTTGGAGCCGAGCCGGGAACGACTTTGGAGGTCAAAGCATCTCCGAAGCGGACAAACCGTGCCCAGGCAATGGAGGCCTCACGGCCCAGGTGTAGCTTCAATAGGGACCCGCTCCTTAGCCCGGTCCACAAGAGATCTCCTTTTGGGACGAGGTCCGAACCGGGGGCAGGAGTAGACTTTCTCTTCTCAGCCAGGCTTGGGGACAGCGTAACCCTGCTCCTTCACTCTCTGAGCCAAAACATCTTGCAGCGAAATTCTAGATTTTGCAGAACCTGGAAGCAAAGACAAATATTAAGTCAGAACCAGATATACGAAGAATCCAGAAACAGAACCAAGTCAAAAAAGGGAAGAGCAACGCACTAGTCGACATTGAATCTTTTTCTTCAAGAATTTGTTTTCTTCACCGCAGTGAGAATCCTGGATCGATTGGGAAAGGTCCTATTTTTCGGAGGTGGGTGAATAATTTGGAAAGAGAGGCGATCTGTCGGGAGACAAAGGCAAGGGGCACAAACCTACACAAAAACCAAGTAAGGAAATATAAGCGTCAAAGAAAAATGCACAAGAATAAGGGCATGCAAGTACCGTGTGTTGATCGCCAGACACTGACAATATAGTCAGTCGGAGCAGGAAGAGTATCAATTTTCACGAAAATAAAGCGGGAAAACCACTTGCTATCATCCGGTTTCACGGGGAAGATGATGCAATTCTTCTCCCCGTCTCGAACCCGAATGGTCACTTGACCCGAGCAAGGGACCGACCGAGAACAAGTGTGCAAGGTCCGGAGACCAATTTCATAACCAAAACGATTATTCATAGCATCAATCGCAAGCAAGGTCCGCCAAGTGTATGGCGCCACTTGGCAAATAGCCAACCGATTCAAGTTCGGATACTCTTGGACCAAAGGAGGGAAAGGAAATCGCAGACCAGGACGAAAGGCGTATTCGTACAAGCAAATCCACCCTTCCCTCACTGAGTCGGCCTTCGGCCGAGGAGTCGGAATGTGGAACACCACATCATCGAGAAAAACCAAAGGTTTTCTTGATATAATCAAGATCCTCGGAGGTAAAGTCGAGAATCGCAGGAGTGCTTGGCGGAAAGCACACCGCCGGAAAGAAAGAGGTCGGCGGCATCAGGATCCGAGTCCGAGGTTGAAGAAGCGGTTTTTTGTGACATTATGCGCAAAGTAAGGAAAAAAGAAAGCAAGGAAGAAGATGAAGTACCTGCAGCAGCCGGAAAGGAGGAAGTATTAAGATAATTAATGGAGAGAAGTAGGGAGAAAAGGAGTAATGATGAAGAGGAAGAGGAAAAGTGTGGGGATACCGAGGGATTTATTAAAGGGGGAGGTTGAGGAGTTATGGTGAAGAGAGAGTTCTTGGGGAAGTGGGAAAGTGGCGGCAGTTTGTCACAAGTGGGGAATCATAATCATCAGATATAACTGCTAAAACTTCGTCAGTTCTCCGCATCTTAATCGAAATTCCCGCCTAAAAATATTTGAGACGGAAATTTGGGGGCAATTGTTAGGGATAAAAATGAATTTTATCATACGCAACGTGGCATTGTTTTTCCGGAAAAGAGGGAGACAATCAAGGACAACGTGGTGCACGGCGATTGGTAAAGGGAAGGAAAGATGGATCGGCGAGGTGGCAAGTTATGGACCATTTGGATTAAATAAAGAACAAACACAACATAGCCCAAAGGAAAGAAGCCCACGCATGAGAAAGAATAAAAGACCCAGTCAACTAACAAACTCCTACTTTGCAGCAAATTGACCCGATATTCCAAACGCATGACGACTTTCAAACCCTAGGTTTTGACTTCAACATGACTATAAAAGCAAGGGCAAAGCAACGTACAAAGGGCATTCACAAGTATCATCAAGCAGCAACTCCACTCAGAAAATCATTGGCGATTGGCGATAATTATCTAACAACATTACACTTGTATTTCCTTACTTGTCCATAAAATCTCGATTATAGTGCAATAATTGGCGGGATTCCGACTCCCCCCGCGGTTGTTCCCACACCGGGTTTTTCGCGTCACCAAAAATCCTCCGTGTCCTTTTCTTCGTTTATCTTTATCTCGTCGTTCCTTTCGTTCGTACTTTAAACATAATTGGCATTAAGAATAATCACTATCACTCACATAATTAATTCGTAACCGGTAAATTTTTACCAAAACAAACGTGAATCTGCTCAGCGCGACACCTGAATTTGCATCCTCTGCATTCATTATAAGTGCAATTTGGCGCGGTTGATCCTATTAGCATTCTTCTCCCCTGTGTATTATATTCATAAATAACAAAATTCTGCATTAGTTGATGAGTAATATGTACTAGCATATAATATAATATAAGAACAAAAACAAGAAAAAACATGAATAGTTTTGGTTTTTTACCTGGAATTTTGTTTTCTGAAAGGCTGAGTTTAGATATAATTCTGCATTAGTTGATGAGTAATATGTACTAGCATATAATATAATAACAAAATTCTGCATTAGTTGATGAGTAATATGTATTAGCATTCTTCTCCCCTGGGTATCGAAATTTGAGTGTCGCTTGATTCAGGGTACGTGGCCGCATGTACTGCATATTGAAAGAACATCCTTAGCATATGCAATGTGTGCACATCGTTTAGATTTGTACTTAAGGGGCGGGGCATTCGAACCTGTAATGACATAGTGTACCAACTATCAAATTAATGGTAATGAATTGTGAACATAGTGAAATTTTTCTAAGTACCTATTTTCCATGTGTCTTTAAAGTGTCAAAAACAATTTAATCTCTATTCGAGATGCAAAGGGTAATCTCATTATTGTCGTTGTCCTCGTTAATCCTGAAAAAAACTTGTACTCCCTTCTAGTCGCTCATTTCTTCCCCCTACCATTTCGCACAAGAAATAAGAAAATGATTTTGGACCACACAAAATACTCTACCCCACATGCAAATTAATTTGGACCACTCAAACCTTTCTAAAAAAAGAAAGAGGAAAGAAAATCCGACGACCATGAAAATGGAAAGAGAAAATAAATGACAGACTAGGAAGAAATATTATAAATAAATGTAAAAGGGCACAAGTTTTATTACTCTATATTAAAAAAAAAAAAAAAAAAAAAATTAAACGGCATAAGAATCAAATACTCGCTAAATTTTGAGTAGAACGGTTTTACAATGTAAAGCCAAAACATAAAGACGACTACGCACATCCTCTGACTTATGAAAGTTACCTTTGGAGGATATTTTTGTCAATTACGGTGGTTTTTACCATAATATAATGTTGTCTATGTAACAAACAATTTGGAGAAGAATATTTTTAGAGGAAGATTTTTTGTGATTTTTTTTATTGAATAATTAATACTCAGAACTACAAAGATTTATATAGGAAAGATACGGCAACAATTGATTCCTACTTTTCCTGCTTCCTCTAACTGACACCACTAAAGACTCCACTACACATGATTGCACATCATGTCCTATAAACCAGGACCATAACCAAACCAACCGAAAAACAGAATAACAAATTTCCTAAGACCTAGCAACTTAATTGACTAACTTCACTGGATGTATTGGATCATATTTCAACACCACCCCTTAATTCAAACATTCTGACTCCAATCCTCTCCATGAAGAATTGATGCTTTACTTGGGACAGTCCTTTGGTGAACAGATCTGCATTCTGATCATTTGTTCCACAGAATTTCAACTCAACCATCCCATCATTCACTAGCTTTCTGATAAAGTGATGCTGCACTTCAATGTGCTTTGTCCTGGCATGGAATGAAGGATTCTTTGTCATAGCAATTGTTGACTTGTTGTCACACCATAACTCAGTGGCTCCTTCCTGTGGACACCCTAGATCAACCAGTAGCTTCCTTAGCCATACTGCCTGCCTACCTGCTGATCCTGCTGCAACGTACTCGGCCGGATGAGGATAATGCCACGATCTCTGTTTCTTTGAGCTCCATGTGATAGCTCTGAACCAAAGTCGAAAAGACACGATGTACTTTTTTCGTCATCAATGCAACTTTGTCCAATCACTATCTCAGTATACCCAACCAGCTTGAAGTTCTCGACTTTGTATACCGATTCCATACTCAGTGATCCTACATCATATTTCAGGATTCTTTTTGCAGCTCCAAAGTGTTGCTTTGTTGGACTATGTAAATACCTTGACACCACACTCACACAGTAAGCAATGCCAGGTCGAGTGTGTGTAAGATAGTTCAAACCACCTACCAAACTCCTGTACAGCTTCTCATCAGCACTTGCTGTACCATCATTCCTTTGTAGCTTCTCATTTGTATTCATTGGTGTGACAGACACTTCAGAATCTCTCAACTTAAATTTGGTCAATAAATCTTGTGCATATTTTCTTTGGCTCAGAAATATGCCACTCTTTCTTTGCTTTACTTCTAACCCAAGAAAATACTGCAACAGACCCAAGTCTGTCATTTCAAACTCCCTCATCATTGACTCCCTGAAATCATCTAATAGCTTCTGAGATGAACTAAAGTAGATGATATCATCAACATAGAGACATACCACTAGGAATCCCTGCCCTTCTTGCTTCTTGATGTACAGAGTAGGCTCATTCTCACTTCTCTTAAATCCATCTTTTTCAAAGAAATGATCTATTCTGCTATACCAGGCCCTTGGAGCCTGTTTCAATCCATACAATGCCTTCTTCAGTTTGTATACCTTTTGCTCTTCATTCTCTTTGACAAATCCTTGAGGCTACTCCACATAGACTTCTTCTTGCAACTCACCGATCAAAAATGCTGATTTAACATCAAACTGAAATATAGGAAGACTGAATTGTGCCGCCAATGCAAGTATAACTCTCACTGTCTCAAATCTTGCAACAGGTGAGAATGTCTCACCATAGTCAATTCCCTCAAGCTGTGCATACCCCTTTGCAACTAGTCGTGCCTTATGCTTCTTTATGGACCCATCTGTATTAAACTTGGTCCTGAAAACCCATTTCAGACCAATAATATCTTCTGAGTTGGAGGATAAACTAATTCCCAAGTCTCATTCTTCTGAATGCACTTGATTTCTTCCTGCATTGCAGACTGCCACTCAGTCTGACTCTGCGCTTCAGCAAAGGTTGATGGTTCTGTGACTAATAATGCAAAACCACAGGTGTTATAGATATCAACCAGGGATCTTTTACCTCTTGAACCAGTATCTTCTTCTAAATCAGAGTATTCAGGTGATGAACCCCCATGACCTGGTGGAGTAGTCGGAGGAGTGTTCTCAACATTTTTTTCCTGAACTTTTTCATCAGAGTTTTCAAATGTGAAAACTCTATGAATTTCCTTATCTTCAGACTTCTTTTCCCAGTCTCACTTACTTTCTTCATCAAACACCACATTTCTGCTAATAATGACCTTGGCATTGACTGGATCATAAAGTCTATATGCTTTTGATTGAGTTGCATAACCAATAAAAATGCACTTAGTAGATTTTTCATCTTACTTGGTTCTCAAATTAAGGAGGGAATATGCAACACAACCAAAAACTTTTAAATGACTGACAGTAGGCCTTACCCCTCTCCATATTTCATACGGAGTCTTATTTGCCACAGCTCTTGTAGGAGAAATGTTTAACAAATACACTGATGTTGCAACTGCTTCACACCAAAAATCATTAGGCAACCCTTTGAACCATAACATACTCCTGGCCATTTCCATCACAGTTCTATTTTTCCTCTCTGCCACCCCATTCTGCTCAGGTGAATAGGCTGTTGTAAGTTCTCTCTTGATCCCATGATTCTCACAAAATTCATTAAACTCTTGTGAGACAAACTCTCCTCCTCTATCTGTCCTTAGAATTTTTATTCTTTTTCCACTCTGATTTTCAACCATTGCTTTAAATTTTTTGAAATTCCCAAATGATTCACTCTTGGTTCGTTGGAAATAAACCCAACTCATCCTGCTATGATCATCTGTGATGAGTAAAAAATACTTACTCCCACCTAATGACTCAGTATTCATTGGCCCACACAAGTCAGCATGTAATGATTCGACACTCCTTTGCTCTCCATAAACTCTCATTTGGGAATGATCCTCTACACTGTTTTCCTTGAGTGCAACTCTCACAAAATGACAGATCACCTAACCTAGGTAATCCATCTACTAAATTCTTATTACCTAAGAACTTTAGACTCTGCATATTTAAATGCCCGTACCTCAAATGCCACAACCTTGTAGTGTCATCACCTTTTACAGTGAAGGCTTTGCCTACCTTTTTTGCTAAATCCAAGGAAAACATCCTATTTCTACCCATGAAAGCTTCAGCAACAATTTCACTTGTTTTCTTATCCTTTACAACACAGGATTCATTATCAAAAGATAAGGAATAACCACAGCTCAATAACTGACCTACACTTAGCAAGTTATAGGCTAGCAAGGGCACATACTGAACATGGTGTAAAAGTTTTGTGTTACCTTGTTCAGTTTTGACAGCAATAGTACCAATTCCCTCTATTGTCAATTGTTTATCATCCCCTAATCGACCTTGCTTTTCTGATTCATCTAGCTCCTTGAAGTGCTCGGTACTCGACATATGGTTTGAGCACCCACCGTCAATGTACCACACCATTCTCTTTGTCTTGTGCTTCTGTGTTGTTATGAACGAGCTTCTCTTCTTGTTCAAAGAACATTAACTTTTCCACCATTCTTCGATCTTCTTCTTTTTCGCCAACAGTTTGCCTCATTATGGCCTGGCTTGTTGCAGTAATAACACTTCATTGGACCTCTTGTTGCTTGAGTTTTCTGCTCTTGGTTCTCAGATGACTGGCCAGAAGATCTGCCACGTCCTCTACCTCTAAAACCTCCTCTTCCTCTTCCTCTTCCATAAGATTTCTTTGATCTTTCTTTGGAAGGCTCCTCTTTGGCTTGAAATGCCTTCTCCTCCTTCTTCTCTGAGGATCTATTCACCCTTTCTTCATGTGCTTGAAGAGAGCCTACTAAGTCATCAAGGGAATAAGTCTCTAAATCCCTTGTTTGTTCAATGGCTGCCACCACATGATCAAACTTTGGTGTGAGACTCCTCAGAATTTTCCCCACTACATGCTCATTGGTCATCTCCTCTCCATATGCCTTCATCTACTGCACCACTTAAGTCATTCTGGACAAGTACTCTTGCACAGATTCCTTGTCATTCATGAGAGAAGTCTCAAACTCTCTCCTTAGAGATTGTAGTCGGACCTTGACTACTTTCTTATCACCAACATATTCTTTCTGCAGAATATCCCAGGCGCCTTTTGATGTGGTGGCAGAAGCAATACGAGGAAAGATCTCCTCATCTAAGGCCTGTTGAAGTATGAACAAAGCCTTAGCATCTTTCTTCCTCTTTTCTTTGAGTGCTAGATCTGGTTCAGCTGGTTTAGCATCTTCAAACCCAGTCTCAACCAGTTCCCACAGTTCCTGAGACATGAACAATGTCTTCATCTTCAACTCCCAGAACTGAAACTTCACTCCTTTGAAAATAGGCAAATGAGAGAGCCCATTGGAACTCAACCCTGATCCATTGGACATGATGAACACTCCCTGAATCGAACCTAAAGACCTGATACCAAATGTTGTCTATGTAACAAACAATTTGGAGAAGAATATTTTTAGAGGAAGATTTTTTGTGATTTTTTTTATTGAATAATTAATACTGAGAACTACAAAGACTTATATAGGAAAGATACTGCAACAACTGATTCCTACTTTTCCTGCTTCCTCTAACTGACACCACTAAAGACTCCACTACACATGATTGCACATCATGTCCTATAAACCAGGACCATGACCAAATCAACAGAAAAACAGAATAACAAATTTCCTAAGATCTAGCAACTTAATTGACTAACTTCACTGGATATATTGGATCATATTTCAACATATAACACAGTTATACACAAATACTAGGTAG
This sequence comes from Silene latifolia, assembly GCF_048544455.1. Taxonomy (NCBI): domain Eukaryota; kingdom Viridiplantae; phylum Streptophyta; class Magnoliopsida; order Caryophyllales; family Caryophyllaceae; genus Silene; species Silene latifolia. The sequence continues at coordinate 21,392,148 of NC_133538.1, read as the reverse complement.
TATCCCGCGCTTTGCGCGGTCTGTTTTAAAAATTAATTATTATAATTGAAGAAAAATAACATAATTTATATATGACCTTTAATATTTTTACTTATAAATAAAAATAAATTAATTTTTCTCAAATTTAATTTTTTTAGGTTTATTTTCAATATTTTAAAATAAAATACATACAATTTTAATTAAAACTAATAAGTGATAATTTATTATGCCGATCAACGTTTTATAGATTATTTTGTGACTAATACAAATATCATATTAATTAAAATAAAATTTATTCGAATAATACAACAATCAACATTAAGTTTTCAAATTATATCTTTCACAATATGTTAGGTTCTAAATCAATCAATATTTGTTCAAAACGATGTGAATAAAATTTTATGTAATTTTTAATTTTTTTATGTATAGCGTGTGATATTTATGTATCACACATATAGAGTTCAAACTCAACTTATTCAAATATTTTGATTGTGTTTTGCATCTGTTATGTGTCAAACATATCTATAAAAATTACACCTTTTGTATTTTTAAATAACTGTATATAAATGATGTTTAAGAGTTTACCTATAAATAAAATAGGTTAAACTTTCTCAATAATATTTTTTTAGGTTTAACTTCAAAGTATTTAAAATATAATATATAAAATATTTAACTAAAAGTAATATTTATCTAGTTATAATCAATATTTATACTTGACGTATATGTATTTTAATTGAAGATATTAAAGAAAAATGAAACATTTTTTTCTACTTTTTTATGTCTTTTATAATACTATAATATTAAATAATCATTACTTTTGTTTTGATTATTCAAATGCATTCGTGATCACTGTGTACATACATACACGTACACATACTCGTTATCACACTATTTAAACCTATCAAAATCTCATAGTATTAAATTTCTCGCAATATAATTTTTTTCATTCCCATATAAAAACTTATCTCTTATGTTTTTAAGAAATACAATGCTCTTCCAAATATATTTTTCTTAGAATTTAATGGTCTAAGTTTTATAACTTTATCAAAATGTCTTTTTACGTAAACATAAAATATTATGAGACACTCACTTTAATCATCTCTACAAATCAAAATATTTCAATAAATATAATGAAAATTATGCTCAATTTGAAGCATTTTTCACAATAAACGTAATTATTTACATTTTAGGATTTTTATCAAAATAATTTTTTAATAAATTTAGAATCAAATCACCGTAATTATTTAATGTAATTTTATAATAAAATTTATTAAGCCGTAATTAATGTTCAGTGTAATTAATACTTTTATTTAAAGCTGGGTTGACACGTGGCGCATCCACAACGCTTCAACCCAGTTATATACTCCCTCTATTTTTTTGTATATGACTTTCTCACATTTCGAGACACTCCCTTCTCTCTTCAATATCTCTTAAAATATAAGACTAAATATTATGATATGTATACTCATATGAAAGAGTTTTTCGTAAGGAATTTAATGGTACCATTTTTATATTTTTTGAACAAATATATTTTTGTAAATATTAAAGTCAAAGGCTTACCTCGTAAATGCAAAACGTCATATATAAAAAAGTGGAGGGAGTATATATATATATATAGGGGCGGGGGATCAGGTGCGAACTAAAGTACGATACGTACGAACTAATTAAAAAACTCAAATCACACATTATCCTTATCAATCACGTTATATGTTATTGACCATATTTCCACTACCTATTCACACTCAACTATCCCACTGGACCCACATCCCTCTTTCTCTTTCACCCTACCCACGCCTTATAACCTCGGCGCCGGCGCCAGACACATCCGACAACATCGCCGATGAAGCCTTTACACTTCCGCGACTTGTTCCTCACTCTCCCTTCTCCATCTTCTGGATATCAGCCTCTTTCCACCCTCGATCTGCTGCCGCCAATGATGACGAGCACCATGACGCCGACACAAGACCAGCGCATCTCCGACGAACACGGTGGTGCTGGGCATTAATTTGTGTCGAGTGATGTTCGCCTGAGATCAATCGAATTTGTAGGGCTCGAATTTCGGTTTTTTAATTGTTTTGTGTTATAATTTGATGTAGTTTTACCCCCAAATTATTCTAGCAAGGCCATTAGTATACTGATCCTAGTGTATGAAATTGAAGGCAGGTGCTTAAGTTTTTAGACCTTCTACTGTTATATCACGCTCCAATGTTAGTGTATCTAGTAACTCCGTCATTATTGTTTTCAGGCACTCAGTCAAAATACTAGTAAATGTACTGTAATGTCTGTCACTTACAATGCTTGTCGAATTGGTTTCGATGTCGAAAGAGGTTTATCTATCATCTATGGTACCCGCAAGTGCCTTTATGCATTCTCAATTTGGTTATCTAATCTACATAGTATAAAAGCCAGGTTTTTTCTTGACTTCTGATTGGCTGTTGGGTTTTAGATTCTCTCCTAATGTAGGCCCCCCCATATTTCCTAATCTATTTAATTACTCTCTCTCATCAACCCAATTCTTATTTCTATCCTAATTACTTAATTCCTATTCTAATTACTTAATCTTATTCAAATGTCTATTCTTAAATTCTGACATTCTTAAATTAAAATCATCATTTAGTTGATGTTGCCGGAAAACCCGCATATTTCGTCGGTTGTAATAGTTCGTACAAGATCCTGATTTTCGTATTACTACCCATATTACTATGGAGTACCTCGGATACACATGTATTACTACCGGATACACATGGTATACTTACCAGATACACAAATCGATTTGTGTATCCGGTAGTAATACCATATGTATCCCGAGTGGTATTTTGTGTATCCAACACTCAACCATAAGCCCACCACACCACCGCCAACAGCGGCATCACTGATCCATCTCAGACGAATACTCCGGCAAGTAAAGTCGACTCTTGTGACGATCCTAACATCACCGTGATCACCAATAAACTGTCGACCCAATACTAGCACCGATATGTCAGACCCACTAGTTTATTCTATCGACCAAAACACAAGCACCACTAGACCCCAAGTACCGCCATAACGGGCCACCAGATCCGCCAATTCGACCCATTCTGTCACCGCTCCTTAGTCCTTACCACCCTCAAACACATCATCATCTTCGTTCTCCCTTTGCCAACCCCAGCGGACTGGTAATTGGCCGATGAAGATATTTCTCGAGTCTAAACGTTCTGATTAAGCAATAATTACAACTTTTTCTCTCGAATATCTACGTCATTTTCAGTAGATCTGTAATTAAAAATCATAATGTTTTAGGATTTTAGAATACCCAACTCGTTGGAGAACGGAGATGCGCTGGAAAATCGACAAATGGATGGCGATAGGTTGATGGAGTAAGTCGCCGGAGAAAGGAAATGGTGGTCGGAGCAAACGTGATGCGCGAGTGATACCACGACGATAAATACAAAGTAAAACAATAATGGAGAAGACAGAGAGGCATAGTCGTCGGCGTCGGAGTTAAGTTAGAGTGCCTATCGTCGGAGTTCCGTCGAGTTGGCCGGCGTCAAAGGGCGTGGTGGAGGGAGGTCGAAGAAGGGTAGTAGCTAGTGGGTGAAAGAGAATTTGTGTTGACTTATTGGTCTGATTAAATGTCAGGGGGTTGGGTTTCTGTGAGTGAGTGAGAAATCTTTTAATCTTGGCCGTTGATTACGGTAAATTATATCCTACTCCCATGAGTAGGGAGTAGGATACTCTCATCATTTTTTTATTGGAAAATTATAAAATTAAAATTTAAAACCTTTAAAATTTAAATTTGATACATTTGAAAAATATAAAAATTAGTACTACAATTTATAATTTTCGTTCCTCTATAAATAGAGATCACTTTTGATATATTTTGGTGTTTATTTTGATTTTACTCACATATTCACATCACGTAATTAACATACTCATCAGATATTCATATTACATAATTAGCATATTCACATAGATTAAAAATTATATTCACAAAGTAAAACTCACATACTCACACAACTAATATAGATATTCAAACAATATAACAGACATGTTCACAAATTACTTGTTCATAAGAACAACAAACATTTTATCGAGTTATTCACAGATATTCATTTAACAAAATATACATATTCACACAATTTAACATGTGAATATGTCACTTAAATTTTGTGAATATGTATTTAAATATTATAAACGAGTTTTAAAATATAGCAAATATGATCTTTTTTTTATTAAGTAAACAATATTATGAACATTAGTGATTTTTTGTTTTTTAAAATTGGTAGTTAGAATAAAAATAAAGTCATTTTAAATATATATACACCTTTTAATAACTACCCACTAATCCACTATACATTACAATAAAAAAAAAATGATGGGAGTACCATGCACCATACTCTTGGGTGCATGGTATAAGAATTGGTTGATTACTTGTATCTAATGGTATCTGTTTAGTTCGTAAGTTCGCATCGAACTTTAAGTTCGCACGAGATCCTATTTCTATATATATATATATATATATATTAGCAAAAGTTAATTCACTGGACAAAGAAGAAAGAAGTCTGCTTATTTTAAAGAGAGAAATAAACAAAGTACTAGTACTCCTACACTCCTACTGGTTTATCAGAGCTTTCATAGTTTTTTGTTTAAACTAAACAAAGTAACTAAAGCATAAGAGCATGTATATTGAAGAGGATAGTTTGATCCTCTTATTTTCTCTCTTTTACTAGTTTTAAACCCGTGTAAAATTGCACGGGTATGTATTTTGGTCAGTATTAATGTTTTTGGATGTATATTTGTTTTTGCATTTCTATTATACTTATCTAGTTGGTCTAAATCTACGATCTACATCATTTATGTTTAAATTTGTTACAAACGCGTGTTCACATACACGGGTTTATAAGGAAATAACGTAATTTACTCTTGTAAATAAAAATTGCATACATAAAAAACTTTACATCCGGATAAAAGAAATATAATCTAATATAATCAACTTTAACATATGTATGTAATTCATTTGAGTTTTATGTTTGATCCCGTATATAAATGTTATTCCTTCTTGAAATTATATAATCGGAAAATTCACGTGGTACCCTTGAACTTTACCATTTTGCACATGGTACCCAACTTTTTAAGTTTGTGTACATTATACCCTCTATGTTTGATTTTCATGCACAAGATATCCTTTTTGTCGCTATAAAAAAACTCAATTGCGCATAGCTCTTAGATCGGAATTCAGAATCGGCCAATTTTTTTTCGTTAAATGATTATCTCGTCATAATCTACGATTTGAGAAAAAAAAATTGGTGACTGACATTTTATAGGGTTTTTTTTAACGAAAACCTAAAATCAAACATATCTTCGATCATAAATTTCCGAATGACCAATTTCGTTTTATCAATTTATAGATCTCGAAGAGTTAATCAATTTGGAAAAAAAAATTAGTCAATTCCGATTTCTGGTTTATAATTTATGCTCAATTGAAAATTTTAAAAACGATAAAAAGGACATGTTGTGCTTGAAAATCAAATTTCAAGGATATCATGTACACAAACTTAAAAAGTTGGGTACCACGTGAAAAATGGCAAAGTTCGAGGGTACCACGTGAATTTTCCGTTATATAATTTTATTATTATGTAATTTTGTTTAAAAAATTATGTAATTCAATTTCCTTTACTCACATTTGTAATTCATTCTGCGTATATGTTATTAATTGTATTTACACGGAATGTATAAAATTATTTCATAATATTAATTCATAGAATTTTTTAATATTATTTCATAGAATTTGTTGTAAGATTTTAATTTATCCCATGTTTGAAAAGACGGAAATCGAAGAAATAAATACATTTATTGCACACTCACGGGTCCCACCATAACATGAATTTCCAAAAAAAAAAAAAAAAAAACCTGCATTAATGACGTGGCAATGAGTGAGGATTGAGTATTGTCTTTTGTATTAATATAGATAAGATGTGTGTACATGAGAGTGTTTAACTATTATGTCATGTTGATTCTCAAAAGCCTATGTAGTGAAACGACGGCAACGCCTTGGCTTGAACACTAGTAACATTGTTATATGTAAATGTAAATTTCTTTTGGAGTTTTGTACTTATCATGTTATATTTAAAAGTTTTGTTTATAAATTACATGACAATTAAGAATGTCTAAATGAATAACCTAATGCATACAACTGTAGATTTTATATTTGAAATATATCTAACAAAAGTATATCATATAAAATACAAAACAAACGAAAAATTATTATCAGAATGCTACACTTTATAATGTATAATGTTTTCCTGCTTAGATAATTTAAGAAACACAAATTATTATTTAAAATAGGTATATCTGTCTTGAGTATAAGACGGGTCAAATAATGTGAATAAGACAGTAGCATAATATATAGGAAAAGAAAATAGATTTGTCTTATATGCTCAAATAAGATGATATTTGACATGTTTTAATGTTAAGAGGGATATCTCGTATTAAGGAGACTAACTCTTTAAGAAATCAATTAGTTTCCTTAAGACGGATATATCGACTTCACATTAAAAACGTTCAAGTATCATCCACTTGTACTTATAAAACAAATTTATTGCTTTTTTTCCTATACATTATGCTTTTTTCTTATTTATATATGACCCGTCTTAAGAGTAAGACGAATCTATCCGTCTTAAATATGAATCTGTGTGTTAAGAAATAAGAAGGGAAAAAAAAAGAGGAGGAGTACGTAATTGCTAACATATTTCTTTCTCCCGTGAATAGTTTAGATTTTCTTTATTAATAAAGTAAACGTAAATTATTGTCTCGAATGAAGTAGTGAGATAACAAAAAATGAAATGAGTCTATGAATAGGTCAATAAGTTTTTGGGCCGTATCTTTGCTTGAAAACCAAATTGGAATGTTAAGCAGCCCATCCCAACCCATCCGTTTACATAAACCCATTAAAATCCTAAAATGTCATACCCTAAATATTTGTCTATTGTCTAGTCCGCCTCTTGGCTCCTTTTTTTACTTTCTTTTATACATCCAGTATACTCACTCACCTTCTTCTTAATGATTATCTTCTTAAATCAATTTAATCCATCTTATTCACACCCATATCTCTGCTGTTGATCAACGCCCCTACATCCCGTTAAATCTAATATCATCACTAATTACCATCCTTACAGACAACGACGGTTGATGGCTTGGTGCAACCCTCTTGAAACGACTTCAAACTATGCATGTAAATATTTCTTTATAAAATTTAGTCCAAATATTTCTTCTTCTTTAACTTTACACCTTCATCCATAAAGGCTTATTGAATGAAGGGTGAGTTCTTATTTTCATTTTCTATTTTGTATATTATTTGATTAAATATTAACCCCAAAATTCACAAATCGATTTTACAATTTTTTCAACATTTATTAATTTCATTGAATATTACATGCAATTGACGATTTTATTTTATATATTTTTAAAAAAATTTTTTTTTTATTAAAATCTAAACTTGTCATTTTTTCGAAATTGATCTGTCGTTATGTTTTTAAAAATATGATGGTTATTATTATCTTATCATTATTGTTTTTTACTTGTAAGGTAGATCTGTCATTTTTTTTTTGTTTTTTTAATAATATTATTTTTCAGCTATTATTAGAGTATTTTGTTTTAATTTTTTTATGAAAATCTAAGCCGTCATTTTTCAAAGTTTTATAATTTTTGGATTATAATTTCTAATTTCATTATTTTTGGATTCATAAAAATCTATTATAATGTAGATTTATTATTATTATTATTATTATTATTATTATTATTATTATTATTATTATTATTATTATTTATTATTATTATTGTTTTAATTTTTAATGAAAATTTAAGCATGTCATTAGTTTTCAAAATTTTGTAAATTTTAGAGTGTAATTTTTAATTTCAGAGATTTATTTGTACTACAATTTGTAATTTGGGGGATTATAATTTGTAATCTTTAGTTCATTCATAATATGAGAGAGGGTAATTAATTAAGTGAGAAAAACTTGGGGCTCTTTATGAAATTAAATTTTGTTCAATCCCTGATTTTTAGGGACCACATTTACTTTTTTTTAAAAAAAAAAAATTGATATGATGATGTGGGTGCACAGATTTGCTTGAAATGTTATTGTATTAATAAAGATAAGATTCTATATTTTTGACATATCATACCTTTTTTCATTTACCCTACTTTCCACTATCTTCTTCCTCTTTCTCTAATTTTGTCCACATAAAAAAAGGATGCAAACTTCCTTTCCACTTTTACCTAAAGTAACACCAGTACAATTTTTATCTCTTATTTGATACAAGGGTCAAGGTAAGAACATCCTCTATAAATAGAGGAAGTCTTCCTCTTCTTCTTCAAAGAGGATGTTAAGAGGATATACCCACATTGAAGAAGACATACTCTTAGATGAAAGAGAGTACTAAAAGGATGTTTCATTATCTTCAATGTAGATGCTCTAACAGAGCTTCTCTCACATGAAAAACAGAAAGAAGTTCCTCTACAAATGTCTTAAAAAACGCCTCAAAAAATCCCGCACATGACCTCGTCGAACGGTCCTTATATATTGAAAAAAGAAAGAACTCCCTCTAGAAACGTCTCAAAAAATGCCTCAAAAATATCTCGCCTATGACCTGGTCGAATGGCCTACACAATTATCCGTATATCGAAAAAAGAAACGGTGCATCCCAAAAAAGAACACAAAAGGAAGAAGTAAAGGGAATAATAACAAATATAAAAATAAATATAAATATATGCCGTATAATGTACACAAATAAGATCATACATCCTGTTGTACAGGAAGTATGGTACATCAGGCCCATATATTACATATTAAACTATTTAAGCCCAAAAAAAATAATTCTACCCATCTTCATTTTCCCCTAATTCTAATTTCTCCCCGGTCGACAAACCCTACCCCCTCTTTCTCTTTTCTAAATTTCTCTTAAACGATCCGTAATTCTTATTTTAATATGGTGAAAAGAAATCAATTGACATCATAATCAAGGAGGAAAAAACGCATCTAATAATATTTTGGTGAACGAGAAGCAATTTACATCATCAAGAAGAAAAATGGATCGAATAATACTTTGAGGTAAATTTCTACACTAATCATACGAACTATTATTAGAAGAATACAAGTTCAAAAATTTGAGTACATAAGAATACGAGTTATTAAGATAAGAATATGAGCTAATGTAAAAAGATTACGAGCTTAAAAGAATCACGAACTTAAAAATACAAGCACATGAGAATACGAGCTATTAAGATAATAATACGAGCTAATGTAAAAAAAATACGAGCTATTAATATAAGAATACGAGCTAATTTAAAAAGAATACGAGCTTAAAAGAATCAAAATCTTTAAAATACGAGCACATAAGAATATGACCTATAAAGATAAAAATATGAGCTAATGTAAAAAGAATACGAGCTTCAACTATTTTCATGTATTAAAAATTTTGGATAATTTTTTTTTTTCCTCGCGAGTAACGTCATATGATTTGTTCCATTATAATAATTTAAAGGAGAATATGATTTATTAAGTGGATGATGGATGAATATGGAGAGGAGTTAGAAAAATATGGAAGCAGTCAGAGAAAGTAGGAGGATTGAATTCAAAATTGGATTACGTTATTTTATTTTTTTTGTAAAAGTATTTGGAATAAGACTAAAATAACCTTGGATGTACAATGCTCATTGTACATCCAGTTATATAGTCTTTGAACTGTATAATGTAGGCAAGTTGTAAGCAAAAAAAATGCAAAGCGTCTTGCTTGTGACGGGCTAATTCCGTCACAAGCTTGTGACCTCTCACAAAAAGGGAGAGGGGACAAGGTGAGCGCCCCCCATGTGCTTCCCACTCATCTCTCAATGGGTATTTTGTGAGAGAAAATGGTATCCGTCATAAGTTTGGGACAGATATCGCCGGTCTTCAATGAGATTTTGTGAAAAAAATGTGACCTGAGTTTATGAGCAGTGTTGTGATTAAGACCATCATTAGTACTAACGCCTTGAGATAATAACTTGATGCCATTGATTGAATAATTCACCCCCAGGTTATTATTTTGAACTATTTTTTGTGTAAATTTTATGTGAAAAAGCTTAGGAAGTTTGAGCATGAAATATATAAAGATAAAGAGTAAGAATTGGTGACTGAATAATGACCATTGATTTAACATGATAAATAGAAAGGAAATTGAACCAAAAAAAAAAAAAAAAAAACAGGTCCCCAAATTTATAAATAATTACTGACATATAGTGGGAACTATTGTTACGACAATTAGTTTCACTTAAGACGAACATATCAGCCCTAAAATTAAAACATGCAAAATTGCATCTCACCTGCTTATATACATACGATGAGGATTTTGCTAGTCGCTAAATATTTTGCTTTTGTTATATCTATCTTATTTAATCCGTTTTAGTTTAAAACTGATATTATGGTTTTAAACAAGAATTTGTGTGGTAAAAAAAACCAAGGTTTGGTCTTTTTAGTGATATTTGAATTTCAGGGCACACTCAACACGCGTATTACAAGCTTACAATATTATCAGATGAGTTAACCATTTTACAAGGACCTGAATTATGACAATATATAGCTTTAAGACCTAAAATTCTAAAGCATAGCTACAAGGACCTAAAGGTGATCTTTCCGTTAAATATAACTGAAGAGTGAGGAGTGTGTTGTCATTTCACTCATTTGTCGATGCTGCTTCTTTTTTTCCTTTAAAATTGCATAATTCATGGCAACTAGAGATGTCAATGGATCGGGTTCGGGTCGGGTGAAGCCTCATCTGTCATCCATCCGTCTTTTTAAAATCTCATCCAACCCGTCCGTCATCCATGAAACATATCATCCGTCATCCATCCATCCATCATCCATGGATGAAACGGGTGGATCGGGTGATAAACGGGTGTTGTGCATTTATAATTTCAAGTTTAAAAAAATGATGATTTTTTTTTCTCTACAAAAATAAAGTTAGATAATTAATTTAGTTTAACTTTCTAGTGGGTAGGCTTACAAAATATTTATATTGAGAGTAGAAAAATATGAAAATTTAAATATTTTATATCTTAATAATGTGTTATATGTAAAAAAAATTAAATAAAAAATAATAAAATCGGGTGATGGATGGATGGCGGGTTGAATTTCTTCATCTAACCCATCCGTTATCCACATCCGTTTCATCCGTCATCCATCCACCATCCATTTAAATCGGGTTTTCATCCATCTTTTAGGATCGGGTGGATCGGGTTTTGATGGATGCGGGTGAAATTGACATCCCTAATGGCAACTGCCAAGTACGTATCACTTACTATGAGTTATGACAATTTGGTTTAATTCATTCATCCATTAACACAAATTCTTATTTTAATGTACCAACAAAAAAAACAAATTCTGATTTTTAAGACGGTATTATCCGTTTTAAACTGTCAAGACGGCTCAAATATCATATCACTTATACATATACCATAAATATATTAAATTTCCTTATGTATTCTTATATACACAAGTGATGTGTTCTAAGCCCTTCTTAAAACGGATAGTGTCGTCTTAAGGTAATTTACTGATCCTTTATTTAGTGCTCCCTCCGTTCCACTGATATATTTACACTTACTTTATTTCCCCCTTACAAAATAAAGTAAGTATAAATATATCACTGAAACAAATAGTATTATCCATTACACACCCTTTTAAGCGTGACAATTTAAGTTAAATTCATTTGTGATAATGCTAGTTTTAATCAAATAGAATTATCTTTTATAAAAAGTGATAAATAAAAGGTGTCAAAGCATTGTAAAATAACGCTAATTTTAATAAAACCTGAACCAACTCCATTACATTAAATTGGCTTTTTAAGGTCATTGATCTGAGTAGTATTCTTTAAAAAAAATTCTACACGAAGCATAAAAAAATGATAGCTTAAAATTAGTATGATGTTTTCACAAACGTAAATGCATAGCGATATTGAGATATTCATTTTTCTTGCAAACAAATAAACAATTTTAAAAGGAGAAAAAGATTAAGCCTTTCATTTATCACTTAAGCTCAACTAGATTTTATGTCCGGGCGTTGCCTGGTCATATCGAAATAAGGATCTGTTTTTGGTCGACTATTTACCTGCGTTTTACTCACTCTATGTGGTTGCTATTAAAAAAGAGTAAGGTGTTTATTGTTCTTTAAGATAAAACCGCTTTCTAGTAGTAGGGGATGTTAATATCATTTTCAAAACTTCTTTCTAAGGGTGCAAATTTTACAAAATAAAGAAGACTTGATTCCGTTTAAATGCGAGAAAGTGGGTATAACATGTATTACACTAATATGAGCTAGTTCGTGTATTTTTTTAAATTATTTATACAGATTAAGGTATTATATATTCAATCTTTTTCTGGTCACGATAGACAAAATATACTCGACATGTTTGTTCCGGGTGTAATTCCAGAGCAGTGTTGTTTACCACGCAAGCTTGGTGAATGGATGTCCTTCCTTGCCTTGACTCTTCCTCTCGGTCTCTCCTGAAACGATGAACAAACTGAGGGCTCGGCTTTGCACCGAGCGTACTCACTCCAACGCTCAAGTCAGTGAACTTAAAGGGATTAAGTTGTATGTTACTTGACAAAGTATATTGTAGAGAGATAAGGGAGATTATACCAGATGAATCGTGAGTTTTAGGTTAGATTCTGGATCCTTTCCTCAATGAGGGTTGAGGAGTATTTATAGACTTTCACCTTTTGTCACGTAGTGGCCAAGTGGCCAAGTGGCTAGCAGGTGGAAAGACTGATCTACCCTCGGCCGAGGGACCCATGGCAGGCCGGCGGGCCCTGTTGACTCCATGCCGAGGGGTCTTGGATATGAGTACGCGGATATGTGCCCCGACTGGCTAGTTGTCCCAGCCGAGGCACAAGAGACAGCCGACAGTGCGTCGTTAGGTTTGTCTAAGTCGTTGACTTGCTGTGGATATCTTTAACCTTGCTCAATATGTTGACTCGGTCAGCGGGTGCAGAATATGCCCCATCAATTTGCCCCCAGCGTAGTCTATGCCGTGGTATGGACCTTCGATGAGTGTTGAGCGTATTCTGCGCAAGTAAAAATTTTCTCGCTTTGACTTCTTCTACCTCGGCTTGGTCTTTGCTTAGGCCGTACCGTATCATATCCCCCCTCCACATGGATGTGTAATGGACATCAGATGTGGAAAAGAAAGTGGCGCTGGCCGAGACCGAGGTTGTGAGTGCCGTGTGCTTTTGATTGTCCCCAGCCGGTGCTGTCAAGCTTGGTTGAATCAGCGGGCCGTTTGGCAAGTAGATACCAAGGGGCGTGTTGAAGAAGATACGTCGATTGGCATTCTGTCAAGGAGCGTGTTGAAGAAGTTTTGTAACTGTTTGTCGATTGACATTCCATGGCTGCATGCTTGACATGTGTCTCGTTGTTGATTGGTTGACGTTTCATGGGCTTTGCCCTGATTGGTCGGATTGAGTGGGCTTTGCCCTATAAATAGGAGAGTTAGCCCCGAATTTGGCCTTCCAAATTCATTTTCTCAAAAAATTTTCTTCTTCTTGCTTAACTTTCTTTGACGAAACTTCTCTCTAGTCTTCGAAGCGTTACTCGGCGTAACACTCTTCCCAAGGTAAACAAACAAATTTTCCAACTTTTTAATTGTTTAAGTTTCTTTGTTGTGAACATGTCTTCTCCGCGATCTGGGACCTAGTAATCTGCGCCGGGGTTCCCGTCGCGTCTTGATGAAGAGGAGGCACTAGCCGCCGTTCCGATAAGGTCTGGGGGCCCTAGGTCTCCTTCTCCTGAAGTTGATCCAAAAGTTCTGGAGGATTGGGAGGATGATGATGATGTTGATGATGACGGTGATGATGATGAAAGGGCTCATCCTGATGACGAGAGGCCGTACGTCCTGGATCACGACGACGCCTGTAAGGTCGGCCCTGACCGTGCTTGGACCCACAAATTTTCCCGTTGTTCTGGTCCTGACTTCTTCGAACATCATTTCTCCTTCGTCAGGGAGTATAAGATTGTTATTCCTAGAGAGGGTCAGGCCGTCTGTTGCCCTCCTCCGGGCTGTATCGGCGTATACATCAGACACCTGGAGTATGGGCTCCGGTTTCCTCTGAATGAATACGTTATGGCCATAATTAAAGCCATGAACGTCGCCGTGGCCCAACTGCACCCGTTGGCCATTAGGACTATAGTCGGCTTTGTGTGGCTATGCCTTTTCAAGGAGGAGGTCCCAACGGTTAACTTATTCCACCGGCTTCATCACCACGGCCGTCAGCCCCTGGTCGCGTTGGGTGGTACAGCGTGCAGACGGAGCCGGGTTATGTCTCCGTTGATAAGCTTTCTTCCTGCAAGGACTGGAAGCCGCGGTGGGTGTACGTTGAGGTTCCGGAGGATTATCCACTGCCCCGGTCGTGCGAGAGTAAGGGGGAGCATGACAAATGGGTCTCCCGGAGTAAGCTTAAGATGGACGCCAGCAGGGTCCCTCTTAATGCAGATGAGAAGCGGGCGATGAGGCTGTTTGAGGCTGAGAAGAATGGGATGCCGAAGGGATGGATGCCCCCGACGCAGATCATTCTTCAGGATGAGCTGCTCTGCCACGTCGGCCTCATACCGGCCCTCGAATGGGGTGAGTGGGGTCGGTGTGAGGCCCATCTCTGCTTTTAATGTTTCTGTTTTTTTTTTTTTTTTTTTTTTTGAACTGAGATTTATTTCTTCTACTTAACCCTTGCTTCATTTCCTTTGCAGACCGTTTTGGCCCGGATACGCATCGAAGATATCCTTAGGAGAATGGGACTTGATAAGGACAAGCAAGTTGTTGATTTGCATCCTAAGGCCCAGACCCGTGATCGCAGACCGGCGCCAAATGATCTCATGGATCAGAAGCTTAAGGGCTTAGATACGACGGCGGCCCAGGCGAAGGTTGTTGGTAACATACCGCGCCGAACGCGGAAAACAAAGTCTTCGGCGGCGACGGCGTCAACATCAGTTCCACCTCCAATTCCCTCAGTTCAAAAGGAGACGGTGGAGATCGTCGATATTACCGAGGAGGTGGTCACCTTGGCAGTGGAATATCCTCTCTTCCGCAAGAGGAAAGAGACTACTACTGCCGTTGATGCTTCGCTTCTCTGTCTGCTCTCTTTCGCCGAGGCCGGCAAAGAAATGCGTCCTCCGGCCAAGAAGGCCAAGCCTGGTACAGATCTATCATGTGGCTCAGACTTAGCCGGTTCATTAGGCGTTCCTGATGACAAGCTTTGATTGAATTTTTTGTAGATCAACCGCCGCCGCCTACTGGACACACTGTTGAACGGCGTGCTGAGAAGCGAACTGCGCAGGCAGGTGGTACAGATGCCACCGTCGTCTCCTCCTTCCCGAAGCCTACCCCCGGCCAGATTAGGTCGGAGGGCCTGAGTTTGTCCAGGATCTTTGTCGAAGTGGCCGAGGTGGCGGTGCTCTTATTGTGGAGCAAGAAAAGGCCATGGTCAAGCGCCCACGATTCGAGCGGCTCGGGCTTGAACTCGCTCGCGGGAGAAGGAAGCGAGAGGGCCAAAGCGAGGTGAAGAGGCGGTCCGTCGAGAGAAAACTTAGGAGGACGCCGAAAAGGCGATCCTTCTTTGAGAGAGCAAGGCCGAGGCTGCAGGGCCGAAGCCGCTAAGCCGCCTGGAGGAGCGTAACAAGCTTCGTGCCGTTGCCGACTTCAATGCTAAGAAGAGGGAGGAATGGAGGGACATGTTTAGGGCTCAGGGAAGGCGCTTCAAAATAAGATAGCTATCATCGCCCAGAGGGAGTTGGACATTGAGACGCTCCAAAGCGAGATTCTTCCTAACATGTGCGCCCAACACGGGACCTGGCCGAAGAAGCGCCGGGGAAGTGATAGGGGAGCTCTTTCTTGATGGCTCCTTTCCGTGGCAAAAATTTGACGAGCTGCTTGATGACAAGCTTGAAGCTAAGGAGAAGGCCGCAGAGGCGAAGGCCGCTGAGGAGGAAAGGGTGAAGAAGGAGGAAGAGGAGGCCACGGAGAAGGTGGCCCTTGCTGAGAAGGCTAAGGCGGCCAAGGAGGAAGCTGAGAGAATGAGGGCAGCTGAGGCTGCTGAGGCTGAAGCTGCCAAGACAGTTTCTGGGTCGCCTACCAAAGATGATGCTGCTAACGTCGCTGATGGCAAGCAGCAACAGGCATAGGGAGACGGGCGGTCGTCACCAGGTTCACCCGACATCTCGGATAGCTTCAGCTGTTCGGGGGCCAACTATTAAGCCTTTCCTCCCTGCCATCTTTTGGCGCTTCAAATGATATGTCTGTAACCTTTTGTTCTTCTTTTCCTTGTTTTTTGTAAAACTTTGGTAGGTTGTGTTTTGGCTTATCCCTATGGGGACGGCCGTCGTCTGTATTCTCCTTGTAATCATTTTCAATAAAGTTTGTTTATTGGCCCTCGGCTTGGCCGGGGCTTTGATCACAATCCTTCACTTGTCTTCTTTCGTTATTAATTGAGCGCTTTTTCGTTTTTACCTTCGGCCTGGCCGAGGCAGTTAGAATGCGTATCTCAACTGTGTTTAACGTTTTTTAAACATGTTGGCATGTTGGTCGCTTCCTCTTTCACTCTCGGCCCGGCCGAGGCGCCCGATTTGCGTTTTCCAACCGCCGTGAACATGTTAGCGTATCGACCGTTGTGTCCCCTGCCAGGCCTTCGGTTGGCCGAGGCGGCTAGAGGTTACGGCTCGACAACGTTCGTATCTGTAGACATATTGATCGCTTCCTCTGCCAGGCCTTCGGTTGGCCGAGGCGGCTAGAATTGCGTCTCAACTGTACTTATACGTTCCTAAGGCATGTTGGTCGCTTTCGCGAGTATCAGCTGCTTATTTGGTAGTGACCGCCTACAGCGTCTACTTCTTGGGGTATTTGCCGGCTTGGGCGTGGCGTCTACCTCGATATGACTACGGAGGGGATAAACACTTTGATGGAAAACTTGGATGATTTTTCAATAGATATAAACACGCGTTGGGGTGCCAACAACAGTTTTTGGACACCTCCGCCGCTATACAAAGTATTTCCTGAGGTTGTCAGTGTTCCAATGGCTCATCAAAGGCACACCCTCCATATCCGTCAGCCGGTATGTACCCGGCCTCATTTCTTCAACCACTTTGTAAGGACCCTCCCAGTTGGCCGTCAATTTACCATGAATGTTCCCTTTGTTGGTGGCGGCCGACTTTCTTAGGACTAGATCCCCTACTTTTAAGTCCCTTTTGTGGACTCTTCGGTTGTAGGCTCTTCTCATTCGGTTTTGGTATACTGCCAAGTTGAGGCGTCTTTGTATCTCGGCTTTCTTCGACCAGGTCTAGGGAGGTTCTCGGACCTTCCTCATTTTCAACCGGGTTAAAGGTGGCCGTTCTGAATGTCGGCACCGCCGCTTCAATTAGCGGGGCGCGGACCGTAGACTAAGTGGAATGGACTGCACCCGTTGCTTCTTTCTCGGTGGTCCGGAGGGACCACAGACGCCGGGTAGTTCATCGGCCCATCTTCCTTTAGGTCTTCAACTTTCTTCTTCAAACCGTTGAGTATTGTTTTATTGGCTGCCTCCTTTGTCCGTTGCTCTGTGGGTGGCGAGACGGAGGAGTATGCAAATTTGATACCAAGTTCTTCCAACCAGTTCATTATTGTGTCACTCCAAAACTCCCGGCCGTGGTCAAATACCATGACTTGGGGTAACCCAAAACGAGTTATGACATTTTCCTAGATTACCTTTCTTACGGCCGCCGTGGTCTTGGCAGTACCGCTGACTTCAACCCATTTGGTGAAGTAGTCAACGGCGACAATCAAGTACTTTCTTCCTCCGGACGCCGTTGGAAATGGCCCTAGTAGATCCATCCCCCACTGTGCAAAAGGAAGGGGACTAAGTACCGCCTGCAGGTCTCGGGAAGGTGCATGTATCACGGAGCATGTATTTGTGAGTTGTTGCACTTTTTGGTTTTGGCTGGAATCCTCAATCATGGTGGGCGGAAGAAGCGGCTCGGAGAGCTTTGTGGGCTAGTGTTCTTGCCCCCATGTGATGACCCCAGATGCCTTCGTGAATTTCGTCGTATTAGCTCCGCGTACTGGTCGACACATTTCAAGAGTGGCCTTATCACGGACCTCTGTATAATTCTCCTTTAAACACCAAGTACCTTCTTTGCGATCCTCTTTATCTTCGTGAGAGACTGCGGTCCTCCGTAACTCATTCATCGGTTTGTACTTCATTATCGGAGTCATCCACGTTGTCTCGGCCTCTATGTCGCCCACCATGCCGACGGTCTCGGTAATGCTTTTGGCATTCCCGATGTCCACCAAAGCACGGTTCGACCGACATTCTTGATGGTTGAACTGGCAAGCTTTGAGAGAGCGTCGGCTCGGTTGTTCTCGGACCTGGGAATGCATTGTAGACGGAAAGATTTCAATTTTGAAGTGTCGGCTTTTACCCTTTCCAGGTATCTTACCATCCCGTCGTCTCGAGTCTCGTACTCTCCTCGGATTTGATTAGCCACTAAAAGTGAATCTGTTTTCAAAATGATGTGTTCCGCCCCGCACTCTAGCTAGCTCGACTCAGGTTATCACCGCCTCGTATTCGGATTCGTTATTTGAGGCCGAGAAGGTAAATTTCAAGGCGTACTCAAACTCGTCCCTGTTTGGGCTGATGATAAGTATGCGGCTCTGAGCATTCGCCGTGGAGGACCCGTCGGTGTATACTTCCCATACTCCGGGTTTTGCTCTTCTTGATATGTGCACTCGGCCGGAAATGCAAGTGTCTGTCCCTTTATCGAGGGCCTCGGCTTGTATTGAATGCGGCCGGACAGCTCTCTTGCCCATTTGATGAGCTGCCGGATTGCTCAAATTTTTCCAATGCTTTCTCCAATGGTTGGTCGGTTAAGACCGTCACGGGATGTGCGTCGAAATAAGGCTTGATTTTCTTGCGGCAACGACAAAAAAGGCTGCTTTTTCAATCAGTGGGTAATTTCTTTCGGCGGGCAACAATGTATGGTTGACAAAGTAGATTGGGTGTTCTTGTTTGTCTTCTTTCTCGATGATCACGGATCGACCGTGGCCGAGGTAACTGCTATGTATAGATATAGCGTCTCCCCCAGCATCGGCCTGGACATGGTTGGGAGAGTTTGAAGATGAGCTTTCAGTTGCCTGAAAGCTGTGCTCTGTTCCTCCCCCCAGCTGAAGTCCTTATTTCCCTTCAACACTTTGAAGAATGGGGTGCTCTTGTCGGCTGACCGAGAGATAAAACGGGCTAGAGCCACCATCCTCCCGGTCAACATCATAACCTCTTTTCGATTCCTCGGCTCCGGCAGGTCCAGGATTGCTTGGACTTTCTCTGGATTGGCATCAATTCCCCTGGCGCTGACAAGTATGCCGAGGAACTTACCTGACCGGACACCGAAGTTGCATTTCATTGGGTTAAGTTTCATCTTGTATTTCCTTAGTGAACAAAATGTCTCGTGTAAATCCGCTAAGTGCTCGCCGTCAGACTTGCTTTTTACAATAGCATCGTCGACGCAAGCCTCAATGTTTCGCCCTTTTTTATTTTGGAACACTTTGTCCACCAGTCTTGTGTAAGTTGCGCCGGCGTTCTTCAAACCGAACGGCATCATTTTATACATGTATGTGCAGTTACGGTGATGAATGCGCATTTAGGCATGTCTTCTTCGGCCATGAATACGATGATACCCGAGAAGGCGTCCAGCAGCTCAAGCATAGTGTAGCCTGTCGTGGCGTCGATTAAACTATCTATTCGAGGCAAGGGATAGCAATCTTTGGGGCACGCTTTATTAAGATTGGTAAAATCTACACACATCCTCCACGCCCCCGATGATTTCTTCACCATTACAACATTAGCTAACCACTCAGGATAAGTACAAGGCATGATAAAGCCCGCCGCTAGTAATTTATCTACCTCGGCTTTGATGGCCTCATCTTTCTCGGTACCGAGGAGTTCCTCATCTTCGCTTGACAGGGCGAGCGGTGGAGAGTACGTTCACTTGTGAACCATTACCTCCCGGCTCACGCCTGGCATCTCGGCCGCCGAGTAAGCAAAGACGTCTTTGTTCTTCCTCGGCAGGTCTAGGAGAGCGGCCCTGAATTTTGGCTCCAGGTTGACACCAAAGCGATTCACGGTGCGCCCGGGTCAATTTCCACTTCTTCGGTCTCCGCTCCTTCGACCATGCCGACGGTGGCATCCATGAGGTCGCCCTCCTGTTGTAAGGATGGGCTTTTCCCCTTCTCTGACTTCTTCGCCACTTTGAGGGATTGCATGTTTCACCCTCGGCGGATATCGGACGTTGACTACTTCGTCTTTTTCGTCCTTTGAGACGAGCTTATGCGCTTCCCCTCGGTCCGAGACATACATCGGTGTCGGGCCCGGATGGACATTACCGCATCGGCCTCGCTCGAGTGACTCGGCCTATGAGAACGTTGTAGGCGGACGAGCCGTCAATGACCACGAACTCGGATAGGACATTCTTAGCCGCATTCCCTCGCCGAACATCACCGGCGGTCCCGATTGACCCCGGGGGTACCAGGCGGCCCCGGAAAAATCGTACAATGGATTGGTGCGGGGGCTCAAGTCCTCAATCTTCAGACCGAGATTGAGAAAGCACTCCCTGAACATAATGTTCGTGTAGGCGCTGTGTCAATCGGGCACCTCTTGACTGGTGGTTGGCTATGTCCAAGTGGACTACAAGTGGGTATTTGTGCGGGGCGATGACTCCCTCGTAGTCCTTCTTCCCAATAGTCATATCGGGGATGTTGGAAGCGGGGATCGCTGTTTTGGGCACAAAGTTGATGGCCCGATATAGCTCGTTCAGGTGCCGTTTGTGCCCATGAGCGGACCCACCGTTCTCGTTGCCCCGATGACAACATGGATTACTCCTATCCGTTCAAAGACGGACTTTTTATTTGAGCCGCCGGTATTAGTCTTTTGGCCTCCGGCAACATATTTCTTTGAGGCTCCCCTTCCGGATCGGCTCTTCAATGGCATTTTTAGATGCCGAGCGGTTGTCGATTAAGTGACCGGTGTGGCCGTGGTACTCACGATCTTGGCTCGTGTCACCGTCCCCCTCGCCTTGGGAGGCCTTTCCCACTTTCGACCCTCGTTCTTGCTCGGGAGAAGACCTCGGCGCGGATACGACCAGGGAGGTGTGACCATTGTACCGCTTTTGGTAGTACGGTCCTGAACTCCTCCCGGCGCCCACCGAGTTCTGTTTCCTGGCAGACTTGTCAGACCGTGACCTATTATTGTCACGGCGTCCTTCATCCGGGTTGTCCTCCCGGCGGCTCTTACTCTCTGAGTGCCCGGCCTCGCTGGGGCCTACCCAGGTTTTGTGATAGTCCTCCACCTTTATGTTTGGTCGGCCATCTTCCTGGCGGAGTCTAGGTTCAGGCCTCCGCACTTGATGAGCTCGTTTTTTAAGTCTCCTCTCGGGAGGCCTTTCATCAGTGCGAAGGCCGATTCATTTTTTCACTCACAAATTTCTTGAACCTTGGCGTCGAACCTCTTCACATAACTTCGGAGAGACTCGCCTCCCTCCTGTTTGATAGTCCGGAGATCCGATGTCTCGACTGACCCTTTTCTTATTGCAAGAATACTTGGGCCAAAAATATGTCCCTTAGGTCGCCATAACGATATATCGACCCATTGGGTAGCCCCTTGTACCAACTTTGTGCCATCCCATGCGGGGTCGTTGGGAAGACTCGGCACCAAACCTCATCAGGTTGCTCCCATACCGACATGTAAGACTCGAAAGTCTCGGCGTGGTCGGTTGGGTCGCTTTCTCCTTTGTATGATATGGGCGGCAACTTTAGCTTAGTCGGCACCGGGACCTCTAGGACATAGGGGTTGAAATTTGTCATCGACCACGTGTCGAATGACACGCGGCGATCGGCTCCTCGCATCCTTAGTCCGGCTCCTCTCCCCGTGATGGGAAGGGCTTCTTCTCCGACTCTGTTGAGTCGGGCTTCTTCTCCGACTCTGGTGAGTCGGACTTCTTCTCCGACTCTGGTGAGTCGGACTTCTTTCACTCCTCTGGGGTAGGCCTCGTCGGTCTTTGCGGCGACACTGTCCTCCCGCGAGTGCGGGAAGGACTCAGGTCTACCACCTGCACTCTGGGCTCCCCCGGCGTCTTGACATGGTCAGCTTCCTCCAATGCTTCGTTCAAGTTTCTCGGAGTCACTTTTTGGACCCTGATCTCCTGTGGGGGCGCCACCGCTCTTGTCGTTGTGACAGTGTGAGTCGGCGTGCTACCCATTAGGTCCAGGAGCAGCTTTAGTTTAGCTGCATCAACCACATGTCCCATGATAGTGACTTGGTCGGCGGGCAGCGGTGTATCTTGTTCCTTTGGCATCCCATTCGTCGTATCGTGATACGCCGGTAGGTGGGGGACTGCCCGATTTCAGAGTTGTGGAATGTGTCATCTTGGTAGAATTCATTTTTCACGAGCACCATCTCTGGTTGTTTCGACATCTTCTTAGCTTGTTGGGTGGGTTTTGTTTTGTTTGGGAATGAATGTGATTAGCTTCTAGTATCTTCCCCACAGACGGCGCCAATTGTTCCGGGTGTAATTCCAGAGCAGTGTTGTTTACCACGCAAGCTTGGTGAATGGATGTCCTTCCTTGCCTTGACTCTTCCTCTCGGTCTCTCCTGAAACGATGAAAAAACAGAGGGCTCGGCTTTGCCCCGAGCGTACTCACTCCGACGCTCAAGCCAGTGAACTTAAAGGGATTAAGTTGTATGTTACTTGACAAAGTATATTGTAGAGAGATAAGGGAGATTATAACAGATGAATCGTGAGTTTTAGGTTAGATTCTGGATCCTTTCCTCAATGAGGGTTGAGGAGTATTTATAGACTTTCACCTTTTGTCACGTAGTGGCCAAGTGGCCAAGTGGCTAGCAGGTGGAAAGACTGATCTACCCTCGGCCGAGGGACCCATGGCAGGCCGGCGGGCCCTGTTGACTCCATGCCGAGGGGTCTTGGATATGAGTACGCGGATATGTGCCCCCCTGGCTAGTTGTTGTCTGTAGGGGCACAAGAGACAAACGACGTGTCTGCGTCGGTTAGGCTGTCTAAGTCGTTGACTTGCTGTGGATATCTATGACCTTGCTCAATATGTTGACTCGGTCAGCGGGTGCAGAATATGCCCCATCAAGGTTATTTATATTTCATGATGTAAATTCAATATTCATTATCTAATTTAGGTTGCATAAGTCTAGATAATATTGTTCCTAAACCATTTGTAGCCTTTTTTTTTAAATCAAGTTTAGAATTTATAAGATTTTCTATTTTCTATGATGGACAACTAAATAACGCTTGGTTAAAACTTGCAATACATATTAACAAACGCTATCTTTAAATACCAAAATCATGAATTTAGAGTTTAAAAAAAACTGATCATGAATTTAGAGTTTAAAAAGTGTCACATAATCGTTGTTAGAGTATCAAACTGATATATTGGGACTCCAAAGCTACACCCATGCCAAATCACGTAGAATTATTGATGATTTCTACCAAGTCCTTAAAATTTAAATCTCAAAACTCGCTAAGTTGGACTAAAGACGTTAAAATCCAATCCGAGTTGCTTGGTACTTGGCCTAGACGACACTTGAAAATATCGCAAATCATAGCACTCAAAACTAACCAATCATATCGAGCATAACTTTATACTGGCTCGGGTAGAGAATTCATTGCATTCGAAACTATTTTTTTCCTAAGAAAAAGTCTAAGCTCACAAACTCATAATTAAGGGAATTTGAAAGAGTTAAATACGTAAACTAAACTCTGTAATTTACAATGCGAAAAGAAGATGAAATTTAGAATGCGAAAAGAAGATGCAAGAATAAACGAACATGATAAGAAAAAAATATATGGAAGTTTATATACCATCCGTTCCGGTTATTTGTTATCCTATTTTATTTTTGGGTGTTTCAGTCAATTATTGTCCTTTCTATTTTAAGATTTCACTTGATGAACAATTTGATCCTTCAGACTTAATTTGGTTAACTTGTCATCTAGTAATTGAACTCCTCCTCTTCTGTTAGTGTTTGTGCCAAAACTAAAGAACAAAAATTGACCTGAACAGAGGGAGTATTTCATATGTTATATATAAACCTGTAGCGAGTTGTGTCTATGTCAAATACACGTTTATCTAGCCCTTTCAACACATTGATACAATACGTCAGTAGTAGAAGGCTTTTTATAGTTTGACATGAAAGAATTCACCAAAAAAAAAAAATAGTTTGACACGAAAGAGGGTAAAGAAATTTTACGTACATATTATACTTATATATCTCTACCATCTCAATTATTTATTACCCTTCAATGTTATTATGAGAAGTATTTTAGTCAAAGCCAAACAAATCATTCATAAAAAAACGACCTTTAAATTGGCTAAACACTTATTTGTTACTCCAATATTAATAAATAAAGTATTGACATACTACAAAAGTACAAATAATCGTTAAATAATAGTTACGGATGCCTATAATTTACAAAACATATGAACCTTGTTTTTATAATGGTCGTAGCGCCGGTAAGGTAAGAAACATTTATAGACCATCTAAAATTGCATAAAATTTTGAGTATAGCAGATGTATACCGTCACGTAAAACCAAACCCAAAAAAATATTGAAATTTAGAGTATTTTTCGCAAATAACTAAGAAGAAACAAAGGAGATTTAAAAAAAAATCATAAATCTCCATCAAATTATGGTTGTGATGCAAAGGTCAAATAAAATAAACTTTTAAACTCGTGCAAAAAAATTATTGATAGAAAAGTTTACCTTATAGTTGTGTTGTAACAAACCAGTGAAAATTATGTGGTACCTGCCAAAACAATAAATTACGGATTATGTTAGATGTTATGTTCTCAAGGATCTGCTCAACTGTAAATACTTTTTAACATGTAAAAAGCATAATCCATGGTTTGTTATACTTAAACTATAGAAGTAATACATAGTCACAATTACGAAAATCGCTCTAAATATGAAACATATGAAACAAATTATATAATCTAATGACACAATCAGGGATCAAGCATTAGATGGAGGGGGATATCTACATAGAAAAAAACATATCAAAAGATTTGATAGGTAGAATCCTAGGACCTAAGCAACATCATAATCATATAAGGGAAAGAAATATAATTTTATTCAAACTCTAGTTCATGGGAGTAGAAAGCATATGTACATAAGAATTTAAAATTATATTACAATTAATAAATTATTTATATTAATAATTAGATAAGTTTTTAAAAATTAACTCTCAAAGACTTTAATAAGCGTTTTTTTGATCTTTTCTATTTTCCCATTGTATCTTTTTATTTATACACATAATATATTCAAAAAACAATAGTCAATGAAATCGCTCCAAAACAATAGCCAATGAAATCGCTTCAAATAATTTTATTTTATTCAAACTCTAGTTCATGAGAGTATTTCATATGTTATATATAAACCTGTAGCGAGTTGTGTCTATGTCAAATACACGTTTATCTAGCCCTTTCAACACATTGATACAATACGTCAGTAGTAGAACGCTTTTTATAGTTTGACATGAAAGAATTCACCAAAAAAAAAATAGTTTGACACGAAAGAGACTAAAAAAAATTTTATGTACATATTATACTTATATATCTCCACCGTCTCAATTATTTATTACCCTTCAATCTTATTATGAGAAGTATTTTAGTCAAAGGCAAACAAATCATTCATAAAAATGCGACCTTTAAATTGGCTAAACACTTATTTGTTACTCCAGTATTAATAAATAAAGTACTGACCTACTACAAAAGTACAAATAATCGTTAAATAATAGTTACGGATGCCTATAATTTACAAAACATATTGATGGGGCATATTCTGCATCCGCTGACCGAGTCAACATATTGAGCAAGGTCAAAGATATCCACAGCAAGTCAACACCTTGGACAGCCTAACCGACGCACCCAGTCGGTCTGTCACTTGGGTCTCGGCTAGGCAACTAGCCAGCCGGGATACAAATCCGCGTGCTCACATCCAAGACCCTTCGGCACGGAGTCAACAGGGCCCACCGGCCTGCCATGGGTCCATCGGCCGAGGGTAGAACAGTCTTTCCACCTGCTAACCACTTGGCCACTACGTGACAAAAGGTAAAAGTCTATAAATACTCCACTTCTCTCAACGAGAAAAGGATCCACAATCTAACCTAAAACTCACTATTCATCTGGTATAAACTCCCTTATCTCTCTACAATATACTTTGTCAAGTAACACACAACTTAATCCCTTTAAGTTCACTGACTTGAGCGTCGGAGTGAGTACGCTCGGTGCAAAGCCGAGCCCTCAGTTCGTTCATTGTTTCAGGAGAGACCGAGAGGAAGAGTCAAGGCAAGGAAAGACATCCATTCACCAAGCTTGCGTGGTAAACAATACTGCTCCGGAATTACACCCGGAACAATTGGCGCCGTCTGTGGGGATAGATACTAGAAGCTAATCAAATCCCTTACAAAAAAAAAACACAAAACCCACCCAACAAGCTAATAAAATGTCAAAGCAACAAGAAATAGTTGTGACTGACGAAACCGAATTCTCCCAGGATGATACAGTCCACAATTCTGGGATTGGGCAGTCCCCCACCGGCCGAGTAATTCAGCCGGCGTTCGGGATGCCAATAATACCGGAAACACCGCTGCCCACCGACCAAGTCACTGTCATGGGACATGTGGTTGATGCAGCTAAACTAAAGCTAATCCTGGACCTAATGGGTAGCACGCCGACTCACACTGTCACGACGACAAGAGCGGCGGCACCCCCACAGGAGACCAGGGTCCAAAAAGTGACTCCGAGAAACTTGAACGGAGCATTGGAAGAAGCTGACCATGTCAAGACGCCGGGGGAACTCAAAGTGCCAGTGGCAGACCCGAGTCCTTCCCGCACTCGCGGGAGGAAAGCGTCGCCGCGGCACCAACGAGGCCTGCCCCAGAGGAGTGAAAGAAGTCCGACTCACCAGAGTCGGAGAAGAAGTCCGACTCACCAGAGTCGGAGAAGAAGTCCGACTCATCAAAGTCGGAGAAGAAGCCCTTCCCGCCACGGGGAGAGGAGCCGGACTAAGGATGCGAGGAGCCGATCGCCGCGTGTCGTTCGACACGTAGTCAGACAGCCCCTCAGTGACTATGTCCTAGAGGTCCCGGTGCCGACTAAACTAAAATTGCCACCCATATCATACAAAGGAGAAAGCGACCCAACCGACCATGCCGAGGCTTTCGAGTCTTACATGTCGGTATGGGAGCAACCTGATGAGGTTTGGTGCCGAGTCTTCCCAACGACTCTGCATGGGATGGCACAAAGTTGGTACAAGGGGCTACCCGATGGGTCGGTATACTGTTATGCCAACCTTAGGGACACATTTTTGGCCCAGTATTCTTGCAATAAGAGGAGGGCCGTCGAGACATCGGATCTCCTGACTATCAGACAGGAGGGGGGCGAGTCTCTCCGAAGTTATGTAAAGAGGTTCGATGCCAAGGTTCAGCAGATTTGTGAGTGAGCAGCAAGTCGAGGCGGCTTCGCGCGATGAAAGGCCTCCCAAGAGAGGACTTAAAGAACGAGCTCATCAAGTGCGGAGGCTCGAGCCTAGACTCGCCGGGAAGATGGCCGACCAAGCCATAAAGGTGGAGGACTATCACAAGACACGGGTAGGCCACGGCGAGGCCGGGCACCCGAGAGAGGAAGAGCCGCCGGGAGGACAACCGGATGAAGGACGCCGTGACAATAATAGGTCACGGTCTGACAAGTCCGCCAGAAACGAGAACTCGGCGGGCGCCGGGGGTTCGGGACCGTACTACCAAAAGCGGTACAATGGTCACACCCCCATGGTCGTATCTGCTGCCGAGGTCTTCTCCCTGAGCAAGAACGAGGGTCAGAAGTGGGAAAGGCCTCCCAAGGCGAGGGGGACGGTGACGGAGCGATCTTGTGAGTACCACGGCCACACCGGTCACTTAATCGACAGCCGCAGCATCTCGAAGAATGCCATTGAAGAGCGATCGGAAGGGGAGCCTCAAAGCAAATATGTTGCCGGAGGCCAAAAGACTAATACCGGCGGCTCAAATAAAAATCCGTCTTTGAACGGATAGGAGTAATCCATGTTGTCATCGGGGCAACGAGAACGGTGGGTCCGCTCATGGGCACAAACGGCACCTGAACGAGCTATATCAGGCCATCAACTTTGTGCCCAAAACAACGATCCCCGCTTCCAACATCCCCGATATGACTATTGGGAAGAAGGACTACGAGGGATTCATCGCCCCACACAAACGACCCACTTGTAGTCCACTTGGACATAGCCAACCACCTGGTCAAGAGGTGCCCGATTGACACAGGCGCCTACACGAACATTATGTTCAGGGAGTGCTTTCTCAATCTCGGTCTAAAGATTGAGGACTTGAGCCCCTGCACCAATCCATTGTACGCTTTTTCCGGGGGCCGGCCTGGTACCCCAGGGTCAATCGGATGCCGGTGATGTTCGGCGAGGGAATGCGGCTAAGAACGTCCTATCTAAGTTCGTGGTCATTGACGGCTCGTCCGCCTACAACGTCCTCATAGGCCGAGTCACTACGAGCGAGGCCGATGCAAGAATGTCCATCCGGGCCCCGACACCGATGTATATCTCGGACCGGGGAAGCGCATAAGCTCGTCTCAAAGGACGAAAAAGACGAAGTAGTCAACGTCCGGATATCCGCGGAGGGTACAACATGCAATCCCTCAAAGTGGCGAAGAAGTCAGAGAAGGGGAAAAGCCCATCCTTACAACAGGAGGGCGACCTCATGGATGCCCTTTGTCGGCATGGTCGAAGGAGCGGAGACCGAAGAAATTGAAATTGACCCAGGGTGCACCGTGAATCGTCGGTGTCAACTGGAGCCAAAATTCAGGGCCGCTCTCCTAGACCTGCCGAGGAAGAACAAAGACGTCTTTGCTTACTCGGCCGAGATGCCAGGCGTGAGCCGGGAGGTAATTGTTCACAAGTTGAACGTACTCTCCACCGCTCGCCTGTCAAGCGAGAAGATGAGGAACTCCTCGGCCGAGAAGGATGAGGCCATCAAAGCCGAGGTAGATAAATTACTAGCGGCGGGCTTTATCATGCCTTGTACTTATCCTGAGTGGTTAGCTAATGTTGTAATGGTGAAGAAATCATCGGGGGCGTGGAGGATGTGTGTAGATTTTACCAATCTTAATAAAGCGTGCCCCAAAGATTGCTATCCCTTGCCTCAAATAGATAGTTTAATCGACGCCATGGCAGGCTACACAATCCGAGCTCTGCCGGACGCCTTCTCGGGTATCATCAGGTATTCATGGCCGAAGAAGACATGCCTAAATGCGCGTTCATCACCGGTAACGGCACATACATGTATAAAATGATGCCGTTCGGTTTGAAGAACACCGGCGCAACTTACACAAAACTGGTGGACAAAGTGTTCCAAAATCGAAAAGGGCGAAACATTGAGGCTTACGTCGACGATGCTATTGTAAAAAGCAAGTCTGACAGCGAGCACTTAGCCGATTTACACGAGACATTTTGTTCACTAAGGAAATACAAGATGAAACTTAACCCAATGAAATGCAACTTCGTGTCCGGTCGAGGTAAGTTCCTCGGCGTGCTTGTCGGCGCCGGGGGAATTGATGCCAATCCGAAAAAGTCCAAGCAATCTTTGGACTGCCGGAGCCGAGGAATCGAAAAGAGGTTATGACGTTGACCGGGAGGATGGCGGCTCTCGCCCGATTCATCTCTCGGTCAGCCGACAAGAGCACCCCATTCTTCAAAGTGTTGAAGGGAAATAAAGACTTCAGCTAGGGGGAGGAACAGAGCACAGCTTTCAGGCAACTGAAAGCTCATCTTCAAACTCTCCCAACCCTGTCCAGGCCGATGCTGGGGGAGACGCTATATCTATACATAGCAAGTCACCTCGGCCACGGTCGAAGGCCGTGATCATCGAGAAGAAGACAAACAAGCAACACTCAATCTACTTTGTCAGCCATACATTGTTGCCCGCCGAAAGAAATTACCCCCGATTGAAAAAGCGACCTTTCGTCGTCGTTGCCGCAAGGAAAGCGAAACCTTACTTCGACGCACATCCCGTGACGGTCTTAACCGACCAACCATTGGAGAAAGCATTGGAAAAATTTGAGCAATCCGGAAGGCTCATCAAATGGGCGGTGGAGCTATCCGCTTCGGCATTCAATACAAGCCGAGGCCCTCGATAAAGGGACAGGCACTTGCAGACTTCCTGGCCGAGTGCACATATCAAGAAGAACCAAACCCCGGAGTTTGGGAAGTATACACCGACGGGTCCTCCACGGCGAACAGCTCAGGAGCCGGCATCCTTATCATCAGCCCAAACGGGGACGAGTTTGAGTACGCCTTGAAATTTACCTTCTCGGCCTCAAACAACGAATCCGAATACGAGGCGGTGATAACTGGAGTCGAGCTAGCTAGAGCTGCCGGGGCGGAACACATCATTTTGAAAACAGATTCACTTTTAGTGGCTAATCAAATCAGAGGAGAGTACGAGACTCGAGACGACAGAAATGGCAAGATACCTGGAAAGGGTAAAAGCTGACACTTCAAAATTGAAATCTTTCCAGATACAATGTATTCCCAAGTCTGAGAACAACCGAGCCGACGCTCTCTCAAAGCTTGCCAGTTCAACCATCAAGAATGTCAGTCGAACCGTGCTGGTGGACATCAGGAATGCTAAAAGCATTACTGAAACCGTCGGCATGGTGGGCGACATAGAGGCCGAGACAACGTGGATGACTCCGATAATGAAGTACAAACTGATGAATGAATTACCGGAGGACCGCAGTCTCTCACAGAAGATAAAGAGGATCGCAGCAAGGTACTTGGTGTTTGAAGGAGAATTATACAGGAGATCCGTGATAAAGCCACTCTTGAAATGTGTCGGCCCAGCCGACGCGGAGCTAATACTGACAGAAATTCACGAAGGCATCTGTGGTCATCACATGGGGGCAAGAACACTAGCCCACAAAGCTCTCCGAGCCGGCTACTTCTGGCCCACCATGCTTGAGGATTCCAGAGCCAAAACCAAAAAGTGCAACAACTGTCAAATGCATGCTCCGGTGATACATGCACCTTCGCGAGACTGCGGTAGTACTTAGTCCCCTTCCTTTTGCACAGTGGGGGATGGATCAACTAGGGCCATTTCCAACGGCATCCGGAGGAAGAAAGTACTTGATTGTCGCCGTTGACTACTTCACCAAATGGGTTGAAGCTGTAGCGGTACCTGCGAAGACGACGGCGGCCGTATGAAAGGTAATCTGGGAAAATGTCATAACTCGTTTTGGGTTACCCCAAGTCATGGTATTTGACCACGGCCGAGAGTTTTGGAGTGACACAATAATGAACTGGTTGGAAGAGCTTGGTATCAAATTTGCATACTCCTCCGTCTGCCACCCACAGAGCAACGGACATGCGGAGGCAGCCAATAAAACAATCCTCAACGGTTTGAAGAAGAAAGTTGAAGACCTAAAGGGAAGATGGGCCGATGAACTACCCGGCGTCCTGTGGTCCCTTCGAACCACGTAGAAAGAAGCAACGAGGGCAGTCCATTCCACTTAGTCTACGGTGTCAGAAGCGATCCCGCAATTGAAGCGGTCGGTGCCGAGCATTCGTAACGGCCACCTTTAACCCTTTTGAAAATGAGGAAGGTCTGAGAACCTCCCTAGACCTGGTCGAAGAAAGCCGAGACACAGCACGCCTCAACTTAGCAGTATACCAAAACCGAATGAGAAGAGTCTACAACCGAAGAGTCCACAAAAGGGACTTAAAAGTAGGGGATCTAGTCCTAAGAAAGTCGGCCGCCACCAACAAAGGAAGCATTCATGGTAAATTGACGGCCAACTGGGAGGGTCCCTACAAAGTGGTTGAAGAAATGAGGCCGGGTACATACCGACTGACAGATATGGAGGGTGTGCCTTTGATGAGCCATTGGAACACTGACAACCTCAGGAAATACTTTGTATAGCGGCGAAGGTGTCCAAAAACTGTTGTTGGCGCCCCAACGCGTGTTTATATCTATTGAAAAAATCATCCAAGTTTTCCATCAAAGTGTTTATCCCCTCCGTAGTCATATCGAGGTAGACACCACGGCCCAAGCCGGGCAGTCACCCCAAGAAGTAGACGCCACGCAGCGATCTTGCCAGCGATTAGATTGATACTCGAAAGCGACCAACATGCCTTAGGAACGTATAAGTACAGTTGAGGCGCAATTCTAGCCGCATCGGCCAACCGAAGGCCTGGCAGAGGAAGCGATCAATATGTCTACAGATACGAACGCTGTCGAGCCGTAACATGTTCACAGGGTGGTTGGGAAGTGCAAATCGGACGCCTCGGCCAGACCGAGAGTAAAAGAGGAAGCGACCAACATGCCAACATGTTTAAAAAACGTTAAACACAGTTGAGATACGCATTCTAACTGCCTCGGCCAGGCCGAAGGTAAAAACAAAAAAGCGCTCAATTAATAACGTAAGAAGACAAGTGAAGGATTGTGATCAAAGCCCCGGCCAAGTCGAGGGCCAATAAACAAGCTTTATTGCAAATGATTACAAGTAAGGAGAATACAGACGACGGCCGTCCCCATAGGGATAAGCCAAAACACAACCTACCAAAGTTTTACAAAAAACAAGGAAAAGAAGAACAAAAGGTTACAGACATATCATTTGAAGCGCCAAAAGATGGCAGGGAGGAAAGGCTTAATAATTGGCCCCCGAACAGCTGAAGCTATCCGAGATGCCGGGTGAACCTGGTGACAACCGCCCGTCTCCCTATGCCTGTTGGTGCTCGCCATCGGCGACGTCAGCAGCATCATCTTTGGTAGGCGACCCAGAAACTGTCTTGGCAGCTTCAGCCTCAGCAGCCTCAGCTGCCCTCATTCTCTCAGCTTCCTCCTTGGCCGCCTTTGCCTTCTCAGCATGGGCCGCCTTCTCCGCGGCCTCCTCTTCCTCCTTCTTCACCCTTGCCTCCTCAGCGGCCTTCGCCTCCGCGGCCTTCTCCTTAGCATCAAGCTTGTCATCAAGCAGCTCGTCAAATTTTTGCCACGGAAAGGAGCCATCAAGAAAGAGCTCCCCTATCACTTCCCTGGCGGCTTCTTCGGCCAGGTCCCGGTATTGGGCGCACATGTTAGGAAGAATGACGCTTTGGAGCTTCTCAATCTCCAACTCCCTCTGGGCGATGATAGCCCTCGTATTCCGAACCACCTTCCCCTGGGCGTTAAACATAGACTTCCATTCGTCCCTCTTCTTGGCAGTGAAGTCGACGACAGCCTGGAGGTGGTCACGCTCCTCCAGCCGCTTAGCGGCATCAGCCTCCGCGGCCTCAACCTTAGCTCTCTCAGCAAGGACCGCCTTTTCAGCGTCCTCCCTAAGTTTTCGCTCAGCACGGACCGCCTTTTCAGCCTCAGCCTTGGCCCTCTCAGGTTCCTTCTGCGCAGCGGCGAGCTCAAGCCTGAGCCGATCAAGCTGTGGGGCAACTTCAGCCATGACCTTTTCTTGCTCCATAATATGAGCACCGGCCACATCAGCCCACTTCGCCAGCATCCTGGACAAACTTAGGCCCTCCAACCTAATCTGGGCGGGGGTAGGCTTCGGGAAGGAGGAGACGACGGTGGCATCTTTATCACCCGTCTGCGCAGGTCGCTTCTCAGGACGCCGTTCAACAGTGTGTCCGGTAGGCGGCGGCGGTTGATCTACAAAAAATTCAATCAAAGCATCCATGTCAACATTCATGGACATACCAGAGAGCCTGTCATCAGGAACGCCTAATGAACCGGCTAAGTCTGAGCCACAGGATAGATCAATACCAGGCTTGGCCTTCTTGGCCGGAGAACCCATTTCTTTGCCGGCCTCGGCAGCAGAGCAATGATAGTAGCGAAAGTGACGGCGGCGGCGGCGGCAGTAGTCTCTTTCCTCTTGCGGAAGAGAGGAGATTCCACTGCCAAGGTGACCTCTTCCTCGGTAATATCGACGATCTCCACCGTCTCCTTTTGAACTGAAGGGATTGGAGGTGGAATTGATGTTGGCGCCGTCGCCGCCGAAGACTTTGTTTTTCGCGTTCGGCGCGGTATGTTACCAGCAACCTTCGCCTGGGCCGCCGTCGTATCTAGGCCCTTCAATCGCTGGTCCATGAGGTCGTTTGGCGCCGGTCTCTGCGATCACTTTTATCGGCCTTCGATGCATCTCAACAACGTTCTTGTCTTTGTCAAGTCTCATCTTCAAGAGGATTTCCTCGCATGCATCCAGGGCCAAAACAGTGCGTGAAAGAAACGAAGCAAGAGTTAAACAAAAGAAATAAATCAAAATTCAAAAAACAGAAACATTAAAAGCAGAGATGGGCCTCACACCGACCCCACTCACCCCGTTCGAGGGCCGGTATGAGGCCGACGTGCGAGCGGCTCGTCTTGAAGAATGATCTGCGTCGGGGCATCCATCCCTTGGCGACCCATCCTTCTCGATCTCAAACAACTTCATCGCCCGCCGTTCGTCCGGATTAAGAGGGACCTTCAAGGCGTCCATCTTAAGCTTGCCCCGGGAGACATATTTCTCATGCTCCCCTTTGCTCTCGCACCGCAAATTGACTTGGTGCTGGAAGGACCGAGGCAGTGGATAATCCCCTGGAACCTCAACATATACCCACCGTTTCTTCCAGTCCTTGCAGGAAGTGAGCTTGGGGACGGTGAGATAACCTGGCTCGGTCTGTATGCTATACCACCCCCTGCCACCGGCGACGTTCAGTCGAAGGTGATGAAGCCGGCGGAATAGGTTCACCGTTGGAATCTCCCCCTTGAACTGGCATATCCACACAAAACCAATGATCGTCCTAACGCCCAACGGATGCAGCTGTGCCACAGCGACGTTCATTGCTTTAATAATGGTAGCTGTAACACCCCCATACTCCAAGTGCCTTACCAGGACCACTCAGGTATAAGGATGCCACCATCTCGGTTACCCGAGGCATGATAATCATAAGACAATGAAGAAACATACTTTATTAAATAAGTTTAAGTGATTACATTACAAAACCAACTGTAAGCAAAATACAACTGTTCTCAAACTATAAACCGACTGAAAGGAACTGTCCTAACAAACACAGCGGAAGACTAAAGACTCAGATATGTGATGACTCCATCCCCAGCTAAATCCCACGCGTATCCAAGATATACCTGCCAAGCAACTGCTCACCAACCCCGAATGGATCACCACAGTTTTTAAAACATTTAAACGGGGTCAGTACTAATCACACAATTCACTATATATATATATATAATAAGATAAACAGACCGCTTAACTGTCACACATACACAACCAACCAACTCCAATCATCTCAATCACCGACTGTCCACTGGACCAGCCCTGCCAGTGGGGGACCGCAGCCGTACCCACCAAATCCCCGCTCCACATAGTGAGCGATAACCCTGTCCATTAATGTGCACATCCCCTTCCGTGGCGGGTTCCACGAAGGGCGAAACTAGGGCGTGAAGCCACTCCCGCAAGTGACTCCACTCAGCCGAGAACGCATCTCGAGAACCATAGGCAACCAATCACAATCACAATATCAACAACCGTCCGAATTTATCAGCGAGTGTACAATCACGATCACAGCCGTCACAATATAATTACTATATCAAACAATCAATTTCAACACATCAACAATCATCCCATTATGGGACTAATACTGAGTAGGAAATCCTACCTGGAATGCAACACAAACATCAGACGATCTAGCAGCTGTCTCAAAACCTTTCCTCTACGAACCCTTCTCCTATACACATAATCACATAATCACTACCAACACAACAAATCATAAAAACCCCCAATCCCAAAATTAGGGTTTAAACAAAGTCAACCAAACGCTATAAAATTGGTATGTAGGACTTACCCTTGACGCAAGGAACACTATGATGCAAAGAACAATGAAATCCGACACCTCTAGCTCCGGGATTTGCTAACGATGCGATGACAGACAAACTACGTAACTCCTTTTCTCCTCACTTAGGTTTTAGAACATATAAAAGAAACTAAGAAAAGTGACGGACAACCTTTTATACTTATCTCGCATCATTTAACAAAACCCGACAAAACATCCCCGTAAACCGGCTAGTCGATCGAGTACCCAAGGTACTCGATCGAGTACCCCCTACTCGATCGAGTACCCCAGCTACTCGATCGAGTACCCAACAGGTCAGAAACTATTTTAAAACGCAACTCACCCTTACTCGACAGAGTATGGCCTACTCGTTAGAGTATCTAAAGACTTATAGATACGGAGTATTACAGTAGCAACGTATACATTGAGAGGAAACCGGAGCCCATACTCCAGGTGTCTCATGTACACGCCGATACAACCCGGAGGAGGGCAACAGACAGCCTGACCCTCTTTGGGAATAACAATCCTATACTCCCTTCCAAAGGAGAAATGATGTTCGAAGATGTCAGGACCAGAACAACTGGCAAACTTGTGGGTCCAAGCACGGTCAGGGCCGATCTTACAGGCGTCGCCGTGATCCAGGATGTACGGCCTCTCGTCATCAGAATGAGCCCTTTCCTCATCATCACCGTCATCATCAACATCATCATCATCCTCCTAATCCTCCAGAACTTTTGGATCAACTTCAGGAGAAGGAGACCTAGGGCCCCCGGACCTTATCGGGATGGCGGCTAGTGCCTCCTCTTCATCAAGACGCGACGGGGAACCCCCCGGCGCAGGATTACTAGGTCCGGCATCAGCAGAAGACATGTTCACAACAAAAACTTAAACAATTAGAAGTTGAAAAATTTGTTTGTTTACCTTGGGAAGAGTGTTACGCCGAGTAACGCTTCGAAGACTAGAGGGAAGTTTCGTCAAAGAAAACCAAGCAAGAAGAAGAAAAATTTTTGAGAGTGAATTTGGAAGGCCAAATTCAGGGGCTAACTCTCCTATTTATAGGGCAAAGCCCACTCAATCCGACCAATCAGGGCAAAGCCCATGAAGCGTCAACCAATCAACGACGAGACACATGTCAAGCATGCAGCCACGGAATGTCAATCGTCAAACAGTTACAAAACTTCCTCAACACGCTCCTTGACAGAATACCAATCGACGTACCTTCTTCAACACGCTCCTTGGTATCTACTTGCCAAACGGCCGGCCGACGCAACCAAGCTTGGCAAAGACGGTTGGGGGCAATCAAAAGCACACGACACTCACAACCTCGGTCTCAGCCAGCGCCATTTTCTTTTCCACATTTGATGCCCTTTACACATCCATGTGGAGGGGGGATACGGTACGGCCTAAGCAGAACCAAGCCGAGGTAGAAGAAACCGGGGCAGAAAATTTTACTTGCGCAGAATACGCTCAAACATTCATCGAAGGTCCATACCACGGCATAGACTACGCTGGGGGCAAATTGATGGGGCATATTCTGCACCCGCTGACCGAGTCAACATATTGAGCAAGGTCAAAGATATCCACAGCAAGTCAACACCTTGGACAGCCTAACCGACGCACCCAGTCGGTCTGTCACTTGGGTCTCGGCTAGGCAACTAGCCAGCCGGGATACAAATACGCGTGCTCACATCCAAGACCCCTCGGCACGGAGTCAACAGGGCCCACCGGCCTGCCATGGGTCCATCGGCCGAGGGTAGAACAGTCTTTCCACCTGCTAACCACTTGGCCACTTGGCCACTACGTGACAAAAGGTGAAAGTCTATAAATACTCCACTTCTCTCAACGAGAAAAGGATCTACAATCTAACCTAAAACTCACTATTCATCTGGTATAAACTCCCTTATCTCTCTACAATATACTTTGTCAAGTAACACACAACTTAATCCCTTTAAGTTCACTGACTTGAGCGTCGGAGTGAGTACGCTCGGTGCAAAGCCGAGCCCTCAGTTCGTTCATTGTTTCAGGAGAGACCAAGAGGAAGAGTCAAGGCAAGGAAAGACATCCATTCACCAAGCTTGCGTGGTAAACAATACTGCTCTGGAATTACACCTTGTTTTTATAATGGTCGTAGCGCCGGTAAGGTAAGAAACATTTATAGACCATCTAAAATTGCATAAAATTTTGAGTATAGCGGATGTATACCGTCACGTAAAACCAAACCCAAAAAAATATTGAAATTCAGAGTATTTTTCGCAAATAACTAAGAAGAAACAAAGGAGATTTAAAAAAAAACTCATAAATCTCCCTCAAATTATGGTTGTGATGCAAAGGTCAAATAAAATAAACTTTTAAACTCGTGCAAAAAAATTATTGATAGAAAAGTTTACCTTATAGTTGTGTTGTAACAGACCAGTGAAAATTATGTGGTACCTGCCAAAACAATAAATTACGGATTATGTTAGATATGTTCTCAAGGATCTGCTCAACTGTAAATACTTTTTAACATGTAAAAAGCATAATCCATGGTTTGTTATACTAAACTATAGAAGTAATACATAGTCACAATTACGAAAATCGCTCTAAATATGAAACATATGAAACAAATTATATAATCCAATGACAAAATCAGGGATCAAACATTAGACGGAGGGGGATATCTACGTAGAAAAAAACATTTCAAAAGATTTGATAGCTAGAATCCTAGGACCTAAGCAACATCATAATCATATAAGGGAAAGAAATATAATTTTATTCAAACTCTAGTTCATGGGAGTAGAAAGCATATGTACATAAGAATTTAAAATTATATTACAATTAATAAATTATTTATATTAATAATTGGATTAGTTTTTAAAAATTAACTCTCAAAGACTTTAATAAGCGTTTTTATGATCTTTTCTATTTTTCCATTGTATCTTTTTATTTATACACATAATATATTCAAAAAACAATAGCCAATGAAATCGCTTCAAAGCAATAGCCAATGAAATCGCTTCAAAAGTTTCTCTTTTATATATATATATATATATATATATATATATATATATATATATATATATATATATATATATATATATATATATATATATATAGAGTAAAGTTCAAATGAGTCCCTTATATCTTTTGAGTCCATAAGTCCCTCCCACAACCCTTGGATCATGCATGGTGGAAGGTTGAGATTGAAAGCAAGAAACACACTTAACACTAATTAATTTACTTCTCTCTCTAGTTTTAGTAATACATTCACTAATTCATTATCATACACAATTAACACCACCTTTTGTCTTATACTTCAAAGTTTGTGAAAATTTTTTTAACATTTTTCCTGGTTCGGATTTTTCATTTTTTTTTTCGAGACAAGTTTTCGACATTTTAGGATTTTACGAGTGTAATTCTAATAAAGAAAAAGTGTAATTTTAAGGAATATTTTCGAGAATTTTGCGTTTTACAAGTTTAACTTCAATCTTTTCCGAGTGATTTTAACGAATAATATTTTGAATTTTTGTAATTTTATCACAAGTTATTGTAATTTAGCATTTTACGAGTGTTATTTTAATGACAAAAAGTGTTATTTTAGTCCAGGTAAGTGTAATTTCAGTCCAATGAGATTGTTATTTTTAGTCAAGGAGAATGTAGTTTTAGTCCAAAAAAGTGTAATTTTAGTCAGGAAAAGTATAATTTCAAATTTGAGAATGTAATTTTAGTCCATTGAGAGTGCAACATTAGTCCAATGAGAATATGAGAATATGACCAAGTCCATTGAGAGTGTAACATTAGTCCAATAGAAGTAAGTGTAATTCTAGCTGAAAAAGTGTAATTTTAGCCGAAAAAGTGTTATTCTAGCGAGAAAAATGTGTAATTTTAACGAGAAAAAAGTGTAATTTTAGCGGAGAAAAGTGTAATTTTAACAGAAAAAAGTGTAATTCTAACAACAATGTAATTTTAGCAGAAAAAGTGTAATTTTAGCCGAAAAAAGTGTTATTCTAGCAGAAAAAAGTATAATTTTAACAGAAAAAAGTGTAATTTTAATGAAAAAAAGTGTTCTAACAACAAAAAGTGTAATTTTAGCAGAAAAAGTGTAATTTTAGCCGAAAAAAGTGTTATTATAGCAGAATAAAGTATAATTTTAACAGAAAAAAGTATAATTTTAACAGAAAAAAGTGTAATTTTAATGGAGAAAAGTGTAATTTTAACAGAAAAAAGTGTAATTTTAATAGAGAAACTTTAACAGAAAAAAAGTGTAATTTTAATAGAAAAAAGTGTAATTTTAATAGGTAAAAGTGTAATTTTAATAGAAAAAAGTATAACTTTAATAATAGAGAAAAATGTAATTTTAACGGAAAAAATGTAATTTTAATAAAAAAAGTGTAATTTTAATAGATAAAAGTGTAATTTTAATAATAGAGAAAAGTGTAAGTTTAAAAAAAAATGTAACTTTAATAAAGATGAATATAAGTGTAACTTTACTATAGATCTAGGTTTAATTTTCAAAGTGTAACTTTACTATAAAAATCAACAAATAAAAAGAAAATCTGAAAAAAATAGATCTAACTTTTTTCATAACTAGATCTAAAATTTAAAAAATAATGAGAAGAATACCAGATTTAAAAAAAAAAAAAAAAAAAAGACAAACGAAATTGAAAAAACAAAACACAAAAAAAAAAGGAAAAGATAAACAAAACAAAACACAACCGACATCTAATAACACCAATACACCAAATCTGAAAAGTAGTAAAAAGAAAAAAAAAAAAAACAAATCACACAACACAAAACAAAGACCAAATGTGAATCTCTGCTACTGTATTAATTGCGAAAACAAAATGTTAGGCAATTAGATTACATAAATGTAGTGGTAATTTAGTTAAGAGAAAGACAACCAACTAGAGATAGTTGAAAGAAAACCAAATAGGTGAGAGTTATTGAAATCCACGTAGTCACTAATAATACGGTTAAATCATCTAAATTTGAGAATTCATCCCATATAGCAACATACATGATGGGTATTCTGAAGAAAAAAAATAGAAAAATAAAAAGAGATCTGGAAACAAAAAGAAGAGGGATGGTGGCGCGCGTCCGGTGGAGAGTGGTGTGGCGGTGGTGTCGGGTTGGAGAGGAGGGAGGCACTCGTGTGGTGCGGTGGTTTCGGTGTGGGGTAGGGGCGTGGGTCGTGAGTGGTGGTGGGGGAGGTGACAGATCTGGGGTAGGGGTAGGTGTAGGGTAGTTTCGGTGGTGGTGGTGGGTGTGGGTATGCGGTGGTGGTGGGGAGTAGGGAGGTCGGGTGGTGGGCCAGGAAGAAGGGAGGTTGGGTTGTGGTGGGCCGGGAAGAAGGGAGGTCGGGTGGTGGTGTCGGGTGGTGGTGGGAGTGAGGAAAATTTAGGTTTGTATTTATTTGGTTTTTGATTTAATTGGGTTTTAGAGAGATTGGGTGAGTGATTTTTGTGAGATGGGAGAGAAGTAGGTGGAAAGATTAATTATTTATACTGAATTTAGGTTTAATTATGGTAGATTAGTGAATGTAGAGAGATAGAGTATTAAATTAGCTAATTAATTCCTTTTTTTTTTGTTCTCATCTCAACCATTCATTTTTTTTATTTAAGGGCTTGGATGGGGACTTAAGGACTCAAGGCTTGAGGGTGGACTTAGATGATCTTAACACTAATATATATATATATATATATATATATATATATATATATATATATATATATATATATATATAGAAGAGATCAACTAAGGCCAACATTTATATTGAGTCCATAAGTTCTATTATGAGCCATTGGATGGAGGGAGATGGAGGGATGAGATCAACCCCAAAAAAGTGTGTTTATAAGCTAATCTCACCATCTCTCTCCTCCTTCACTAATCCACTCTAATTAATCACTAATTTACTATATATTTGTTTTCCACTCATCCATTTCTCTTTCATCTTACACATTTCATTTCTCTCTTCTCTCAAACTCTAAAAAAAAAACCCAAATAAATAAAAAAACCCAAAAATCCAAATAAATAAAAAACCCAAAAAATCCAAATAAATCAAAAAACTCAAATAAATCATTCATTCCTCTCTTCCTCATTCACCACCACCCACCACCACCCCACCCGACACCAAATAACCACCCACCACCCCCGCCGCCACCCCACCGCCTTGTCTCTTTTTTTTTTTTTTTTTTTTTTTTTTTTTTTTTAATTTTTTTTTTTTTTTTTTTTCGTTTTGTGTTAATTTGTATGTTTTGAGTTGTTTTTTCCATTCATTATTTTTTTTTGTCTTTTATTTTATTTTAGTTGTCTTTTATTTTGTTAGTTCTCATTTTTTATTCATTTTCTTAAATCTCTTCTTGTTATACGTTTTTTTTAAGATTTCGTGTTTTAAATCTCGTTTTTATTTTTGTGAGATACTTTTTTTTCATCTAAGACAA
This sequence comes from Silene latifolia, assembly GCF_048544455.1. Classification (NCBI taxonomy): domain Eukaryota; kingdom Viridiplantae; phylum Streptophyta; class Magnoliopsida; order Caryophyllales; family Caryophyllaceae; genus Silene; species Silene latifolia. Next base: position 21,349,821 of record NC_133538.1, on the reverse strand, counting down.
AAATGGACTAAAGTTATACAAAAATGAACCAAAGTTATACAAAAATAGACCAAAGTTATACAAAAAAAGACTAAAGTTATACAAAAATTGGACTAAAGTTATACAAAAAATTTGACTAAAGTTATACAAAATTGAACCAAAGTTATACAAAAATGAACCAAAGTTATACAAAAATGAACCAAAGTTATACAAATATGGATTAAAGTTATACAAATATGGGCTAAAGTTATACAAATAAGGACTAGAGTTATACAAAAATGAACCAAAGTTATACAAAAATGAACCAAAGTTATACAAAAATGGACCAAAGTTATACAGAAATGGACTAAAGTTATACAAAAAATTGGACTAAAGTTATACAAAAATGAACCAAAGTTATACAAAAATGGACCAAAGTTATACAAAAATGAACCAAAGTTATACAAAAATGGACTAAAGTTATACAAACATGAACCAAAGTTATACAAAAATAGACCAAAGTTATACAAAAAAAGACTAAAGTTATACAAAAATTGGACTAAAGTTATACAAAAAATTGGACTAAAGTTATACAAAAATGAACCAAAGTTATACAAAAATGAACCAAAGTTATACAAAAATGAACCAAAGTTATACAAAAATGGACTAAAGTTATACAAATATGGATTAAAGTTATACAAATATTGACTAACTTTAGTCCATTTTTGTATAACTTTGGTTCATTTTTGTATAACTTTGGTTCATTTTTGTATAACTTTAGTCCAATTTTTGTATAACTTTAGTCCAATTTTTTGTATAACTTTGGTACATTTTTTGTATAACTTTAGTCCATTTTTTGTATAACTTTGGTACATTTTTGTATAACTCTGGTCTATTTTTGTATAACTTTGGTTCATTTTTGTATAACTTTGGTTCATTTTTGTATAACTTTAGTCCAATTTTTTGTATAACTTTAGTCCATTTTTGTATAACTTTGGTTCATTTTTGTATAACTTTGGTTCATTTTTGTATAACTTTAGTCCATTGTTGTATGACTTTAGTCCAATCTTTGTATAACTTTAGTCTTTTTTCGAACGGAGGTTGGGTGAACATATTATGCTATGTCATTAACTCCTGAGGATCTTTGACTAATTCCTATACTGCAGCCAAAAAGTAGGAGACAGTGTATCCCAAATTTGGGTTGTTTACTCTAATTAATGATACATGTAGGACCATTATTCAAAGGCAAAAAAAAAAATGAAAAAAAAGAACGAAAAAAAGGAGAAAAGAAGAGCAGGAGGGAGAATAACACCCACAGAAAAATAACACCACCACACCACCTTCTTCCTTTTTCCTTTCTCGCACAACCACCGCCACCCCCACCATAACCACCATGACTGACCCACTCACCTCACCTTTCTCCCCAAACCGCAACAACAACCACCACCACCACGAGCAACAACAACGGCCGACGAGCAATGGAGGAAAGGCGGGATTTTCAAATTTTGAATTTTGAAACTACGCGGGCGCTTTTTTGTTTAGATCTGAAGAAAAAAAAGGACGAAGTTGGCAGAGGGTTGTTGTGGTGTTGTTGTTGGCAGGTGTGGGCGGGTGTGGTGGTGGTAAGGAGGGTTGTTGGTGTTGTTGTTGTTGTCGTGGAGTTGTTGCGATGGTAGAGGGAGGAGGGAGTCGTGGAGTTGTTGTTGTTGTTGTTGTCGTGGTGTTGTTGTTGCTGGTTGTTGGCGTTGTTGTTGTTGGTTTGCTGGTGGTGGCGGTTCAATGGAGGGAGACGAAGGATCTGGTTGTGTTGGGTGGTGTTGGTTCTCGGTGGTGGTGGTGGGTCTGGTGAGGTGGAGGTGGCGGCATGGTGGTGTACGACGGCTGAGAAGGAAGGAGGGAAAGGGATGCAGTGACGGGATGGTGTCGGGATGAGGGTGGTTTTTTTATTTGTTGGGAATTTTAGGGAAAATGGGTTTTTTGTTTTGGATTTTTTTGTTGGGAATTTCAGAGAAAATGGGATTTAGTGAGCGGGTGGAAGGGTGGGATAATGAGAGGAGAGATTAGGAGAGGGTAAAGTTTAAGGAGTTGGAATGATTAAGGGAGGTAATTAGAGGAGATTAATTTGTGACCTTTCATTTAGATGCAATCTCATCCCTCCATCCTTTCCATCCAAGGGTTCTTATAAGGACTTAGGGCCTTATATGGTATCAAGGCCTTATAAGAACCCTTCTATATATATATATAATCAGGATCCCGTGCGAACTAAATTATGGTGCGAACTGTACGAACTTACTTAAAAAGAAGACAAGTCAAACAAAATGAAGGGAGACCACATAATCACATTTCCGTACTCCTATTTTCCCCACGATTAACAATCCTCTTCCTATCTAGTACTTTACTTCCACCTTCACCGGCCATGATGCCACTACATTGATGCCGCTGCTCCAACGCCACACGCCGTCGTTGCACTGCCGCAACTCTACTATGTCGTTACTGCTCCAACGTCGGCCGTTCTTTGTCGACTACTTTGCTTTTCTACTTCCTTTAACGGCACCAGTTCCCTTCTCCGGCCACTCACTCCATCCTACTCTTGCAAACTAATTCTGATTTCTCGGCGTATCCCCTTTCTCCGGCGAGTTTCTTATTTCATAATTCTAAAAAATTGTGATTTTGGTTCTAGATCTGCTACAAACGAAGTAGAATTTCGATAAAATAAGTCTAATAACGCCTTTGTTGCTACTTTTGGAGTCAGGTAAGTGTTTGGTCGAGGTGGTATGCTGACTGAGAATGTCGACACCATCGTCGACCGTGATTCAGGCGCGTCAACCTGGCTTGGTGGTGTTAAGGCGGAAATGGGTGCGGAGTTTAATGCGCAGATTTCGAGTACATGCGACAACTTTTCCGGCGAAGGGAGAGAGATGATGAGGAAAGCGGGTCGTGTGTGGATGCGGTCGTGGTGTTTTATGGAGGTCGTGTCGCCTATATGTTACGGTGGTAGCATCAAGAAGGGAGTTTGAGCTCACCGGTGATGTTGTCGGCTTTGTCCAGTGATTTCGTCGGTGTTTTATGGTGGAAGGGAGTATGGGTGGCCGGTGACTTCGCCAACGTGGGTAGTGCGGCTTTAGTGTTTGTGTGTTGTCTGTGATGTGATGGTTATCGGGGTTGGGGTTGGAGTTGTGGTGGTGGCAGCGGTGGTGGTGGTGGTGGTAGCAGCGGTGGCGGACTGACAGTGATAAATGGTGTATACATCTAATATGAGACTAGATACATTTACAAGTGGTGTAGGTACAACTTATAAGTGCTCTAGGTACATGTGTATATAAATGGTGGTGGTGGTGTGGTGGTGGTGGTGGTGGAGGTGGCGGTAGTGGTGGTGGTGAGGGCAGTGGTGATGGTGGTGACAGTGGATACATTTGGTATGACTATCGGATACATTTAGTATTACTGCTGGGTACACATGTACCCAGTAGTAATACTAAATGTATCCTGTAGTAATAACAAATGTATCTAGGTAGTTCGTACGGTTCGCACCGTAAATCAGTTCGCACGGGATCCCGCCCCTATATATATATATATATATATATATATATATATATATATATATATATATATTGATATTGATTTCGAAAGGTGACGTTTTAATGACTATACTAAAACGACTATACTAAAACGACTATACTAAAACGCGTTGACTTTCTTAAATTTACAAGCTTTGCAAATACTACCTCCAAATCTCCAATCCACACCAAATTACCAATCCCACTTTTTAAAATTAAGGGATATTCTATGGTGTATGATGTAGAATTCGTAGGTTTTCACGAACGAATCTAGGGTTTGTAAAATTGCCTTAAATTTTTAAACGGATTGAAAATCTTAAAACTAACGAATTAACAGGCTGTTTGTCTGTGGATTTTCATGTAAATGACCGGGAACCAATAATTAGATTGAATGATATGCGTGAATTGGTTCAAGGTTACCGGATAGGATAGTGAATCTCATTCTAACCTCGCAAGGTTATAGCTCAACCTACTATAACTTCAACCTCTCAAGGAAGAAATAAAAACTAACCTCGCAAGATTAATTTGACAGCTCACAATATGTAAACTTTTATTAAAAACTCATAATCTGAATACTCTGAAAAATAAGGTCATAAATCGGCCTTATTTATAATCCTACTCGATGTCACAATCTGACTCGAGATATAATTCCTTAACTTGTCTAAAACGCTATCTAACTCTTTGAAGCGTCTATCAATAGCCGAAATACTCAAGAGAGAGGGAGGGGGGGGGGGGGTGAATTACTGACTCGAGATATAATTCCTTAACTTGTCTAAAACGCTATCTAACTCTTTGAAGCGTCTATCAATAGCCGAAATACTCAAGAGAGGGGGGGGGGGGGGTGAATTGAGGATTTAAAAACTTAGCCAACTTTTTCGACTGTAAATAATTAATTATTTAAAGTTTATTGATTAAACTTTAACTAATCAACTAATTAACGAATTAAATCAAAGCGCAAATAAAAACGAAACAAACGAAAGAGAAAAGAGACACACACGATTTTTGAAGTGGTTCCGTTTCACAAATTTGAAACCTACGTCCACTATTCTCGATTAATAAATTTAGTATCTGTCTACGGATTACAAATTTACTAACCCAACTCGTACAACTAACCCTAGTTGTAACTCAAATGAGTATCGTTAAATACTCGAGTGACTAACTTACGCTAATAAGAAAGCACTAATGATTCTACTAAAAGTACACGTTAATGAACAAGTAAGAAATCAATTAAGCACTATTATTTTATAACAATAACGAAAGAATGGATGCACACGTTAACAAAATACACGACCTTTTTCGAAAAATAACAAAAGGGTTTTCTTGCTTTAAAACTCGGTTTTTGCTTTCTGAAAATAAATCAAAATTATGCTCAAAGGTCTTACTTTCAAATGTAGCAAAGAGTAAAGTATTTATAGTAAAAGAGGAGCAAGGGTGAGAGGAGTTTCGGTCTCCTTGAAACCCTAATATGGCCGAAATAATATGATATGAAAAAGAATCATATCTTATTATTTTTATCCATAAAATCTTAGGAAAAGATATAAGTTGTTAATAGATTATCTTATCATATATTCACCTAATATTCTTTCCTTAATGTCCTAGATATGCCGAATGAAAATAAGGAAAAATTATAACAACTTTCCTTATTTTATTTAAGCAATCTCTTAGAAAAGATATAGGATAATTATAAGATAATCCAATCAAATATATATTTAATATATTTTCCTTAAACCCCTAGATGGCCGAAATATAAGATATGTAAACAAATCATATCTTATTATTTCTATCCTTAAAATCTAGGAAATGATAGAGAATAACTAAAAGATAATTTTATCAATTATTCTTCTATTATCTTTTCCTTAAATCTTAAGATATGATAAGGTTTTTCCATAACAAAAATATCTTATCATATATGACCATATCATGAAAACTATAAAAGATATGTTAAGATAATTCTAGAGAATAAAATCTTAGCAATACTTATCTTATATTATTAGGTTTACACGAGAGTCTACACGCCTCATAGGCCTCGTTTTTCGTGAAAACCCTAGCTTGTCATTAGGTTAGATTTAGGGTTTAAGAGTGTGTAGTATTAGAAACCCTAATTAGTAATATGACTCAACTCATAAGTTGATTCAACATAATTACTAATTATAAGCTTAAAATAAAACCACAATTAATATGAATATAAGCTTCCTTGTAAAATAAATACTTCTACTAAAAACATTTAAAAGAATAAAAACAGTTTTCTAAAAACAATTTAAAAACAATTTTTATCATGCATAATATAAACTTCACATCTCAATGTTATAGTGGAAGAACTATAACATTGAGCTATTATATAAGTAATGTTATAACTATGAAGCTATAACTTTACCAATCTAAGAAGTGCATTCTTACGTTACCATTACGAGATAATCATCTACACTATTATAATCCTCTTAGGAGATCTTCGAAAGTAGGCTTCTTCGTTATTCAAGCTTGATCAATCTTTAAATGAGCTTCATCTTCTCATGAATTCTTGGATAAATCTTCAATATCTTGTAATATCTTGATCCTTGATTGAGGGCTTGATCATAATATGTTCTTATATACTTCCATCACAATTCTTTAATGCTTGTGATTAGTAAGTCCAATCTAAAAGACTAAACAAACAATTACACGCAACGAGTATATAAAATATCAAGTACTCTTGACATCATCAAAACATAAACATATATATCTATATGGTTCAACACTCTTTTCTAAACTAACTAGGAAACCTTATTTAATTAATAACTAAACTAACAACTAGATTTAAAGAAAGTTAACAATACTAGGATTAGGAAAATAACAGTTTCCTAATTTTATTCGAAGACAGTAAATAAACTAATTAAGCTAATTCTACACAGTTTAGGAAAACAGTACACTACTCACGGCCTGAAAGTCTGTGTCATTCAGCTTCATTGCCTTCGTCTTCTTCGTTCAATAATGCTCCCGCATCAGTGTACCCCTGAGTTTTTCGGTTTTCTATGTTGTACCCCTTCTTTTTTTTATATTTTACATTGTGCTCCTAAACTCCTTACTTATTTCTTCATCATGACCTCGTTTAACTCTCCATTAACTTTATCACTATCAAAGAACCGTACTTTGATCTTTATTCTGACTTATTAATGTTGTATCAACATTTTATATGAGAAACATCACAAATCCCTTTTAATAAGCACAAACTACTATTAAAACATCCGTTATGATTCATGACAGGATAATGGAGATTTGATGAGTTTTAAGTTAGACTCGTATACTATTTGGAGGGTAAATGGGTAATTCGGCGAACTAAGAAGTAAAAAAGTAAGTTATCGAGTAATTGGAATGGTAAATAGACGATTTAATACGTAAATTACGAAACTAGGTTAGCAAAGACAATAAATAAGATTATGGTATAGACTAATGTATAGAGTTCGGGGGTACTTCATAGAATTTCAAATATGTAGGGGTATGTGGACACAACCACCCGCGCCGCGCGCACTCGCGCATTGGTTTCGAGGCGGCGGCACTTCTCCCACAGAACTCCGGCGCGAGCCAAAGCACGTCATGGGCCGTTACCGATTTAAAAGGTATTGAAACCGGTGAAAGGTTTGACAAGCCTGCATTTGTGGAGTCGCCACCAAAATTGGAACCTTTCGAATACCTCGTGTCATGTCAAGACACAAAGTAGTAACATGAACACTAAGAAATTCGTTACCCTTAACATTCTATGTCCAGAATGACTCTCGTGATGCCAATGAACATGGGAGTTCACAGAGATCTTGAGTAAGGGGTGAGGGTACGTATTAGGAAGCTCGTTTATTTGAACACCTAATCCCGCCCGCCTCGATAGCGGCCTATACTAATGATCAGGAAAGTTATTTATACTCGATATGTTGTCAGTTGTATGCATGCAATGCAACAAACACGTTTTAAACCTAGCATGTGAGAATTTCACTAAGTCGGTTTGATATACAATTTAGAATCCAATTGGGTCGAAGTGAAGAATTACATTCATTTACATGTGAATAATCATACAAAAGAATAAAATATAATTTACAACTTAATGTACATTATATAAATGCCAAAGACGGGATTTCGGAAATAAATAAAAGAAAAGAATTTAAAAGAAAAGGAAATTAATTGAAAGATAAAAGGAGATAAAATAAATAAGGAAATAATGACAAAATAAATTAAAAGACTCAAAATACAGCTAAATAGGTGATAATACGAATAATAGTCGATTAATACATACACTATGTCAAAACAGAAATGAGTTCAGAGGCAGAAACTAACTAGGAGTAGGCGCAACAGAAGGTGTGTCCTCTGGAAGAGGCGCAACACTTCATGCGCCTACTCTTGGGCGGGTTCTGACTGCAAAAGTCAGATCCGGTTGGTTGTTAGAGTTGATTAATTAGGAAAATGATTTGGTTTTATTTATGGAATCGTAATTAGAAAATAAACAAAATAAACTAAGTAAAATAAAAGGAAGAATATAAATAAAAGATAGAAAAGTATTGAATTAGATTTAGAATAAGACAGATTAATATTAATTACTAATGATCCTAAATTAAACCTAAAAGAAATAAAGTTTGAATTTTTTTAAAATTAATTCAGAAAAATAAAACTGAAAAGAATTGAATATAAACCTTCTTATATTAATTACTAGAGATTTAAAATTAATATATTTGATTAAACGAGTTTAAATCGTCAAATATTGAATCATTAGAGATCTAAAATCAATCTAATCAAATAAAAGATTAAGACTTTCGAAAATATTGGAAAATAAAATAAAAGAAGAAAACTGATCTTCCTCGGATCTGAAAAGATCATCGGACCAAAAAATGAGTTAGGCACGTAAACCGAGATGAAAAGAGAATAGGATTAACAGATCAGGCAACCCTAAAAGAGGCGCAATAAATGCTGCAATCCTTCTACGAGGCGCATCGTCTGATGCGTTTTTCTCTAGGCATCAAACAAGTCTGATTGCTTAATCTCGGTTTTAAAGCTTAATTTTATGAAATAATTAAAAGACGATTTTGGCATAAATATAAGGTACAAACGTAAACAAAAGATACTAAAATAAAGAAACAATATTAAATAGGTTTTACCCCCGCAAACTTACATGTTAGCGCCGCAAGATTTAACTAAATCGGCTTTTAGTGGTAACTAGACATGATTTATGCAAATATGAAAGTGCCCTTGAAAAAGGATTTAAAACAGATTGATTAATTATGGTGTAGTGGTCAAATTGGTCGGTCATGCAAACGTGACTGGTACCCAGAAGGATTCGGGCTTACGTGATCCCGAAGAGCAAGCACGTAGTTGTCGAAAAGCAAGAGCGCGATCTTAGAATGCAAAGAGAGAAGAGAAGGGCGAACACTTGCGTGAAAAATATGTGAGGCGAAGGCCTCTATTTATACTAATCACGAGGTAGAGGTTTAGGAAATTGGTATGACGAAATTAGGAAAGGAAAAAACCGACTTTTGTTGAAACACGGAAACTTGGATGAAAAGAAAGCCTTGAGAAAAGGCGCATTAGGTGCTGCGTCCCACATAAAAGGTGCACTACCTGGTGCGTCCTCTCTTGAGTAGTTTCCTTCTGTGCAAGAAAGCGCGTTTGACAGCCTGTTGTATTTTAGACATAACTTTCTCTACAAGACTCGGTTAAGTTGATTTCGGTGTCGTTGGAAAGGTAAGAGAAAGATCTAGAAATTTCCGTGAAATAGGTCAGACTTAAAAAAGTCGTTATCACCTCGTAAAATGGGCCTAAAGGTCGGGTTGCTATTTTAACTAAATGAAATGCACATTTTGTAATGTAAACTTAAGTTTAGCCTAAAGAAGTGACGTGGGACTCAAAATGAGATATACTCCTAACATTTTATGACATCCTAACCTTAGGCAGACAAGGACATTGCTTTTTACTCGGGATTGACGATTTTAGAAAATGGAAACGGTTTTTGACCCGGACTCCAAATGTACTCTAATTACTGCCAAAATGACCGTAATGACACCTAGATGACAACCAAGGGGTAGACACAAGTGTACAAGTTACCTTTTATTAAACAATTTAGGAAATGTCATAAAATCGCGACATATCCTAAATATGCGGCCCAATCATCACTGGGTGTTTGGCGGGAGGTGCAGAAACGAGGTGTCTAGAGAGCCCCCGTATCAATTGAGGCTTGGACAAGGCGAATGTCAAAGTATAGCCCTCAGGTCAATCGAAGATTACAACCTGAAGACTATGGCGACGCGAGGCAACTTAAGGGGTCTGAGCCAAGGGCATGTCGTCGGGAACATTTTAGAGTCTGTCGACTATCGGGGAGGGTCGTTTAAAGTCCATTAGACTATGAAAGGAAGCTCGATAGCCATAAGAAGAAATCATACATGAGACGTCTTTCCTGAGATGCTTCCGGAGGTGCGTAGGAGCTGGGGGGTAATACCTAAAACATATGTAAGGATTGTGCTAGGGCGTGGGGCCCGAAAGGGAAACATCGACGGGAAGAAGGCCAAATATAAGCTCAACCTTAGCGGTAACAAAGGTTTGGGTGTAGGAACTCTAAGGGAGTGTGATCATAAAAGATAGAAATGCTAGAAGTGTTTGAACTCTAGGGAGTTTAGGTGTATGAACATAAAAGAACAGGCTGGTATGAAAGCTTAAACGCTTATGAACCTAAGAGGAATTGGGATCCTAAGGTTAACATTAGGAACTACTGTTTTGAACGCATGCGTCCAGGCTTTCTAAGAAAAAAAAAAAAGGTGTGAGAACTTCAAAAGGATTTATGGGTTTATGAACCTAAGGACATTTAGGATTTAAGAATATAGGGGTAAGAATCCTAACTTTGGGTTTACAAACCTAAGGAAGGAGGCTCTAGTTTGGGAACTTCTGGAGAATGACACCTTTGCTAAACTCCGTGAGAAAACAAAAATATTGAGGGTAGCAGGACGTCGGTAGAAACTGCTAGGGAATCTACTTACGTCAGTCTCAAGCGAACTCTAGAAAAAACCTTGAGGTTGAATCTGCTTGCGTCGGTCTCAAGCGAACTCTGGCAAAAACCTTGAGGTTGAATATGCTTGCGTCGATTTCAAGCGAACTCTGTTTCCGATAAATAAGTGGGTTGTAAGCGGCAACGAACTCTCGCTAGGGAACCCATCGGCGATTAGGAACATCTTGATCTTCATGGAATAAACCTTGAGCACCACTGCGAATACTGCTAGGGAATATATTGACTGCCGCTGGGGAGAATGAAGACTTTGGCAAAGCCCCCAGCTGGAGCGAGCAATGCTTCTTGACTATCTGCATGGTTACTAGCCATACAAGAACGCAATCTAACAGGAAAATAGCACATAGCACATGAGGAAACACACAAGTTTTGAAAGCTCTTTTCTTTATAAAATTGTTTCAAACATGAAATTTGTTGCTTGTAATACGTTATGCATATTCAATGGTCTTTAGACGCATGACTTGATGTGATATAGACTCATACAGACGCAAACTGATGGACTGATGCAATACAGACATAAGACTGACTGATCGACAAGGGGATGACTCTTACATACTTTGTGATGCATGCCTTTTATATGCATTTATTCTAATGCTTTGCACGCATTTCTATGCATATTGTGTAGCGTTTAGCTACTATTCTCCCTTGAATCAGCTACTTTGGTTTATTTTTTTATTCCATGTAGGTTGCAGGCCCAAGTGTTAGCAAGCGAGCCGAAACCCATCACTAGAGCTGCAATCTTGATGTTGGAGAGGATTAGCTCGGGAATGACTACCTCGGGATGTGTGATTGCGACAAGGAGCAAGCTAGAGTAAAGGAAGTGTCGTCAATTGAAGATCAGTTTTGACACTTTAGTCGATCGACTGAGATGACTTTTGTGAGAATCTATTTTGTCAGTTTAGTTGATCGACTGTAATTATTTGTCGATCGACTGATGTCTAGTCGATCGACTAGTGTTGTTAGTCGATCGACTGAAGTGGCTTTGGCGAAGACTCAAGTTGATGGTTTAGTCGATCGACTGGGATTGTCAGTCGATTGACTGATATCTGTTTTGGCCAAAACTTTGCTCTCCTTATTTCGGCCCATTTAGCTTTTAGTTGTTATTTCTTTTGGACTTAGTATAAAAGAGAAAGTTGTAAACAATTTCCAGGGTACGTTTTTACAGACTGAAAACATTCCTACGTTGCTTTTCTCTCAACTTTTAGATCTGGAATTTGGTAATCTTTCTTCTTTACTCTCTGAATTTCGGTAATCGATTCTCTTTCATTCTTCCCTTAGTTCTCTTCCTTTAATTCTTTTCCTTCTCTTTTATTATTTCATGTTTTATAATTAATTACTCTCATCTTTACATCATGCTTAATTTGATTATCATCGTTATTATTGTTATTTCCGTTAATCCAATTATGCATAACTAAATTCCCTTACTATGATTTAGGGGAGCCATGGTTATATGACCATCCTAAATAGGTTATTAGATCTAGCATAATTATCGCGTCTGTGTTGTTAATTATAGCAATTAATTGTGATTAATTGGTTAAGTGCATGTAATTGATTAGTTGATCCGGTAAACTCCGACCTAAGATCGAAAGCCTGGTGAGAGTTAGACATGATACAAACAATAGAGTGCCCTAATAAGTTGCGAGAGCCTGTTAGAAGCATTCTAGGGCGAATAGCGATCGGAGAGGACCTTTTCATTACCCTGCAGACCGTTTTATGACTGACATTTGACCCTTGCCTTGACCGTTGTTTTCCATGGCGACCCGATGTCCTAGCTCTTTCCCTTATTATATTTAAACTCGTTTTCTACTCCTTATTTCTATTTCCTTCAATACTTGTAGATTAGCAATCAAAAATCAAACAACCCCGAATTTATTACCTAGACAGACTTTAGTTAGCAAGTAGAATAAATTTTAGTCTCCCTGTGGATACGATCCCGACTTCCCTAGCTATATTAGTTAGAGACCAAATGGTTATTTTTGATAGGATTGCGACAGCCGTGTCAAATTTTGGCGCCGTTGCCGGGGAGACTGCGTATTTCTATTTATTTAATTTTAGTTTGTCTTTTGTCTCAGGGAACTTTAGTTCCTTGAGACCGTTCTCATGCTACTTACCATCAGTTTTCCGTAGGATGAGAATGAGTCTTTTGGTGCATATATAGACAGGTTCGAGGAATGGCTCGATACAATAAATCATGGAAATTTATCTGCCCTCCAGATTTGTTTGTCTAGTATCCAGGGTATAAATGGACCTACATGAGCATACCTCAACTCAATAGGTAAGGGAGACTTTAGTGGGAAACATGTCAATGAGGTTTTGGAATTCTTTGACTGGTTTGCCATTGAGAGCATTAAACCCACTTTCTCACTTCAGTCAAACATGGATGATGGCATGGGTGAGACCATAGAAACCAAATTAAAGAAGGAAAATCATATTGACAGAAACATAGAGGAGGAGACCATATGCTCAGTTGATAACCCCTTCTTTGAGGATAAAATTTAGAACCTCTCTATGACAATTTTACAGACACTGAGCCACATGAAGAAGACTTGACGGACCCCTTAGAGAACCCCTTTTGTGATAAGTCTTAGGACAAGGAGAGTGAGGATGTGCGATTGGAAGGTTTTGAGATTAAATGGGACACATATGGCGATATAATAGATGAGCTTATTATGGGAGATCCAATTGACACAGTTGATTTGACCACCCCTTGTATTTGGGATGACTACCCACCTTCTCATATTTCGCACTGGACTCCCCCACCTCACATAGAATACCCGTCTAAGCAGGTTATTTCTACTCGCGTGTCTTCAATGTTATATGCTTCTGTGCTCCCTAATTCTCCGCCTTCCTTTGACAGTGGTAGAGGTAGTCCTCCCGACCCATATGAATTAGTGATGAAAAATAATAATATGTTTGTTTTCGATGTGGGAGTTGGTTGTTTGTCTTTTATGACCTATGATTTGAGCTTTGATGTTCCACACTTAGCTAATGGGTGGAATAATTTGGTGGATTGTTACGAGATCTGTCAAAGAAAGTTCAACAAGTTGAGACGATTTTTAACTTTGTTTTTATATGCTCCTATTATATGTTGGTGCTACTTATGCTTTTGTGTAGCACATGCGCAGATTTTCGACCGACTTTTGAGAGCTCTGAGTTGTTTTGAATATGCACATTTGTGGGTAATTATTTGGTAAGCTAAGCAAGGTCGTGCGGGACCTATCTGAAACCAGCGCTGACCGGGAGGCAACCTGGGTTGTACGACCTCCCCTTGTTGTTGGCTGGTTTTGGGAGGTCTGTATTCTATAAAGCTGTAAGTTTGATTTCATCTGCTTTATTTCTTTTGCATTCATCTTGTTCGTATACCCCCCTCCTCTATATTTTAATGTTGTTGTTGTTTGCTGAATAAAATGAGGGTATTGTATGTGTGGACAAGGCCCTCGGGAACTGCGTCCGCGGGATCCACACTAGGCATAAGCGACTCGAGGTTCTTTCGAATCGAATTAAGACATATAGAGTCGCCACCAAGTTTTTTGGGAACTTGGAACCGTTCAAGTCAACTTTACACCTTTCATCGAAAAGCATAAAGCCAATCGACTACGAGTGATTAAAGATAAAGACTTATACCCTATATCACTCGATTTGAATGACTCTCGTAATCCAATGGTATTTAGACGGATCCACAAACCATAGATCTTGAGTAAGGGGTGAGGGTACGTGTTAGGAAGCCCATAAGGACACCTAACCCCGCCCGTCAATAACGGCCTCTACTAAGTCAAGTGTCGGATTTCAAACAAGGTCATAGCTACTACGATATATGATATGCAAACATCGTCTTAAAACCCTAACATGTGAAGTTTCTATGTCGATTTAGATGCAACTAAACTAACTTTGTCAAAGTTGTAATTTAGCATGTGGGTTGATTAATCTAACAACATACAAATAAAGCAAACAAGGCTTAAGGGGGAATGGGGGAGCCGTGGGATCTACCTATTACAAACCAGGCATTTCATGCCGACACAACAATAAATTAAAGATACAACTCGATCTAAATACAATTGCTACATACAAAACCGTACACGATAACACACACGGCCAACCGGCCTAGAAAAACGTGCATAAGAGGGGTGGCCCACGGCTAACATGACCCACGGCCTTGGGTCACTCCTCGTGATGTGTGCTTTCGCTTGATCTTATCGAATTAGACTTTGGGCCACGCACCAAAGCATGCATTAGCATAAATCGGGCCATGTTGCTTTAAACAACATGCGATTTACTACGCTCTTACATGCATTGGGGAACAACCGTCTAACCAAACAAGACTAAGGTTTTTTGAAAGAGGGTTTGACTCGATAAAAGAAAACTAACTCGAAAATTACAACTCGATAAACAAACTATAAATTACAAGCTACAAAACAACAAAGAACAAAAGATAAACAAGAAAAGGAAAAAACGAAAAGAGAAAGACGAGAGACACGGCCAACTCGCGGCCCAAACCACGGCCACCCTCACGGCCAAGACAAGGCCATCCTAGTTCCTAGGTTAGGTTCATTAGTTAGATCGAAAGATTGCGAAACGGATTAGAAAACGAGTTAGAAAACGAGTTATAAGACAGGTTGATCGATTGAGAAGAAATGCGCGAGTGTGTATTCTACACGGCCTAAGGGGTCCAATTAGGTCACGTTATCATAAGATTAATGCTTACTCGTCGAGTGTTAATAGGAAGGTGCTAATCACGCACTCCTATGCTAGCGAGAAATCAAGTGAAAAGAAAGATGTATTCAATTAGGTTATAGAATTGTTAAATCGATTTTTAAAGCTATGTCGATGCCACCTAACATGTCTAATTAGGTTATTAAATTGATCTAATGTCGTCTAAATAAGTCATATGTTAACAATCAGAGGTCATACTAACATGCAACGGGTCCTAAAGTGGGTCGAATTGGCCGAGACAACAAAGGGTCAAAAGCGAGGAACGGAAGTTAGAAATTCGTTTTATTTATGCCCTACCTTGAACACGAGGATATGTAAATGAGACGGGGGTGTACGACCGACTGAAGTAGCGGTTTATTTTCCCATCTCAAGTCAACGCGGGTGTTCATGGTGGTACTTTAACTCATACTCGGACTAAACTAGTTTCATAGTTAATTTAGACGATGAATAAAAGCGATAAACGAACAAAAATAAACTATAAGAAAAACAAGCATAAAAACGAAATAAAAAAAGGAGAAAGAGGAGGATTTGATTCACCCTCAACCTACATGTATCGTTGACACCGTCTTGGGTCGTAATCGATGGTAGATTTTATCTCGAGAGGCCGTCGTCGACGAAGAAACAAAGCAAACACGCGTTTTTGGCAAATCTGGACAGCAACTTTCAAACGATGATTTCTCCCTCGTTTCACGATGAAAATTCGATTTAAAAGATGTTTTGAAAACTAGAAAGAGAGGAGAACAGAGATCTTAAAGCAACCCCTGCTCGTTTTGGGTTATTGGGCACGAAAAACGAGCACAAACAGAACTGGACAGACAAGAACAAACCGCGAAAACAGAGTGTATAACACTCTGTTTTTCGAGGGATTTCGTGTACTCTCAAGGGCAATTTGGCTCGTAAATCTTTGTCTAATGTGTAGATGGATGTTATGTGGTTAATTAGGAACAAGAAACTCGAGTTTTGATGGAGGTTTGAGGGAGGAACGAATTGTTTTTCGAGGAGGACACACAAACAGTTTCAGTTTGTATGTCGGTTTTGTGGAGGGATTTTGAGAGGCAATTAGAGTTTGTTTATGAGGTTTAAAACTTGTGAGTGATGGTAGGATGTATGGAGAACTTAGAGGAATGAATGAATGGTGAAGGGGTGGTATTTATAAGGAGTTAAAGTAGGGTAAAAGAGAGGGAGAGGCAGTCGGGCCTGCTCACGCATAGCTGCTGTCCAGCAGCTTTTGTGAGGGTTTGAGAGGGGTTTTCTTGGTGATTAAGCTAGGGTAATATGGGTAGGATACTAGGGTATGGGTTAGGGTTAATGGGTACGGGTTTTGGTGGTGTTTGGAGCGGGTTTTAGGCTCGGGATTGAGCTGCCAAAACAGGGGGGCTGCTCGTGTATATGCGGGCTGTTGGGGACGATTTGGGATGGAATTTTGGGCCGTGGATAGGGGGTTCGAACTGGGGTGGATGGGTATTGGTCTAGGTTGGTTAGTGTACTCGATATTCGTGCCAACTCGTAAAGAAAACGGGCCCAAAAACCGAGCTAAAATCGAGCTCAAAAACATGCTTTTAAAACGAGTTTTCTTCGCTTTTTAAAATCGATTTTTCAAATCAATTAATAAATTAAAATAAATGATTTTTCAAATCAAATATATTCATAAAATGATTTTTCAAATCAAATATTTATTTTATTTTCAATAAAATAAACTTAAGAAAATAAATTCAAAATAAAATAAAATAAATTGAATTCACCTCAAAAAAACCATAATTTAAATATCATTTAAAATAATAAAATGAACTCACTAAAAAAAAATTAATTTAAATATCATTTAAATTAATAAAATGAATTCACTTAAAAAAACATTAATTTAAATATCATTTAAATTAATAAAATACTTCATCGACGACGCCCATTCTACATCGTAAAACGAGCTCTAAATAATGACAGTGACAACTAAAGAATACATGTGTCCTATCATCATCGGGTGTTTGTCGGGTTCTCTATAAATTCCAATATCGACGGATACGGGTATCTACAGAGCCCCCACTATGACTGAGGCTTGGACAAGGCGAAAGTCAAAGTATACCCCAGGTCCCTCTCGACCTGAGGATTCTTCGGGTCGTTTATAGTCCATTAGACTTGCGTATATAAGCTCGCCAGCCATAAGAAGAGATCATACCTGAAACTTCGCTGGGGACTGATTCTTGCTTCTGTTGCCTCGAATTATCATCGTTGGTCATCGACCCATAAATTGCATATATGGTGGGTTGAGCCTTATCCTTAGGCGCCTACGTATCCGTTTCTGACGAAATCAAACCCGCGTCATAGTTTTGCAACTGCTGACACTTGCCCAAAGTTTATCATCTGCTGGCGTATGTCCAAAATTCATCATCTGTTGACATTTGCCCAAAATTTATCATCTGCTGGCGCTTGTCCGAATGGGACGGGATTTTCCAAGGAGGTTGCCGCCGCTTTCATCATTTGCTTTCAGCTACGGAATTCTTCCATTTCATACTCTTGTATTGAATTGAATTCTTGGTGGATGTCATCCTTTACATCTTGATAATGGTCTCGAAGCCTACGGCCGAGCCCCTGATTTGCAATGGCTCTAAAGTCGAAGACTTTAGAGCCCCCAGTTGAAGCATATCCTGCTATATTTGAAACACAAAAACGTGCTAGCAATAATCATCACATAAGCACATATGGATCATCGATCTTGAAATTGGATTATTTGAAATACTGGGTCATCGACCCGAGAATTGAATTTGAAAATTTTGAATAATTGGGTCATCGACCCGAAAATTGAATTTGAAAATTTTGAATGATTGGGTCATCGACCCGAAAATTGAATTTGAAAATGTTGAATGATTGGGTCATCGACCCGAATTTCGAATTTGTCATCATTTAGAATATTGGGCCATCGGCCCTTCAAAAATTGAATTCTGATTAAGTTTTTGGAATTTTGAAATTTTGGAATTTTGAAATTTTGAATTTTTTGAAATTGAACCTTGATGGGCGAACCTTGATGGGTGAGCATGAAATACGACACAAACACTCTGTATGACCCGTAAACAACGTGGGCGTAGCCCGCTACCGTAAAACAAAAAAGGAAAATAAAACCGTAAGTGTGCACGGGCTTTAATTCAAATATGGACTTGTCGAGGGTAGAAATGCAAATCGGCCGTTCCGGCGATCCCCAAAACGCGATAGATGTGCGAAAACCCGATGCATCGTGCCAAAGACTGGTGTGAACTGGGGCGGGCCTAAGAGGCGCGCGACCCAAGGCCCACACGGCTCAGAAAAAACGGCACCCTAGGGGTGTCATCCTAGATGCTTCCTTCCCTTATTCTTTCTATATATAAGGAGGAGTCAGATGTTTGCCAAATTTATTTCGCTTTCCCCCAAATGGTGCAAATAACATAAATCATTATGAATAATCTAGCGAGTGCTATGCGAGAATGGGAGAGACTTCACGGCGCAGAGAGACAAGAATTAAAGACCGCTCAATCGGCGCAATTACTTCCCTTACGCGAGATCCCCCTTGACTGCGTTGTTGGAACACCGCCTTAGCTATTGGGATCCTTGTAACCATGTTTTTGCTTTTCCCGAGGGGGAGATCTGCCCTCTACCCGAAGAGTTTTTCGCCCGGGAGGATGGGATCCGAGGCCATACCGGCTATACCAAAATTTCATTCGGGATGGCGTGGAACATATCTAGACTGCCTTGGCCTTTCCAGGACGGAGTCTGGGGAGATAGTTACTGGTGACGAAGTCAACCTTCTTGTTATTCATCGGAAATTTTGTATCTTGCGAAACAAGATGCTTTATGCACAAAAGATCTTGCAGAGGCCTTTGGATTGATCATGTTACACCTTTATGTCTTGAAGGTAGGATGAACAAGACAACTTGTGTAGGACAAGCGAAGCTTTTGTCTATTGTGTCTCAGATGGAGACGGGACATAACCCTTCCCGGATTATTCTCATTTGAAACCCTCAGGAGTTTAGATGCTAAGAAAATGAACCCTGGTGCCGATTGGTTGGGATGCTCCCGTCTATTGCAGGTAACAAAATCTATTCTCCTGATTTCGCATCCTTGATTGATTTTCCTTTTACCACAATTCTTGTGTTATTGCCACGATTTATTTATATTTCGCCACGATTTTGTTGCATTACGCCACGATTTTGTCACGATTTTGTTGCATTCGCCACGATTTTCTTTGTATACGCCACGATTCCGCCACAATTCCGTTTTTTCCTTCTTTTTTTTTTTCTCTTTTTTTTTTGTTTCGTTTTTTTTGTCACGTTTTTTTTTTTTTTTTTTTTTTTCCCTTTTTTTTTGCCACGTTTTTTGTTTCTTCAGGTGTGGCCTTTTCATGTTTTTTTTTTTCTGGTGTGGCTTTGCGAGAGATTTTGGCTCTTCGCCCGCCGCGTGAGCCCAGCTCGTATCTCGCTCGTATGCGACTATGCGTGCCAAGCGGTATGAAGACGAGCATCAAAATGACCTTGCCTATTGGCGAAACAAAGCCCAGAAGGGGGAGGTCGCCCTCTTTCTTTGGTTCATGTCTTGGTTTCGCCTCAAATCTTTTACTATCCTTAGGAAGATGATAAGACCAGACGTTTGCAACTCGGGTTTAGAGAGGTCTATTCACATTTACCCCGACCGCGTCTGCGTCGGATGGGCCGTAGACAAATAATTCCCAAGTGTGAGGTCATTGCCGGGACGAGCAAGAGAGCTGAATTCCTCTATATGTGATGATTGGCTTAAGAGGTGGCACCAAAGGCGTCTTTGGTACGTATCTGCGCGCCCTCAGACTACCTGGGTATCCCCGTCTTATACTAAATGGCTTAAAGAGAAGACCGAATCAGGTAAGGACTTGTGTCGGAAGGATGAGCTTGTCGACATCAAATATTATGACAAAAGCAGAAGCAGTCGCGACTTCTTTGTTAACGATCTTTCGTCTGCATCTGGACCTGAAACTAAGACTGAGAAGACTCCTAAGACTGACTCACAGGCGACAGGTGTGTGGGAACGGTTGGGTTCAAAGGCACACTCGGGCTCAGCCTTAGAAGGGAGGCTTGGTCCTCGCTTGAGTGTAAAAGATAGGCTGGGCCCTCGGGAGGAAATGACGATTCCTCCTAAGAAACGCGCTAGACAGAACGCAACTACCCCTCCTCTGCAGGAGCCTCGGTCACGTGACCCAAAAGGCAAGGGGAAAAAGAAGATGTAGGAGCCTCCGACTCCAATCTATTATTTAATACTACTACTTATTATTTGTTGCTAGCTGTTTTCTTTTTTCTTTTGAAGGATGTAATGGGCATCGCCCGATTTTTAATAAGACTTACTATCTATTAAAATTCCCAGTTTCTGCATAAAATTTCATTTTATTTAAAGGAAGGGTCGGTTGTACTCTTTTAAAGAGCTGCCTACGTATCTGTTATCAACAGAATCAAACCGAGCTCGTAGTTCCACATAACAAACGCGCTACAATCATCGATTTATAACGCACAAAAGCAGCGAAGCAAAAGTGCCGCGGCCTAGACTCGCTCACGAGCAATGCAATTCAAAATTTTATTTTACGACATTGAGAATGAGTTCTACGGATAGTATTTCTTCAGTTGATCCAAATTCGTCGGATTCGCAAAGTCATTTCCATCTAGATCTGTCAGTCTGACCGCGCCTCCTGATAATATTTTCTTTACCAGGTAAGGACCGGCCCAATTCGGCTTGAATTTTCCCCTCGGGTCGATTGGTAGTAAAGTGCGCACAGACTTTAGGACCAAATCCCCATCCTTTATTCCTCGAGGTTTCACCTTTTTGTTAAACGCTCTTTGTATCCTTTTCTGATAGAGTTGAACATGGTGCAACGCATTTAACCGTCGCTCGTCGAGCATGACCAAGGAATCATACGGCTTGCGGCCGGTCAACCAGGGACCCGACTTTCTAACGAATCCTTAAAGAAGGTACCTCTAATTCGATAGGGTGGACTGCTTCCATCCCATATGTCAAATAGAACGGAGTTGCTCCGGTGGCTGTGCGAATAGACGTCCTGTATCCCCATAGTGCGAACGGTATCTTCTCCGGCCATTCGCGATAATTGTCGGTCATTTTCCGAGAATCACAAAGTGATTGTCTTGTTGGCGGCTTCCACTTTGCACCATTCGTTTGAGGTCGATACGGTGACGACTTGTGGTGTTTGATTTTATACTTTTCAAGTATTACGGCAGTTTCGGCCTGGAAGTGAGTGCCATGGTCGCTAATGAGTTCATGCGGCACCCCATATCTGCAAATGATTTCATTCTGAATGAACTTTGCTACCTGCTTTGCTTGTAGAACCTTGTATGATTTCACTTCTACCCACTTCGTGAAGTAATCGATGGCGACTAACATGAAACAATGCCCACCTGTTCCAGATGGGTTGACCTTTCCAATAATGTCGATTCCCCATGTTGAGAAAGGCCATGGTGATGTCAAAGTATATAATGATGATGGCGGCACATGCATGACGTTTGCGAAGATTTGGCAATTATGGCAATGTTTGACATATTGGCGACAATCTGTCTCCATCGTGGTCCAATAATACCCTAATCTCATGATTTTACGAACCAGCATATGGGCATTCATGTGTGGGCCACACTCTCCGTCATGGACTTCTTCCATGACTCTTTTC
This sequence comes from Silene latifolia, assembly GCF_048544455.1. Lineage (NCBI taxonomy): Eukaryota > Viridiplantae > Streptophyta > Magnoliopsida > Caryophyllales > Caryophyllaceae > Silene > Silene latifolia. Next base: position 21,327,929 of record NC_133538.1, on the reverse strand, counting down.
GCAGTTGGTGAGTCTATGCATCGCAGAAGGATATTTTGCACAATCTTTTTGTACAATTGTCCGTCATTGGTTCTAACGAACTGAGCGGCTAGCATTCGAATAGCGCGCTTTCCGCGGTTATCCATGTCGGGTGGATACTCTCCTGATTCTTTAAATTTCAGAATAGCATGATACAAAGGTTCGGCCTCGGTTTCTTCTGTGTCTCCGATTACATTAACATAAGCAGGTGATGATCTTCGTTCGACACATATCGGCATAGTATCCATATGATCAGGTATGTTGATCAGAGCAGCTAGTTTTGATAGTGCGTCGTGAACTGGTTTTTCGTCTCGGGGAGGTGCACGTACTTGACCTCGGCGAACAACTTTTATAGTTCTTCGATTTTCGCAATGTACGGAGCCAAGCTATCACTTCGGGTTTTCCACGTCCCGGCCACTTGATTGATCACTAGTGACGAGTCCCCATGTACTACAAGCTTTTTGATGCCTAACTCGAGAGCACTGTGCAAACCGAGTAGGCATGCTTCGTATTCGGCCGCGTTATTAGTGACGTTAAAGTCCAACTTGATCGAAATGGGCACATGTTCACCTTCTGGTGAGATGAGTAGAACTCCTATCCCGTATCCCCTATAGTTCGATGCTCCATCGAAATAGAGGTCCCACGTATCATTGTCTATGTGAACGATATCTTCGTCGGGAAACGACCATGTATCCACAACCTCAGTTTCTTCTATCGGGTTATCCGCCAGGAAGTCTGCAACCGCCCTTCCCTTTATCACTTTTAGCGGTACATATTTCTGTGGGTATACATCCGTATAATACCCTTTAAATTTAGGACTATAACGTAAATTTAAACATGTGATTATGGTCATAAAACATAAATACAATAGAAACGATAAGGAACAAGAAATAACCTCGGGTCCTTTGATGCACGGCGTAAAGAAGTAAATCAAACGAGATTCCCTCCTAATTGTTGCACCCAAGACTTGTCCGAGATATGCCCTTGTGCTAGAACGTGTTCTCCGATTGCCTTGCAATATTGGGAGAACTTGTTGTGAGGTTTTCGAGATGTGAGATCCGAGTTTGGAGAGAAAGTGTCTCCAAAACCCTAGTTTTCAGTAAAATGAAATGTCTAGGTCAAAAGGAGAGGGAGTCTCTCCTTTTGTTAACCTCGGCCAGCCGTGGGTTTGCATGGGGAAGTGGGCTTCCACTTCCTCTTAATTTTACCTCGTGGTCCGGCTCATAAATTGCTAAATGTATATGACGCGGTTTATTATAAACTGTTATCGGTTATCGGAAATTAAGGCATCGGCTAATAATACAAAGTTATTTGAATTATTAATACGTGTCCGACAAAACAATATTGTATAATTATATTCAATATACATTTAATTAAATATAAAACGCTTATATTTAATTTTACGAATTAACTGGTTAATTCGCCTTAGCCCATGATATTTAATCCGTATTAAATATAATATCTCAACATCACATATTTGACTAATTACTAGTCAAATAACTCGGACTACTGTTAGTCGATTTGGCATCTACATGATTTGTATTTTCATACCGTCACATCTCTCGAACGTATCCTATAGGTGTGACTTTTAGGGACCAGTTGATCACCGCCATCAGTATGACAATAACGTCAAACTTATCTAGCAAGCCAACCGTTATTGATAAACGTGGATCAACCGATAATAATACCAAAAGTATGCCCTTTGATCCTTTTAGAGGTTTATAAGTCCTTGCACTAATTGTTAAGGACACCAACCCCAACAAGCTCCCACTTGTCCGTACAAGTGTATGTGCAATGACGTTATCCGCACTAACCGGAGGACACAAGCTCCAACAAACTCCCACTTGTCCGTACAAGTGTATGTGCGATAACCGATTCTCATATTCATTTAAAATTTCTCCCACTCAATGTAAAACAATTTGCAGATCTGGATCCACAAAGGTCGTATTTTACAATCGATCTGTATCTAGAGTGGTTTCCCGACTAGAGAGTAACTCAACCGATAAAACGAATCCGTATCCGAGCATGGCCATGCATTTCGATTCTGACTCCTCGAGTGGCCCCGAGAAATATCGAGTACACGATAAAGGCTGAATATTTCCTTCAACTCGACTCCTTCCGATCTAAGCACAGCATGAAATGACCCAGAAAAAATCTACTTGGCCCCCTGTTACGGATGACCGTGAGAAAGAAACCAAAGTCACCCAAAATCTGCCGTAGTCTCAAGAGACAGTCGATAGTCAAAAGAATCGACTCTTAGGATCACCATGGAGGTCCTATCCACGACCGGGCACCGAATGTTATAGAACATTTAGGACTCCACGTCGATGTCACAATTGTGTCCTACGAAATATCCGTATAAATCGCCTCGTGATTGGTCATCAACCGGTTGACTTATGGCTCGTTGAACCCACCATCAACCAACGTCACAAAATAATTGCCAGAGTTATCAGCTCATGTGGGCAATTAAGGACTGAAAAGATATAATGTTCGTTCAGTTCACTTTGTGGCGTACAAAATTTGTCGTACAAATCCACATGACAAACAAAATATATATATAAAATATCAAAACGATGATGTCGTATAGAGTACAAGAGAGAATGAATCTGATCCATAAAAGAGTACTACAACTTAGGAACACGTTTAATTCCCATGGAATTAACGTGCCCTTCATGCTTATCTTGTCGTAATGCTTTAGTGAGAGGATGATCTGCTATGTTATCATCTCGTAGCAATCTTTTCTATTACTACTTCCTTTTGCTCCACGTAATCCCGGATTAGATGAGCTTTCCGTTGTACATGTCTAGACTTGTTGCTAGACTTTGGCTCCTTAGCTTGGAAGATGGCACCACTATTGTCGCAATAGATGGTGATCGGGTCATTCGAACCGGGCACTACAGATAGCCCATGTAAGAATTGACGCATCCATATCGCTTCCTTTGTAGCTTCGGACGCGGCATAGTACTCGGACTCGGTCGTAGAATCTCAGAATGAATAAGGTTGTTTGAACTCTTCCGGTGATGCAGCGCCATTAAGAGTAAAAACGAATCCGACCGAGATTTCGAGTCATCTCGATCCGTTTGGAAGCTAGCATCTGCAGAATCAGGTTGCGCATAGCGTTTGAGAGCCTCCATAAGTCAATGCCCAATCTTTAGTCCTCCGTAGGTACTTAAGAATGTTCTTGATGACCAACCAATGTGGTTCACCTGGATCTTTGTTGGAATCGACTTGTCATACTCAATGCATATGCCACGTCCGGACGTGTGCATATCATGGCATACATGATTGATCCTATAGCCGAAGCATAAGGAATCAGTGTCATGCGCTCTTTCTCTTCCGGTGTCTCGGTGCCGAGATGGCTCAAATGCACCCCTGGAGCCATAGGAAGGAACCCCTTCTTGGAGTTAGTCATACTGAATCTCTCTAGGACTTTGTCTATGTAAGACTCCTGACTGAGAGATAACATCCGTCGTGATCTATCTCGATAGATACGGATGCCTAGAATTCTTTGTGCCTCTCCCAGATCTTTCATCTGGAAATGGTTTTTCAACCATACTTTCACCGAAGTTAAGAGAGGTATGTCATTCCCAATCAGGAGTATGTCGTCAACATACAATATTAGAAAGACAATCTTGCTCCCACTCGACTTGATATATAGACATGGTTCCTCGACCGATCGAGTAAATCCATTTTCTTTTATCACTTGGTCGAAGCGATGATTCCAACTCCTTGATGCTTGCTTAAGTCCATAAATGGAACGCTTAAGCTTGCACACTTTCTTAGGATGTCTTTGGATCGATGAAACCTTCGGGTTGTACCATGTACAACTCTTCCTCCAAAAAACCGTTTAAGAAGGCGGTTTTCACGTCCATTTGCCAAATTTCATAGTCATGAAAAGCGGCAATCGCTAAGATAATCCGAATGGAACGCAGCATGACTACGGGTGCAAAAATCTCATCGTAGTGCAAACCTGGCACTTGGGTGAAACCTTTAGCAACTAGTCGTGCTTTGTAGATATCTTGTTGACCTTCCACAGAATGCTTTATCTTGTAAAGCCATTTGCATTGAAGGGGACTAACCTTAGCGAGTAAGTCAACAAGATCCCACACGTTGTTCTCATACATGGAGTCCATCTCGGATTGCATGGCCTCAAGCCATAGCTTTGAGTCGAAACTAGTCATGGCACCTTTATAGGTTGCGGGTTCACTACTCGTTAAGAGTAGTACGTCATCTATGTCATGTTCCTCGACCATACCAATGTATCATGCGGAGGAATAGAGACTCTTCCCGATCTCCTAGGTTCCTCAGAATATTCACGCGGAAGGGATTGAAGGAATTGGTTCCTCCAATAGTTGCTCGGTATTTGGTTCTGGAATCTCCGACGGGTCGAAGGTTCTATCACTCTTTGCATTCTCGAGAAATTCCTTCTCTAAGAATGTCGCACTAGCCGCAACAAAAACACGTTGTTCGGTTGGCGAATAGAAGTAATGACCACGTGTTCCTTTAGGATAACCTATAAAGTATGTCTTGACCGATCGCGGGCCGAGCTTATCTTCGATCTCCACTTGACATAAGCCTCGCAGCCCCAAACCCGTATAAAGGACAAGTTAGGGACCGTTCCTTTCCATAGTTCATATGGAGTCTTGTCACATGACTTTAGACGGACTTGTTAAGTATTAGAGCAGTGACAAAGAGCATAACCCCATAATGAATCGGTAAAACCGTGTGACTCATCATGGATCGAACCATATCAAGTAGTGTTCGATTTCTCCGTTCGGACACACCATTCAGTTTGAGGTGTTCGGTGGAGTTAAGCGTAGGGCGATCCCCGGTCTTTAAGGTGTTGATCAAACTCGTGAGAAAGATACTCGCCACCACGATCCGAACGTAGTGTTTTTATCTTTCTACCAAGTAGGTTCTGTACCCTATTTTGGTATTCCTTGAATTTCTCAAAGGATTCACTTTTGTGCTTCATTAAGTAGACATAGCCATATCTACTCAAATCGTCCATGAAAGTGATGAAATACCTATAGCCTTCTCGTGCGGTGATTGACATAGGGCCACATACATCCGTGTGTATGAGTCCTAATAGGTCGGCAGCGCGCATTCCAACACCTTTGAAGGAAATACGAGTCATCTTGCCGATGAGACATGATTCACACGTGCCAAATGATTGAAAATCAAAGGCCGAGATAGCTCCATGTTTGATGAGTTGTTTTACGCGTTTCTCATTAATGTGTCCCATACGGCAGTGCCATAGATACGTTTGATCTTTGTCACCAACCTTTAACCTTTTATTCATTACGTGTAATATTTCCGTGGTCTGATCTAAAACATAAATTCCGTTCATGGAGATCGCCTTATAGTAAATCATATCGTGTAATGAGAAAATGCAAGCATTATTTTCTATTACAAATGAAAAACCAAGTTTATCAAGCGCATAAACTGAAATAATGTTTTTGGAAAGACTAGGTACATAATAGCAATCATATAATGATAACTCAAATCCGCTAGGAAGTTGGATCACATATGTCCCCTTGGAGATGGCAGCTACTCTTGCTCCATACCCAACACGCAGGTCCACCTCACCCTTTACGAGGGGTTCGATGTTTGAGCCCCGCACATGATTACACAGATGAGAACCACAACCAGTATCAAGTACCCAAGTTACGTAACTTGCGTGGTTAATCTCAATCATATGAATAAAAGTAGAAGAAGAAGACATACCAACAGGTTTAACACGACCTGCTTTTAAGTCCTCATGATAAACAGGACATGTGCGTCTCCAATGCCCAGTCATGTGGCAGTGATGGCATTCCATGTTATCTTTCTTGCTCTTTGTCGCACCCGATGAGTTACTCGACTCACCAGGACCACTCTTACCTGAGCCCGACTTCTTGAACTTCGCCTTACCTACTGCTAGGTTTGCTGAGCTTTGCCCTTACCCTTTCCTTTATTTGACACAACGAGAACATCCTGTTTCATGCTCCCACTGGACTTCATGTCCTTCTCGGTCTGTACGAGAAGGAGTGCGATTCATGGGGAGTTTTCTTCAAATCATTCATATAGTAATTCGCTCTAAATTGCGAATAACCATCGTGGAGTGAGTGAAGTATGCGGTCGATAACAATGTTCTCGCTGATGTTACAATTAAAGGTCTCAGGTTTCTCGACATTCTCAATCATGCCGAGAATGTGTGGGCTAAGGTTGGCCCTTTTCGGAGTCTCGCATCAAAGAAGCGAGTGGTATGCTCATAAGTCACGATTCTCGGTGCCTTCGAGAATTCCTTGGTGAGCGTGGTGAAAATCTTGTTTGCACCATGGGCTATGAAGCGTTTCGGCAAATTGGGTTCCATTGCAAAAATGAGTACGTTTGTAATCGCACTTTGCTTCCATACGTAAATCATTAAACTTGGTGATTTGACTCTAGCCGTGGGACCTGGGTTTGCGGGATGGGCTCTAATAGATATTTGAGCTTCCCGTCAGCAGTGGCAGCATTCCGTAATGCCGCCTCCCGGTCCGCGAAGTTTGATCCATCATTCTTGATCGAGTAGACCGATTCATCCGATTCATGAAGATCCTAAGCCAGGACTCACGGTCCAATGTGGCACTTGGCATTGGGTTATCGTAGAACCAGACCATTTGTTGTTTAGCGGTTTAAAAACGTGATCTACACCGAAAAAGAAAGAAAAACAAAACGAAATAAGCAACTCATCGAGGTGATTTAAGTCTATTTTAAAATTCATTTTAAACATGTAGACTCTTGCACTTGCATAATTGATCTCCCTCAAGAATGATACAAGTGATCCCAAGACTCAATTTCTGTAAATTGATAAGCCAACTGTTTAGCTAATTCTTCCGGAAGAACTCTTGGTCGATAGATTTCCGTAAATCCTATCTATAGTCCACCATGATCACAGGATCGTACGAGTGACCATAGTGTTGAGATAAAATAGGTCAATCGGTTCCAACTTACCCGACGTAGAAGGGGTCATATTATGCCTACCGACGAAGAAGGGACTCATTGGAGTTTGACCTATAAAGACCGTTCTCAATTTTTGTTTATACGAGGAAGATCCCATCAACAAAATTATAATTCATTTTAAGTGAACGAATAACTAGCGTTTGTCGTGAATGAATTTATTTGGATGATGGCTTTAAAACGTGTGACATGAGAATGTCAATGAAAACTAACTCGTGACCTCTATATGTGTCAGTTTTCATGCAATTATTAGGTGGTTTGGTTTTTAGGCGGAAAATGATGCATACTATCGATACGATAAAATAAATAATTGAATGCAATACGTAAATAAAATTTCCTAGTGTGGCCTATCCTAATAAAAAGAACAAAATACAACTTTGGAATCCACCGTTGGACCCAAGAAGCTTGTCTTGTTGTTCCATCTTGATCCATGTAGCGGGAGTGAGCATCTGGTCTCCGTCTTTGGTCTTCTCAAAAATTACAATTAAAATTACAAAATATAAACCTAATTACATTCTAATAAAAACTGTAATTACAAGTGAAAAATCCAAAACGGAGATACGAGATCTCAAAATACAACCAAGACCGTGTTCCATCATTACGGTAACACGTTCTACTAAGGCCACACTAAGTTACAACCGTTTGCAAAATAAATAAATACGTAATAAAAGGCATTCAAGGCATTCAACAAAACGATAAATAAATGCATCAACTAAAAACAAATTCATTCGTGACATAATTCCGTAATTATGTTAAATTTATCCAAACCACCTTTTAATGATTAAAATTCATGTGATAAAACCGCTTCTATCATTTAATTTTAATCCATTACAATCCGTTACTTTAAATACGCTTTAAAATAACTTAATGGTACGTGTGTGAACCGTTTCACAATCATAGCGAGTGTACAATATCCGTATAATGTACATTTTGTAGCCAAAAGAAAATTTAAAGCAAAAGGAATAAATTTTCAAAGCTGTTAAAACGGAAATCCCTCGATCCAGGGACACAAGTGCTCGATCGAGGAACAAAAGAGCTCGATCGACTGAACTGCAAGTCGATCGAGAAGATTGCCAAACAGAAAGTGCTCGATCGACTAAACTGGTGGTCGATCGAGTACCTTTATCAGCAAAACTACTCGATCGAGTATGAGGACAACTCGTTCGAGCAGTAGGGTTAAGAAAGGGGTCGATCGAGTACAACAGGGACTCGATCGAGTAAAAACTAGACATAAAACTACTCGATCGATTAAAAACGTGGTCGATCGAGTGCAAAAGTCTCTGAAAACTTAAAACCCTCGTGAAAACAGTTTTGATGAAATAAAGCATTCGCAAAATTGATCAAAAACACATCAAAACAATTTTATAATTTGCCAAGACATGACATATTGTTATAATTTCCGTATAAAACAACAATATGTAAAAACAAATCGAAAACAAAAGATCAGTAGTGTGTAAACATGACACGGTTTAAAAAAAACAGAAAACAATCGAAATAAAATTCGGCCGCACGGTTTTCTAGACAAAACATGATCGTCTCAAAACGTTTTATGAAAAACACATAGAAAATTTACGTGGCCTCGCTCTGATACCACTTGTGGGTATACATCCGTATAATACCCTTTAAATTTAGGACTATAACGTAAATTTAAACATGTGATTATGGTCATAAAACATAAATACAATAGAAACGATAAGGAACAAGAAATAACCTCGGGTCCTTTGATGCACGGCGTAAAGAACAGAAATCAAACGAGATTCCCTCCTAATTGTTGCACCCAAGACTTGTCCGAGATATGCCCTTGTGCTAGAACGTGTTCTCCGATTGCCTTGCAATATTGGGAGAACTTGTTGTGAGGTTTTCGAGATGTGAGATCCGAGTTTCAGAGAGAAAGTGTCTCCAAAACCCTAGTTTTTACGTAAAATGAAATGTCTAGGTCAAAAGGAGAGGGAGTCTCTCCTTTTGTTAACCTCGCCCAGCCGTGGGTTTGCATGGGGAAGTGGGCTTCCACTTCCTCTTAATTTTACCTCGTGGTCCGGCTCATAAATTGCTAAATGTATATGACGCGGTTTATTATAAAACATTATCGGTTATCGGAAATTAAGGCATCAGCTAATAATACAAGGTTAGTTTGAATTATTAATACGTGTCCGACAAAACAATATTGTATAATTATATTCAATATACATTTAATTAAATATAAAACGCTTATATTTAATTTTCGAATTTAGTTAATTCGCCTTAGCCCATGATATTTAATCCGTATTAAATATAATATCTCAACATCACATATTTGACTAATTACTAGTCAAATAACTCGGACTAATCTGGTTAGTCGGATTTGGCATCTACATGATTTGTATTTTCATACCGTCACATCTCTCGAACGTATCCTATAGGTGTGACTTTTAGGGACCAGTTGATCACCGCCATCTGTATGACAATAACGTCAAACTTATCTAGCAAGCCAACCGTTATTGATAAACGTGGATCAACTGATAATAATACCAAAAGTATGCCCTTTGATCCTTTTAGAGGTTTATAAGTCCTTGCACTAACTGTTAAGGACACCAACCCCAACAATTTCAGGTCGAACTCGGAAAGCATTAAAGTCCATCTTGACACCCTGCCGTTCAGAACCGGTTTTTCAAACAAGTATTTGATTGGGTCCATCTTCAAGTGGATGCAGACACTATGACTGAGCATGTAGTGCCGTAACTTCTTTGTCGCCCATACTAAAGCCAAACATGTCTTTTCGAGCTGAGTATACTTGATTTCATACTCCAAGAACTTTTTACTAATGTAGTAAATCGCTCTTTCCTCTTTATCGACTATCTCAAAGATTGCCCCCATTGCGGTATCCGTGAATCGTAAGATACAACAAAAGTGGTAACTTAGCCGTTGGTGGGCTGAGAACGGGAGGGGAAGATAGTATTTCTTTGATTTTGTCGAACGCAGCTTGACAGTGATCATCCCATACGACGTGTTCCCCAACCTTCAATTTCTTGAAAATTGGCTCGCATATCATCGTTAGCCTTGCCACGAACTGACTTATATATTGGATTCTTCCCAGGAAACCTCGAATTTCCTTCTCGGTTTTCGGGTGAGGCATTTCCATTATGGCCTTTATTTTCGATGGGTCCACCTCGATGCCACGGTGGCTAACGATGTGACCCAACAGTTTGCCGGATGTGACTCCGAATGCGCATTTTTGTGGATTCAACCTCATGTTATACTTGCGCAATCGTTCAAAGAATTTGCGTAGCGTACCAAGGTGGCCGTCATGCTCCTTTGACTTGACAATCATGTCGTCGACATAAACCTCGACTTCCTTGTGCATCATATCATGTAACAATGTTGTCGCGGTCCTCTGGTATGTAGCCCCTGCGTTTATCAACCCAAAAGGCATTACTGTGTAGCAATAGGTTCCCCATTGCGTTCTGAACGCAGTCTTATGCATGTGTTCTTTCGCCATCTTGATTTGATTATAACCGGCGTATCCATCCATGAAGGATAGTAATGCGTGTTTTGTCGTGTTGTCAACCAGGATGTCGATGTGAGGTAATGGGAAATCGTCCTTCGGACTTGCCTTGTTTAAATCCCGGAAGTCGACACAAACCCGAACTTTACCATCTTTCTTGGGCAGCATACGGACGTTAGCCACCCGGTCGAGTATTCTAACACCTTGATGAACCCTGACTTTGAGTTGCTTGTCGATTTCTTCTTTGACTTTCGAGAGACCAATCTGTATGCATTTTGTGTAGTTTTCGCTTGACGGCTTATATCCCGGCTTGATTGGGATCCTGTGCTCAATTTCCCTATCAATGCCTGGCATGTCTTTGTAGGACCATGCGAAAACATCTTTGAACTCATGCAACAAATCAATGAACCCCTGTCTTTCGGTGGGACTTAAAGTAGTTCCTATTTTAAGCTCCTGTGGTTCTAAGGTTGTACCTACATTGATGGTTTCGGTATCTTCGATGATCGAAGTTTTCTGTTCGTACTCTTCCAACCCTTTTATCAACTGTAGAGGTGGTTCCATTTCTTCTTCTTCTTCTTCTTCGACCAACTGTTCATCCTCGACCTCAGTCTCAATGTCATTATTAAAACAATCATTTTCAAAGTTTGAATTGCAATGTACGTAAGACAAGTCGTAAGCAAACTGGTTCATATTATTATTGATTTGAAATTGCGCGAAATGCGCTAACATTTGAGCCAACTGATCAGAGCTCAGTGGCGAGATAGGGGTATTCGGGACAGGCCCCGGAATACCACGATTAGGAAAAGGTGCATAGGAAGGAAAGCTAGGGGAGGGGTATTTTCAACACCTGACTCCTTAGACTCAATCTTAGGACCTAACTCAGACTCAGACTCAGACTCCGACTCAGACTCAGAATCGGTAACATCATCCGGCTTGAACATCTCTCCTTCTCCCGTTGTCAACTTGAAAAGAAGTCCTTTATTGTCAGTCCACTTGATTGTTTTCCGCCACCCCGTGTTGGTCCTAAGAGGATCCGCATCGGTGATGAGGGTAGATGGGTCGAACCGCTCGCTTCTCAGGATCATGCTTACCAAATCTTCGTTTGGTATTGGTGATTTCTTCTCTTCACCGAAAAGCAGACCCATAGCTTTCTCGTCATTTATTGGATCCAGTTTGGTTTCTACTGGCATCACGGTCAGAATGTCTTCAGGGATGTAGTAGCAATCTTGGGATACTTCGATTCCTGGTACCATAAGGTTCTCCTTTGGGTCAAAGATAGGTTCGGGAAGTCCATGCGGGGAGTTCTTCCCGGCTCTCACGAAGTGACCGTTTAGAGTTAGGTGATACGGTCCCATTTTAATATCTCGATCTTCGATCGTTCTTCCCCTCTTTTCCAGCAGATCTCTCCCGGTGGGCTCATATCCAAGCCCGAACGTTACTCCTTTGGCTATTGGTGGTTTCAACTCGAATGTACCCTCCTTTCTAGGGTATAGAGAGAAACCGAAGTATTTCCCAGTCTTGAGAATCACTTCGCAGGCATGGCTTCCCGTGTATAGATCCATATTCTACGCCGGAGTTCATCTCGATCATATTGACAATCTCGAAACCACATGCGTCATTGGTAGCTTCGACCCTTACTTGGGAAGTAATGTCTCCTCCGCCACAGATGGTGGCGTGGCGTCAATGGTGACGGTTTTGCCATTGAGTGGGACCTTGATTTTTCGATGCAGCGTTGATGTTACGGCCCTTGCAGCATGGATCCAGGGCCTTCCCAACAATAAGTTGAAGGATGAGCATATGTCAATTACTTGGCAACTTATTTTCTTTTCCACTTGCCCAGTCTGTACTACCAGGTCGACAAGTCCACTCACTCGACGCACAGTGCCATCGAATGCCCGAACGGTCTGCGTAGTGGGGATGAAGTCATTCTTCTCAAGCCCGAATATGCGCCGCCAGAGAGAGAGTACGTTGACAGCCGATCCGTCGTCAACCAAAGTCATAGGGATATGCTTGTTGAGACACACGGTAGCAATATAGAGGGCCAGGTTATGTCGAGGCCCGAACGGTGGCAGATCTTCGTCGGAGAATGTTACAGCGTTGGTGATCCGAGGCCGGTCTCGGGCGATGTGAGTGACCATGTCCGCAGGAGTAGTATTCGACGACACGGTCATGTTCATCAAAGCTTGTAACAAAGCTTGACGATGTTCGAAAGAGCTTAGGATAAGTTGCCAGATAGACACGTCGGCCTTAGTCTTTTGGAGTTGCTTGATGAGGGAAGCCTCGGAGGTCGACCCTTCACCAAGAACTTCGACCACTACCGGCTCTTTGAGAGGTGTCTTGTTCGGGGTATCTTTAGCTTTCTCCACACGATACGGGCGTCCGGATCTAGTCAAATGGTTTGACTCTAGGGCGTCTTACCTCACCTTTAAGATTTCTTCTTGGGTGTGAGGAATTGTCGCACCTTTGACGAGGTAAACATCATCCTCGTCATCAGCCCAAACGCCATTGATTTCATTGCCGCTTCGGAGTATGTAAGGAGTACAATCGACAACAAAATCCCCGAATGTAATCTCGTTTCTCGAGCTTGGTAGGAATTCGGAGCAATCTATGAATATTCTTCCGACGAAAACCCCTTTTAGACGACATGGGCGGATCAAGTGAGAGTAATCGACACTATCTTCGGTAGAGACAAAGTTAGTGTGGTCGCCAAATGGATTGGTGACGTTATTGGGCTTTATGGCCGGGATTGGGAGCGTTCCGTTCTCAATCATATCTTGAATTTCGTGCTTTAGTCTAAAGCACCTTTCGAGATCGTGTCCCTTCCCTTGATGAAAGGCACAGTAAGCATTTGGTTTGTACCATTTGCCTTGTTGTTCAGCAGGTGGATCCGGAGTTGGGCCAATGGGCTTCAACTTTCCTTGGGCCATGAGCCTTTGGAAAGCGTAGGCGTAAGTGCACCCGATATCGGTGAATACCCTCGGAGCTTGGCGCGGAGGCCTTTTTTTATTGTCCATCTAAGAGATTGATAGTTTCAACAAAGTGGGCATTGTTGGTGCTTTTGCTTTAGATGACGAAGCCCCTTGGTATCCCTTTGGCTTCTCAGCTTCGGCAATTCGGACATCGTCCTCTACCTTTATCCCAATCCTTATCAATTCTTTGAAAGAACCAAAATTTTGGTATTTCAGAACATTACGGTAAACAGGTCGTAAATTCTTCACGAACTTATCTACCATTTCGACTTCATCAGGCTTCTTAGCTAGTTTTACGCTTTCAGCGCGCCATCTTGCGAGGAATTCAGTAAAGCCCTCTTTTTCCTTCTGTGTCATCACTTCCAAAGTCCTTATGTTGGTTTGAATCTCAACATTGTCAAGCATAGTGCTTACGTAACTCCACCGTAATATCTTGAAAGTGGGGAAGTTCTTGAGGTCAAGATTATAGAACCACGCCTTTGGGTGTTCACCCAGAGATTGGGCGAAAATTTCAGAGAGCATATCGGCAGGTACTCCCATCGGTGCTAAGTACCCTTTATAGGCCTTAACATGGTGGATGGATCTTGGTGCCCTTGAACTTTGGGATGTCAGTGAGTACCATGTTCGTGGGCAACTTATCCTGAACTGGGGCATAGGCCCTAGCATTCTTATAGTGAATGTTCTTCCCCTGGGAGAGTTTCAAACGGTCTTCGATGAACTTGAAACGTTTTTCCAGATCAGTCAGTGGTGGAGGGGAATCTTCACCCAGCTTAGATTCGATTGCATCCATTCGGGTCATCATGAGGTTCACGGCCTCAGTGAGCTTGTTAACAGCATCTTCCATTGCTTGACGTCGGGTTTTTGGCGGCCTTTCTACAAGAAAACCCCGTACTGAGTCAATATTTAAAGTAAGAGCCCCTGCACACTTAAGGACTCGACCCCAACTTGACTCAAACAAAGACTCGACTTGAGATTGACTAAACAAGGGTTCGACTCACGGTTTGATTTAGACATCGGTTCATCTTAGGCTCGACAAAACAACATGACTCAAACTGTCATAGCTTGATTCTAAACTGGACTCGGTGTGACTAAACCCGTGATTGGACCAACATAGTCCTTAGGTTCGAGTGAAACGTCCTAAAGGGCCTAGCTTGGACGTTTTTTGTGGACTATCCTAGACCAAAAGGTCGACCAACATGACTCAAAGCCCAAGAGGTGAGCTTGGGTGACCCAACAAGGTCGTGTTCTAGACTCTTAGAACGAAACACACCCGGCCTAACACGGCCATGACCCGGACACGACTTGACGCATTTCATGCTTGGTTGAGGTTCGAGAGGCATTTTGGATTGGTTTTGAAAAAAACGAAAGATTGATTCGAAAATGAGATTTGAAATGGGCAGCATGCCGGCTATAAAAGCTCATTTTGGGCCAAAAATTCTAGTCCTATTTGGGCAGCATTCCGCGTTTTTAAAACCATGCTATTTTGAAAGTAAGTTGTTCAAAAGTTCGGTTTTGAAAAGGACATGGGAAATTTCGAAAAAGACTCGGGAAAACAAATTGCACATTGTCATTCTCATGTTGTAAGGATGTATGCTCCTAGACATCTCTAAGTCTCGGCAAGTCTTCTATAAGAAGGTCTATGCCCTCCATCCTTTTGCGGTCTTATAGAGCAAGGTGTCTTAAGGTAGAGTACCTAGAAGATCGTCCCCACCATCAAGAACCACGCGAGGTGAAGTGGAAGCGAGCAATGTGCAGCTCCCTAGCATAGTGGGACGTCGCCCCCCACGCATCACGAAGAAACGCTGGGACGGCCCGGGCAAGTCCTTAAGGGTTTATGCATGAATCGTAGCACTATGAGTAATGTTTTACTTTCCAACACTTTCTTTTCAAGTTTCACCTCGGAGGAAAAGACCCTTGAAACAAAGTGTAACTAGTCCTCTTTTCCCCAGCAGAGTCGCCAAACTGTGGAAAAGGCCCTCGGGAACTGCGTCCGCGGGATCCACACTAGGCATAATCGACTCGAGGTTCTTTCGAATCGAATTAAGACATATTAGAGTCGCCACCAAGTTTTTTGGGAACTTGGAACCGTTCAAGTCAACTTTACACCTTTCATCGAAAAGCATAAAGCCAATCGACTACGAGTGATTAAAGATAAAGACTTGTACCCTATATCACTCGATTTGAATGACTCTCGTAATCCAATGGTATTTAGACGGATCCACAAACCATAGATCTTGAGTAAGGGGTGAGGGTACGTGTTAGGAAGCCCATAAGGACACCTAACCCCGCCCGTCAATAACGGCCTCTACTAAGTCAAGTGTCGGATTTCAAACAAGGTCATAGCTACTACGATATATGATATGCAAACATCGTCTTAAAACCCTAACATGTGAAGTTTCTATGTCGATTTAGATGCAACTAAACTAACTTTGTCAAAGTTGTAATTTAGCATGTGGGTTGATTAATCTAACAACATACAAATAAAGCAAACAAGGCTTAAGGGGGAATGGGGGAGCCGTGGGATCTACCTATTACAAACCAGGCATTTCATGCCGACACAACAATAAATTAAAGATACAACTCGATCTAAATACAATTGCTACATACAAAACCGTACACGATAACACACACGGCCAACCGGCCTAGAAAAACGTGCACAAGAGGGGTGGCCCACGGCTAACATGACCCACGGCCTTGGGTCACTCCTCGTGATGTGTGCTTTCGCTTGATCTTATCGAATTAGACATTGGGCCACGCACCAAAGCATGCATTAGCATAAATCGGGCCATGTTGCTTTAAACAACATGCGATTTACTACGCTCTTACATGCATTGGGGAACAACCGTCTAACCAAACAAGACTAAGGTTTTTTGAAAGAGGGTTTGACTCGATAAAAGAAAACTAACTCGAAAATTACAACTCGATAAACAAACTATAAATTACAAGCTACAAAACAATAAAGAACAAAAGATAAACAAGAAAAGGAAAAAACGAAAAGAGAAAGACGAGAGACACGGCCAACTCGCGGCCCAAACCACGGCCACCCTCACGGCCAAGACAAGGCCATCCTAGTTCCTAGGTTAGGTTCATTAGTTAGATCGAAAGATTGCGAAACGGATTAGAAAACGAGTTAGAAAACGAGTTATAAGACAAAGTTGATCGATTGAGAAGAAATGCGCGAGTGTGTATTTCTACGGCCTAAGGGGTCCAATTAGGTCACGTTATCATAAGATTAATGCTTACTCGTCGAGTGTTAATAGGAAGGTGCTAATCACGCACTCCTATGCTAGCGAGAAATCAAGTGAAAAGAAAGATGTATTCAATTAGGTTATAGAATTGTTAATCGATTTTTAAAGCTATGTCGATGCCACCTAACATGTCTAATTAGGTTATTAAATTGATCTAATGTCGTCTAAATAAGTCATATGTTAACAATCAGAGGTCATACTAACATGCAACGGGTCCTAAAGTGGGTCGAATTGGCCGAGACAACAAAGGGTCAAAAGCGAGGAACGGAAGTTAGAAATTCGTTTTATTTATGCCCTACCTTGAACACGAGGATATGTAAATGAGACGGGGGTGTACGACCGACTGAAGTAGCGGTTTATTTTCCCATCTCAAGTCAACGCGGGTGTTCATGGTGGTACTTTAACTCATACTCGGACTAAACTAGTTTCATAGTTAATTTAGACGATGAATAAAAGCGATAAACGAACAAAAATAAACTATAAGAAAAACAAGCATAAAAACGAAATAAAAAAAGGAGAAAGAGGAGGATTTGATGCACCCTCAACCTACATGTATCTCGAGAGGCCGTCGTCGACGAAGAAACAAAGCAAACACGCGTTTTTGGCAAATCTGGACAGCAACTTTCAAACGATGATTTCTCCCTCGTTTCACGATGAAAATTCGATTTAAAAGATGTTTTGAAAACTAGAAAGAGAGGAGAACAGAGATCTTAAAGCAACCCCTGCTCGTTTTGGGTTATTGGGCATGAAAAACGAGCACAAACAGAACTGGACAGACAAGAACAAATCGCAAAAAGAGTGTATAACACTCTGTTTTTCGAGGGATTTCGTGTACTCTCAAGGGCAATTTGGCTCGTAAATCTTTGTCTAATGTGTAGATGGATGTTATGTGGTTAATTAGGAACAAGAAACTCGAGTTTTGATGGAGGTTTGAGGGAGGAACGAATTGTTTTTCGAGGAGGACACACAAACAGTTTCAGTTTGTATGTCGGTTTTGTGGAGGGATTTTGAGAGGCAATTAGGGTTTGTTTCTGAGGTTTAAAGCTTGTGAGTGATGGTAGGATGTATGGAGAACTTAGATGAATGAATGTATGGTGAAGGGGTGGTATTTATAAGGAGTTAAAGTAGGGTAAAAGAGAGGGAGAGGCAGTCGGGCCTGCTCACGCATAGCTGCTGTCCAGCAGCTTTTGTGAGGGTTTGAGAGGGGTTTTCTTGGTGATTAAGCTAGGGTAATATGGGTAGGATAATAGGGTATGGGTTAGGGTTAATGGGTACGGGTTTTGGTGGTGTTTAGAGCGGGTTTTGGGCTCGGGATTGAGCTGCCAAAACAGGGGGGCTGCTCGTGTATATGCGGGCTGTTGGGGACGATTTGGGATGGAATTTTGGGCCGTGGATAGGGGGTTCGAACTGGGGTGGATGGGTATTGGTCTAGGTTGGTTAGTGTACTCGATATTCGTGCCAACTCGTAAAGAAAATGGGCCCAAAAACCGAGCTAAAATCGAGCTCAAAAACATGCTTTTAAAACGAGTTTTCTTCGCTTTTTAAAATCGATTTTTCAAATCAATTAATAAATTAAAATAAATGATTTTTCAAATCAAATATATTCATAAAATGATTTTTCAAATCAAATATTTATTTTATTTTCAATAAAATAAACTTAAGAAAATAAATTCAAAAAAAATAAAATAAATTGAATTCACCTCAAAAAAACCATAATTTAAATATCATTTAAAATAATAAAATGAACTCACTAAAAAAACATTAATTTAAATATCATTTAAATTAATAAAATGAATTCACTTAAAAAAACATTAATTTAAATATCATTTAAATTAATAAAATACTTCATCGACGACGCCCATTCTACATCGTAAAACGAGCTCCAAATAATGACAGTGACAACTAAAGAATACATGTGTCCTATCATCATCGGGTGTTTGTCGGGTTCTCTATAAATTCCAATATCGACGGATACGGGTATCTACAGTATGATTTGGTTTGGGGGAGGGTATACATATGTCTGTTTGCATCCATATACATATTTCCTGAATTTCCGCGTGCATTTTAAAAAAAACACACAAAAAAAATTGAAAAATTTGAAAAAAAATCAAAAACATGTTTACTTTTGCATATTAGGTCGAGTCGGAACGGTTGAATAACAATGATGAAATCACACTACACTTTTATTTCTTTGCTTAAGTCTTGCATAGTTGACACCTCTACAGTATGGTCATTCGCATGGTCTACGAGTTTTTGATTAATTCTGCTGAACGAATAAACTTGACTTAATGTTGGCAAACTACATATACTTCTGAGATTTAGAGCCTTATTTAAACCGGTGACATTCATGATCAGTTTCTTTTTAGGATGAGAGTAGTCCTCCTTATAAGACATATAACATAAATTTGCATAAGCATGACATTTGCCTCTTAGTAGCTGTATGCATTCGGTTTGTGGTGGTGACACATGTGGAGAGGCAAAACCTTTCTTATCTATTTTACCCTTGAGCTTCACTAGCCAAATTGACTTATTTTGACCCATTTATTAACTACAATCCTAAATTAGCCTACCTTAGTCAAGCTAGTTCGGTTGTTATTTATGGTACGTGTTTGATTGCAGTTTGGTCTTCGTTTATCATTATGAGAAGAGGGTTTAATATGGGAAGAAAAAAAAAGTGAATGAAAAAAATATATGAGAAAAAGAAAGAAAAAAAATCAGCAATAACAAGAAAAAAAAAAGTGGAAAAAAATGGCTGATTGTGAAAAAATAACCAAAAAGTTCATTTCTCCCATGTTTATCTTTATATATTATGGGGAGTCGTGTTTATTGTTGTGAGTGAGTTTATGCCGCATTCGGCATCGTTTTACTCTTTTAAGTTGGGTTTGGAAGGCGGGATGAGTTCAATATTCGGTTACGGTTGTACTAGCTTGGCTTTACCTCCAGATATCCAAATTTATTTTTCCCCTTTTTACCCATTTACCTCACCTTATACTATATGTAAGTCCTCGGCATATGTCTTGGTCCGTTTTGGTAGGAATGCGTATGTACTGGTCGGTAGAGGTACTTATCATGTGAAGTTGCATGCATGTTCTTATAGGTCGCAGTTAGGTGAGTAGTTAAATCTCTTTCTATCTTACAATATTTTCACCATGTGCTTTAAATAAGTGATGAGCGACCCGTCAGAGTCCAACATAAACAAGTCTTGCAAGGTCGACGGTTCAGTGGTCTTGTGATTGATTTAACTCGTTTGCATTTGATTTATTACTATGGTGTTGATTTATTGCATTAAATGGTTTAGGTGAGTCATAAGTGTAGGTAGCTCTGAGATTGTATCCCGTTTCATTAGTTTCCCTTTTTGTCTTTTGTGTGTTGCTTGCTTGGGGACAAGCAAGGGTTTGGTTTGGGGAGGTTTGATTCGTGCCTTTTATATGCATTTATTCTAATGCTTTGCACGCATTTCTTTTTATATTGTGTAGCGTTTAGCTACTATTCTCCCTTGAATCGGCTACTTTGGGTTATTTTTTATTCCATGTAGGTTGTGGGCCCAAGTGTTAACAAACAAGCCGAAACCCGTCACTAGAGATGCAATCTTGATGTTGGATAGGATTAGCTCGGGAATGACTACCTTGGGATGTGTGATTGCGACAAGGAGCGAGCTAGAGTAAAGGAAGTGTCGTCAATTGAAGATCAGTTTTGACACTTTAGTCGATCGACTGAACTTGTCAGTCGATCGACTGAGATGACTTTTGTGAGAATCTATTTTGTCAGTTTAGTTGATCGACTGTCATTGTTAGTCAATCGACTGATGTCTAGTCGATTGACTGATGTTGTTAGTCGATCGACTGAAGTGGCTTTGGCGAAGACTCAAGTTAATGTTTTAGTCGACCGACTGGGATTGTCAGTCGATCGGCTGGTATCCTTTTTGGCCGAAATTTTGCTCTCTTTATTTTGGCCCATTTAGCTTTTAATTATTATTTCTTTTGGACTTAGTATAAAAGAGAAAGTTGTAAACAATTTCTAGGGTACGTTTTTACAGAGTGAAAACATTCCTACGTTGCTTTTCTCTCAACTTTTAGATCTGGAATTTGGTAATCTTTCTCCTTTACTCTCTGAATTTCGGTAATCGATTCTCTTCCATTCTTCCCTTAGTTCTCTTACTTTTATTATTTTCCTTCTCTTTTATTATTGCTTGTTTTATGTTTAATTACTCTCATCTTTGCATCATGCTTAATTCGATTATCATCGTTATTATTTTTATTTTCGTTAATCCAATTATGCATAGCTAAATCCCCTTGTTAGGATTTAGGGGAGCCATGGTTATATGACGGTCTTAAATAGGTTATTAGATCTGGCATAATTATCGCGTCTGTGTTGTTAATTGTAGCAATTAATTGTGATTAATTGGTTAAGTGCACGTAATTGATTAGTTGATCCGGTAAACTCCAACCTAAGATCGAAAGCCTGGTGAGAGTTAGACCTGATACAAACAATAGAGTGCCCTAATAAGTTCCGAGTGCCCGTTAGAAGCATTCTAGGGCGAATAACGATCCGAGAGGAACTTTTCATTACCCTGCAAACCTTTTTATGACTGGCATTTGACCCTTGCCTTGACCGTTGTTTTCCATGGCGACCTGATGTCCTAGCTCTTTCCCTTATTATATTTAAACTCGTTTTGTACTCCTTATTTCTCTTTCCTTCAATACTTGTAGATTAGCAATCAAAAATCAATCAACCCCGAATTTGTTACCTAAACATACTTTAGTTAGCAAGTAGAACACATTTTAGTCTCCCTGTGGATACGATCCTGAGTTCCCCAGCTATATTAGTTAGAGACCAGTTGGTTATTTTTGATAGGGATGCGATAGCCGTGTCACTTTGCTTAAGTATGCGCAACCGCTAGCCAAGTGTGGGTGACAACGCGTATCAATTCCAAAGGTTGAAGAATTACAATGAGTGATGGGGACATATAAAGGCAAGGCATTAGCCATGGATCAGCTGTCTACTTGGATGTCTTTCGCCACCGTTTGCTGTAAAAGGGACCCATCTTGAGGCACGATAACTTGGAGAATCGATCTAAGACCTTTACCATCGCCTAGACCGAGCACTAGCTTGACTTAAATGGGACTCGAAGAATAAAAGGGAGGAATAAAGGAAGGGTGGCATCTTGAAAGAGAACCCCCCAGGATGAGAAGATGACCCTGGAATTTGGTGAAAAGGGAGACTGGGCGACGGGAAGGAGCCCCCAGTAAAGAGGTGTTGGTTGTGGAAGGGATGGTAATTAAGGTTGGAAGTTGATGGTAGTAAAATGGGTGTTGATAATTAAGGTTGAAGGTTGATGGTTGGGGTGGTTTTGTCCTTGAGAACTGCCTACATATTCACGTGTAGTGAAATCGAACCAGGTCGTAGTTCTGAGCTGGCTTTAAGAATTGAGGTCGAAAGTTGATAATTAGGATGGTTGTGTCCATGAGGACTGCCTACGTATTCACGTGAAGTGAAATCAAACCAAATCGTAGTTATAAGTGTGTGCTTAAGCTATGTTGTTTGGGCCTTAAAGTACATGAGTCACAAGGGTAACAATCCTTTGGCAACTCAAAGAACCGATTTGAGATAATTTCTCTCCCTAATCATAGACCAAAGACGTATAATTAAGTTTGTAAAATTTCCGTGTCGTGTGAGCATACTCAATGGATCCTAAGGATGAATTGCGTCTGTCCCGTTCTGGGTAGCAAAGTATTTGAAGACTCCGTGTCTGAGTCAAGGGGAAACTGGATTGGATATTTGGAATGTGGAGCTCGGAAATAAGAGGCTTTGATGAACAAATCTCTGGAGCTTGATTTTGTGCAGTTAAGGCTCGATGGGATTATGGCTTGTAATGTGTCTTAGAAATGGAGTGTTCTGGCTTGATGTAGCCTGAGCACATAAAGGTAGGTTAATTGATGCGGGTTCAAGTTTCCATGTCTTGGCTCTAAAGGATGAGTATACTTGAGAAACTTGAGAGGATTCTCAAAATTCCTAACTATCTCCCTGTAACGGTCTCGAGAAGGACTTAGGGTGTGCGATGTGTGAAAGGCTAAGTGAGGGTGCTAGCTGACCATCTTCATTGATGTCTTGATTCTATATAGACTCCAATATTATTATGTTCAGTATTTGATTTCAGGTTTGTTCTTGATTCAGACTTAGATTCTTGGTTTGAAATATATCTCGGCTTTTTGCTCAGATTCTTGATTCAGGTTTTTGAAGATAACTTTAACTTTTGATATTGATAATGACTTGCTTGATTGAGCCTTCTTCTTTTGGTTCTTTTGTCTTAGATTACGGGTATAACTACGGCCTTGGATATTGGCACCAGTTTCTCTTGATTGAGCCTTTGTCTTTGATCATGGCTCGTATCGTCTTGGATTGACTTGCTACCATGGATTTGGGTCAGACTAGCACCTTTGGTGTGAAACGGGTCGGTCTTTAGTAAACAGGTTGTTTATTGTGGGGGAATGGGCTTGCCTTCTATCATGGATCGTCAACAAGGGAGATGATCTAGATTCGTCCTAGAATCTCTTGAGATATGTCCGTACTAAACTAGGTTATAGCGAGAAATTTCTACTGCCAGACATGGAATAGGTAAGAAAAATGGACACGGAGTTTCGGGTCCTCTACAACTAGGAATGGAACATGTTTTAAGTGTACTCACATTGACTTGGCACGTTGTTGTTGTCATTTTAAAATATCTCAAACCACTTCTTGTTGTCACAGGAAAGGGTAAACAAAAACAGGGGAAGGATTTATGGATTAATCATTGTGCTTTTTATTGAAATGAAGAATGAATATATTGACTCGAGAAGACATGTGACTCGTGGGACAGCCCGCAAGTTGTCAATAGGAATGGAAATGGATAAAAAGAAAGATACTAGAATAATTATGGGATATAAAGCCTAGGACTCGAACTCAGACCCTGACTCGATCTTAGATCCAGACTCGTAATTATCGGCCCACGATTGAACATTTACTCTTCTTTCAACAACTAACTTCGACATTCGGCTTTGAGCATCCATCCATTCGAGCACCTCGTCCTCTTTGTTTAGGATAATGGGTGAAGAACAGTCAAGAAGGGTTCCCTGGCTGGCTGACGTTGTATATCCATCTGGGTTAAAGGTTAAGAGGGACAACTTCCCGTCATCAATCATGTCCTGGATCGCATGCTTGAGCCTATAACACATCTCAGTATCGTGTCCTTTGCCCATGTGATACTGGCAATGGGCATTACTATCCCACAATTTAGATTTATTCCGGATCTGGTGTTGGACCGATAGGCTTCAACATTCGTTGTTTCATGAGTCCCCGAAAGGCATCGGTGTATGTAATACCAATGTCGATAAATTTCCTAGGAGGTGTACTCTTCTTTTCGGAAGCCTTTAAAAGAATGACCCCATCGACGCGTGCAATCTCCATTGATAAATCCTCAACGGTTTTAATGTCACAACCTTTCAAACGAGACGCATAATTTGGGTGAAGGCAGTCAATGACATGTTGGACTATTGTTCTCTCCTCTGACTGATCGAGCGTTTGTGAATCAGCTTTCATTCTTTTCACCAAAAGATTGGTAGAACGCTCACCATCTTAATTGAACTTCTGATAAGGTCGCCTGGTTTCTGCGTCGGGGCTGGTTAGGAGGGAAAAAGGAAACATAATTTGTTCAAAGCTAGAGTATAAGGTACGCCTATATTTGTGAATGACCTTGGAGAGTTGTTAGGTTTCCTTGACGAAGACTCCATGAGGCTGCCTTTGTTGATTTTGATTCCTGGAAGAGAAGAACTAGGAATAGGTTGCTCACTTCTTGCTTTCTCCTTAGGACTGTCAGGTTGAGGGTTTCTCTGGACACTTTTCATCTTGAGAGGTTGGGCCTTAATCTTCTTACCCATTTCAGCAAACTGGTTCTCCATGTTGGAAAGCCGATAGTTTAGGTTATCAATGGCTCCCTTTAACTTGGAAAATTTATTGTTGAAGGCAATAGAAAGCATGAGCATTCCACTTTGGACATCGTATTCCTCAAGCACGTTGATCTCTCCGTCGTCACGAGGATCGAGGAGATGAGAATAGTTTAGGTATGATTCTTCGTCATGTTTAGTGCTGCTAGACCCAAGAGGGTCGATCCTCTCGAATTGCTCGACAGAAGGCGGCACTGGAAGCTTGCCCTCTTCGATCATATCTTAGATGCCGTGTTTCAAGAGAAAACACTCTTCAATATCATGACCTCTACCTTGGTGATATAGGCAGTACTAGTTGCCCTTTCAAAGGTTCACCTGCTTCTCTAAAGGTGGATCTGGAGTCGTACCTATCAGATGTAGCTTGCCTTAGGCAGAGATTCTCTTCAAAGCATCGACATAAGACATGCCTAAATCAGAAAGCACCCTTTGATGCCTCCCAGGTTTCCTTTTGGCTGTTTTCGGCTTTCTAGGACAACGGTTATTGCAAGATGTAGGCTTTGGATGGCCTTGACTAATGATTTCTCGAGGTGGCGTGTTCTTTTTCAACATCCCATTTTCAAGGGTGAGGACGCGAATGCTCAAATTTTCAACAGTAGCTTGAAGGCGAAAGTTCATGGCATAAACGTCTCGGAGAGACGCGGTGATTGTGGCTTGAACTGCTTCAGAATTTTACTGACTCGCGGAACTTGCGGGATTCCTACTCGACAGAAATGACGCAGGTAATAACTCGATTTGACATGGGATCACGCATACTATGGCGACAAGCAAAATGGTACATGGGAAGGGACAAGTAATCACGAGAACAAGACGACAAATCTACACTTTGACTTGTGAATTCATGAAATGTCGTGAGTGACCTCTCATGTTTGAGTTCACGGTGCTTGACTTTGATCTTAGACTCGAGTGTTGACTTTGTCGGAGTCACCCTTAGACGGTTGACCTTATTGACGGGATTGATGACTCGTGTTCGGGACGTGTCATTAAGAAGGTTTTGAAGAGACGGTTTTGAAAGAAAATGGATTTGAAAGGTGAGCCCCATTAAGTATTTTGTGTACGACTCGGACACGTGTGACTTGAGGTGTCGGAAATGTTTAGATCCTAATTCAATTGTGTTAGGGGGTCCAAAATGACGGCATGACGCCTTAGGACTTGACTTGAATTTGAAAAGACCCAAAAATGTAAGGGAATACAGGTTTGTAACTTGTCAGAGTTTCGACTAGGACATAGTCAGTTTGAATTTTGACTCTAACTTAGCCCAATTAAATTTACAGATGTACATTTACATTGTTTGAAAATATTTTGAATTTATTTAATTAAAACGTACTTTTTTCGAATTTTCTTTTTGATTTTTTTTTAACTTTTTTTTTTTTAAATTTATAAAGGATTTTATTTATGGAGAATTTAAAATTAAATGGAATTTCGAAAATAGAATTTTACAAAAAGTGATTTTTGAAAGGAAATAGATTTTACATTTACAGAAAATTGGACATTATTTAATTTACAAAATGAATTTTTGAAAAGGGTTTGTTTTATATTTGGAATACTGAAATTTGAAAATCGGAAAATTCGGCATTATTTGGTTTACAAAAGAGACATTTGAAAGGTTTGAAAATGAATTTTATTTACAAAAAATTTGACATTAATTTCTTTATAAATGAGGAATTTAAACACGTGATTGATTTGGAAAACACACAATGTACACATAGAAACAGGCATTATAACAGTATGCTGAGTGCATTTTAAAGGTATTGGTTTAGAAGGTGGGTTGCCATACCAAGCTACCGAACTTTGGTCTGTGGAGAGGTCTGTGCCAAACATGAGTCGGGTCGATTCCTAATCCATTCGCTCGAGTAGTGAAAGCTCTAGATACAAACATGATTAAGCATCGTGGTATGATTGACGTCAATCGCTATCCATCCTGGGCACAAATAGGAATTTGCACCGTCCTGACAGGACGATTGGTCGAATTGGTTGGGTTAAAAGCCTAGGAAGGCTGACTAAAACGACCTAAGACGGTAGAGTAATGAAAACTGAAAACTGTCTCGTATAAACTATTCCCAAACCTTGTTCAAGTTTCACCCTAGGTAACACTAGACTTAGTCTAAGTGTATCATCCCCAGCGGAGTCGCCAAACTGTGGACACTGCCACCCGCGCCGCGCGTACATGCGCGTTGGTTTCGAGGCGGTGTGTGACACCCCGTGATAACGCGGAAAACATAACTTATAAATTCAAGCGGAAAATAGGAAATTTCTGAAACTTTTAAAATTTAAAGCGCGGTTTCATTAAAATCCAAAAAAGACATAAGTAAAGAATGCGGAAATATAGATTAAATTATACAAACGTGATAGTCAAAGGTGAGGGAAAATATATCCCTCGAATGACAATACAATAAAAGGTGAGTCTAATCAATCCTAATAAACCGACTACAAGGTCAGAGTGCTCACTAGCTCACACATGTCTTCACCCCATAAATGCACCAACTAGTACCTGTCATTCATGTAAAATTGAACGCCACAGTCAGTGGGGAGTAATTCAAGGTTCTCTCAGCCACAAAATGTCGAAACAAACATAACAAAGAACTAAAATAGGTAAGTCATGTAAGATACTTACAAAAGATATGAATATCAAGTTAATGTGTAAACATGGAAATTAAATGAGATGGAACAAGATAGGTCAACATTAGCATAATAAAGAATCAACTATTCATGTGAGACAATTAAATAATATGAAAGACAACAATACAGTCATTTATACAAAAACACGCATTTTAAGGAAATACAACATACGTATGAGATTAGAATCCGAATCATATGAAGCAGTTAAGTAAGGGATCAATCAATGCAAATTACAGGAATAGAAACCGTAGCCATTACTTGAAAAACCACTTAGCAAACATTGCACGGGACGTGGCTATTAATGTCACATTCATACTTATGGCTTACATCTCACCATAAGAACGGATGGGAACATCAATCCCGACGATTATATCGCAACTAGAGGGCTTATAGCTCACCCCTAGTATCCGATAGGACCAAGACAAACAACACAAGGCATAACTCTTGCCTTGAAAGACAAATACCAATATCTATAACCAAGCAAGACCTTTACTACTCATATATTAATATATAATTCCCCTGGTAGGACGACAATGGTACTCCCAAGACTGAGTCCTAGTCTAAATCTGGCCAGACTCTCGGGACAGAACGGTTCCCGATTCGACATGCGGCAGAACAGTCCGTATCCAAGACTCGATCAACAGAACGGAAGTCGAGAACCCACAATCGGCAGAACAGTCCGAAAGAGGCGGAAAATATGAGCTAAACCCACAATCGGCAGGATAGTCCGAAAGGGGCGTAAATACAAGTCAAGCAAAATGTATAGCATAAAGGCATTGTCAGCAGAATGCGATATGAGTTAACCCACAATCGGCAGAACAGTCCGAAAGGGGCGGGAAAAACATAAATCAACCAACTCCCGGCAGAACGGCACGAGAGCGGCATAAACCATTACTTGGCAGAACGGCACAAGTAAGGCGTAAAGATAAGTCAAGCTAGAAGGCATATCATTATGACATTTTCACAAGAATACGACTCATTACAAGTAGTTACTTAGAATAAATCACTCATATTTGAAATATGATGGAAACATGGAAATGAGTAAGTACAGCCATAAATGAAATATACTAAGTCATTTCATACTTGAAACTTGATAAAGATTCGACCATGAACAAATAAGAACTCATATGTGGAGTATATAATACCATTTCAATCTTATATAACTTGAATAAACCTTATATTTCGTATTTATATGTCACTTGAGCTCAAAATGGAACAAGTAATACAAAACACATGGAAATATGTAAACAAATGAATATGAACTCAAATATGAAGTAGCATCATTTCATGCTTTCTTATCATGAATAAACATTTTATTTCACATTTACATGTTACTTGAACAAAGTATAAATAACCGATAACAAATGAATTAACTAATACGAAACACGAGGCAAAACGTAAACAAACCAAAATCCGAATAGCCCATAAACATATACGAGTCAACAAGGGAAAACTTGGGTCATGATACGAATAAAAAGCATAAACAACCATCATACACAAAGGATATATATATTTATATAACTTGAAACGGTAAAACGGTCGCCATTTACTCATACGGACTCCGAATCGAGTGATTCAAGTGGCTAAACCACCTAATTTTTCGACGCTGGTCCATCTGTCATATTTTCAGTGATATTGGAGGTCGCCCCGGTCAGGAATGACAGGTGTCCAGGCCAACACGAGTGATTTTAAGACGGGTTTCTAAGCACGAGTAAAGCGGTATTCGTCCATACTAGTTACCCAAATCATACATGTATATACACAAGAGATGGAAATTAACAATTTGGCTCAAATCACCCAAGAAACCGACTTAAAAACAGTCCACAAAACACACCCATCAACAACCTATACACATGGTTTCTAGACAATTAGTGAACCGTCTTAAGATAAAATTTTAAGCATGAAACATGTAATCTCCATTAAAATAAACTACCCAATTCATTTACTCACTTCACCATGAATTTAAAGGTACCATCTTTTCTCAAAATAGATTAGTAAAACTTGTATAAAACCGTCACATACAAACACAAGTAAAAATGTAACCTTGTTCACTAAAAGAGTAAACAACCACATAAATTCAACATAATGTCGAGTAACCTATCACCGTTACCTTTTAGCTTTTCAAAAAGAACACTTCCGACTCAAAACTACTCCGGGTTGTCCAAGAACTCACCTAAACACAAAGAAAACGATTTAATCAGGGGGAAAAACATGCCTTATATACACGGCCAGAATAAGGGAAAGAGGAAAGTTGGGTTCTTTCTTACATGAATGGATGGAGAGCGGAAAGAGGAGAAGATAGACGCGAAAATCACTTGATTCGGATAAGAATTGAGCAAGTTATGGGGATTTTAGTGAAATGGAAGAAATGGTCTAACAATGGTGTTTCATATTTGTTTGTTGAGGAAAGTTGCTGAAATTTTAGAGTAGAAGGAAGAAGATAGGGTTTTGAGTGTAGGATTGGTGGAGGGGAAGAAATAAAAGAAAGGCCCAATGGTCATCCTAAGCCCCAAACCTTAAATTGAGTCGATTTTCCACTAAAATACGTTCCAAACCTACTACAAACTTAAGACGGATATTTTTATTAATATTAACATTATTATACATGTAAAGACGCATTTTTATAAAAAAACGGTTTTAAAAATATAAATAAAATAATAAAATGGCTAATTAAATTATAAATGCCAAAACGAGAAATTCGCGGGTGTTACACAGCAGCACTTCTCCCACGGAACTCTGGCGCGAGCCAAAGCATGTCATGAGTCGTTACCGATTTGAAAGCCATTGAAACCGGTGAAAGGTATGACAAACATGCATTTGTGGAGTCGCCACCAATTTTTATGGAAAATTGGAGCCGTTCGAATACCTCATGTCATGTCAAGACACAAAGTAGTGACATGAACACTAAGAAATTCGTTACCCTTAGCATTCTATGTCTAGAATGACTCTCGGGATGCCAATGAACAAGGGTGTTCACAAAGATCTTGAGTAAGGGGTGAGGGTACGTATTAGGAAGCTCGTTTATTTGAACACCTAATCCCACCCGCCTCGATAGCGGCCTCTACTAATGATCAGGGAAGTTATTTATACTCGATATGTTGTCAGTTGTATGCATGCAATGCAACAAACACGTTTTAAACCTAGCATGTGAGAATTTGACTAAGTCGGTTTGACATACAATTTAGAATCCAATTGGGTCGAAATGAAGAATTACATTCATTTACATGTGTATAAGCATACAAAAGAATAAAATATAATTTACAACTTAATGTACATTATATAAATGCCAAAGACGGGATTTAGGAAATAAAAAAAGAAAAGAAAATTTAAAAGAAAAGGAAATTAATTGAAAAAGAAAAGGAGATAAAAAAAATTAGGAAATAATGACAAAATAAATTAAAACAAAATATAGCTAAATATGTGATAATACGAATAATAGTCGATTAATATATAAACTACGTCAAAACAGGAATGAGTTCAAAGGCAGAAACTGACTAGGAGTAGACGCAACAGAAGGTGCGTCCTCTGGAAGAGGCGCAACACTTCATACGTCTGCTCTTAGGCGGGTTCTGACTGTGAAAGTTAGATCCGGTTGGATGTTAGAGTTGATTAATTTGGAAAATGATTTGGTTTTATTTATGGAATCGTATTTAGAAAATAAAAAAAATAAAATAGGTAAAATAAAAGGAAGAATATAAATAAAAGATAGAAAAGTATTGAATTAGATTTAGAATAAGGCCGATTAATATTAATTACTAATGATCCTAAATTAAACCTAAAAGAAATAAAGTTTGAATTTTTGAAAATTTCTTTAGAAAAATAAAACTGAATTGAATTGAATTTAAACCTTCTAATATTAATTACTAGAGCTGTAAAATCAAAAGATTTGATTAAACGAGTTTAAATCGTCAAATATTGAATTATTAGAGATCTAAAATCATTCTAATCAAATAAAAGATTAAGACTTTGGAAAATATTGGAAAATAAAATAAAAGAAGAAAACTGATCTTCCTCGGATCTGAAAAGATCCTCAGACCAAAAAAGGAGTTAGGCATGTAAATCGAGACAAAAAGAGAAGACGATAAGTAGATCAGGCAACCCTACAAGAGGCGCAGCAAATGCTGCGATCTTTCTAAGAGGCGCATCATCTGATGCGTTTTCTTTAGGCGTCAAACATGTCTGATTGCTTAATCTCGGTTTTAAAGCTTAATTCTATGAAATAATTAAAAGACGGTTTTGGCATAAATATAATGTACAAACGTAAACAAAAGTTACAAAAATAAAGAAACAATATTAAATGGGTTTTACATCCTCAGACTTACATGTTAGCGTCGCGAGATTTAACTAAATCTGCTTTTAGTGGTAACTCGACTTGATTTATGCAAATATGAAAGTGCCCTTGAAAAAGGATTTAAAACAGATTGATTAATTATGGTGTAGTGGTCAAATTGGGCGGTCATACAAACGTGAATGGTATCTAGAACGATATGGGCTAACGTGGTCGCGTAGAGCAAGCAAGTAGGCGTCAAAAAGCAAGAGCGCGGTCTTAGAATGCAAAGGGAGAAGAGAAGGGCAAACACTCGCGTAAAAATATTGTGAGACGAAGGCCTCTATTTATACTAATCACGAGGCAGGGGTTTAGAAAAGAGGTATGACGAAATTAGGAAAGGAAACAACCGACTTAGGTTGAAACACGGAAACGTGGACGAAAAGAAAGCCTTGAGAAAAGGTGCAGTAGGCGTTGTGTCCCACAGAAGAGATGCACTAACCGGTGCGTCCTTTCTCGGGTAGTTCCCTTCTGCGCAAGAAAGTGCGTTTGACAGTCTGTCGTATTTTTAGCATAACATTCTCTACAAGACTCGGATTCAGGTGATTTAAGTGTTGTTGGAAAGGTAAGAGAAATATCTAGAACTTTCCATGAAATAGGCACGACCCAAAAAAGTCGTTATCACCTCGTAAAATTGCCCTATAGATCGGGGTGTCATTTTTGCTAAATGAAATGCACATTTTACAATGTAAACTTAAGTTTAGCCTAAAGAAGTGACATAGGACTCAAAATGAGATATACTCCTAACATTGTATGACATCCTAACCTTAGGTAGACAAGCACATTGCTTTTTGACTCGGGATTGACGGTTTTAGAAAATGGAAACATTTTTTACCCGGACTCCAGATGTACTCTAATTACTGCCAAAACGACCGTAATGACACCTAGATGACAACCAAGAGGTAGACACAAGTGTACGAGTTATTTTTTATTAACCGATTTATAAAACGTCATAAAATCGCGACATATGCTAAATATGTGGCCCAATCATCACTGGG
Organism: Silene latifolia; assembly: GCF_048544455.1. NCBI lineage: Eukaryota > Viridiplantae > Streptophyta > Magnoliopsida > Caryophyllales > Caryophyllaceae > Silene > Silene latifolia. The sequence continues at coordinate 21,295,312 of NC_133538.1, read as the reverse complement.
TGTTTGGAGGGAGGTGTAGAAACGAGGTGTCTACAGGTTACAACATACTCGAGGGCATGCCGTAGAATATCCCTAAAATTAAACTTGCTAAATATTGATTTTAATTACATTTAGTCAAATTATAAAAATTTATTTATAAAATTGAGATATGTACTTTTGTTATAAAAAAAAGGTTTCAAAAAGCTATAATTTCGACACGAAAAAATTATATATAAATGAGGCAAGCAACATCCCTCTTATAAATAAAACAATTTTTTACTAGCATTTTGCTTTTGTCTTATCTATATTATTTGACCCGTTCTTTTGGGTTTAAACTGTCTGAACTGAACTGAACTGAACTGAATTTATTCGAGCTGAACTGAATTTAATGAAGCTGAACTAAACTGAACTAAGAGTTAATTTGTGAAGATAAGAGCTAAACCGAAGAATCTAAACTAAACTAAAGAATGCTGAGCTGAACTGAAATGAGCTGAAATTAAGTAAAAATTAAGTAAAAAAGAACAGGCTTGTAGTCATATACCCTCTATTTTTAGTGAGACTGTATAGTGATGGACAAAGCCTCGTATAAAGAAAAAAATTGGGAATTTATAGCTCATTAATTACGGTTTTTGTGGCCAAATAATCAAATTGGTAAAAAAAGTGGAGGGTAGTTGCCAAATTAGTAAAAAAAGTTTCACTTGTGACAAATTGGTAAAAAAACTTAAGGGAATGTGACAAATTGGCCAAAAAATACTACTCGTATTACTTTATTTAATTTGTTATACCTAGAACAATTTGACTAAAATACCTTTAAAAAAGTCAACCAACTCACGAAATCTGACCGAAAAACATAAGAATAGATACCCAAATGAAGTTTACAACTAGACCTGGCAAAATGGGTAAATCGAGTCGGCTTTGGGTCGGGAAAATTCGGGTCCGGTCATTTCAGATTGTCATATTATCAGGTTAGTTCAGGTAGGGTCAAGTTGAGTTATTTTGGGTGTTTTTCGGGTATATTGGTCGGGTCAGTTTCAGATCAAGCGGGTTGGATTATTTCGAGACATACTCATATTCGGGTCAATGGTTAAGAGGGAAAAAAAGTACGTTTAATGTTATTACCTATTTTTAGTTTAATTTTGATAATTAATTTTATTTTTTAACGTAAATTGTATTAAGTGTGCTTTTAAATTAGTCATTTATTTGTTCAATACTCGACCCGAAAAGGCTGACCCGAGCTCCAAAATTGACCCGAACTACAACTCCCAAATTTAATCTAAAGCCCGATTGACCCGACGCAAACTCGAACCAACTCGACTTTTTCGGGGTTTGGGCGTCCTATCATCTTAAGAAAACCCGCATGTGACCCGAAGACCGTTGGCCTATATTATTGGGCCAATATTGAAGCCCAAAACTAAGCCCTACTAGGCTTGAAAATGAAAATCGGATTATTTTTCATTTTAATATTTCATGAGTGTCTATATCTATTTGAGGTGTAATATTAAAAATCAATGTTTATGAGTATTTTTTGTCCAAATATTTATGGATATAAATCATTATGGATCTAATTAATTTTTCCGGTCGAATTATTCAAGTAAGAGAAAAACATGTTTAATTTTAAGTTTCGGGTCATAGTTGCTCATTACGACTCTCGGATAATGATTTTTTAGTTTACTAATTCGACAAGGATAGTTTTGTCAAATCTAGTTGCAATCAATATATATCTATCTATATTATTAAAGGAAGCTTTTTTCGAGCAGTTCCAGAGACTCCAACATTGTTGAAACACCTAAAGTTAATAAATCTATCTAATTAAATCCAATTGGAAAAAAAAAATTCTCTATAGACAACCAACCGTACTGTACATCAATCACCTAAGATTATTAAATTATTCAAATTATATCTTAATTGGGAAAAAAAATAAAAAATATTACAAACACCTAAACGTACAGTGCAATGACATCAACTATATCCAATCAAATTGTAGTACCAAACTCTTCCGTACACCATTGCACTTCTATTCCCTTCACAAGACATTAAAAAAAATAAACCCTACAGCCATTGCAATCCTATTCCCATCATAAAACTGAGAAAAAGTTTATCCGTATAGTCGAAAAGCTATCCGTACAGCCATTGCAATTCTCTTCCTATCATAAAACTTTCACTTTTGAGCTTATTCCCAATTCTAAACAGTTTCCTGTATAACATAAAATTAGTTTCATGTTAGGAGAATTATACACACTATATATACAGCTCTTTTTGTATTTCAAATTCCACACACCAACTATCCCATCTGAACTACCTACAACAATGGCACCATCCAAATCCAGGCTTATCTCGCTTTTCAAATATTCATCATTACATCGATATTAAGTCATTGATATTAATTTCTTTTCTTTTCTCTGTTTCAGTGCTTACTCAACTATCAACGAAATGAACGAACACAAGACAAGCGGAAAAATCAAAGCCCGTGTATCTCGACTTTGGGAAGTAACTAATCCTTATGTCGCTGGCCAGCTAATCTGCATAGACATGGTCCTTATGGATGAAGAGGTATGCTGAATACACTCTTTACGTAATATTAATTCATGATATATTATTGCTCTACTAACTTCACCGTAACCACTACTTAAATCGTTAATGTTTACTTCCACAGGGCGGTTACGTGCATGCAACCATATACGACAATTCTCTAATTGAAAGGTTCCGTTCAAGTCTCACTGAGGGCGACGTTTATGTGATGAACCACTTTGCTATTGAACCGAACAAATCACTGTATCGTGTTGTTAGTGATAGCAAGATTATGTTAAAGTTTCAGTTTAGCACTTACATTAAAAAAATTACATCCGAAAGTTGCACAATCCCAAGACACAGGTTTGACTTTGTATCATTCAAAACTTTAGAACAACGACAACTCAAACCGGAAGTTCTCACAGGTATTTTCTAGCATACTTTCAGAAATCAAGTACTTTTTTTGTGTCTCTGTATTATTAATATAAATTATTCTCTTTAAAAAGATGTATACGGCGTTTTGGTGAACGAATCTGTAGATAAGGATTCAACCGCTATCGAAATCCGAGAGAAGAGGTATCAAACAATCTCATTCTTAGCATTGAATTAAATTCTTTATTACAAATCAATTAACTCTACTACAATGATTTATGCAGTGAGAACATTATCAAGCTTAAGTTATGGAGACAATTTAGCGTTGACTACAGCGAACAAATGAAAGAACATCGTGGTCAGTGTAACATTATTATAGTCGTGACTTCTACTTTAGTTAAAGGCTACAATATCGGTAAGCACTTCTGTTTGCCATCTTATCGGTATTACTCTCTTGATTTTTAAAGATAGTTTGTTTATCTCATTCTTATTCAATGCATAATAAATATACTCACAACATCTATGAAGCTTGACACTTTCTCATCAAGCAAGGTTTATGATAATCTTGACTTTCTAGAAGTCAATGAACTGAAAAGCCTATTAAGGTAACCACCAATAACACATACAATGTTACTGATTTTATAGTTAGCATACTTTGACCTTTATTATGTATTTGTTTTCCTTTATAGTGAGAAAAAGGAAGAAATATTTGTGAGCAGTGTCTTAAGTCAAAGCAGCAATATCCTGAACAAAATATCTCAATAATTATCAATCATTGCAAGTTACTATATGAAAAGGTACTCTATCAGTTAAGTGTATTGTCCTCCCTAATTATCTTGATTTACGGCAAGAAAAATAATCAAAGATTATACACGCAGAATGAAATTTGTTACTGTCAGGCCACAGTAAATGAAGTTATGGGAGAATTACCTTGGTACAATCCTTCGTGTCCTGATTGTAATAGGAAGCCTAAGACAGTGAATAAAGGGTTCTTCTGCGAGTACTGCAACAAATCTGTAGAAGGTCCATTGACAGTGTAAGTATGCTTATATTCCATCCATAGTACAACTCTATATGTCAAACTAATTCACTTAATTCGTGTAGTTATCGACTGGAGTTATTAGTCGAAGATGCAACTGGTTCAACTATTCTTACCATGTTCAATGACGAGGCTAAAAGGATGGTTGGTCAAGATGCAAACACATTATTTGACTCCCATCCAGAACAGGTACATCATTTTCACTACTTTATACGTTCCTCTCATCAAGAAAACCGGTTTGTTATATAATCAACTCATGAAAATTATTGTGTTGTACAAGATCCCTCATCTGAGGACTATGATTTCATCCCAAACTTACTTCGAAATACTTTTGAAGAAAAAAATTTACGTTCAAAGTAAAGATTGATAAATACAATCATCAGAATAGAAAGAATAACAAGCAGACATTTGCCGTCATGAAAGTATTAGACAGCAACTTATTTGAGGAATCAAAGATGGAAAAAACTTCCCAAACACCTACCCGCAAACGGCAACTTGAATATATCTCATCCGATGATGAAGGGTCAAGCTCCTCAACAACCACGATTAACCGCAAAAACCTCAAGGTACAGTAAACAGTGATGTACAACCAGTTTATTTGTACACCTATTATTCACTGAAGTCCTTACATTAATTTTTGTGAACGCAGGTATGAGATTAACAGGAAGAGTAAAGTGGCACATTAGTGGAAGGATGAGAAGACAGTTCGCCAATATATAGTTTTCACTTAGTAGTTTTTTTTCCTTATATTCATATATTCTAGAAAAATAAGACTTTTACGTAGAGTTGAAATAGTTAGTTTAGATATTTATTCATGTTCTAGCGAAATAAGACTCTTATCATGTAGTATTCAAACCATTTCAATACTATCAGCATTTCCATTACTTACTATGACAGTTATAATATTTCTAAATTACCTTTCCTCTATATTTCTCAATTACTTTCCGTTAATATGCTTATCATCGATTAAAAATCTTACCAACCCATAACTGAACCTGTCCATAATCTCAATCTCAATCTTACCCATGCTTTTTCCTCATCCTTGCTGTAACAATAAAACAAACAAGTAATCACATATATTAAGGTTCAATCTTGGTAGACTACGGAGTACTTTGAATTGTGTAAGGTAAGATTTGTGAGTCTCGAAGTTTTACAGTAATTATCGTTAATTTCATACATAAGATTTTACCACCAGCAACACACGAAAAATAAAATAGCTACAGGAGAAAATACCTATCACAGACTGACTATTAAAAAGATGAATCTTATTTTGATTTGACTCACTATTACATTCTGTTTTTCATTATGAATTATACAAAGTATAAGACTATAATAATTGCATTCTATTCTGTATTGGAAGGGATAGACAGTCCTATTCCGACTCCAACTTTCTTAGTAATAATAATACCTGTAATAGTATAATAAAGACATTATCTAACCCTAATAATTTAACGTGTGAAAATCTGTCTATTCGTGCAAACCTATGTTCACATATGAATTCTACCTTGCAACCCCTTCATGAGATGAAAATAATAGCGAAGAATTTAGGAGAGTAAAGGAATTGCCGATCGAAATTTGATTTAACATTAAACAAATGGAGTTTAATCTCAAAAAGTGTTTAACAATAACACAATTTCCTCTCCCAAACTGAGTGTAAAGTTAAAGAATTTCTAATCAACGTATACTCCCATCTTCACAATATTAGTATATTTTCCTAAACCAATTTTAAAAATATTATTAATATAATAATAGAATCCTAACCCAACCACAGGTTGCAAACCTACAAGCACTCAAATTCACTTTCTAATCATATTAGTAAAATAGAATCCAAACATAACTCCCACAGTTTATGCAAAGCTATATAAACAGTTGAGGTCGACCTTTTAATCCTACACAAGTTTAAAAAACACATTGCCTTCTTAAGACGTTCAAGATCAGAGAAGATGTCTGACAATATTTCTTTCGTTTCGAATTCCAAGGAGAATAGAAAAAGTCGTATGCTACAACAAAGACTTAAGAAACGACAGAGATTAGGTCATGACAGAAATGAGCATCATACCTAAATTGCGCAGTCTCAAGAAGGCATTACTGTTATGAAATTATTAATCTCATGATTTAACATATTCATATATGAAATAGTCATAAAATAAATTGTTGATCTTATGCATGCAAACTAAATAAGAAGAGATAAGAAAATCGATTTCTCACCATCTAAATTTCGGTCATTTGTGGGCACCAACAAGATCTCCTTCTTGTTAGTTCTTGAGCTTTCCAACAATAGATGAACAAGATTCAAGTTTAGAATCTCTCCCAAAAGCATATACCCAAGAAAACCTCTTAAAGACTAAAATAATATGATCTAGTATTAGGATTAGTCTTAATTAAAATTTTGACACAAAAATATTAATTTGTTGTCCTTTATTTCGGTTAAGAGGAGAAGAGATTAGTGAGTTTTATTTCTCTAGGATTTTCACAAATAGTAGAGAGTTTTTTTGTCTATATCTTTCTTACTCTAGAAATTATAGATTTTGAATGAATAATTAATTAAAGAGAAAACTTCTTCTCTTTTTTCTTTTGTTTTGGCCGAAAAAAGGGGCTTGGGTAGGTTGCCCAATATTTATCATTTTTGCTCTTCACAAGAGACTAGGCATGCAACCCTAGTTATAGGTTTGTTCTTCTCAAGATATCTAGTCTTGCATGCCTACAACCTAGGGTTATGATTGTGTCTCCATTTAAATATAAACAACACAATATAAACTATATACTCCCACCCTTATTTTCGGTACGTGCATAAAATGGAGAATCCATTTTATTTTGTCATTTGTCAAATTGTAACAAATGTGACATGTTACTTGACATGTGAATTTGTAATGTAATTTTAACATATTAAAAATCAACATACTCATAAAATATGTCATTTACAAAATCGACTAGTAATTCGCAATTACTTGTACCAAAACGGTTTATCAAACTATAAATTACAACGTCTTGTATTTATAATAAATTATTCATTCAATTTCAATTCCAAATTATTTCGTAAACAATAATTTTATCTAAGTAATAAAACAATTCAATTACTTAGACCGTATCTAATATAATCGAATTACAATGAGACACGTTAATTTTAGTCACAAAATCAGCCGTCAATTTTAAGCAATTTAATTAACTCGTATAGGCATACGATTAATTAAATAATCAATTAAGAGTATTTCCCTATAGGTATGACCTAAGGGGATCAACTGATCACCACCGTCGCACGACAGTAATGTCAAACTCTAGTCAGCCAATCATTACCGATATGTGTGGACCAGTTAACTGTAAAATTATTACATCCCACATGTATTCTAAAAATAAGATTTAAACATGTGATCATCATGATCAACAGTTGTGATCGCATTATTGTCGGAGGACACATATTCCAATAAACTCCCACTTGTCCTCGACAAGTGTGCGTCACCAATTCTCTTGTCGTATTACTATCTCCCACTCAATGCAAGGTGTCTTTCAGGTCGTACTTGCAAGTGATCATATCGAGAGTGGTTTCCTCGATCTGGAGAATAACTGATTGACCGGAATTATCCACCATGGATACCTTCCGAGCGTGGCCACGCATTTCCAGTTCATTACTCCTTGAGTGGCCCTGAGATATTGTTTTAACCCTGACAAGGGGGTGGAAAATTCCTATCGCACTTATTCCCTTCGATTAGCCACAGCCATCATAACCCAAAATATGTCCATTTGACCCCATTTACGAAGGTCATAGTAACACAAATCAAAGTTAATCTGAAACTGTGCCACCTTAGGCGAACAGTCTTTAGTCAAAAGAATCGACTCATTAGAATACTATAGTAGCTCTCGCCACGACCAGGCTATATAAATTTGCCAGAACTCTATAAGCGGTCATAAGGCCCGACAAAGCGTTCCTAACAGTCTGCCTATGTGATCGACTAGTCATCTCATATGACTCTATGGCATTTGAACTTGCCATCAATCGCATCACACTCTAGTCACTTCGATACGTCACCTCATACAAGTGACTATGGGCGAATACCATGTTAATCCGGGTTCACTTTAACGGGGTTCAATATTGTCTCTACAACCCGTTTGGATGTAACAAAGTATAAAAGGAGTTTTCAGATTTTTAAAAACTCGAACGACAAATGTGATTATCATATGAGTAGTCAATACTTGATTACTACTTCATATCCAATTTAGATCTTGTATGTAGTTGTTCATCTCAATTCAATTGAAATGACATGACTCATCATGTTAAGCCTATGAGAAGGCTTTGGTTAGTAGGTTTTATCAACTTCTTGTACCTTACTCAACCTTACTACATACTCGTTTTCTTTTGTAATGTATACATTTGCATTACAAAACTTTCTGAGTACGTGCCGAGATCCAATCCAGACATAGGCCCTCTAGCCTTAGAATAGCTCCCATTGTTTTCACTGTGTGCGGGACTCATCCTTCTTGTACATCCCATGATTGTAAGTGTACTCAATTTCCGTTGTAAATATTTCTCATTGTTCTTTATTGCCTAGAACGATTCTAGAAAATTTATTTCTTAAATAACATAGCCACAATGGTATCTTAACCATCCTATTGTGTTTTGATTATGGTTTTGTCGGAAACCATGCGCAATCTCAATTGTCAATTGTCACTTGTGTAACACCCTTACACAAAATTGCATCAAAAACACTTTGCATTACATCCTTAATGCTTCTGCAAGCACTTAAGGGTAATCTTCATGGCTTACTTGGTAACTATTACTTAAATTCGATTTGAAACAATTCATCATACTCAAAGTATATGAAGTGTTATACATCATTTCCTATTTAATTGATTCGGCAGCGGAAGCAAATAGAATCAATCAAATATGTTCAAATCGATTGAACTAGTCATGAACCTTATCAACATAAGACTCCTTATTTGACATTAATATCATGTGGATTTATCTCCATAAATCCGGATATTAAGATGTATTATTTTTCTCCTAGTCTTAAATCATTCCCAATAATCAATATGTCATCCACATATAAGACTAATTAAAATTTCCGTAACTCCCACTAAACTCCATGTATAAACACAACTTCTCGACTTATCGAGAAAAGTTTTATAACATGATCAAAACATTGATTCCAACTCATTGATGTCCTACTTAACACTCTCTCTTAAGTTTCACATTATCTTAGGATGGCAAGAATCTACAAAACTCAAGACATGTATTGAATACATTCCTTCTAATTGAAGAAGTGGGTTTTAGATTCACTCGCTATATGTATATCATCATAATGAAACACAATCCCTAAGAAGATCCAAATAGACTTAAGCATTTCAACTAGTGCAAAACCCTTTGCTACCAATCAAGCTTTGATATCTAACAATTCACTTGGAATTTATTTCGGATTTCCATGGCACTAAGCCTTGTATTGAGTTGTGACTTAAACACTCTCATGTAAGTCATATGTTCATTACTTTCCAGAAGTAATCAACTTGAATCAAACAATTTCTTTGTAAGTTGCAAGCTCTTTACTTTCTAAAAGTAACACTAATTCATCATCTTCAACAAGTGATGACTTTAACCTCCTAGGTTTTGAAGAAAAAATATCTTACACAAAACGTCTCATGTAGCCAAGAAAGACCAGTTTCTCGTGACATAACATTCTCTGTGGCTCTTTGAATAATTTCTCCTACTCTGTCTTCTAGAAATAAACTTGCATTTTTAGAAAGACAGCTTCACGAGCCACAAACCCGTTGTACTCGTGATTATAATAAAGGAAAAATGAGCATTTGTTTCTTTTAAAAACTTACAACCATGGTACCCTACCATTTTATATCTCATATGATTTGTTTTAGATTTAGTGGAAAAATAATTTAGACAAAATGATAAAATCCCCAAAAGGATCAAGTAACTCAAAGTAACTTGATTGAAGTCCAAACCATATCGAATAGCGTTTGATTTCTTTATCCAACCACACATTATCCCATAATGTGTGTTAAGAGAGATTAACTTGTGATACTATATCACATTTCATTTGACTTATATCAAAGTCTTCACATTGATAATCCCATCACGACTAAATCGTGATTCCTTGAACTCTTTGAACTTCTTCAAAGATTTCTCTATTTACCTTATTAAGTGAACACATTAGCGTCAACTTAAATCGTTGGTAAAAGAAAATGATCAATCTATTTTGGATCAATGATTTACAACCTCGATCTGCTTTTTAACTAAAAAGCACAAGACATCTTGCTTTGAATACAAGATACGCATATACCATAAGATCTAATGGTTTCAAGAGTACTTGATAACTCTTTGCGTTCATCATTTCAAAATCTAAGGTTTAATCTTGTGATACCAATTTGAGTCTTGCATCATCTTCATGATGTATCATTCTAGTTTGGTTTAGAATATATATACACCTTGATAATGGGCTAGCCATACATCAAATCATGGTGTATAGGGTCACAAAAGTGAGATCTCTTTTGTATCTTAACAAGTTTATATTCTTATTTAGATTTTATGCACTTAATAGTCACAATTAAATACAACTTTAAATCCAAAAACTAGATTGAGTACACAATTGCTCTATATCTCAACATCATTGTTGCTAGTCGTCATATTTTAATCATTCTATGTATCAAATACAATGATGAAAACCACCATCGGTTTCTAATATTGACGAAGTAGTATTAACAAAATTTATGTCAATTAAATAAACATTAAAAGAAGAAGGTCCCATTAGATGTCCCACAACTAACTTGTTGATCCTTCAAAAATTTGGGGTAGTTTCCTTTCTAGCGTCCAACAATTAAGACAATGGAAACTTTATCGGTTGGGATTGATAGGTTTAGTATTGCTATTCTCAATAACGTTACTTTTAACGTTACCTTGTATCAATTCCATTCTAATTTTATTTCTTAGAACCTTATCCTTTTCTTAACGGTTTAAGAGAATGCTCCCACTCATTTCAATGAGTCTTTGCTTAGAGAAGCAAAATTTAATTTCATGAAGACTACTCTTCATTCGTTCGTTTAGTCTTAAAGCTTTCATTGAAGTGGTTGCGGTATTTTGGTCAATTTTGATTTCCAACAAATCTAGTTACCAAAATGATTTAACGTTTCAAAGTACTTAACTTAATTAAGCATATGAGAAACAATTGTAAGTAGATATGTTAGTTAAGAATCAAAAACCCTTTTGATCACAAATAACTTCCATCTATACTCTTCACAAGAGATCCTTACAATGGATAATTCGAGGTTTTAGAAGAAAATTCATATTTGTCTTTAGTTACGATGTTTTAATGGAGATTTGAATCAAAAATCGAAATGATATCGTATATGAATTGCGATAAAGAAATAGAACAATATGATAACGGAATAGTGGAAAACTTAACATCTATCGTTTTATTAATACTTGTAAATAACAAGTAAAACATTTACATAGTGACCTCTACCCAACTATGATAAATGATTCCAAGATCCAAATTCATATTAACTTGGGTACGGTGTGGCCGATAAATCCCTTATCAATATAACTCGGTAGATTAACTCTTTAATCGATTCTACTTTTAGAACTCTTGGTCGATAAAATTACATTAATATGTATCTTTAGCCCGGAACACATGCGACTACGGTCACGAATACTTCCGTTGAGCTCAATCCAAATTTCGAATAAATGTGTCCATGATCCAAACCCACATTAACTTGGGCACGGTGTGGCCGATAAATTCCTCATCAACATGAATTCGGTGGATAGACATTTATCACCCACTTCCCCTACGTAACAAGGTTTGTACCCCGGTGTAGCCGAGTGCACTCCCTCACGAAATAGGTTTTCACAGTTTCTACTTTTTGGTAAGGCTAAGTCTCAATTGTTTATTTTTAGCGAGAGGTCATGTCAATTTATTATCTATCACGTTTTAAGTGAACTAAAGCGGTGAACTACGATAATTGTAATTGACACGGTCGATAAACTCGATAAAATGATGATGCATATTTTAGTTATGGCGATTTAGCGATGCATGCAACATATAAATAAATTCAAAGCATAAATTAAATCCTAGTATGGCCCTCCTAGAAAAGTAAATCTAATAAACTATTACAAATTCGGAAACCAACTGCATTGGTCCCTTGAACGTTGGTCTTGGTACGCATTTTAAGGCAACAATTTCTTTAATGGATCGCCTTCTCGAGTGGCACCGTCTTCAAGGATCTCCGGAATAAATAAATTACATAACAAATTACATAATTTCCTATTATACATTTGTAATTAAAATAAAAATAAATCTATTAAATTACAAAACGGTGATACGAGATCACAATAAATACAACCGAATCGATATTCCCATACATTTCGGGTAATATCAATTAAAACTAAAGCCATACTAAGTAAAATTACATAAAATAAAATTACATAAAATAAAATTATGACAATCATAAATAAAATGCAGCATTATAATATGTATGAACATGCCCAATTTTATGCTAAATCGTCTTTAAGGAGCCAATATCGTATATTAATTGGTTTTTACGGATTTGTGTGATTTAACCTTTTAAAAATCACAATAATTACATAAAATCATATTTATGTACTAGTTAATTACCTTAACCATCTTAGGACTCAAAATTAGTCTCCACTAACATATTGAAAATAATTAACTTATATTTCTTAATATTGTTCATAAAAGGACTTAAAATTACAATAAAATGCCATAAACTTCAAATAAATCATAAAAATTTCAAATAAATTCAAAATTTGAAATTTTAAACTCATGAACATTCTGGAAAAATACCATGACACTCATAATGTTCAAAAACTTAGGTTAAAAATTTCGAAATTTATCGAGAAAAACAATGTTGCGGTTCATCGGATTTATCAATTATAACCATAAAAATATGAGAAAAACTTATTTTTATCAACTTTTCAATTTTATATCTGAAATATGTGATAAAAAGCAACATATGACGTTTTTCCTTAGTCATGAAGTATATTTTAGCAATTTTTACTAATTAAAGTCACTATTTATGTGATTTTTGATTAAAAATTCATAAATCATGCATAAAGACTTCATTACAGCCAATTATTTTACACACATCTTGTAAAATTTCATGTGATAACATACTAAAATTATATGACCAGATTCAAAATATAACTCATATTAACCTATTTTTCCATTTAAATTCGATTTTATCTTGAAAAATCCATATTTCGAGCATAATAACTCATAAAATTATGCAAATTTACAGGTCATCAATAGATAATATATGTGAAAACATATCCAAAAACCATGGGAAAAATCGAAGTTTATCATTTTTTAGTCCAAAAATGACAGTTTTATCATAAAATCACATTTTAATGCCATTATTATATAAAATGCACAATAAAAATCCTTAAATTAACAAAAATATCCTAAATAAATTTTAAAACCAGAAAATTTAAGACGCATAATAAATTTTGTGATATATCATAATAAACACAAATTTATAAGTTTTGTTTGTTAATCGTATAACTCGGAAAAACAATAACCGATTTGCATGCAAACAACCTAAGGCTCATGATACCGCTTGTTATGAAATTATTAATCTCATGATTTAACATATTCATATATGAATTAATTTATTTAGTCATAAAATAAATTGTTGATCTTATGCATGCAAACTAAATAAGAAGAGATAAGAAATTCGATTTCTCACCATCTAAATTTTGGTCATTTGTGGGTACCAACAAGATCTCCTTCTTGTTAACTCTTGAGCTTTCCAACAATGGATGAACAACATTCAAGTTTAGAATCTCTCCCAAAAGCATATACCCAAGGAAACCTCTTAAAGACTAAAATAATATGATCTAGTATTAGGATTAGTCTTACTTAAAATTTTGACAAAAAAATATTAATTTGTTGTCCTCTATTTTGGTTAAGAGGAGAAGAGATTAGTGAGTTTTATTTCTCTAGGATTTTCACAAATAGTAGAGAGTTTTTTTTTCTATATCTTTCTTACTCTAGAAATTATATATTTTGAATGAATAATTAATTAAAGAGAAAACTCCTTCTCTTTTTTCTGTTGTTTTGGCCGAAAAAAGGGGCTTGGGTAGGTTGCCCAATATTTATCATTTTTGCTCTTCACAAGAGACTAGGCATGCAACCCTAGTTATAGGTTTGTTCTTCTCAAGATGTCTAGTCTTGCATGCCTACAACCTAGGGTTATGATTGTGTCTCCATTTAAATATAAACAACACAATATAAACTATATACTCCCACCCTTATTTTCGGTACATGCATAAAATGAAGAATCCATTTTATTTTGTCATTTGTCAAATTGTGACAAATGTGACATGTTACTTGACATTTGAATTTGTAATGTATTTTTAACATATTAAAAATCAACATACTCATTAAATATGTCATTTACAAAATCGACTAGTAATTCGTAATTACTTGTACCAAAATGGTTTATCAAATTATAAATTACAACGTCTTGTATTTATAATAAATTATTCATTCAATTTCAATTCCAAATTGTTTCGTAAACAATAATTTTATCTAAGTAATAAAACAATTCAATTACTTAGACCGTATCTAATATAATCGAATTACAATGAGACACGTTAATTTTACTCACAAAATCATCCGTCAATTTTAAGCAATTTAATTAACTCGTATCGGCATACGATTAATTAAATAATCAATTAAGAGTATTTCCCTATAGGTATGACCTAAGGGGATCAACTGATCACCACCGTTGCACGACAGTAATATCAAACTCTAGTCAGCCAATCATTACCGATATGTGTGGACCAGTTGACTGTAAAATTATTACATCCCACATGTATTCTAAAAATGAGATTTAAACATGTGATCATCATGATCAACAGTTGTGATCGCATTATTGTCGGAGGACACATATTCCAACAATTCCTACACCTTCAGGACAGCCACAGCTTCATCTGCATACTGATAGAAGTCAAAACCGAATCCCAAGTCCAGTCACTCTCACTGACCCAGCAACTGTACACCCAAATAATATAGAGTCAGCACGAGAAACCGCGGGTTCTAAAAAACAACTATCTTCACATTTCAGCACACGAAGAGTGGATTTGGGACGCCAAATTGAAGACAGGACCGTACAGTTGCACGAGGATAATCAAATTCACGAAGCTCAAGAAACAGGTAAGACTCAAATTCCATAGCTATTTCCAGAAATACAACAACATAAAATTAAAATATCAATTAAAATTGCATTCCCAATACAGTTGCAGGATGTTCAAAGACACATCCATTATCTGCAGAGATTGTGCAGCATGGAGAACCATGCGACGCACAAACGGCACCTTTAACAGCTCCCGACTTGCTACACCAGGATTTTAACTCAGACATGCCGATATATTCATATGAACAACAATATGGTAAGCTCACTAATCCAACCGAAATTAATAACTTTCGAATAACAATTAAGTTGATTAACAGTCAGTCTTCTAATCAGAGAAGCATCAAACATTATCATGATCACTCAATACTAACCATTATTAATATTAATTCTAATTCGTAGACTCTGAAACTATACAAACAAGCACAAAATATCTCAGCTTAAGCCAACCGATCTATCTTTGTGGAATATGTGACGAATCATGTGGTATGAAGAAAGAGTGAAAAAGAGCAGTAACAGGACACAAATAAGTTTCAATATGTATTGTAGGGAGGGAATCGTGCGACTATTGAAGATAAAAGATCCGCCAGACTTTTTAAAAAACTTAATGGAGTATAACCAAGATTCAAAATCGCGAAAGTTTAGAGAGAACATACGAATATACAATTCTTCGTTTGCATTCACGTCAATGGGTACAAAGATTGACAGATCAGTCTATAACACTCCAGGCCCCTACACATTCAGAATCAGCGGTCAGAACAGTCACTTCATTGTATCTCTACTACCAGTCGGGGAAAGGCCACATTCCTTTTTGCAACTTTATATCTATGACACAGCATCAGAATTAGATATGCGCGCAAACGCGGTTAGAAAATACACGAGCAGCATACAGCTAGAAAAAAATATTCTCTCTGGTTTGAAGAATATTCTCGACGAGATCAACCCACTAGCTAAAACATTCCGCATGGCACAACAAAGGATTAAGGAGGACAAGAATATTAATGTATCCATAAGATTACTCGGTCACAGAGACAACAAAGCCATTAAAGACAGAGTATATAACAGTCCGAGAGTATCAGAAGTTGCTGCTCTCATTGTGGGCGATGCAGGAGGCGCCAATGCTGGAAGAGATATCATAGTTGAGCACAAAGAAAAGGGTTTAAAAAGAATAACTGAGCTTCATCCATCTTTCATGGCCTTACAGTACCCTCTTGTATTTCCCTATGGAGAGGATAGCTTCCATCTTGACATAGAGTATTATGAGGATGGGAATCAGAAAAAAAAGGCAGGCAAACGGAAGTGTGTAACAATGAGGGAGTATTATGCTTATCGGATACAACAAAGGGTGAAAGGAGGGTATGCTTTGTTTCATGGAGGGAAGTTACTACACCAATACATTGTTGATTGTTATTGTGCAATTGAATCTGAAAGACTCTTATTCATAAGATATAACCAGCCATCTTTACGTTGTAACCTCTTAAACAACATTTGTGATGTTGTTAACAAAGGTGATCATGTGGGGGCGGCGGTTGGAACCAGAATAATACTACCAGCGACATTCACAGGATGCGCAAGGTATATGCAACAGAGTTATCAGGACGAAATGGCAAAGTGCAGGTGGTTTGGTAATCCGCATTTATTTATTACCTTTTTATCGCCAATCGAAATGGTAGGAAGTGGAGAGTATGTTAAAATACATAGACGGACGAAAGGCGAGGACGAGACCGGACATTGTAGTAAGGGTTTTCAAGCTTAAACTCAGACAGTTAATGGATTATCTCAAAAAGAAACGTTATTTCGGGACGGTTATTACAGGTAGACCTTTCACTAAACCTGTTCGATTAACAAAACTACTAATACCGTGTATTATACAAAGCAACCAACTGTTATTTTATTAAATAAATTATTTGTTGAAAATTATATCAATATAAATTATCAATAACACGGCACTTCTCTGTCCTAAACAGATGTATATACAATCGAGTTCCAAAAGAGAGGATTACCGCATGCACACATACTTCTATGGAGTTTGGTTTGATTTCGCACCACGCGTATATGTAGGCCATCCTTTTTTTCACAAGAAGGATACAACCACCCCCCACATAGAAAAAAAACAACAACCCACATAAACTTCAAAGCGAAAAAACAAACATACCCCTTTTCACAAAAAAACAAAAAAAAAAAAACCACAAAAAACAAAGGCCTTTCTCCCTTTCCACAATAAATTCCCCCCTCACATGTGCAAGTTTAGGATAATTCAAACCGAATTACCTTGACGAAATGGATGAAGAAACAACAAATATTCACAACATTTTCAACACGAGTAATTCCCTTATTTAATTAATAATAGGTTGAATTACAAACTTGGCAACAATAAGAGGCTAAGCGAGTCCACGACTTGCAAAGCTAGAGCACTGACTAGGACATTTACAGAGTAAAACTAACACACACAAACACACAATACATAACTAACACGACATAATAATGATACACACACAAATACTAATACAACAGAATAATAAAAGGGGGATAAAGATCTTCACTCTTCCATTATACCCTTGCCTCTGCCTTCGGGATATATATTCCCCTTGTTCTTCTTGCTAGCCCGCCTAGCACGACTTTCCTCCTCGGAACGGATCCTTCTTATGTTTTCGTAAAGTTATTTGTGTTTCGGATGATGAAACAATGAAGCACAAACTCGCTCTTTATACAAAGCAATCAACGCTTTTTTCATAATAAGGGGAGGCCCCTTGCATCGCCAAGATGCTCGCGCCTCGTTAGGCTGCTTCTAAGGATTCGCACCTTAACTTATCCTTGTCAAGTTGTGTTTTTTCCTGACACCTCTTTTTCCCCGCCATAATGCTTGCGCCTCTTGTGGTTGGATCAGGAATTTTTGTGTTTTCTCACACTCACATTTCCTTGGATTCACATTTTACGAAATTCGACACGGTTTTCGCGACTCAACTTTAAACATACGAGTTTTGTTTTCTTTTTTTAAAGAGGGAAGGGCTAGTCGACCCACCCTCGACGGATCGTTTCCTTGACGATAATTTTTTGTAAAATCGATTTTATAAGTTTCGGTCTCACAAATCGCTTTCGCAAATTCGAGTCTCGATTTCGCAAAGTTAAAAAATCAGCACGTTTACCAACTCTCCTTTTATTTTCACTTCGTCTTAAGTACAAAAGACGGTTTGAATTTCATTTCAACTTACAAATCAATTTCGGCAAAATTTGACGCAAATTTTTGAGTTAATTTATTTTAAACACGAATTAATTTCTCAAAATTTCAAAACAATTCCGTTTAGAAAAGTCCAACCATGACGTTTTGTCGTGGAATTTTCAAAAATTCAATTCAAATGAGCAATTTCAAATTTTAACTTCGAGTCGTCGCGGTTATTTCAACGACATTATTTCCTGTTTTTATTTGTTTACGTGCATGCAAGTGTGCGTATGTGCTACCTGTTGTTTGTGTTGTACACTATCATTGCAGGTACAAATTACCAAGGCAAACAAGATGTCGTCCGTCGACCGCATTTCTCCGAAACACAACACAAAAAAGCCAAACACAAAAACTATAAACCAATAACACACGAAAGTCCATATATACAAAACCGCCTCACGCAAAATACATCGACGCATGTTTGATACAAATGACTGAGCACACGAACAGAGTCTGATGCAGACCCTCATTTGACGCAACTGACCATACAAACAGAGTCCGATACAAATACTTATCATACAGACAATGGCCTAAAACATTGAATTAGGGGCTATCCGCCACCTACCGAACTAAGCACTCCCCGTCCCTCCAACCGGAAAAGAAAGGGAGTAATATTAAAAAAAAAAGGAGTAGCAGCGGAAGCAGAGGAGGTTACCATGACGATAACCCCCGTCTTCCTACTCCAAGACAAAAAGAAAGAAAGTATCGAGCAAACTATGGATGACACGATGATCAGGAGCCGTGACATAGTGCATCACCCTGATGTTAACTCCCAATCATCAGAATTCGGCAATGATTGAGAGTCACAATACAGTACGTCGCTCTAATGTTGACCCCAATCATTAGACGTCCAACTATCTACGCACAACGAGTGACAACGGCAGGGACAGTAGTCGTCCCTCCTCTACCCGGATCTTCCTCCTCTCGAGTCCAGGGACTAGCGAACCCCGAACCCTCACCTGAGGCCAAAACAAAAACAACGCTAATCGAAATTTCATCATTACGACGACACAAAATAGGTAAAAGCCAAAAACGGCCAATAAAAAAATTGCCTGCAAATGCAAAACAACAGCAAAACCAACAAGGGCAAGCCTACCCAATCCCATCCAGCAAAACACTTAAAAAAGAAACTCACAAAAAAAAGCTCACAAAAACCCGACTCGCCTTTCTTTTCAAGCAAAAGACGAGCCAAATCAATAATAAAGCAACCATAACCCCCGGGCTAACACAAACCCTATGGAAGCAAAAATATACACCCGTCTTAACCAGATACTTCACAAAGCTCAAAAAGGCAATTTTACGCCCAATTAAGTGCTAAGGGAGGCCAAAATTCAAAAAACGGCCACGACAAAGGAACGTTACCCAATCACATCCTAATGTGACCTAAGCTGTGGCTAGAGAACATGTCAAAGCAAGAGGGCTCAGTCTGATCCCAAACAGACGCTTATTTCATCAGCATAATACCGTTTGACAAGGGCAAGGCAAAATTTTTGCTCCTGGCATACAACAACGTTTTCACATAGCAAAAAAAAAATCTTCCCCGACTACAATGCAACCTCGTAGGGTCCATAACTCAATCAAACAAGCATAATATTGCGAAATGAGACCGTTTCATGACTCATTCGCGTTTTTTGCCCATCAGAGGCGGGAACGGAGACCAAAATGTAAACTAAAAGCACCTCTATTACAACACCCCAAGAGTTGAGAGTAAACTTGTCCCACATCGGGAAAATATGGAGCTTGTGATATCTTTATAAGAGGTTCTGCCCACCACTCTAGTAACAAGGCCTTATACTTTTGGGCTTAAGTGAGGACAAATAATGGACCCAAAGGTGCACACCCATCTTATTGGGTTTGTGTTACGACGATGGTGGGTCGGTTGTTATAAATCGTATCAGAGTAACCCTGCGACCGTGTGGTGAGCCTGTGGTCTGGAGTACCCGGGTCACCCACCTAGCGGGGGAGGATTCTGGGCTTAGTTGTGGTCAGCCTGCGGGGACGTTGTGTTATTTAAGTGGGGGAGTTTGCAACACCCCAAGAGTTGAGAGTAAAATTGTCCCACATCGGGAAAATATGAAGCTTGTGATATCTTTATAAGAGACTTTGCCCACCACTCTAGTAACAAGGCCTTGTGCTTTTGGGCTTAAGTGAGGACAAATATAGGCCCAAAAAAGCACAACCCATCTTATCGGGGTTGTGTTACGACAGTGGTGGGTGGGGTTGTTATACCTATACTCCTAAATAGGTTTCCAACCTAATGCATACATCAATTACACATGAAAATGGGCAAATTAAAAACACCTAATTTGATTTGAGACGAATTAGTGTTCGTCCTTGATGCGTGTCAAATATATGATGTTTTACACGTCATTTCACACGCATTTCAGAGCTCATTTGTGTAGTTTATGCTACTATTTGCCCCATTTCGTCTACTTTCGTATTTTTATGTAATATTGCAGATTTATGCGTAAATGAGTAGATATTGAGCCAAATCCGTCCCCAAGAACATTGCATTGCATTTAACATGAAGTATTTACTCAAGGATCGAACGAGCTTGGTGCGCATTTTGAGGCCCGAAAGACATATCCACGAGAAGTTAGAAGTCAAGTATCAGCTACTTCAGTCGATCGACCGCTGCCCTTAATCGATCGACCAACCCACGAGTTCCAGTAGCTATTGTTCAGCGAAGAGCAGTCGATCGACTGCCTTGCATGGTCGATCGACCAAGCCGCTAATTCTGACGTGAATAAGAAGATCGAGAATTAAGAAGCCCATTGTACATTAGGTTTTGGAATACGAACTACGTTGTATTCCTATATAACGTAGCTTTAGCATTAGAATAATCATCTAGTTTCTATCAAGTTTTAATTCAGTTTTATTATCGAGTTCTACATATACATTAGTTTAGGTTACTTCCGTTAATAAAGTTTCGTTTCGCATTCGGTTTTGATCTTTTTTCCGCAATTTCTCTACACGGTATTTTTCTGTTTTATTATTCGGTTTGTTGCTTTCATTCATAGTATAGGATTGCTAGGTTAGATCTCCCGAAACCAATTTATCGCTTTATGTTAATCGCTTGTTTAGATAATTTAAGCATGATTTCGAATGCTTTAATTGTTAAATTTATTGCTGTTTTTATCATGAGTATGAGTAGCTAAATCCCATGTGCTAGGATGTAGGGAATTTGTAGTGTAGGCGGCATTAGAATAGGACGACCTAGAGCGCGCCATGGTTGATCGACTGGGCTTCCTGGTCGATCGACTGGCCTCGTGAGATTACCTTCGTTTTAATTAATTTAATTTCTATGTTTGACGAATCGAGTGCACGCGACTAGTTGAATGTTTAGGATTTGACCGACCCAATAAAGATCGAAAGATAGGGAAGGGAGATAGACTACCTAATTAAGACGACTAGATTAACGAGATCGAAATATAAGTTAGTTTAGCCTTTTTAGTCACTTTTCAGGACGAAAGTTAGTATTAGTGATATTAGGGACCTGTAGTGAGATCGAAAGATGCTACTTGTGAGAGTGGACCGAGAGGACCACTTATTTTCCCGTCTCACGTGTTTGTTTTAGACCTACTTAGTATACTGCCGCCGAAACTATAGTGAAACGACCATCTTAGCACCCTTTTAATATTTGATTTCATCTGTTTATTTAGTTTATTGTCTTTTATTGCCTTTAGCTATAGACCAAATCAAATCAAACCCCCACATTTGTTACCTTGGACTTAAAATTAGACAACTAATAATTGCATCGCCTCCCTGTGGTTCGACCATATTACCACTAGCTTCTGTTAGTTTTAATAGGTAGTATAAATTTTATCTTTGGTGCACACAACGACGGGCATCAAATTTTGGCGCCGTTGCCGGGGAGGCATTGTTTAAACTTTTTAGTTGTTTTTATTTTTTTAGTCTTTCTTTTAGTTTAAGGGACATCCGTTCCTTAAACTCTTCTCATATTCTTCTTGTAGTTTCTTCTTATGCGCAGGTCACAGGGTGGTGAATTACTACCGTTCAATCCCTAGATTGAGAAGACTTTACGTGAGTTGAGACGATCATCTAGAGTATTGCCGACAGAGGAAGAGCTGAGTACTCTGTCTAGTTACTACGAGAACGAGCTATTTGAGGAGGATCCACATTCATCTCCTGTTTCCACTTCTTCAGCTGAGACCGTCACATCTCCAGATTTTCCAGTCATGGCTGAAGAAGCAAGTATAGCCTTGATCACTGAGAGTGATGACAGTGCGAATCTTTACAAAGGATTCGCATTACCCGGGGAGGACAGAAAATTCGAGCTGAAGCCTTCTTACATTAACTTGGTTGAGAGAAACCAAATCGGGGGAGCTGCAAATGAAGATGCAGCCAAGCATATGGAGACATTCATTGATTATTGTTGTTCCATACCCCCACCAACCGGTGTGACCCAGGACCAGGTGAAGGAGACTATGTTTATATTCTCTCTTCGTGATGCTGCAAGGGAGTGGTACAGAGATTTGGATCGTGCTGCTAATGGGATCACTGACTGGAATTCTTTGGCCCTAGCATTCTACAAGAAGTATTTCTCTGCCTCGAAGACGAATGCCATTAGAGCTCAGATCACGAGCTTTAAACAGGGTCCGGATGAGAATTTTCATGAGGCGTGGGTCCGTTTCAAGAAGTTGGTGCGAACCATTCCGCACCATGGGTTTGAGAAATGGAGCCTATGCAATCAGTTTTATAATGGGCTTTATGACGATCAAAGGGCTATCCTGGATGTGGCAGATTCCAGGAGAATGTTGGAGAGACTAAGGGGTGGAAAATTATTGATGATTTGGCCACCCATAAAGCTGAGTATGGGAATTCCAGGGGAAATCAAAGAAGGAGTGCTGAATCCACTTCTGTAGCTGCACTAGAGGCTCTCACGGCGAGGTTTGATAAGTATGAGTTGGGAGGAGCTTCAAAAGGAGGGATCTATCATGTGAATGCTGTTTCAGACGGCCCCTTCGTCTACAAAAGATGTGGAGCTGAGGGACATTTTTCAGACAATTGTCCTAATCCCTTTGAGTCTTATGCTGCCTTTCAACATTATAGGCAGACAAACACTTATTATGAGCCGAATGTCCATCCGAACTTGAGGTGGAGTAGCCAAAATGTCTTGAATCCGACTCAACCTCCACAGCAGCAGCAACAGCAGAATTATGTGCCCCCTCATAAGTAGCAACAACCATATCAAAAGCCTCCATATGTTCCTCAGCAGCAGCAGCAATCCCAAAGTTCTGATTTCAATGAGTTGAAAAATTTGTTGCTGAAAGAGTCGCAAGCTAGAGAGGCCGGGATGAAGATGTTAGAGAGCCAAATTGCCCAATTGGCTAGCAAGAATACAACTCGAGCGCCGGGACATTTACCGACTCAGACTGATCAAAAGGAGACCTTAAATGCAATTACTTTGAGGAGTGGGTCTACCCTTGATGGACCCGCTATGGTCGAGGACATTGCTGAAAAAGATGAGGCGGAGCCGAGTCAGAAGAAAGTTGGAACGAACAGTGGAAAGAAAAAGACGTCTACCAGGTATATCAGTCGATCGACTGATATACCCAGTCGATCGACTAGTCCGCGAGATACAGTAGCTTCTGGTCCTGTAGAAGTCAGTCGATCGACTGACCAACCTGGTCGATCGACTGACAGTACTGCTGAGAGTGAGTCTTTTCGTCCTCCAATTCCAAATAACTTGATGGATCACTTGTTTCGGGGTACAACTACTCCGAAAATATTGAGGCAAGACCCAAATGCTGATGGGTCAGTCCCGGTTCCGAAATATGACCCGATGACGATTAATGGATCATTTTTGAGACGGTCTGAAGAAGGGTCAAGCTTCAACAAGGAGAAGGTAGTGGATTTTCAGCCTAAATCCACCGATGCCGGCATGAGAGACCTAGAGGAGAGGGCTAAGTTACTTCTTTCAGCCCCCTATCCAGAGAGATTTGTGCCGACTAAGGAACAGGTATCGTTTAATAAATTTGAAAATGTTATTCGTAGCTTAAACGTACAAGTTCCTTTTCTTGAGTTAGTCAATCAAGTGCCTGCGTACATGAAATTTATGAAGCAACTTTTGTCTAAGAAGAAGTCACTTGAAACTGTGCATACTGTCGCACTAACTGAGGAGTCATCTTCTTATCTGACCCATACTGCACCTCATAAGCTAGAAGACCCAGGTAGTTTTTCAGTCCCATGTAATATTAGCACCTTTTCTATTGATAAGGCCTTGTGCGACCTAGGAGCCAGTATTAGTGTGATGCCTTTGAGTCTTGCTAGGAAGCTGAAGTTGAATAGGTTTGCAGTAACCAATATGACAGTACAGATGGCTGACCGATCTGCGGTCCAGCCTATAGGAGTCTTAGAGGACATCCCTGTGCAAATAGGGAAGTTTTTCTTCCCTGTTAACTTCGTTGTACTAGATATGCCCGAAGATGCCCACATACCTATCATACTAGGTAGACCATTTCTGCACACTGCTGGTGCAGTTATTGATGTTGGCTCTGGGACTTTGACCTTCAAAGAAGGGAAACATTCCATCGTGTTTGCTCAGACCGCTAAGAAGAAAGACCCCATGTGGCCAATCACTTGTAATACAGTTTCTGAGAAGAAATCTTATTTTATACTTACTGATATGCCTATCTCTGTTCCTATTCCTATTGTGACACCTCCGCCCCAGATTGGGAGCAAATTGGAGGAAGATTCTTCTGTTTTGAATATTGTAGGAGCTGGTTTGGGAAAGGAAGAGCTACATGTTGCTCCAGCTGTGAAGGAGCCAATCGTTCAAAGAGGTGGTCTAGGATGCCTTAGCTATGACACTGATGAGGAGCCTGAGGATGAGCCAATCAAAGTGACGAAGTCCGATTTGGATTCTGACGAGCTTGAGGAAGTCATTGAGTGGGAAGATGTCCGACATGTTGATCCATTGAGTTTAGCGGATGTTGGAGTTGAGAAGAGTGCAGCCGAGGAGATGAGCACTGTAGAGGCTACTTCTTGTAGCCAGAAGCCGACTAAGTGGGCCATTCCGTAGCCATTCTTGATCAACTATTAGTTGATCAAAGACTTTACAAACATTTTATTGCTTTCGTTAAACTCTTTTTATTGCTTTTGTTTGCGCGAGACTTCGTATTTTAATAAGTTTGCTTAGGGTTTTATACACTTTATACAGTTACTTTGGGTTTTGCGCAATTTTGGGCGCATTATTATATGTTTTTGCAGGTCTATAGACCATATTAGCTCAAGTTATCGAGCTAATTCGAAGAAATCAGAACTTACAGCAGGATTTTCAGTCGATCGACTGGCCTATTTGGTCGATCGACTGACTGCTACAGTTACAGAAGCTCCTGTTCGTGTCACCTTGGTCGATCGACTGGGTGATGTGGCTGATCGACCACCCAACGCTGCTGTACCTATTTTCGATCACTCCTCTGCTGTGTTTGGTCGATTTGCGGAGTTGAGGGAGTCTTTTCTCCACTTTATTCTCCGCTTAGTTTCTGTTTTATTCCGTTCCTCTTCTTTACACATAATTACCACTTCATTAATTGTTTTCTCGGATTTACGCATGGTATTGTTTGTCTTTTCAGGTACTTATTGGTAGCACTGCTGGCTACTGAAACCTCCTAGCTCACGCTGGTTTGGGGAGGTTTCCTTTTGCTGCGCTTAAAGTCTTGTGAGTTTCCGAGTTCTTACTTCATGTCTTATGTAGTTAATTTTCGCAAATTCCCGTTTTCCTTTTATTTTATATACATGATTTTGCACAATGGGGACATTGTGTGATTTGGTTTGGGGAAGGGTTTTGCGTTGCATTCATATGTTTTATTGCATTTCTATTTCACGTTTATTGCACTTCAGTTTGCATTTGTTAATTTATTTCCTATATATACAAAAATTCAAAAAAATTAAAAAATTTCAAAATTTCAAAAAAAAATGCACGTTTATTTTAGCATATAGGTCGAGTCGGAACGGTAGTATTTCAATGATGACATTGCATTTTCATCTGTTTATGCCTGAACCGTGCTAAATTGACATGTTATTAGTAGAATCATATATGCATAATCTACGAGTTTTCGTTAAATTTCTTGCTGAACTTGAGACTTGACTTAGATTTTTGGCAAACTACACCATATTCTGAGTTTTAGAGCCTATAGCTGGTGACATTCATGACCAGTTTATCTAGGATGTGAGTAGTACTCCTTATAAGACATGTTATATTAATATGCATAAATATGAACTTAATCTGCTTAATACCTGTATGCATTCGGTCTGTGGTTTGTTGACACATGTGGAAGAGGTTTCTTTTATTCTTTTTGCCCATAAGCTCCACACTGCCAAAAATAGCCTTTTTGTCCCGTTAACTACATCCTACACTTAGCCTGCCCTTGTCAAGCTAGTAGTTTATGTTCTTTGGATTGTTACTTTGTTTTTGGTGGCATATGCTCTTTTGAGATGTTAATGGGAAGATGAAAAAGGAAGGAAAGAAAGGAAAAAAAAATGATTCGAAAAAGAAAGAAAAAAAAAAAGAGATGCATGTTGTACTGTAGAGGGCGGTCGATCGACCATCGACTGGTCTCATTGGTCGATCGACCGAGGCCCGAGAAGAAAAAAAGAAATCAATTCGCATAATTCAAAGTCTTTATTTAAAGGCGATTTTTGCTCCCATGTTGCATTTGTATCTTATGGGGAGTTGATTGATTATTATGGAGATTGTGAGATTTGTGCTTGATAATTAGTACCAGTTTTATTGTTTATTTTGAGCAAGAAGTTGGATGTTGTTCTATGGTTTTGCTTAGGTACCAACTTGATCATCTATACCTCCACATTCCCATAATTGTTTTGCCTCTTCTTACCCATTACCTCACACGTCCATATTTACCTCGGCATGTGTCATGGTCATTTGTTTGGTTGGAATGCATATGTACGGTTGTAGAGATCATTTTCATATTAGACTGCAGGCATGTTCTTATAGGTCGTAGTTAGGTGAGAGTCACTACAAAATGAATTTTTTCTTTCTTTTCCATATATTCACCTGTATTTATTGAGTGATTTGAGCGACCTGTCAGAGTCCGAATTGATAAGCCTCTATAGTTGACGGTTCAGCAGTTTTTAACGTTTACATAACTCGTTTGCATGATTCATATTGCTAATTGATTGTTAGTTATTACATTAAATTGGTTTAGGCTTTTCAGTTTGCATTTCGCTCTGAGATTGAACTCGTTCCATTAGGTCCTAAGATCGAGTCTAGTTCTTGCTTGGGGACAAGCAAGGGTTTGGTTTGGGGAAGTTTGATGCGTGTCCAATATATGATGTTTTGCACCTCATTTCACACGCATTTTAGAGCTAATTTGTGTAGTTTATGCTACTATTTGCCCCATTTCGTCTACTTTCGTATTTTTATGTAATATTGCAGATTTATGCGGAAATGAGTAGATATTGAGCCAAATTCGTCCCCAAGAACATTGCATTGCATTTGACATGAAGTATTTACTTAAGGAACGAGCTTGGTGCGCATTTCGAGGCCCGAAAGACAAATCCACGAGAAGTTAGAAGTCAAGTATCAGCTACTTCAGTCAATCGACCGCTGCCCTTAGTCGATCGACCAACCCACGAGTTCCAGTAGCTACTGTTCAGCGAAGAGCAGTCGATCGACTGCCTTGCATGGTCGATCAACCAAGCCACTAATTCTGACGTGAATAAGAAGATCGAGAATTAAGAAGCCCATTGTACATTAGGTTTTGGAATAAGAACTACGTTGTATTCCTATATAACGTAGCTTTAGCATTCAGAATAATCATCTAGTTTCTATCAAGTTTTAATTCAGTTTTATTATCGAGTTCTACATATACATTAGTTTAGGTTACTTCCGTTAATAAAGTTTCGTTTCGCATTCGGTTTTGATCTTTCTTCCGCAATTTCTCTACACGGTATTTTTTTGTTTTATTATTCAGTTTGTTACTTTCATTCGTAGTATAGGATTTCTAGGTTAGATCTCGCGAAACCAATTTATCCCTTTATGTTAATCGCTTGTTTAGATAATTTAAGCATGATTTCAAATGCTTTAATTGTTAAGTTTATTGCTGTTTTTATCATGAGTATGAGTAGCAAAATCCCCTGTCCTAGGATGTAGGGAATCTGTAGTGTAGGCGGCATTAAAATAGGACGACCTAGAGCACGCCATGGTCGATCGACTGGGCTTCCTGGTCGATCGACTGGCCTTGTGAGATTACCTTCGTTTTAATTAATTTAATTTCTATGTTTGACGAATCGAGTGCACGCGACTAGTTGAATGTTTAGGATTTGACCGACCCAATAAAGATCGAAAGATAGGGAAGGGAGATAGCCTACCTAATTAAGACGACTAGATTAACGAGATCGAAAGATAAGTTAGTTTAGCCTTTTTAGTCACTTTTCAGGACGAAAGTTAGTATTAGTGATATTAGGGACCTGTAGTGAGATCGAAAGATGCTACCTGTGAGAGTGGACCGAGAGGACCTCTTATTTTCCCGTCTCACGTGTTTGTTTTAGACCTCCCTAGTATACTGCCGCCGAAACTATAGTGAATCGACCATCTTAGCACCCTTTTAATATTTGATTTCATCCGTTTATTTAGTTTATTATCTTTTATTTCCTTTAGCTATAGACCAAATCAAATCAAACCCCCACATTTGTTACCTTGGACTTAAAATTAGACAACTAATAATTGCATCGCCTCCTTGTGGTTCGATCCTGTTACCACAAGCTTCTGTTAGTTTTAATAGGTATTATAAATTTTATCTTTGGTGCACACAACGACGGGCATCAGTCCTAATTCAATCAAGACAAATGCAAACAAAAACAAACGGAATCAAGAGGATTAACATACCTTGAGATGACATGATAATTGTGGCACAAATCCTAGCGGCAAGCAAGATAAAAAACAACGATTTAGAGAGCTTTTGGGTGGGTTTGTCGAAGAAGATAGAGTGAATGAGGAGCAAACTGATCTCGCGTCTTTTTTAAGAAAATAGGAGGAGCCCCTTGTATCGCCAAAGGGCTCGCGCCTCTTTGAGGTCTTCCTGCCTTTTCCGGTATATTTTAGGCTTGGGCCTAAAACACACGCCCAAATACACACAACAACACAAGTCATACAAAATGGCAAAATTCAAATTCATTATTTTTACAAAATTACAAACGACAGAATTAATAACCGTTATTCCCTTTACAAATACACAATGGCGAAATTCAAATTCGCAATTTTCACAAAATTTCAAATGACGGAATTGAAAACCGTTATTCCCTTCACAAATACAAAATGGCGGAATTAAAATTCGCTATTTTCACAAAATTTTAAACGACGGAATTAAAAACTGTTATTTTCTTCACATTCGCAAATAGAGAGATTCAAACTCGTTATTCTCACGAAATCTAAATGACGGAAATAAAAACCGTCACATCTCCTCAAATTCAAACTTATAAATCGTAGTAATGGAAGCCGTCATCCGCAGGAGCCAGGCCGGGTTATAAAAGGTCAATCTCTTCCAAGCACCGCAAACATCCTTTTTAAACACTAAAAAAATCCCCCAGCGGAACCCATGGAAGCCTCCACATGGATTTACCTCTAAACAAACTTAAAAATCTACCTACATAAGTAGCAACGACCGTGCGTCAAACAAAGCGAAATGTAGCACTTTCCACCCCGAGCAGCATCAAACGTCGCTCGCCATTGGGTCGGATGGACGAACAACCTCTGGAAATAGGCCTGATGATTTAGGCTATTTCCCGCAGTCGATCATTCGACTATCAATGACTGGCGAGTCTCCACACACCGATGACGAACAACCGCTTGAAATAGGCCCGATGACTCAAGCTATTTCCCGCAGTCGATCATTCGACCATCAATGACTGGCAAGTCTCTCCGCACTGATGACGAAAAACCTCTTGAAATAGGCCCTATGATTCAGGTTATTTCCCACAGTTGATCATTCGACAATCAGTGACCCGCGACCGACAATAGATAACCTCTTGAAATAGGCTCGATGATTCAGGCTATTTCCCGCAACCTATTATTCGACCATTAATGGCTGGCGAGTATTTTATGCATGACGACGGGGTCATAATAACACTAGTTATAGTCAAAACCGACACCAGGGCCAATAACCGACTCAAAATCCAAATCATGACTCCAACAACGAGTCAAACATGAGTCAAACAAAACAAACCCACCCCACATAATACCCACATTCTAAGACTACATAGAATACTTCGTGAGCAAGCACAAACCATATCCAACAAAACCTAGAATAGAAAAAAACACAAATTCTAAATTTC
This sequence comes from Silene latifolia, assembly GCF_048544455.1. Taxonomy (NCBI): domain Eukaryota; kingdom Viridiplantae; phylum Streptophyta; class Magnoliopsida; order Caryophyllales; family Caryophyllaceae; genus Silene; species Silene latifolia. The sequence continues at coordinate 21,264,728 of NC_133538.1, read as the reverse complement.
CGAAAAGGACGGGACGGCCCATTGTCTCGCCAATGTGCTCGTGCCTCTTTGGGTGGCCAACATAGCCATGTCGCCCAAAATGCACAACACCACACATTCGTCTATAGATACCCCTCAAGCACACCCTATATTCCTTATGCGAGAGTTTGTCCCCTCACATCTCCCTTAAAATTCAAGACCTCGACTTCTAAAGTAAAAAACCGATACGTGTTTTCGACTTACCGAATGAAAACATGATTCTTAGACATTGTTTTATACCATCATCGTGCATTAAAAACAATTGGCTTACCACTTCGACCAACTACACTCCCACTAAAGCAAAGAAACACTCCATATTTACAAAACGGTTTTTCAAATCGAGCTTTCCGACTCATAAATTTTAGATTTTTTCGATTTTCTCGTCAAGCAACCGAACATGTAAGTATGAGGGTGTAATTAATCCTCTTCTTTCATGTCCTTTCTACTGTTTTCATGACTTTTAACATCATTAAAAAAGCATAACACGATTCAAAACTTGGAAAGGTCGAGCCAAAATCGAGTTTTTGCCCGAGATAGAGGCTGGTTGCCTCGCCTAGGGGCTCGCGCCTCAGATGGCTTCTCAGGTTGGAACTCAACGTGTTTGAGTTCATCATTCCTTAATGTTTTATTTCCTTTTTTTTCTTTCTTAAACGGTTTTTACCTTTTTAAATCATTTTTATGATAAGCATTTTTTAACCATAAATCATAATCACCCTTGGTTCTTTATACCATGACGGTTAATTCTGTGTTTCGGTGATATCATTTGGTTAATTATATTTTAAAGGGTATTTTAAGACTCTTTTCTTCATTTCAACAATTTTCCTCTTTTATTAACATTTGCAAGCATTTTAATCATATTCATAGTCATCGTTGGTTCTACAAACCATGTTGATTTAATCCCGAGTACGATGAAATTTTTAGACAAATTACAATGCAATGAACTTAATATAATTAGGTCATATCAAGCAATTTCCATTTTATTTCATTTCATTTTTCCCTTCGTCTTAGCCATATTGCATGTCACCCTTGGCTAACATACATGTCATGTCAATTTAATTCGAGTATGGTGATGAAACGGTTGAGCAAATACATTTTACACGTTTATTTACCAAACTTTCATGTCAAGCTTGCAAATCCAAACCCAACAACGAATATCATCAACATAATGATGGATACTCCGAGTCGTATTTTATACTTGGATACAAAGGCGGTTTTACCTTTTCCACAAAAGCAGTTTTAACATCCTTTTTAGAACTAGAGGTTGCACTTGGGCTGTCGTCTGACCCGCGCCCTAATGCCCTGCTTTTCTTCACCTTTTACAAAACAAGGGGGAGCCCCTTACACCGCCAATAAGCTCGCGCCTCAATGGCTGCCCGACACTGTTTCTGCCTCATTTTCAGCACTTGTCTAGGACGATCTCCATTTCGGTTAACCCGAATACATGACGGATCAGATTGATGAGTTTATATTTTACATTTCACATTTTAAACACCTTTTTAGACAAATGGATTGTGTTAAGCACTGTAAACCTAACTTGATAAATGGATGTTTAATTTCCGCTTTTGCATGCAAATCAACTCTTAAATCCAACTCGATATCAATTGCTAGAAACTTGAATAAACAAGCGACATAGAAAATTTTCACATGTTAGGTTTAAACTTGTGGATGCGCATTCATGCATTTAACCAATTTTATAAACTTTTGAACTTAACCAACAAAGATCGATTAGTAGAGGCCGCTTTCGCGGGCGGGATTGGGTGTCTGATTAAAGGGCTTCCCAATGCGTACCCTCACCTCTTACTTAGAACCTTTGGATAGTGGATGGCCTTATCCAGGGCGCACGAGAGTCATTCTAGCGATAGGATGCTAAAAGAGGGACGAATCCTTATCTTTAGTACCTATGTAAAGCACTGCTTTATGCTTCGTTTGACCGAGGTATAAACTGGATTTCGAACGGTTTCCAGGCATCTCATAATTGCTTGGTGGTGACTCCGAACATCTGTGTATAATTTTCGAGACCTTCATCGAGACGAAACCGACCTATCTAAAGCGATCCAATTGAAATCATTTCTACGTCCCCGAACGTGGCTTTCAGACCGCTACATGTCCACAGGTTGGCATGTAGGTGGCCTACGTCCACAAAAACCATGTCATTTCACAATGTTGTGCTTGTTTGCTTGAGTTATGGACCACACTAGGGTGCATTGTTGTCGGGGAATACCGTCTTTGCCATGTGAAACCCTTGTCGTATGCGAGGGGTGAAAGTTATGTATTTTTCCCTTGTTAGACGGTCTTAATAAGCGCCTGTTTGTGCTCAAACTGAGCTATTTTGCTTTGACATGTTCCCTAGACATAGTTTAGGTCACATTAGGAGGTGATCGGGCCACGTTGCTTTGTTGTGACCTCTTTTGAATATTTGGCCTTTTTTGGTGCCTAATTGGACGTAAAATTTCCTTTTTGATCTTTGTGAAATGTCCGGCTAGGACGGGTGTATATTTTTGCTTCCATAGGTTTTATTTTAGCACGGGGGTTTTGGTTACTTTATTGTTGATTTGACTCGTCTTTTGCTTGAAAAGAAGGGCAAGTCAGGTTTTTGTTAGTTTTTTTTTGAGTTTTTTTGTGAAATGTTTTGCTGGATGGGATTGGGCAGGCTTGTCCTTGTTGCTTTTGCTATTGTTTTGCACTTGCAGGCAATTTTTATCTCGGCCGTTTTTGGCTTTTGCCTATTTTGTGCCGTCGTAATGCAAAAATTTCGAATGCTGTTGTTTTTGTTTTGGCCTAAGGCGAGGGTTTGGGGTCTGCTAGGCCCTGGACTCGAGAGGAGGAAGATCCGGGCGGAGGAGGATCTCGGAAATCCGTTTGTTTTGGCTACGAGTGAGGCTCGAGGGTAGGTCACTGAATTCTAATTAGTGACCGACTCTTGCGGATTGCGGGGCGTCTGATGATTGAGGGTCAACATCATGGCGGCGTACTTTGTTGTGGTTATCAACCATCGCTGAATTCTGATGATTGGGGGTCAACATCGGGGTGGCATCCTAAGTTGTGGCTCTCACTTACCGCTGAATTCTGTTGATTGAGCTTCAACATTAGGGCGATGCACTGTGTCATAGCTCCTGATTATCATGTCGTACGAAGTCTGCTAGACACTTTTTCTCTTTTTGTCTTGAGTAGGAAAGAGGGATTATCGTCATGGTTGTTGGAGTAGTGTCCTCCACAATAAGTGCGTTTACATAATAAATCTCGTAAAAGGAATATCAGAGATTTATTTATTTATTTGTCAGCTGGTCATCGTTAATCGGTAATGATTGGCTGACTAGAGTTTGACATTACTGTCGTGTGACGGCGGTGATCAGCGGATCCCTTTAGGTCACACCTATAGGATGACGCCCAAATAGAATAAATTAATTGTTTGTATGAGATACGAGATAATTAATTCCTTGTATTATTTGACTCTTAGTTAGTCACATAAATGTATTATTTGATGGCGGGTTACGAACTCGGGACAAAGAGATTTATTATTTAATTATGAGATATTTAAATAATAAATGATTAGAATTTATTTATTAATTGTTAATTAATTAATTTTATACGATATGTGTATATGTTTTGAGGTAGAATCAATTAGCTATTAAATTTTACAAGAGGTTGTAAAATTAGCTAAATGGGTTAATATTGACACATTGTATGTTGATAAAATGGTCTTATGATTACTTAATGGTTAAGTAGTTAATAGTAGTTAATTTATATTATTTAAGTGTTAAATAATTAAATTAATATTTAATTATGTAAGATAATTAAATATAAGACTTATAAGCATTTGTGGGGCAAATGTCGAAAACCGAAATGGACCAAATACAGTCCAATTGTTCCGGTTTTTTGAGGGAATACATGTGTCCATTTAAGTGGATTTTCCACTAAGATTTGTTCCCCATATTTTGCTATATATACCCTACTATTCACCTCATTTTGAGTAGTTGAAAAATTGAGAAAAAAATTGGTCCATCTTTAGCTTATAAAAACCGGTTGGCATTTCTTGTAAGGGACCAATTTTCTTTCTTATTTTTCCATTTTAAAACATCCAAAAAACACATATATTTATCAAATAATAATATTATCAAAGTAATTATATTATCTATTACATCAAATATACAAAAACAAGGTTACTACTACATTTACCTAGTTAGTATTTTTAGTAGTATTTTGGGTTAATCTTGGGTGCCACCTTAGGAGATTACCAACTTTGGTAATTAAGGTGTTGGAGGATCATCCTTATTGCATTAGCATAAGAACAACATCAAGGAAGGAGTCCTTGAGTTGTGCCCATTTTGCCTTATAACAATGTAAGGAATTTTTGTCTTAAGATGGTTTTATACCATCTCTTTTATACATTCTTTTGCATGCATGTAGATTTAGACCACTTTAAATTAATTTGTAATTTTATATCATGAGATGAGTATTAACATGGTCTAAATAACTAACAAGTGGTATCAGAACATTGTTAAATACATGCATGTTGTCTTAAGACGATTTTAGTAATTTGTGAGATAAATTAATAAAATTGATATCATGTTACTAAAATTCGTTTTATCACATAATATGGTCTTGCATGTAAATAATCTGGTCTTAGGATGATATGGGACGAAAATTTTATTTTTGTTAAAGTTTTCCACTTTTTATAACTTAAAATGGCATAAAATTCAGTAAAAATGGATTAAAATTAATTAAGAGTTAATTAAATTGGGTTGCATGTTAAATTTATGCATATTTATTTATAAATAACCATATACATATTCTATTTATGAGATAAGTATATACTTTAGGTTAATGTGATTAATTTAGGTAGTTTATTGATTTTTATTTGATAAAAATGGGTAAATAATGGTTATTTTGTAAATAAATATTGATTTAATTATGGGGATCGAAATTTCTGAATTTTTAGCTCCTGGAAATTGTTCCAAAATGTACAAATTTTTATTTTAAGTCATTTCAATTTTTATGGTTTGATTTAGAATTAAATTGTAAAAATTATCGCTTTACCGATTAAATTGTGAAATCTTTTTAAATAAATTTTAAAAACAAAAATTTTCACTTGCATGGCATTTTCGGTGTAAGACCAGAATGTTCATGGTTTTGAAATTTATCCATAAATTTTTAAATTAACTGGAATTTTTGTATGATAATTGTGAATTATTATATCATTTTTGTCACAATTGTGTTTTAATTCCCATATAAATTCAAGATAATTGTTGAGAATAATTATTTTGATATTATATCAGATTAGTATGATGAATAAGTCTTAAAAGTGTTTTATGAATTGATTATGAATTTTTTATTGGTAAAAAATTCCGTCAAAGCAAGCTCAAATGATCGGTGTTGGTAAGTTAGAAGGTTTGGCATGTCATTTTCCATAATGCTTTTTATTATTCATTTAGATGAATAGTTTTTAGAATTATAATTATGTAATTTTTCCTAATATGGCCATAGGTAGAAGTTGGTATTTCCCGAAATGTAAGGGAATATCGACTTGTTTTGTAATTAATTGCGATTTCGCATCGCCTAATTTATAATTAATTAATAGTTTTATTTTAATTTTATTAAAAATTGTATAATAGGGTATTGTTATGTAATTTAATTATTAGTAATTAGATGAAGCTACTAAAGACGGACTTTTCATGAAGACGGTGTTTTCGGAAAGGCGTTCCGAAATCCTAAAGAAGGAGGCCAATTTATGAAGACTTAAGGGACCAAGGAGTTAGTTTCCGAAGTATAATAATTTTAGTTAATTAGATTAACTAGGTGGCCATATTAAGACTTGTTTGTTTTAATTCTTTTATGCATTCATGCCAAATCGTCACTACATGTTTTTTTTTTTGTTGTTATCGATTTAATCGTCTAGCATTCACTAATTTTGTTCACTTAAAAGTGATAGACAATTAAATTGATAAGATCTCTCACATTTTGTTTAAAATTGAGATTAAGCCTTACCAAATAATAGCACCTATGAATCCCTTCTTCATTAGAGGTAGGTTCGGATCACCGAGGTACACTCTTTTTACGTTGGGTAAGTAGGGTAATAAAAGTTATTACGCGTGAAAATTGGTTGGACTCAACGGGATAAATATGGGTTGAATCGGTCCACCGTGCCCATATTTATTCTGGGGCTAAAAGATAGATTTTAAGAAAATCCGTCAACCAAGAGTTCTAGTAGTAGAATCAGTCAAAATGTTGACTCACCAAATTTATATAAATATGGGTTGAATCGGTCCACCGTGCCCGTGTTTATATAAAAATTGGATCTTGGAATCATTTATATAATTCAGTGGGAGATCATTATATAAATGGGAACTTGTTAAATAGTTTCACAAGTTAAATATTTCTAGACGATAAATGTTAATCTTTCTTTTATTTCCTTTGTAGTAATCACGATGACTTCTACTAGTGAAACTGCCACCATAGCTAGAGATTCATGGCTACGTTCTTTTATGGACAAATATGTATTAAAAGCTGACGGTAGTAATTTTAAAGATTGGGAAGAACAGTTTCGATTTAGTCAGCGCAGTGATGGCAAATTACGCTACCTTGTCGATCCCTCTCCCTCTTCGCCTAGTACTAGGGCCACTGCCGATGTAAGGGAGGCTTTTTCAAATTATCAAAAGAATCGCCGCAATAAAAAATGTTTTGATTTTTTCAATGGATCCTGCTTTACAAAGGCAATGTGTCAAGTTTCGTGATGCACATGAAGTATTCTCGAGGCTTTCCACTATGTTTTCTCAAGCCCCGAGAATAATTCAGTATGACACCGCTGTTCGTTTCTTTGAGACTAACCTCAAAGATGGTCAACCTGTAAGTTCACACGTACTTAAAATGATTGAGTACGTGGAAACTTTAGAGGTGTTGGGATGCAAGTTCCCCGACGAACTTGTGGTGGACCGAGTGCTCCACTCTCTCTCGCACGTCAAGGGATTTACCCAATTTAGGGTAATTTACAATATGACAAACATGAGAAAGAGTTTACATGAGCTCCACTCTCTGCTTGTGCAAGCAGAGAAGGACATGGTATTGAGTGGGAGTACGAGGAAAGATGTGCTTGCGATTAACGTGAAGGGGAAGAAGCAGTTTAAGAGGACGCAGGTAAGAAGCCTGTTCAGGTGGAGGGCAAAGGTAAAGCAATTGCGAATTGCTCTACCAAGCAAAAACCTATAAAGGGTAATCCTCTTAAAGATACTTGTAATTATTGTAATAACAAGGGACATTGGAGACGTAATTGTACAAAGTACCTGGATGACATAAAAGCTGGCATTGTGAAGCCGATATGTAATTTCTCAACTGAATCTTTTATGATAGACATAAATTATGCTTCAAATACAACTTGGGTATTAGATACTGGTTGTGGTTCTCACTTGTGTAATCATTTGCAGTGCCTAAAAAGCATAAGAAAGCTAAACAAGGGTAATGTCGATCTCCGAATGGGAAACGGGTCTAAAGTAGCTGCCGTCTCTGTAGGAACTTATGTACTTAGTTTAGCTTCGGGATTGGAGTTACATCTTAATAATTGTTATTTTGTACCAACGCTATCTAGAAATATAATATCCGTATCTGTGTTAGACACAGAAGGGTTTTCCTTTGTAATTAAAGACAAGTGTTGTACTTTTTCCCTTAATGGGATTGTATATAGTCAAGCTATTTCAATCAATGGTATTTATATTCTATATACTTACAACGATGTTTATCATTTAGATAATAAAAGACTCAAAACAGGTGATCCTGATCTATCTTATTTATGGCATTGTCAATTAGGACACATCAACGAGAAACGCAATAAAAGACTAGTGTCGACTGGTGTAATTAAACCTTTTGATTTCGAATCATTTGGTACATGCGAATCTTGTCTTCTTGGCAAGATGACTCGTTCACCTTTTCTAGGAAAAGGATCTCGAGCTAGTGAGTTATTGGGTTTAATACATACCGATGTTTGTGGCCCAATGATGATCCACGCTAGAGGTAATTATGACTATTTCATTACTTTTACCGATGACATGAGTAGATATGGGTATATCTACTTAATGAGGTATAAAAGTGAAGCTTTTGATAAGTTCAAAGAGTTTCAGAATGAAGTAGAAAACCAATTAAATAAGAAGATTAAAGCATTACGAGCAGATCGTGGTGGGGAATATTTAAGCAATGACTTTAAAGATCACCTTATAAACTGCGGTATTGTATCACAGTTAACTCCTCCTGGCACACCACAATTAAATGGTGTGGCTGAAAGGAGGACTCGAACTTTATTAGATATGGTTCGATCGATGATGAGTCAAACAGAGTTACCTAAGTCATTTTGTGGTTTTGCCATTTTATCTGTTGTACAATCACTTAATAAAAGTCCTACTAAAGCAACTGACAAAACTCCAAATGAGATATGGAAAGGGAAAGTCCCGAATCTGCGATACATGAAAGTATGGGGTTGTGATGCTTATGTCAAGAGCAAGTTTGACGATAAGCTTGCACCTCGTTCTGAAAAGTGTATTTTTGTAGGCTACCCTAAGGAAACTTGTGCATATTACTTCTACAATAGTAACGAGAAAAAAGTGTTTGTGGCTCGTGAAGCTGTCTTTCTAGAAAAAAGAGGTTATTTCTAGAAGACAGAGTGGGAGAAAATTTGAACTTGACGAAGTTCAAGAGCCACAAACAGATATGACAATACATGATGATGTTCCTTCTACGTCTGAATCGGTTATTGTTCCTTCTGAACCTAGGAGGTCAGAAAGGGTTAGTCGCCAGCCTGATAGATACCTTGTTATTTTCGAGGAAGATGGTGACTATGAGGTGTTACTTTTAGAAAGTGATGAACCCAAGACCTATAAAGCAGCTATTATGAGTTCTGACTCTAAGCTATGGCTCGAGGCCATGCAATCCGAAATGGATTCCATGTACGATAATCAGGTATGGGACCTGGTTGACTTACCTAAAGATGTTCGACCTCTTCAGTGTAAGTGGATATTCAAGATTAAAATCGGCATGGATGGAAATAAAGATGTCTACAAAGCTAGATTGGTTGCAAAAGGTTTCACTCAGGTTCATGGTTTACACTATGATGAAACTTTTGCACCAGTTGCTATGCTTAGATCTGTTCGGATAATGTTAGCGATTGCTGCATTTCATGATTATGAGATATGGCAAATGGATGTCAAAACCGCTTTCTGAACGGGTTTCGGAAGAGGAAGTGTTCATGACACAACCCGAGGGTTTTGTGGATCCTAAAAATCCTAACAAAGTATGCAAACTTAAGAGATCCATTTATGGTCTTAAGCAAGCGTCAAGGAGTTGGAATCATCGTTTTGATCATGTTATTAAATAGAATGGTTTTTATCGAAGTGTTGAGGAACCATGTTTATACATGAAGTTTAGTGGGAGTAAAGTTGTTTTCTTACTTCTTTATGTGGACGACATATTACTCAGTGGGAATGATGTAGATATGCTTGCTTCTGTTAAGAAGTGGTTGGGAAATCACTTCCAAATGAAAGATTTGGGAGAAGCTCAGCGCATCTTGGGTATCCGGATCTATAGGGATAGATCCAAAAGGATATTAGCATAGAGTCAAGAAGCCTATATCGATAAGATTCTTGACCGATTCAATATGAAAAACTCCAAGAGAGGTTTTCTACCTATGGGCAGTGGGATCACTTTGAGTAAGTCACCGTGTCCTACTGAGCCTAAGGATATTGAAAGCATGAAATCGATTCCCTATGCTTCCGCTGTTGGATCGATCATGTATGCTATGATGTGTTCTCATCCTGACGTCTCGTATGCTTTGAGTATGACGAGTCGTTTTCAGAAAACTCCAGGTGAGAGTCACTGGATAGCCGTCAAGAATATTCTGAAGTACTTGAGAAGGACTAAAGATTCATTATTAGTGTTTGGAGGAGAATCTGAATTACGTATAAGAGGTTATACGGATGCCAGTTTCCAAACCGATAGGGATGATTTGAAATCCCAGGCTAGTTTTGTCTTTTTGTTGAACGGAGGGGCGGTTTGCTGGTGAAGTTTCAAAGAGTCTGTGACTGCTGATTCTACAACGGAAGCTGAGTACATTGCAGCCTCTGAAGCTGCAAAGGAAGCTATTTGGATTAGGCAATTTTTAGAGGGACTGAAAGTAGTTCCGACCGCCGAGGATCCTATCACTTTCTATTGTGATAACAGTGGGGCTATTTTTCAAGCAAAAGAGCCCAAGTCTAGTAAAAAGTCTAGGCATGTACTTAGGAAATTTCATGTAATTAGAGATTTAATCGAAAGGAAAGAAATTACAGTCTGTAAGGTTGGGACAGCTGACAACATCGACGATCCTTTAACCAAACCTTTGTATCAAGCTAAACATGATAGTCATGTAGTTTCAATGGGGTTGAGACGAATGTCAGAACTGTTGTAAATTATATGATATGTAATAATAAAAATATTGTATTTATTATTTCATATATGATAAGTTGCATTTATCGTTATATTCAGTTCTATGTCTGAATTTATATACTCCCTCCAATTCGCCATATTCTTCCCTATTTCCTAAAACGGTTATTCAGGTTTTCTTCCCCTTTCTATTTTTGGTAACTTTTTACTCTTATTTTATTCATACCTCTCTCCTATTACCCCACCCACCCAACTCTTTTAATCCTATTTTATTCCTTACTTTAATATTGGTGGCCCACAATTCATTATTTAACTCTTAATTATTCATCCCTCTCTCCTATTATCAAACCCCACCCAACTTTTTATCAATATAATACTCCATTTCTTAATCCTTGTGCCCAAAATAAAGAGGAAGAAAATAGAGGATTGGAGGGAGTACTTTGTTTTCTCCAAATAGGTTGTAAAGACAATGTCGAACCCTATTAAGTGAACTGGATTAACATTGTATTTTGTCCCTAGTTACTTAATGAGGTGACGTCTTGGAGTGACTATATTGTGAGGCGATAGATGACAGGTTCGACTGTCATATGGTCATAGTGATGACTGGTCGATTACATAGGCATATTGTGAGACAATTTGTCGGACAGTGACCGTTTATAGAGTCCTTTTGTTTCTAGGTCATGGCGAGGATTTCTATTTATTCCTTCGAGTCAATTATTTAGACTGGTGACTATTTGTCTGAGTTGGTATGGTTTTCCGGTGGCTTTGGTTTTTGTTCTAGGTCGCACCGTAAAAGGAGGCCGATGAGCATTTACTGGGTCATTGTGATCTGTATCGAATGAAGAAAATAGGTCAACAGGATTGTCCTTTTAAGTCATATTTTATCTCAAGGCCACTCGAGGAGAGATGACTGTGAATGCGTGGCCACGCTCGGATGCGATCTATAGTAGATTATCCGGTCAGACAGTCATTCTCCTGATCGAGGAAACCACTTTATGATATGATCACGTGCAAGAACGACCTGAAAGACATCTTGCATTGAGTGGGAGATATTATTGGACAAGAGAATTGGTAACGCACACTTGTGTCGAACAAGTGGGAGATTGTTGTAGTAGTGTCCTCCACAATAAGTGCGTTTACATAATAGATCTCGTAAAAGGAATATCAGGGATTTATTTATTTATTTGTCAGCTGGTCATCGTTAATCGGTAATGATTGGCTGACTAGAGTTTGACATTCTTTGTCGTGTGATGGCGGTGATCGGTGATCCCTTTAGGTCACACCTATAGGATGACGCCCAAATAGAATAAATAATTGTTTGTATGAGATACGAGATAATTAATTCCTTGTATTATTTGACTCTTAGTTAGTCACATAAATGTATTATTTGATGACGGGTTACGAACTCGGGACAAAGAGATTTATTATTTAATTATGAGATATTTAAATAATAAATGATTAGAATTTATTAATTAATTGTTAATTAATTAATTTTATACGATATGTGTATATGTTTTGTGGTAGAATGAATTAGCTATTAAATTTTACAAGTGGTTGTAAAATTAGCTAAATGGGTTAATATTGACACATTGTATGTTGATAAAATGGTCTTATGATTACTTAATGGTTAAGTAGTTATTAGTAGTTAATTTATATTATTTAAGTGTTAATAATTAAATTAATATCTAATTATGTAAGATAATTAAATATAAGACTTATAAGCATTTGTGGGGCAAATGTCGAAAACCGAAATGGACCAAATACAGTCCAATTGTTCCGGTTTTTTGAGGGCATACATGTGTCCATTTAAGTGAATTTTCCACTAAGATTTGGTCCCCATATTTTGCTATATATACCCTACTATTCACCTCATTTTGAGTAGTTGAAAAATTGAGAAAAAAATTGGTCCATCTTTAGCTTATAAAAACCGGTTGGCATTTCTTGTAAGGGACCAATTTTCTTTCTTATTTTTCCATCTTAAAACATCCAAAAAAACACATATATTTATCAAATAATAATATTATCAAAGTAATAATATTATCTATTACATCAAATATACAAAAACAAGGTTACTACTACATTTACCTAGTTAGTATTTTTAGTAGTATTTTGGGTTAATCTTGGGTGCCACCTTAGGAGATTACCAACTTTGGTAATTAAGGTGTTGGAGGATCATCCTTATTGCATTAGCACAAGAACAACATCAAGGAAGGAGTCCTTGAGTTGTGCCCATTTTGCCTTATAACAATGTAAGGAATTTTTGTCTTAAGATGGTTTTATACCATCTCTTTTATACATTCTTTTGCATGCATGTAGATTTAGACCACTTTAAATTAATTTGTAATTTTAATATCATGAGATGAGTATTAACATGGTCTTAATAACTAACAATGATAACCCCCTCTACTTCTGTTGTTACTCCTGTTCTTTCCATGTTGCTCCCTTTCTTTTTCGGTTGGAGGGACCATGCGTGCTTAGTTCGGTAATTGGCGGATAGATCCCAGTTTATATTTTTAGGCCAGTGTCTATATGATAAGTATTTGTAACGGACCCTGTTTGTATGGCCAGTATTGTCAAATGAGTGTCTGTATCAGACTCTATTTGTGAGGTCAGTTGTTTGTATTAAATGTGTGTCGATGTATTTTGCGTGAGGCGGTTTTGTATATATGGCCTTTTGTGTGTTTTTTGGTTTTTTTTGTTTGGCTTTTTTGAGTTATGTTTCGGAGAAATGCGGTCGACGGACGGCTTCTCGATGCTTTGGTAATCTGTACCTACATTTAGCTTAGAAAACAAACAATAGGTAGCATATACGCATTCAATACATCTACGTAAACACGTAGAAATAGGCCAAAAATGTCCTTAAAATAACCGCGATGACTCGAAGTTAAAATTTTGAAATTGCTCGTTTGAAATTAAATATTTGAAAATTCCGCAACAAAACGTCATGCTTGGATTTTTCAAAAGGGAATTGTTTTGAAACTTTGAGAAATTAATTCATAATCGATTTAAATTAACTCGAAATACTACATCAAATTTGGTCGAAATTGATTTGCAAGTTGAATTGAAACTCAAACTATCTTTTGAATAAAAGGTGAGTTCGTAAATGTGATGATTTGCGAAATCGAGACTCGAATTTTGCGAAAGCGATTTATGAGACCGTAGTTTGTAAAATCGATTGCGAACAATTTTCGTCAAGGAAACGATCTATCGTGAATCGGGGCGACTAGCCCTTCCCCTCTTTAAAACAAGAAAAGGAAATTCATATGTTTAAAGCTGAGTCCCGAAAACCATGTCAGGTTTCATAACACGTGAAACCAAGGAAATGTGAGTGTGAGAAAACACAAAATTTCCTGGGCCAGCTATAAGAGGTGCGAGCATTATGGCGAGGAAGAAGAGGTGTCAAGAGAATACACAACTTGACAAGGACAAGTCAAGGTGCGAATCCTTAGAAGCAGCCTAAAGAGGCACGAGCATCTTAGAGATGCAAAGGGCCTCTCTTTTATTCTGAAAAAAAGCTTTGATTGCTATGTATAAATAGCGACTTTGTGCTTCATTATTTCATCATCCGAAACACAAAAACTGTACGAAAACTTCCCCTCTTCTTCCATGAAAGTTCATGGATACTTTCGAAGGTAGGTTGCGACATTGGTGTCAGGATTTATCGCCTCCCAAAAAGTATCAATTCGATGTAATGGGAGTTGGTTAATTGTTGGTGCTTCGCCAAGTCAAGGTTCAATATTCGTTCCTTGATGCATGCTCTCGGTTTTGGAATGCAAAACATCATGTTTTCGTCTTCCCAAATGGCGAAATTTATCCGCTTGTCGAAGAAGTAAGTGCTATTGGAGGGTGGTCGGGTTGTACTCTGGTCCTTCCTCCAACTTGGTTGTGCTATAAGGAGATATTCCGCTCCATGCTCGGCTTGTCGGTGAGCCAATAAATTTTGTTCTTGCACCTCATGGCATTGACATGTTGTCTTTTATCAACATCTTTTCCAATCGGTTAGATGTTAATGTTTTGGAGGTTGCTAGGAAAAGGGCCCTTGCCTTTTGCCTAGTGCATGCTTATCATCTTTTTGATGTTTTGAAGAAGAAGGGACCGAAATCGTATGGTATTATGACCCTCATTCACATTGTTGAGCAAATAGAGCATGGACGGGACCCGTTTTGGTTGGTGCTCGGCGAGATCATCATGCCTTGGATAAGAAGGTGCCTTGTGGAGTTTCACCATCATTTGGATCTCATAGAATTCTCCAAGTATGGCTTATGGAGACGCTAAGGTATGTTGAGCCTCCAATTGATGCTTTTTCCTACTCCTTTCGCCACATTACCATGAGAAATAAGTAGTATGCGGATAGCTTTGCATGCACAACGCCTATTGGACCTCAAGGTTGGTAGAGGAGGGCGGTCCTCACATCCGTTGGGTGGTACCGTGGTGGTTCTTGAGATCCGTCACGGGATTGCCCGCTTCGGCCGCTTCTTCCCGCTCATTGATGATTGTTGGTTTGAAGGTTTCTTCCTTCATTTATCCGGAAAGAGGTATGAGGCAAATGGGCCGTCAACAAAAGATGTCCGCTCAAGATACTCTTGTCCAAGAAACTGTGTTCCGGATCTCCGAGCTAGTGGAGGCTTTTGAGAGATGGTGGGCCACTCGGCTAACTTGGGAGGTGCCGAATCCCGATCTTACGATATGGGTGACTCCCGCTTATGTCAAATGGTCAAGAGCTTCCACCTTGGAAGAAAGGTTATAGTTCCGCAAGGATGAAGTCAATGACTTGAAATACCGAGATGCGGCCAAGGCAAATCGTGCTTTAATTGATGACTTTGATGATGATATGATCCCGAGCGTGATGAGGCCGCTGAGGTATAGGAGCTAGGTCCGAAGGAGACATTGGGCCATGTATGGGCTCGGCTTAGGCCGGGTAATGGGCCGTGTAGGAGCTCGGGTTCGGTTGTTGTTGTGGATCCGTAGAGGATCCGCTCCGAGGAGGAAATTTGTGCTAGGTGGGCTAGCAAGAAGAACAATGGGAAGATGTATCCCGAAGGCAAAGGCAAGGGTAGAATAGAAGAGTGAAGACCTCCGCCCTTTTATTATAATTTTGTACTAGTATTTGTGTGTGTATCGTTATTATGTCGTACTAGTCAAGTATTGTGTGTTTTTGTGGGTTAGTTTTACTATGTAAAATGTCCTTGCCGGCGCTCTAACTTTTCAAGTCATAGACTCGCTTAGCCTCTTATCGTTGCCAAGTTTGTAATTCCACCCATTATTAATTAAATAAGGGAATTACTCGTGTTGAAAATGTTGTGAACATTTGTCGTTTCGTCATCCATTTCATGAGGTAATTCGGTTTGAATTATCCCAAACTTGCACATGTGAAGGGGAATTTATTGTGGAAAGGGAGAAAGGCCTTCGTTGTTTTCTTTTTTTGCCTTTTTTTTGTTGTATAAAAAGGAGTGTGTTTGTTGTTTTTTTTTTTAAAAAAAGTTTGTGTGTGTTGTTGTTTTTTTTATTGATACGGTCGTTATGTACCAAAAATAAATACCTATCTAGTCACAATTGGGGGGTTTTAATTTGTTTTCTAAACTACTGAAGGCAAAGGCAAGAGAAATAGAGACAAGAGCAAAATAAAAGCAAGAAAAAGCTAAGATGTGATCAGATAGGAAGAGATATGTCAGGATTTCGGTTCACCATAGCAGTTTACTAACTCAATCATAAATAGTCTAGAAAATCTACCGTGAGAAGGGCAAGGGAAAGGTCCTTCCGGTCCCGCTATCAACCCTAGATTACTACTAACTTAACTTCCGTCCTCATTAGGTAGTCTACTGTTCATAGCAGGTCTGTCAATTCCAATCTTCCGATCCAGGAGCGAATTTAACCAGATTAAATTTATTTAGAAGCGTGCACTCAACTAAACATATTACAAATATATTGCTCTGGGCACAGGTTCTCATAATTAATCATCTAGCCTATTCACAACATCGTCACTTTCCTACCATGGCTCCCCTAATCCTAACATAAAGAATTTAGCTACTCATGCTATAAGATTTAACAATAATAACAATGAATATGCTAAGAGACATGATAAAGCGATTATAAGGAAGAAGCATGTACTAAAAAAAGACAACAATAAAGCAAGAATTAGAGAACAAGGAATTAAAGTAAAGCAATAAAGATTCGATTGAAGTTAAGAGTAAAGAGAGATTACAGAAGAGAGAATCCGGCAATAAGAGCAATTAGTAGCAGAGATTTAGAGAGTAAAAAGCTATGTAAAACGTAATTAAGAGTGTCAAGAAGTGTTTATGACCCAATCACGACTTACTTATATAGGGAAGTGAAAATTAACAAAATATAAACCTAAACACGGATTAATTAACCCGTGTACTATAGCTAGTTACTCGATCGAGGCTTTTTATTTCTCTCGATCGAGTACTTCTTCAGTAAAACCGTTCGATCGAGCAACTGAGGCTCCCGATCGAACACTCCCAAAATAGCCATCTTCGATCGAGCATAGGAACCACTCGATCGAACATCCGCAACAGCCAAACCACTCGATCGACCATCCAAAGCTCTCGATCGAGTGTCTTCCACATAGATCAGCATCAAACCCGTCTGGTTAGCCTTCCAAGGACCTCCCTTCACGCTTCCTGAGGTATGACTTCTGCTCTAAATCTCCGTCTCCTTAAAATGCATGCAAAGTGGGACGACTAAGTTACGATTCCTCTACTTTTGGATCCATTTATGCAATTAAGACAAAACAAAGCAAAGTAGCCAATTCGGGACATTTTGCAATACAAAGCAACGTAAATGGTGTAGAAATGCGTGCAATAAGAGGCTAAAAATTCTATATAAATTGCACGTATCAAACCTCCCTAAACAGAACCTTTACTCGTCCTTGAGTAAACTAAATGCAAACTAATGGAACGGATATGAAAACTCAGAGCTAGCTATAACTTGTCCACTTAAACCATTTAATGCAATCAAAAATTAACAGTTATAGCTACAACAGTCAATACGCAAACGAGCTGTATGATGTCTATAAATAAGCTAACCTGTCGACCTTGCAAGACCTTTAAAACCGGAATCTCACGGGTCACTCTTCTCTCATGAAGCAAAGGGTGAAATTATATGGAAAAGAATGAAAAGAAAAAAAAGAACAAGAAAATGAAACAAAGAAAAAAAAACGTGAGAAACAGAAAAAAGACGAAAGAAAGAAAAAAAAAAGAGAAGTTAAAATGAAAAAAGAAAGACCGTATTATAAAAGGGAATTTTGTGACGGTCTTACTCGTCCATTTTTATTTATATCTTTTTGAGGAGATTGTGTATTGGTTAGTGAGTTTTGTGCCAAAGAAGGGCACTTGTGTTCGATTTCTAGTCAGCTGAGAATTGGATAGTCTTATATGGTCTTGTTTAGGTGCTAGCTTGACACTTTACGGAAATGTGAAGGCTTTGAATCTATCTCTTAAAAGACGCATGAGCTGATTTCGGAAGGTGTCAAGGTGTCTTACCTGCTAATATAGGTCGATCGATAACTTTCCAGTCGATCAAATGCTTTATCCTTTGAAGATTCACTCGATCGAGTTGTTCTCATACTCGATCGAGAAGGCTGATATAACAAGTCCTCGATCGAACGGTTTTTCTATTCGGTCGAGAGGAATTGCTGATCATGTCCTCGATAGAGTGGTTTAATTCCACTCGATCGAGAGGTTTCAACCTGTAATCGTGTTTTTGCCTTATTCCGTGTTGGGCTTTGTAATTAGGATTTAGTTAGGTTAAGTAGGACGTGTTGTGACGACTTCTTCATCATCTCTTAGACTACGATACTCGCTCTTCCTCTCTACTCTCTCATACTCTTACTCTTACTTTTGGAACTATTGCTTGGATTTGAATTTTATAATCGGTATCAATACTCTCCTTTATTTCTTAATCTTAATCTCTTTGTTGCTCTTAATTTCTTCTCTTCCTTTATTTATAATTGCTTTTATTCAATTTCTTCGCTGCATTGTTATGATGTTTAATTTCTCTTGCTTGTGTATGATTATTGTTGATTCAATAATAATGCATAGCTAATTCTCTTTGTTAGGACATAATTCTCTTTGTTAGGACATAGGGGAACCATGATTATTAAGGAATTGTAATTTGAAGTATTAGGTTTAATGCTAGTTTGGTTCATGTTGTTAATCGCTATATTCAATTGTTTCTGTCTAATTGAGTTGGCGCAATTAGTCATTAAATCGCAGTAAACCTTGACCTAGATCGGAAGATTGGAAAGGGTTAGACTTGTAGCGAAAATTAGGGCACGTAGTGAGGGAGGAAGCTAAGCTATTTGTGCTTTAGGGCGAATTGAGACCGGAAGGAGATATTCACTGCTCTGTAAACCATACTTGCATTGACCTGAGACCTAGATTGCTCGACTGAATAATCATGGTGAACCAACTGTCTTAGCTATTTTCTCTTTATTTGCTTAATCCTTATTCCTTTGCCTTTTCTCTCTCTCTCTCTTAATCTCATTTGATTAGAACAAACAATTAAAATCCCCCAGAACTGTTACCTAGACGAACTTGATTAATCTGACATTTTCCCATCTCCCTGTGGAGATCGACCCTACTTACTTGGCTAGCTTCTGTTAGTAGTACTTATTAGGTATTTATTTTTGGTACCTGACGACGGTATCACTAATCCCTTTAGGACCTCTCAAAGAAACCCTCTTTTGATGACAATCTATCTTAGCCTTGTACTTACCCAACCAGTCCATACCAACTATCATCTCAAAACCCTTGAAAGGAAACTCTAGTAAGTCCACTGGTAGGTCAACCTGCCCAACTATCATAGACACCCCTCTATACGGCCGCCCACAAGATACAGACTCACCCGACGGTATAAAAACTTCCTCTTTTATAGACTCATACTCACTCAAACCCAAACGCTTAGCATGACTCGATGATACAAACGACTGTGACGCTCCTGAATCAAACAAAACAAAGGTAAAGACTCCATTAACAAGAAAAGTACCGATGATAACGTGAGCATCATCCTCAGCTGCTTTCTTCTCCATTATAAACAGCTTACCACTGGTCTTCTGCCCACCTCCCTGGACAGTACTAGCTGAGGTAGACGGCTTAGAAGCCGACCCCTGGTTGTTGTTGTTCGTTGTTGGTCTCTGATATGAATTACCGCCATTGCGGTTAGCCCCACCATTGTTGTTACTCTGACCACCCCGGTTATTCCACGACCCAGCCGGCCTGTTACTAGCATAACTCTGCGAAGGACCCTAAGAGAAACTCCCCTGCGACGGTCTCTGGAAATCCTCAGTCACAGCACTGGTGCACTCATGCCTCTTGTGGCCCATACCGCCACAGCTAAAACAAGTCATACCCCAAATTCTACTACTACCACCACGGCCACGCGCATAAGAAGCTCCAGTACTAAACTCCGAACCTGAAGAGTACGCTCTTGCCTGGTTATGGCCGCCCTTCTTGTAACTCGACTGACCACCACTCTCACTCTCATCCTTCCTCTTCTCAGAAGCTCTCTCACGGCTCTCCTTGGCCATCTCAACTAACCTCTCAGCCCTCCCAGCACACTCATACACCTCCTTAACATCAGTAAGGGCTCCTACCGGTAACTTCTCCATGATCTTAGGTGTCGACCCCTTCTCAAATCTCAACGCCAAGTTCTCTTGGTTCAGCCCCATGTCCTCAGCATACCTAGATTTCTCGTTGAAATTATAATAGTACTCAGCAACTGTCATATCGGAAGTCATCTTAAAATCATCGAACTCCTTCCTCAGCTTACTACGCACATGCTCAGGTACAAACTCTCGCCTCATAGCTTTCTTAAACTCATCCCATGGTATCACAGGTAACCCCTATTTCACATATATCTCCAAAGCACTCACCTTAACCTTGTCCCAACACTCACCAGCTGCTTCCCTCAAGTAGAACGCAGCCTGTTCCACTCGAAGCTCCTCAGGACAATGTACCAGATTGAGAATATTCTCCATCTCACAATGCCAATTATCCAGCAGAATTGGCGCCCCAATTCCCAAGTACTCATTGGGATTAAATATTTCTATATGAGCACTTATCTTGGAGTGATCAGGCCCTGTCTCCTTATTTTCTCCCACTCTCTTCAAAGCCTCAGTAAGAGCATCTTGGTGCTCCAACATCTTAACTATCTCATCAATGCTCATGTTTTCGGCCCTAACATACAAAGCGTTTCTTTTCGGCGGCATCTTGGAACTATATAAGAAAAGGTAAACATGAACACACATCCCATATCTCAAAACACGAAAACAACCTGAACAGCACCTACTCGATCGAGTGCCACAACCCACTCGATCGAGTTGAGGTCACTCGATCGAGTTGCCCACTTACTCGATCGAGTGCCTCGACTCCAAAATATGACCAGAAAGCTCCCTAAAATATACTCGATCGAGCCAACCGCCCACTCGATCGAGGTGACCCCACTCTATCGAGTGCCCTCTCCTACTCGATCGAGTGCCCAAAAACTGACTTCTTCCCAGAAACGGAAAACTACCTACCCGATCGAGTTACCCCTACTCGATCGAGTCACTCACCTACTCGATCGAGTGCCCCCCACTCGATCGAGTCATGCAGACTCATATACTACCCGCATGTTCAAACTCACACTTCCCACTATCTATACTCTTATGCAAAACGACAAAAAAAACACACACAGATATATATATATATATATATATATATATATATATATATATATACATATATATATATATACATATATATACATATATATACATATATATATATATATATATATATATATATGTTTCTCTTTGTATACTCAAACAAAAGTAACTTTCTTCCGTATTTCTAACATGCCACGTTATAAATCAAATATCATGCTTTCATGCCTTCAACCAATCAACATATAAAATCACATCATCATTATCTTTCTCTACACATCTCCCATCCTCAACATGCATGCATCCACCGATTCATACCACACATTACTATATAGATACACAAATCACAAGATAAACACATAGCGATCCCGACTCACACCCCATGGTGACCGGTTCAAAATTGTAGGGCGAGTTCGCGACTTTAGGACGTCTCCCAAGCCTTTGCATTAGCTTCTACAACTTCTACCCCGGGTTCATTTTAGTTTGACTCCTTATGTTCATTAGATTCATTGGTTATAGGTTTCAAGATCGTCGCTCTGATACCTCTTTGTAACACCCCATAATCCAAGTGCCTTACCAGGACCACTTAAGGCATGGAAGTGCTACCATCTCGGTTACCCGAGGCAATGATAATCAAATGACAATAAGGAAACGTACTTAAATAGTAATAAAATTTAAGTGATACAAGCCACACTCCAAACTTGTTAAAAGGAAATACAAAGATCCTCAAAACAGTTAACTACTAAACAACTACAAAACTTTGACACATCGGAAGACTTCTAAAACTGCTACGTGGTGACTCATCCCAGCTATCCCATACGCATCGTCTCATACCTGCGAAATAACTGCTCACCACCTCCGAATGGATCACCACAATTTTTACAACATTTAAACGGGGTCAGTACTAATTACATAAAAACAACAGCTGATATGAAACCACAATGTAAACAACTCAAACGCACAATCTCAATCTCCACAACTCCACCCTATCTCCACATATCTGACTACACACTAAAGTGTGTAGCCCTGCCAGAGTACCCATCGCAACAAGTTCTCCTCGTCGCCAGTGGGGGACCGCAGATGTTCCCACCTAAGCCCCGCTCATATCCATTGAGCGATAAACCCATGTTTATTAATCTGCACATCCCTTATGTGGCGGGTTCCACAGAAGGCGAATCAAGAGCGTGAAGCCACTCCCACAAGTGACTCCACTCAGCCAGGGACGCACCCTGATGTGTTCATTTTATATATACTTTTAGCCCTCATTTTAGCTCGGTTTTGATTGCATATCATACTTTAATTAGTATATTTGTGAGCTAATCTTGTATTCTAGGTGTATTGTTTGTATTTGTTACATTTTGTGGGAATCTAAGCATTTAGAGGCTTTTTCCTATCACATTTGAAATCACTAGAATATATGGCTAAGTATGAAAGCTAAAATGACCATGGAAGAAATTACAAGGCCTAGCATGAAGAAATGTGAAATGTAGAATGCTAATTAAATCACAAAATGAAACCCACATTACAAGTCCGCAAAATTATACACAAGATGCTCAACTTAAGATGCTCTTTGGAAGGTCTTAGGAAGCTAAATATCACATTTAACCGGAGGCTTAAAGATGGGATTAATGGCTAACATTGGATCCCCTTGGCAATTACTCAAGAATCGAAAGAAAATTAAGAGTATGCTTAGGATGCCATTTTGGATTCCTCTACAAATTTTACTCCCTTATTCCTATATAAGGGGTGCTAATTTTACACACCTTGAGACACCATTTTACTTAGTATTTTCTACACTACTTTCATATTCTTAGTTTATTTTAGACTAGATTTACTATAAACAATTTCCTTTAAGCATTGCAATTTATATTACAATTTCCATTTCAAGTTATATTCAAGTTATTTATATTTGCATTGTTCTTCAATTCTATTTCCATTTCCATTTCAAGGTAATTCTATTCCTATATTTATTATGTTTATCATTACAATTGTCATTAGTTTAGTTTACATTTACATTTACATTATGTTAGAGTAGTCTACCTTGTCTAGGGAATGAAGGGAGCCATGCATAAAAAGTATTTGTAACATGATAAACTAGGATGTTATAATATCGTTTCATTGTTCTATCACATGTTTGTATAACCACGTTTAATCTTTGTTTAAAGGCCTAATTCATTGATTAAGTTTGTTAATTCGTTCTATAAGTCGAGAGGCATGGAATCGGATTAGACTAAGCATGTGTAGTAGGACGACCTAGTCATAAACGAGAGTTTCTCTAGGACCCAGTCTATGGTTGACACTAATATCGTGAGGTGGGTGTCTTTAAGCCTAAACAATTAACGATTCATTAACTCCTATGATTAATTTAAGCATTTACATAATTTACATGTGTGACCCGACCTCCCTAGACTATTTTGTTATCATTATTGTTTTCTTCCATTATCCAACCAACCAACAAACAACCGATAAACCGACCTTCATAAAATTCACTCCATAACAACTAATTAACAACTACCGTCTCTCTGTAGATTCGACCCCTATGTACTACATTCATTTGTGTCTAGGATATTTATTTTTGCATAGGTGTAGGATAGCCTATCAAATTTTGGCGCCGTTGCCGGGGAGACGGTTTTGTTTGTTATTAGTTGTTGAATTTTATCTTGTTTTATTTTGTCCCGGGGAACGCTTGTTCCTTGGGATCTTTCTCACGGTTTTCTTGTAGTTTTAGTGCCTTTTTCAGGTGGTAAAACTATCTCAAGGGGATCCTAATATCCGTCCAATGACTGTATTTCCTTTCCTACAACAACAAAACCAACCCTTTCATGACTATTTATCCCAATTTGACGAATACGTTAATCGTATTGCTTCTTTTGGATTCATTTACAATGAATATGAATTGGGTCAGGTTGTACTTGAAGGAATGGATTCCGAGTCCCGTGATTTGGCTCTTTACATGAGTTGTGAGAGTCTTTACTACAAGAGTACGTGGGAGCTTTGGGTTTTCCTTCCGAGGCTCGTATCATAGAAATACTCAAAGACATGCTCACAAAAATGCGAGAAGGAAATGAGCGTTTTATCGAAGCTTCCGCTCTTCCACATTCCCAACGTGAGTCTTTTACCCCTATTAATTTAAAATTATTGGAAGATGATGACGATGGTCATAATTTTTCTTTTGAAATTCCCCTTTATATCACTCCAATTGACCACTTAGAGACTCATGTTAATGACATTTATCTTATAGTAGATGATACCCATGACATGGATATTGTTGGGCCCAATTTTAATGACACTGATGAGGTTCACCCAAGCCTTTGGAAACCTTTGAGAATCCTTTAACGGAGGATGTATTTAACCCAATTGTGGTTAATGTGGGTCTTTCTGATGAGCCCATCGAGGATAAGTGGGATGAACCGACCATTTTCAATGAGACCCAACTCCTTGATTCTTCATGCCACCAATTTGAGACCATATATGATGATAATTTGTGCACTAAAGATTTATTTCATGGTCTTAAGCATGACGCTCCATCTCTTGCTGACGAGTGGAGTAATACGGTGATTGTTTTTGAAGTCTCTCCAACGCATTTTGATAAGATTTTTCATCCTTATCCTTTGATCTTTTATGCGTTAATTTTATCAATAGCGTATATATGCTTTTGTATTGCCCATGCACAGGTATATGATCGGCTTCTAAGGGCTTTGACTTATTTTTTAAGGATGAGAAGGCCACTACGTTCGAAAAATAGGAGTCTAGCAAGACTTAAATTTGCGCTTATTGGGAGGCAACACAAGCTTGTTTTTGTTTTTGTTTTTAATTTTTCGCAAACTTAATGTTTTCGTAGAAATAGAAATAAAATTACTAGACTTGACGGTGTTTATTTTTATGGTTTGTAGGTGCAATTAAATAAAGAAAAGGAGTCTCGATGAGGTTATGCACGCTTCCCCATGCATGAAACCCCGTTCGGGGTTGTAACTTTCAACAACGGAGAAGCTAAAAAAAATGCGTAGAAAGTCAAAATATGGCAAGATATGGTCAACCCCGATCGGGGACGCAACTTTTTTCGAAAAAAATTTAAAAAAGAAAATTAAAAATTGCCAAATCACTTGCAAACATCATTCCTTCATCAAACTTTCAATTTTGGCCTTTTCTTGAATTATTGATGATTGGAAGAGTCCCTCGTATCCGTTCTAGATTGGGGGGAGGTTATCTAGTCTAGTAAGTTTTCTTTGCTTTGCAATTTAGTTTATTTTCTCGCAACCCATTAAATATAACCCCTTATCCTTCTAGTTTATGTGCTTTGAGCCATTTTTATGGTTTAGTTGGGTGATTTACTTGTTGCCACATTGAGGACAATGTTGTGTTTAGCTTGGGGGGAGATTGTACTTGCATTGTAGTGTAGGTTGTATGTAGAAAATTTTGTGAAAATTGTGTGTTTTTGCTTGCTTTTTGCCTACTTTCCCTCTTGCTTATTCTAATAATAGCTTATAGCTAATGATTTATTCTTTTATGATGGGATAATTGCTACATGGGGACGTCTTGACATAGTAGGTGGGGGATTTAAAATGAACCGAATAAGCTTGAACTTGACTATTGGCAAGCTACAAAATGGTAAGGTAGAACCTCCTTAGACCGATGCATCCATATCCGGTCTCTATTAGGTGAGTGTAGGTGTCTCCTTATGATGTGTGTTTCATCAAAACGCTCAAGTATGATCTTCATTTCATCTCTTTATAAGCATACATTCATATGTTGTTAGCATTTTGGAGCCATTGAAATGATTTAATTTGCCTTTTTGAACCCCGTCACAAAATTGATCCCTAGCTACATATACATATTGCCTACCTTGTTGAGTTAGTAGCTTTGATTAGTTGTGTTTGGGTGCTCATTTGGGATTTGTTCTATCTTGAAATATCATTGTGAGCTTGGTCTTAATGCTCTTGACGAATAAAATGAGAAAAGAAAAAGAATTGAAAAAAAAAATGAAAAATGATGAATCGAAAAAAAAAGAAAGAAAAAAAAAAGAGAAGAAGCATGAAAAGAGAAATGAAAAAAAAAAGTATGATTTGAATTGAAAAAAAAGAAGAAGTTGATGTAAGAAATTATCATATTTTATTATCATCTTTTGGAGAATTTTCTTATGGTTTGCATTACAATATTGGGTTAGTTTCGGGGTTGAGCATCCTTACATTTTGGATAGTTGCTAGCTTAACTTAAGCTCCACATTTCCATAATTCATTTGTTCTCCTTTCTACCCATGTCTTTTATCCTTCTACTTACCCATTTGGCTTCTTTATCATGCTTGCATATGACTGCTTTTGATTTGTAGTTTTGAAATGTTTACCATATTAGATTACGGGCACGTTCTCATGAGTCGAGGATAAGTGAGTGTTTTCACACAAATGTCCTTTCATATACAAATGAGTTTGAGTGCATCGTGAGAGTCCATTAGTCAAAAGATCATGAAAGAGCTTAAAGGTTCGTTCAAAGTCTTCCATGCTACGCCGTCATGTAAATCTCATCCATGTTTTGCATTATTACTTTTGCCCATGTTGTCTCGGGTTTTGAATCATTATACTTAGCTTTTTTAGGATATTGCAATTGATGGGATATGGTTTCTTGCTTGGGGACAAGCAAGGGCTTAGCTTGGGGCAGTTTGATGTGTTCATTTTATATATACTTTTACCCCTCATTTTAGCTCTGTTTTGATTGCATATCATACTTTAATTAGTATATTTGTGAGCTAATCTTGTATTCTAGGTGTATTGTTTGTATTTGTTACATTTTGTAGGAATCTAAGCAGTTAGAGGCTTTTTCCTATCACATTTGCAAGCACTAGAATATATGGCTAAGTATGAAAGCTGGAAGAAATTACAAGGCCAAGCATGAAGAAATGTGAAATGTAGAATGCTAATTAAATCACAAAATGAAGCCCACATTACAAGTCCGCAAAATTATATACAAGATGCTCAACTTAGGATGCTCTTTGGAAGGTCTTAAGAAGCTAAATATCACATTTAACCGGAGGCTTAAAGATGGGATTAATGGCTCACATTGGATCCCCTTGGCAATTACTCAAGAATCGAAGGAAAATTAAGAGTATGCTTAGGATGCCATTTTGGATTCCTCTACAAATTTTACTCCCTTATTCCTATATAAGGGGTGCTAATCTTACACACCTTGAGACACCATTTTTCTTAGTATTTTCTACACTACTTTCATATTCTTAGTTTAGTTCTTAGTTTAGTTTAGACTAGATTTACTATAAACAATTTCCTTTAAGCATTTCAATTTATATTACAATTTCCATTTCAAGTTATATTCAAGTTATTTATATTTGCATGGTTCTGCTTCAATTCTATTTCCATTTCCATTTCAAGGTAATTCTATTCCTATTTTTATTATGTTTATCATTACAATTGTCATTAGTTTAGTTTACATTTACATTTACATTATGTTAAAGTAGTCTACCTTGTCTAGGGAATGAAGGGAGCCATGCATAAAAAGTATTTGTAACATGATAAACTAGGATGTTATAATATCGTTTCATTGTTCTATCACATGTTTGTATAATCACGTTTAATCTTTGTTTAAAGGCCATATTCATTGATTAAGTTTGTTAATTCGTTCAATAAGTCGAGAGGCATGGAATCGGATTAGACTAAGCATGTGTAGTAGGACGACCTAGTCATAAACGAGAGTTTCTCTAGGACCCGGTCTATGGTTGACACTAATATCGTGAGGTGGGTGTCTTTAAGCCTAAACAATTAACGATTCATTAACTCCTATGATTAATTTAAGCATTTACATAATTTACATGTGTGACCCGACCTCTCTAGACTATTTCGTTATCATTATTGTTTTCTTTCATTATCCAACCAACCAACAAACAACCGATAAACCGACCTTCATAAAATTCACTCCATAACAACTAATTAACAACTACCGTCTCTCTGTGGATTCGACCCATATGTACTACATTCATTTGTGTCTAGGATATTTATTTTTGCATAGGTGTGTGATAGCCTATAAAATTTTGGCGCCGTTGCCGGGGAGAGAGTTTTGTTTGTTATTAGTTGTTGAATTTTATCTTGTATTATGTTGTCCCGGGGAACGCTTGTTCCTTGGGATCTTTCTCACGGTTTTCTTGTAGTATTAGTGCCTTTTTCAGGTGGTAAAACTATCTCAAGGGGATCCTAATATCCGTCCAATGACTGTATTTCCTTCCCTACAACAACAAAACCAACCATTTCATGACTATTTATCCCAATTTGACGAATACGTTAATCGTATTGCTTCTTTTGGATTCATTTACAATGAATATGAATTGGGTCAGGTTGTACTTAATGGAATGGATTCCGAGTCCCGTGATTTGGCTCTTTACATGAGCTGTGAGAGTCTTTACTACAAGAGTACGGGGGAGCTTTGGATTTTCCTTCCGAGGCTCGTATCATAAAAATACTCAAAGACATGCTCCCAAAAATGCGAGAAGGAAATGAGCGTTTTATCGAAGCTTCTGCTCTTCCACCTTCCCAACGTGAGTCTTTTACCCCTAATAATTTAGAATTATTGGAAGATGATGATGATGGTCATAATTTTTCTTATGAAATTCCTCTTAATATCACTCCAATTGACCACTTAGAGACTCATGTTAATGACATTGATCTTGTAGTAGATGATACCCATGACATGGATATTGTTGGGCCCAATTTTAATGACACTGATGAGGTTCACCCGAGCCTATGGAAACCTTTGAGAATCCTTTAATGGAGGACGTATTTAACTTAATTGTGGTTAATGTGGGACTTCGTGATGAGCCCATCGAGGATAAGTGGGAAGAACCGACCATTTTCAATGACACCCAACTCCTTGATTCTTCATGTCACCAATTTGAGACCATATATGATGATAATTTGTGCACTAACGATTTATTTCATGGTCTTAAGCATGACGCTCCATCTCTTGCTGACGAGTGGAGTAATACGGTGATTGTTTTTGAAGCCTCTCCTACGCATTTTGATAAGATTTTTCATCCTTATCCTTTGATCTTTTATGCGTTAATCTTATCAATAGCGTATATATGCTTTTGTATTGCCCATGCACAGGTATATGATCGGCTTCTAAGGGCTTTGACTTATTTTTTATGGATGACGAAGCCACCACTTTCGAAAAATAGGAGTCTAGCAAGACTTAAAATTTGCGCTTATTGGGAGGCAACACAAGCTTTTTTTGTTTTTAATTTTTCGCAAACTTAATGTTTTCGTAGAAATAGAAATAAAACTACTAGACTTGACGGTGTTTATTTTTATGGTTTGTAGGTGCAATTAAATAAAGAAAAGGAGTCTCGATGAGGTTATGCACGCTTCCCCATGCATGAAACCCCGTTCGGGGTTGTAACTTTCAACAACGGAGAAGCTAAAAGAAATGCGTAGAAAGTCAAAATATGGCAAGATATGGTCAACCCTGATCGGGGACGCAACTTTTTCAGAAAAAAAATTAAAAAAAAATTAAAAAAAGAAAATTAAAAATTGCCAAATCATTTGCAAACATCATTCCTTCATCAAACTTTCAATTTTGGCCCTTTTCTTGAATTATTAACGATTGGAAGAGTCCCCCGTATCCGTTCTAGCTTGGGGGGAGGTTACCTAGTCTAGTAAATTTTCTTTGCTTTGCATTTTAGTTTATTTTCTCGCAACCCATTAAATATAACCCCTTGTCCTTCTAGTTTATGTGCTTTGAGTCATTTTTATGGTTTAGTTGGGTGATTTACTTGTTGCCACATTGAGGACAATGTTGTGTTTAGCTTGGGGGGAGATTGCATTTGCATTGTAGTGTAGGTTGTTAGTAGAAAATTTTGAGAAAATTGTGTGTTTTTGCTTGCTTTTTGCCTACTTTCCCTCTTGCTTATTCTAATAATAGCTTATAGCTAATGATTTATTCTTTTATGATGGGATAATTGCTACATGGGGACGTCTTGACATAGTAGGTGGGAGATTAAAATGAACCGAATAAGCTTGATCTTGACTATTGGCAAGCTACAAAATGGTAAGGTAGAACCTCCTTAGACCGATGCATCCATATCCGGTCTCTATTAGGTGAGTGTAGGTGTCTCCTTATGATGTGTGTTTCATCAAAACGCATAAGTATGGTCTTCATTTCATCTCTTTATAAGCATACATTCATATGTTGTTAGCATTTTGGAGCCATTCTAATGATTGAATTTGCCTTCTTGAACCCCGTCACAAAATTGATCCCTAGCTACATATACATATTGCCTACCTTGTTGAGCTAGTAGCTTTGATTAGTTGTGTTTGGGTGCTCATTTGGGATTTGTTCTATCTTGAAATATCATTGTGAGCTTGGTCTTAATGCTGTTGAAGAAAAAAATGAGAAAAGAAAAAGAATTGAAAAAAAAAATGAAAAATGATGAATTGAAAAAAAAAAGAAATAAAGAAAAAAAAAAGAGAAGAAGTATGAAAAGAGAAATGAAAAAAAAAGGAAAATTTGAATTGAAAAAAAAGAAGAAGTTGATGTAAGAAATTATCATATTTTATTATCATCTTTTGGAGAATTTTTTTATGGTTTGAATTACAATATTGGGTTAGTTTCGGGATTGAGCATCCTTACATTTTGGATAGTTGCTAGCTTAACTTAAGCTCCACATTTCCATAATTCATTTGTTCCCCTATCTACCCATGTCTTTTATCCTTCTTCTTACCCATTTAGCTTCTTTATCATGCTTGCATATGACTATTTTTGACTTGTAGTTTTGAAATGTTTACCATATTAGATTACGGGCACATTCTCATGAGTCGAGGATAAGTGAGTGTTTTCACACAAATGTCCTTTCATAGACAAATGAGTTTGAGTGCATCGTGAGAGTCCATTAGTCAAAAGATCATGAAAGAGCTTAAAGGTTCGCTCAAAGTCTTCCATGCTACGCCGTCATGTAAATCTTATCCATGTTTTGCATTATTACTTATGCCCATGTTGTCTCGGGTTTTGAATCATTATACTTAGCTTTTTTAGGATGTTGCAATTGATGGGATATGGTTTCTTGCTTGGGGACAAGCAAGGGCTTAGCTTGGGGTAGTTTGATGTGTTCATTTTATATATACTTTTACCCCTCATTTTAGCTCGGTTTTGATTGCATATCATACTTTAATTAGTATATTTGTGAGCTAATCTTGTATTCTAGGTGTATTGTTTGTATTTGTTACATTTTGTAGGAATCTAAGCATTTAGTGGCTTTTTCCTATCACATTTGCAAGCACTAGAATATATGGCTAAGTATGAAAGCCGGAAGATATTAAAAGGCCAAGCATGAAGAAATGTGAAATGTAGAATGCTAATTAAATCACAAAATGAAGCCCACATTACAAGTCCGCAAAATTATACACAAGATGGTCAACTTAGGATGCTCTTTGGAAGGTCTTAAGAAGATAAATATCACATTTAACCGGAGGCTTAAAAATGGGATTAATGGCTCACATTGGATCCCCTTGGCAATTACTCAAGAATTGAAGGAAAATTAAGAGTATGCTTAGGATGCCATTTTGGATTCCTCTACAAATTTTACTCCCTTATTCCTATATAAGGGGTGCTAATCTTACACACCTTGAGACACCATTTTTCTTAGTATTTTCTACACTACTTTCATATTCTTAGTTTAGTTCTTAGTTTAGTTTAGACTAGATTTACTATAAACAATTTCCTTTAAGCATTTCAATTTATATTACAATTTCCATTTCAAGTTATATTCAAGTTATTTATATTTGCACTGTTCTTCAATTCCATTTCCATTTCCATTTGAAGGTAATTCTATTCCTATTTTCATTATGTTTATCATTTCAATTGTCATTAGTTTAGTTTACATTTATATTTACATTATGTTAGAGTAGTCTACCTTGTCTAGGGAATGAAGGGAGCCATGCATAAATAGTATTTGTAACATGATAAACTAGGATGTTATAATATCGTTTCATTGTTTCTATCACATGTTTGTATCGTCACGTTTAATCTTTGTTTAAAGGCCTTATTCATTGATTAAGTTTGTTAATTCGTTCTATAAGTCGAGAGACATGGAATCGAATTAGACTAAGCATGTGTAGTAGGACGACCTAGTCATAAACGAGAGTTTCTCTAGGACCCGGTCTATGGTTGACACTAATATCGTGAGGTGGGTGTCTTTAAGCCTAAACAATTAACGATTCGTCAACTCCTATGTTTAATTTAAGCATTTACATAAATTGCATGTGTGACCCGACCTCCCTAGACTATTTCATTATCATTATTGTTTTCTTCCATTATCCAACCAACCAACAACCGATAAACCGACCTTGATAAAATTCACTCCATAAAAACTCATTAACAACTACCGTCTCTCTGTGTATTCAACCCCTAAGTACTACATTCATTTGTGTCTAGGATATTTATTTTTGCATAGATGTACGATAGCCTATCACACCCCGAAGATCACGGAGAATTATCAATCAATCATCATATACAAACAACACTTACCAACAACCGATGCCAATACGATAAAAGAAACAATCAACAACAACGACAACGACAACAACAACAACATCAACACAACCAATGCCATGTAATTAATATTGAGTAGGGAAACCCTACCTGGAAAGCAAACACCACAGACGGTCTTAGCAGCTAATCAGAATCTTTCCTCAAGGAAACCTCCTCCTATAACATACATACATACAATTACTACCACATTCATACAAATCACCCAAAACCCCCAATATCACCCAATTAGGGTTTCAACCAACTTTAACAAAACATTATAAAAATTGTATAAAAAGCTTACCCTCGACACAAGGATCACAACGGCGTAAAGAACAAGATGATCCGACACTCCTAGCCTTGGGGATTTGTTAACAATGCGACGAATACAACTTACGTAACTCCTCTTCTTCTCAAATAGGTTTCTTTGAATGTTAAAAGAGATTAAGAAAAGTGACGGTCATCTTTTTATATTAATCTCGCATCATTAACAAAACCCGTCAAACTCAGCCCGTAAAACTAACTTACTCGATCGAGTAAGTGACTTACTCGATCAAGTGACCCTTACACGATCGAGTCCCCAACTTACTCGATCGAGTACCCTACAGGCAGTCTACTATTTTGCATCAAAAACTACTTACTCGACAGAGTAAGCCCCACTCGATAGAGTACCCACAGACATAGAAAACCGTAGTATTACACTTTTTTTTTGCTAAAATGTAAGCTTAATTATTTAATTAATTAATAATTAACTTTCAATTACACATACAATTTCCAAGAGATAGCATTGTCTTAGGAATTTCAAATACATGTAATAGGATAAAAACTTGATTTAATTCAATCCAACTACCTCCTCGTCTCCCCGCCTTCACTGCTTCCTCCCCCCCCCTCTCTCTCCCTCCTCCTAAAGCACTTTACTGTAAATTAAAGACTAACAAAAATGGCATTCATCAAATAAATCTAGGCCAAAAATACAAAGTTCAAGGAACCTGCACATGCTAATCATTAGATATAAACAAAATCCTGCCATTGCAATATTCAAGAAAAGCATAGACGGCTAAATAAGAAAGTCGCTCATTAATCTTAGTTACAAAAGCAGATTAACTAAATTGTTTGTTCTCACTTATCTCCATAAAGAAGAAATCCACAAACAGCAAATAAAGTACCATACTTTGTCGCAAATCCCCCCATCTCCCACTCTCTATGACCTTCCCCCCTACCCTCACAATCTAAACATTCTAAATAAAGACATAGATGAAACTCCACTAAATTCAAGTATCAAAGTAGTATAGCCTGAAATTCTGTACAGAGCAACAATTGGCAGACTGTCCTTTACCTATGCTGCTAATAGACTGGTGGCTCTACTGGTTCATAAATAAAAGGATTATTAGGCCGGAAGTTAAAAATTTTGAGCAAAATGGCAGATTATTGTTGCAACAGCAAATGACAGTCGGCAAAACAGTTGCAGAAAGTATTAGAATTTTAAGTGTTGATGAATTAGACAGGGCCACAGATCATTTCAATGGGAATAGAACACTCGGACAAGGCGGTCAAGGGTAAATTTCGGTATTTGGATCCCGAGTACTTTCAGTCAAGCCTCTTGTTTACTGAAAAGATCGATGTTTACAACTTTGGGGGTGGTCTTAGTCAAACTTCTAACAAAAGGTAATAAGGTCCACACTGAAGAAGATAGAAGCTCAGAAGAAAAGAAGAGACCCTACATGAAAGAAGTACTAATTTTAAAAAATCACACTCTTATCAATTTCAGACATTTGAAGAGCCTCTGATTTGAATATCCAACTTAGCTATTTCTAGGCTGAGAGGGAATAAAAGTAATGCATCCATGAGCTTTCTCTCATAAAAACTCATCACGAGAGCAGATCGGGGCTTGACTATACCTAAGGGGATGGATCCCAAGAGCTTCTTCTCAAAGTCTGGTCCTGGTTTTGCAGTCATGTATGAGGCAATGAACCCTGGTGCAATTGAATTGACCTGAATAAAATTGATTCATGAAAGTTTTAGATTTAATTGAATAATTGATACTCCCTTCTAATCTTTTCCCACCTTTGCTGGCACAAGACGCACGAGAGTAATACGACAGATAACAGGTAAGGGTAATGATGACAGTAAATTAAATAGTCCTGAAGATATACTCCATATGCCTTGCCTTTTGCTCAAAGGGTAAGGGTATCATGTAAACCAGGCTTAAAGGGTTAAGAATATTTGAGATGCTTACATTGATTACTCTACTTGCATATTCCTTCGCAACTGTCTTAGTGAAGCCAATAACCCCAGCTTTAGCAGCACTATAATTGGCCTGCCCCGCATTGCCAATCAGGCCAACAACAGAGGTGATGTTGATTATTCTTCCCTGAAAATATCTAAACAACTATTTACCTTATTCTTTTTAATCATAAAACAAAAATTACCTTATTTTTTTTAATAATAACAAGTACGGAGTAACAATTAACACCGGAAAAAAAAAGGTAGGAAAAGTCAGGCGCATAACAATTACCTTTTTCTTCTTCATCATTATTTTTGCTGCAGCCTGCATTACCAGTTTACCAAAAAATTAAATGGGACCATCTAATTAATTGCAGCATAAGATTCCGAAAGTCGAGAAGCTCATCGCTCATGCTTCCAACCCGTGCTTTCAACCCCGGCCAAGAAAGTGTGCCGAAAGCCCTAAAAAATGCATCGGGAAGAAACCCATCCGCCTCACCCTATGAGCAAAGCGTTAAAAGTAAAATCTTGCATTAAAGCCATATTCATATGATTCCCACTAAAAAGAACCGAAATAATTTGATCTATGGACAGCGTCGTTGTGGAACTGATCAGAAAATGCAGAAACTGCCAGATCCATGCAACCGAAAGTCAGTCCACGACATGCACACACCTGCTTCCTCAGTTTCATGGTAAACGTTGTCAGGTAGTTTAAGCGAAACGTAAGTAAGGTCTAGACATGTTGAGTCGGAGGGTCACAGGAATTGGAATTGGAAGTTGATGAGCGAAAAACACCATCAGATTTCAAAGTAGCGCGGGTAGGTGTCTTTGATTCTAGTTTAGACAATCATAAGCGAATTTGGGGTTGCAAGAATCTTTTCTTTTTTCTTCTTCCCTCCAGTTAATTTTTAGTAACCTATGTACAAAGGTATACACCAGTAAGATTCAGATCAATAACCTCCTATGTACATAAATTGCTATATTAAAACATTTCCAATCATATCGCTTCTCTTATTGCACTTTATTTCATCAATTATTTCTCACCCCCCTCACCATTCCTCAGCTTTTATATTCATACCAAAAACATTACTCTAACCGAATTTACTATTATTCCTCGTCTTTTTTTTCTTTCTCTTTTATTATAGAAGGCCTCATAATTTTGATTATATTTAATAATTACCCTGCTTAATAACCCCACAGGTTGGTGCCATGGTAATGGCAACATAAATAGTCATGTAAACACAAATAACTCTCTTACAAGAAATGAGTATTATACGTTGAAAATCGGTATTTGAGCCTAGCGCAGACAACAGAGTTAAAATCTGACTTTAAATTTCCTTGGCATATCATAACAAAATTCTTATACGAGAAATTAATCAAAATTCTTATGAGAAATTAATATAAGACTTTTTATTGGGAGAGTAGATGATGAGCTCCCTTTTCTACCTACATTCTATTGCATTTGGAGCTCTTTTAGTAGCATTTTGCAAAGGGTTTTGGGCATTTTCAATGCTTTTAATCCAAACACCAAATGTTACTACTTGCAACAAAGAAGTATCAGAGTAGAATTGAAGGTAAGTTGGAGCAAAGAAAGCAGCAAAGGAAGGCTAAGATCAAGCACCAAAGACATCATGAGGAAGCCTTTCAAAGATCAAGCAAGGAACGAATTGAAGACAGATATCAGCAGCTAACTCGCACGGTGCGAGTTTCCTGCTCCCATTTTTCGCAACGTGCGATGTTTTCTGGGTTACTTCCGTTTTGTATTATGGGCTTCTCTCATCTTAATC
Organism: Silene latifolia; assembly: GCF_048544455.1. NCBI lineage: Eukaryota > Viridiplantae > Streptophyta > Magnoliopsida > Caryophyllales > Caryophyllaceae > Silene > Silene latifolia. Next base: position 21,228,122 of record NC_133538.1, on the reverse strand, counting down.
CCATGGTTACTAGGTTGTATTAGACTATATATAGTGTGTTTTCCTCTAGATTAACACATCTTTTGCATTATTGAAGAATTAATTTTTAATTTGGAGAATTATTCATCTTTTAATTGGGTTTAGATCTATTATGGAGAACTAATCTCCTCTTCTTAATCCGACTCAAAGGTGTAATCTTTTGTTGTAAGACTCCTTAATCTTTCCTTAATTATTATTATTGTTCTTAATCTCTTGTGTTTAATTGCTTAATTTTGGAATCCTTGTTAGATTATGGCGATTAAGTGTCATCTTCTTGTTACTTAATCTTTCCAAGTTCCTTAATTTACTTGTTGTTGGGTTTATTAAGTGTGATTTCCTTGTAATCCCATATTGCAACAACTTGTTATTAGACTAATGATGTGATTTCTTCTTGGTTTAATTAACATTTGAGAGATTAATTTGTGATTGCTCATTAATTGTGTTTTTATTGTGAGTAATTACACCTATTAGATTCCTATTGCTTCATCTTCTTGTTAATTAATCTATGTGTGTGATTTCCACTAGAGGAATTAATAAGTTGGGTCAATTATTAAGTGTGATTTCCTTGTGGTTGACTTCTAATTAAGGGAATTTGGAGAATTAATCTCACTAATAGGGCAATAATATTAATTAGAAGGATTGACTGAGTGGTTTCATCAACTAAAGTGCCTCACTTTATTGAGTCGGATTAAGTTTTCCTTAAACTTGATAAATTTCCATCTTAAAACTTGTTTGATTGATTACTTGTTGTTCACTCTTATTTGAATTGTGTTTTGTTACTTTTGAAAACCAAACCAAAAACCCCGCGTTTTACATACTTGTTAATTTGTCACAATTGTTCTAATTGCTCTCTTGATTTCACCATTGCAAAACCCCCCTTCTCTTGGGTTCGATCCCATTACTTGCTACTTGTCTTATAACTAGCCTTGATTAGTACGTATTGTGGTATATAAATTATTAATTTGGCCGTCTTAAATAGCGATGTTTTAGGCGTGTCAAATTTTGGCACCGTTGCCGGGGAAGGTAACGGTTTTGTTAGTGTTTTTATTGGTGTTTTTTAGAATAGTTTTGTTAGTTAATTTTCATTTCACATTTGTTATTGTTTTGTTCATTACTTGTGTGAACCTATTTGATTGTGTACTTTTGTGTAGAATTGTTTATGGTCAATACTAGGAACTCAAGTGAACCACTTTTTCCATTCAACCCGGAAATTAAAATATCACTTGCTTGGATAGGAGGAGGTATTAGAAGAGAGACCCCGGTTATTCAAGAAATTAATCCCGTGACTCAATAAGACCAAGAGGAAGATAACATCATCTCTTTTGTTATAGAAACCGATCCATAACCCATAAGAATTATCATAGGTGATGCCGAGAATCCACAAAGGAATGATCCACTAAGGGAGGATCCACCAAGGCCTAGGACCATCAAAGAACTTATCGCCCCGGACCTTACACAAGTCCCCTTGTGTATTTCCTTTCCGGCCTTAGCAGAAAATGCCACCTTTGAACTCAAGTCCGGGCTTATCCACCAATTGCCCCAATTCCATGGAGCTAGTATGGAAGATCCCAATAAGAATTTAAACAAATTCCATGTATTTTGCTCGAGTATGAAGCCTAATAGGGTTACCGACGAGCAACTTAAACTAAGAGCCTTCCCTTTTTCACTCAAGGACGCGGCAAACGATTGGCTTTACTATCTCTCCACCGGGAGCATTACTACTTGGAATCACATGAAGAAGGCTTTCCTAGAGAAGTATTTTCCCGCTAGTCTCTCCTCTCAACTAAAAAAGAAATAAGTAATGTGGAACAAATGGATGGAGAGAACTTGTATGAGTATTGGGAGAGGTTCAAGCAACTTCTTGCTAGTTGTCCATTCCATGGGTATTGATACGTGCAATTTATCTAATCTTTTTAGTCTTTTATTGCACGTATTTCTATGCCTTTTTGTATCGTTATGTAATGCAAAATGCCCCGAATTGGCTACTTTGGTTTGTTTTGTCTAAATTGCAGAAATGAACCTAGAAGTGGTGGAACCGCGCCCTATTCGTCCTATTTAGCATGCATTACGAGAAGACGGGAGTGTTATAGCGAGAGTCGTATCTTGGAGTGCATAAAGGAAGGTCAAGGGAGCTGCCAAAGACGAGTTAGAGGCTGACTTGAAGGAAAAGCACTCGATCGAGAAGATTCATGGTTCGATCGAGTGGATTGGCTGGTCAAAGGGGTCGATCGAGTTGTTCTATTTGCTCGATCGAAATGCTGATTGTGAGAGTTCATGGATCAAGAGTTTTATCTGCTAGATTGAGAGGAAATACTGGAGAAGATCTCGATCGAGTGGTTTCAATCCATTGATAGGTTTGCTCTCTATGCGGGCTTTAGTAACCCGTGATAGTTTATTTTTGTTAAGTTTTTATTTCCCTATTTAAGGGAAACATAATTAGGTCATTAGGATCTATCTTTCATCTTTCACATACTTTTCATACTTTTGCTTTGAAACCTACTGCTTAATCTTTCTCTTAATCCTTGCTCTTTGCTTGACTTTTGGACTGTTCTCTACGTCGGATTCATAAAGATTGTAATCACTCTATTACTCCTTAATCTTAGTACTTATTACTTTGCTTACTTTAATCTCTTGTTCTTTAATTATCGCTTTTGCCCTAATCTCGTTTATGCTTAATTATTATTGTTTTATAATGTTTCTAATTAGCATTCTTAATATTATTATTGCTGACATCATTAATAACATGAGTATCTTATTCCTTTTATGTCGGGACTAGGGAATTCATGGTAGGATTGCGACGATGTAGCGAATAGGTTAGATGATTTACTTGTGAGAATCTGTCTCCATAGAAATTTAACTGTAACATCAGTTTAGTTGAGTGCACGCTTCTAAATTACATTAATCTGGTTAAGTTTACTCCTAGATCGGAATATTGGATTAAATAGACCTGTTATGAACAGTAGACTACCCTAATGAGGACGGAAGTTATGTTAGTGGAAATGTAGCGTAGAAAGTGGACCGGAAGGACCTTTCCTATATCCTTCTCACAGTAGATTGTCTAGGCTATTTGCAGCTGAATCGATAGACTACCATGGTGAACTGAAATCCTGGCATACCCTATTTATCTGATCACTTATACCGTATTTACTCGCTTTTATTGCTCTTGTTAATCTCTCTTTCCTTTAATCTCTCAGTAGTTTAGAAATAAAAATTAAAACCCCCCATTTTGTGACTCAAATAGACGGACCTTAGACAGATATCTTGCCTCCATGTGGAGAATCGACCCTACTTATCACTAGCTTCCGTTAGTATGTTTAGGTTTATTTTTGGTACACAAACGACAGTATCAGGTATACCGACCAGGACCTACTCTTGAACTTTTGTGGTGGTCTCCTTGATGATGATGCTAGGTTGATTAAAGCCGCTACACAAGAAGGGATTGAGTACATGTCGGTCCAAGAGGTAAATGATTTGATTGAAAGACTAGTGGAAAGTTCTAAGAATTTCGGAAGGAGAGTAAAAAGAGAAAGTGCGGCATCTTCTTCAAAGCAAAGTTCCAACCATATGGAAGACAAAGTTGATTTTCTTACCAACTTGGTTAAGGAACTTGCAAAAGGGAATGGGATTAAATCTCATGTGAAATTTTGTGGTCTTTGTTATGATCCAACCCATCCCACCGATGGGTGTCCATCTTTGCAAACGGAGGAAGCAAGTGAAGCGGTGAAGGCTCTTGGGTTTAGGAAGTTTGACCCATATTCCAATACTTACAATGAGGGGTGGAAAGCTCACCCAAATTTTGGTTGGGGTGGAAACCAAAATAAAAACCAAAAGGGACCCTCAAACTCTTCATTTCAAAAGCCAAACCAAAATCAAAACCAATCACAAAATTCCTTGGAAGATATGATGAAGACACTTGCTATGAATCAAGTGGCAATGTAAAAAGAAAGCCAAGCTTTGCTAACCAATACCAAGGAATTCCAAACCGCCGTGCTTCAAAAAAATCGGCTCACTGACTCTAGGATTGGTAACCTTGAGACCCAAGTTCGTCAAATTCTTAACACACTCACTACAAAACCCACTCAAGGAGGGAGCATCCCTTATCACACAATTCCTCCACCCACCAAGGAACAAGCAAAAGCGGTTTGTTTGAGGAATGGTAGGGAGTTGGTAGAGGCACCCAAGGCTCCTAAGAAATCAAGGCCACTTTCGATTGTTCATGAAGTGGAGGATGTAGTTGAAGATGAGATTGAAGTAGTGGTGGAACATGGAAAAGCATCTACACCCGAGCAAGAAAGGATAAATGAACCACTATCGGAATACGAGCCTCAAGCTCCATTTCCAAGTGCTTTAAATGACACAAGGATAATTGACAAGAAGACTTCAAGCCTTTACGATATCTTTCGTAAAGTGGAGGTAAATATCCCACTTCTTGACCTCCTTAGTAGTGTGCCAAAACATGGAAATATTTTGAAAGAGTTCTGCACTACTAAGAGGGCCAACAAAACAAAGAGTATGAAGAAAATAAAGGATAATGAACATGTGTCGGCAATTTTTCAAAAACGTTTGCCACAAAAATGCGGAGATCCGGGCATGTTCACTATTCCTTGCAAGATTGGTGCATTAGATTGTCATATAACTATGCTTAATTTGGGTGCCTCTATCAATGGTTTGCCTCATTATCTTTATGAGTCTCTTAAGTTAGGACCTTTGAAACTGACTCCCACGGTCATTTATTTGGTCGATAGGTCCAACATCTACCCTAAGGGAATCATTGAGGATGTGTTGGTGAAGGTGGGGATATGATTTTCCCCGCCTATTTCTATGTGATTGAAATGAAACCCGAAAAAGGCTCCACTCCCATCTTGTTGGAAAGGCCTTTCATGAAAACTTCTAACACCAAGATAGATGTGTCTAGTGGATGCCTTACCATGGAATTTAAAGGTCAAAAGATTAAATATAGCATTTATGAGGCGATGAAATACCCCACTGAGACTTCTTCCTTGTGTTTTCTTGATGTTTTTGAACCAATTATTCAAACCGTGTATGAATTGTGTAAAAGTGACACCTTAGATGTTGCTTTAACTAATGGAATGGTAGGAGATGATATGGGGTATGTTTTGTCTAGTAGTTTCCAGGAAATTATCCAAGAGTTAGAGGAAAATCCGCCAATGGAAGAGTGGGAAGAGAAGGGAGCAATCCGAAGGGCAGAGGCAAATTCACACCGTGCGAAAAAACAGGGCCCAGAATTCGCACCGTGCGAATTATCTCCTATCCGGGATTTTTGCTTCCTTTCTTCCAGTTTGTTAGAAGAGCTACCAAAGTAGAAACCCATTCCTTCGATTGTCAAAGCTCTTATTGTCGAAATGAAGCCCTTGCCAAGCAACTTGAAGTATGCTTTTCTAGGAGATGAAGAAACTTTACCGTTAATTATTTCAAGCAAGCTTTCAAGTGTGCAAGAAGAGGCTCTCATCCGAGTTCTAAAGCAACACAAGGAAAAAATTGGGTGGACAATGGCCGACATCAAAGGCATTAGTCCCACTTTATGCATGCACCGGATTCTTTTGGAGGATGAAGCCAAACCCGTTCGACAACCGCAAAGGCGTTTGAACCCCCCAATGATGGAAGTTGTCAAGAAGGAGGTACTCAAACTCCTTTACATAGGTATGATATATCCCATCTCCGATAGTCAATGGGTTAGTCCAACCCAAGTAGTACCAAAGAAGTCCGGGCTAACGGTAGTCGAAAATCATGAAGGAGTTTTGATTCCCACTCGAGTTCAAAATGGGTGGCGAGTATGTATCGACTACCGTAGGCTCAATACGTGAACCGAAAAGATCACTTCCCGCTTCCCTTCATGGATCAAATGTTGGAAATGTTGGCGGGAAAATCTTTTTATTGCTTTTTGGATGGGTACTCAGGTTATTTTCAAATTCCAATTGCACCCGAGGACCAAACAAAAACTACTTTCACTTGTCCCTTTGGAACATTTGCCTATAGAAATATGCCTTTCGGTCTTTGTAATGCACCGGGAACGTTCCAAAGGTGCATGATGAGCATCTTTTCGGATCATGTGGAGGATTTTATTGAAGTATTTATGGACGATTTTACGGTTCATGGTCAATCTTTTGAGGATTGTTTGAGTCAACTCACTTGGGTTTTGCAAAGATGTATTGATACCAACCTCATTCTCAACCATGAAAAATGTCATTTTATGGTTGATGAAGAAATAATGTTGGGACATGTGGTCTCCTCTAAGGGGATCGAGGTTGATAAGGCCAAGGTCGATACCATTCGCACCTTGACTTATCCTACTAATGTGCGTGAACTGAGATCTTTCTTCGGGCACGCCGGGTTTTACCGGCGCTTCATCAAGGATTTCTCCCAGATTGCCGCTCCCTTATGAAATTTACTTCAAAAGGATTGTGAATTCATCATGAGTGAAGAATGCAAGGAAGCTTTTGACATGCTCAAGGTGAAGCTTATTTCGGCACCCATAATTCAACCTCCCAATTGGAGTGAACCATTTAAGATACTGTCGGACGCGAGTAACTATGCCCTTGGCGCGGTACTTGGCCAAAGGGTAGGAAGAGCACCCCATGTTATTCAATATGCGTCAACAATGATGAACGAGGCTCAAAGAAACTATACCACTACCGAGAAAGAATTTCTTGCGGTAGTGTTTGCTTTGGAGAAGTTTCGACCTTATATTCTTGGAGCCAAGGTCATCATCTTCACAGATCATGCCGCCTTAAGGTATTTGGTGAACAAGAAGGAATCCAAACCCCGTTTGATGCGACGGGTATTACTTTTGAGTGAATTTGATGTTGAGCTCAAAGATAAGAAAGGATCAACCAACACGGTGGCGGATCACCTAAGTAGGATTGTGCAAGAAAAATCCCAAGAAGCTTTGGAATCACCAATACAAGCCACTTTTCCGGATGACACACTTCTAGCCTTGTCCTCCATTGAGCCATGGTACGCTCATATAGTCAACTTCTTGGTTTTACAAGAATTTCCAAAGGGTCTTTCTCGTTCCCAATGGGAGAAGATCAAGAGTGATGCTAAATATTATGTGTGGGATGACCCATACCTTTGGAAATTTTGTGCCCGCCAAGTTATTAGAAGGTGTGTCCCGGATACCAAAGTCATTCTAATTCTTAAATTTTGCCATGAATACGCTTGTGGTGGGCATTTTGGAGCCAAGAAAACGGCTAGGAAAGTCTTGGAAAGCGGTTTCTTTTGGCCCACACTATTTCGGGATGCCCATGCTATAGTTGTTAGAAATCTATATCTCATTACTTAACATATTCATATATGTATCATTTTAATTTAGTCATAAAATTAAAACTAGATCTTATGCATGCAAACTAAAACAAAAAGATAAGAAAATCAATTTCTCACCAAATAAATTTCGGTCAAATGGGCACCAACAAGATCTCCTTCTTGTTAGTTCTTGAGCTATCCATTTATAAGGATGAACATTCAAAAATCCCAAAGTAGAGATTCTCCTCTTGATTGCACCCAAGACTATCCCTTATCCCCACTAAATAATATTAACTAGATATTAATTTAGTAGTTTACCTTAAAATTGATTACTAACACTCATATATTACATTAATAATTTTAGTAATCCTTTTGGAACAATTAGAATCAAAAACCTCAAGTTTTTGAGAAAGATGATGAAGATAGAGAGAAGAATGCATGTGTAGCTTTTTCATGCATGAAGAGAATGAATTAGTAATAAAAAATGAGAACAAAAGTTCTCATTTCTAATGCATGCCACCGGTGGGAAGGAGACAAGGAAAGCATCTTTTCCTTTCCTTTTGTCTTCACAATGTGTAGGTGTGTAAGACAAAGTAGGATATGTGTAAGGCTACAAAAGCAAGGCCTATGATTATTTATCATAAAATAAATCAATCTTACACCATCACAACTCCCTCCATTCGGTCCATCCTCCATAATATGGACTACCATTTTATTTTGTCAATTTGTCATTTGTCACACAATATGTCTCATGTAATATATTACATGTTATTAATTAATTTAATGCATATTTATCACATAAATATCATTTCATGAATTAATTAAATTACATCCAATAAATTGACTAGTGATAGTTGATCACATAAACAAAATGGGTCATGTAATTATAATTCACAATATCTTGTAATTATAATCAACCATTCATTCTTATCTTTATTGTTTCTCAAACAATAAACAATTTTAGTAATAAAGCATTTTATTACTAAAATAAATCTTGTTTAATCCCATTACAATAAGATATCAATATTCTCTCTCACAAATTGAATTGTTCAATTTTAAGGAATTGATTAACTTGTATCGTCATACAATCAATCAGCTTTACGTATAAGGGCATCATCCTTTAGGTGTGACCTTAAGGGATCAATCGACCACCACCGTCCCACACGATAACGTCAAACTCTAGCAAGCCAATCGTTACCGATTTATGTTGATCAGTTGACAATATAATGAATCATCCCTTACGTATTCTTTATATGAGATTTAATAATAATATTTAAATCATGTGATCGCACTATTGTTGAGGACACATTTCCCAACAATCTCCCACTTGTCCTCGACAAGTGTGCGTCACCAATTCTCTTGTCCCATTACTATCTCCCACTAAATGCAAGGTGTCTTTCGGGTCGTACTTGCAAGTGATCATATCGAGAGTGGTTTCCTCGATCTGGAGAATAACTGATTGAGCGGATTTATCTATCATAGATACCTTCCGAGCGTGGCCACGCATTTCCAGTTCATTACTCCTCGAGTGGCCCTGAGATATTGTTTTAACACTGACAAGGGGGTGGACAATTCCTATCGCACTTATTCCCTTCGACTAGCCACAACCATCATAACCCAAAATATGCCCATTTGACCCCATTTACGAAGGTCGTAGTAACACAAATCAAAGTTAATCTGAAACTGTGCCATCTTAGGCGAACAGTCTTTAGTCAAAAAAATCGACTCATTAGAATACTATAATAGCTCTCGCCACAACCAGGCTTTATAAATTTGTCAGAACTCTATAAGCGGTCACTGCCCGACAAAGTGTTCCTAACAGTCTGCCTATGTGATCGACTAGTCATCTCACATGACTCTATGGCACTTGAACTTGCCATCAATCGCATCACACTCTAGTCACTTCGAGACATCACCTCATATAAGTGACTATGGGCGAATACAATGTTAATCCGTGTTCACTTTAACGGGGTTCAATGTTGTCTCTAGAACCCGTTTGGATGTAACAAAGTATAACAAAAGAGTTTTAAAGTAAAACTCGAACGACAAATGCGATTATCACATATGAATAGTCAATGCCTGATTACTATTTCATGTTCTATAATCTAATTTGATCTTGTACGTAGTTGTTCATTTCAATTCAATTGAAATGACATGACTCATCATGTTTAGCCTTTGAGAAGGCTTTGGTTAGTAGGTTTTATCAATTTCTTGTACCTTACTCAACCTTACTACATACTCGTTTTCCTTTGTAATGTATACATTTGCATTACAAAACTTTCTGAGTACGTGTCGAGATCCAATCAAGACATAGGCCCTTTAGCCTAAGAATAGCTCCCACTGTTTTCACAGTGTGCGGGACTCATCCTTCTTGCACATCTCATGATTGCAAGTGTACTCAATTTCCGTTGTAAACATTTCTCATTGTTCTTTATTGCCTAGAACGATTCTAGAAAATCTATTTCTTAAATATCATAGCCACAATGGTATCTTAACCATCCTAATGTGTTTTGATTATGGTTTTGTCGGAAACCATGCGCAATCTCAATTGTCAATTGTCACTTGTGTAACACCCTTACACAAAATTGCTTCATAAACACTTTGCTTTACTTCCTTAATGCTTCTGCAAGCACTTAAGGGTAATCTTTATGGCTACTTGGTAAAGATTACTTAAATTCGATTTTGAAAACAACTATCATACTCAAAGTATATGAAGTGTTATACATCATTACTCATTTAATTGATCCGGCAGTGGAAGCAAATGAAATCAATCAAATATGTTCAATTTAATTGAACTAGTCATGAATCTTATCAACATAAGACTTCTTATTGACGCTAATATCATGTGGATTTATCTTCATAAAATCGGATATTCAGGATGTATTATAATACTCCAAAATTCTTAAATCATTCGCAATGATCAATATGTCATCCACATATAAGACTAATAAAAAATTTCCGTAACTCCCACTAAACTCCATGTATAAACACAACTTCTCGACTTATCGAGAAAAGTTTTATAACATGATCAAAACATTGATTCTAACTCATTGATGTCCTACTTAAGACCATCTCTTAAGTTGCACATTATCTTAGGATTGCAAGAATCTATAAAACTCATGACATGTATTGAATACATTCCTTCTTTTGAAGAAGTAGGTTTTAGATTCACATCTTCGTATGCGTATCCTCACAATGAAACACAATCCCTAAGAAGATCCAAATAGACTTAAGCATTTCAATTTGTGCAAAACCCTTTGCAACCAATCTTGCTTTGAAATCTCTCTTTATTAGTGCAAAACCCTTTGTCACTAATCAAGCCCTTTTGTTTCGGATTTTCATGGCTCTAAGCCTTGTATTCAGTTGTGACTTAAACACTCTTATGTAAGTCATATGTTCATTACTTTCTAGAAGTAATCAACTTGAATCAAACAATTTCTTTTGTAAGTTATAAGCTCTTTACTTTCTTAAAAGTAGCATGAATTCATCATTTTTAACAAGTGACGAATTTAACCTCCTAGGTTTTAAAGAAACAATGTCTTACACAAAATGTCTCATGTAGGCAAGAAAGACCAGTTTCTTGCGACATAACATTCTCTGTGGCATTCTTTGTGGCTCTTAAATAATTTCTCCCACTCTGTCTTCTAGAAATAAACTTGTATTTTAGAAAGACAGCTTCACGAGCCGCAAACCCGTCGTACTCGTGATAATTGAAAAGGGAAAAATGAGCATTTGTTTCTTGTGAAAACTTACAAACATGGTACCCTTACCATTTCATATCTCATATGATTCGATTTAGTGGAAAAATAATTTAGACAAAAAATGATAAAATCCCCAAAAGGATCAAGTAACTCAAAGTAACTTGATTGAAGTTCAAACTATATCGAATAGCGTTTGAATTCTTATTCAATCACACATTATTCCATAATATGTGCTAAGAGAGATTAACTTGTGATACTATATCACATTTCCTTTGGCTTATATCAAAGTCTTCACTTTGATAATCCCATCACGACTAAATCGTGATTCCTTGAACTCTTTAAACTTCTTCAAAGATTTTTCTATTTACCTTATTAAGTGAACACATTAGCGTCAACTTAAATCGTTGGTAAAAGAAAATGATCAACCTATTTTGGATCGATGATTTACAACCTCGATCTCCTTTTCAACCAAAAGGCACGAGACATCTTGCTTTGAATACAAGATACGCATATACCATTAACAATCTAATGGTTTCAAGAGTACTCGATAACTCTTTGCGTTCATCATTCCAAAATTCTAGTTTGGTTTAGAATATAATCACCTTGATAATGGGCTAGCCATACATCAAATCGTGGTGTATAGGGTCTCAAAAGTGAAAACCTCTTTTGTATCTTAACAAGTTTATATTCTTATTTAGAGTTTATGTACTTAATAGTCATAATTAAGTACAACTTTAAATCCAAAAACTAGATTGAGTACACAATTACTCTATCTCTCGATATTATTGTTGCTAGTCGTCATATTCTAATCATCTTATGTGTCGAATACAATGATGAAAACCTCCACGGGTTTCTAATATTGATTTAAGTGGTACTAGCAAAATTTATGTTTAATCAAATAAACATTTAGAGAAGAAGGTCCCATTAGATGTCCCACAACTAACTTGTTGATTCTTCAATTATTTGGGGTAGTTTCCTTTCTTGTGTCCAACATTTAAGACAATGGAAACTTTATTGGTCGGGATTGATAGGTTTAGTATCGTCATTTCTCAATAACTTTACTTTTAACATTACCTTGTATCAATTCCATTATTATCTTTACTTCTTGAACCTCGTCCTCATCTTAACGGTTTAAGAGAATGCTCCCACTCATTTCAATGAGTCTTTGCTTTGAGAAGCAAAATTGAATTCATGAAGATTACTCTTCATTTTTTCGTTTTAGTTTTAAAAACTTTCGTTGAAGTGGTTGCGTTATTTTGGTCAATTTTGATTTCCAACAAATCTAGTTACCAAAATTAGAAACAATTCATTGTAAGTAGATGTGTTAGTCAAGAATCAAAAACCTGTTTGATAATGAATAACTTTAATCTATACTCTTTACAAGAGATCCTTAGCAATGGTTCATTTGAGGTTTTTAGAAGAAAATTCAAATTTTTTCTTTAGTTACGATGTTTTAATGGAGATTTGAATCAAAATCGAAATGATATCGTATATGAATTGTGGTAAAGAAATAGAACAATATGATAACGGAATAGTGGAAAACTTAACATTTATCGTTTTATTAATACTTGTAAGCAACAAGTAAAGCATTTACATAGTGACCTCTACCCAACTATGATAAATGATTCCAAGACCCAAATTCATATCGGCTTAGGCACGGTGGGGCCGATTCATCCTTTATCAATATAACTCGGTGGATTAACGTTTAATCGATTCTACTTTTAGAACTCTTGGTCGATAATATTACATTAACATTTATCTTTAGCCCAAAACACATTCAACAAGGGGACGGTGTGGCCGATAAAACCCTTATCGAAAAAATTTTGTTGAGTTCAATCCAAATTTCGAATAAATGTGTCCCTGATCCAAACCCACATTAACTTGGGCACGGTGTGGCCGATTCATCCCTTATCAACATGAATTCGGTGGATAGACATTTATCACCCACTTCCCCTACGTAACAAGGTTTGTACCCCGGTGTGGCCGAGTGCACTCCCTCACGAAATAGGTTTTCATGGTTTCTACTATTTGGTAAGGCTATGTCTCAATTGATTGTTTTAGCGAGAGGTCATGTCAATTTATTATCTATCACGTTTAAATTGAACTAAAGCGGTAAACTACGATAATTGTAATTGACACGGTCGATGAACTCGATTAGATAAAGATGCATGTTTTAGTTATGGCGATTTAGTGATGCATGCGACATATAAATAAAATGCAGAGCATAAAAATAAATCCTAGTATGGCCTTCCTAAAATAGAAAACTATTTAACTATTACATATTCGGAAACCAACTCCATTGGTCCCTTGAACTTCGGTTGTGGCACGCATCTCGAGGTAACACCGTCTTTATGTATCACCATCTTGAAGAAATCCATCTTTGGGAACTCCGAAATGAATAAAATTACATAATAAATTACATAATTTCCTATTAAACATTTGTAAATATAATAAAATAAATCTATTAAATTACAAAACGGTGATACGAGATCACAATAAATTACAACCGAATCGATATTCCCATACATTTCGGGCAATACCAATTAAAACTAAGGCCATACTAAGTAAAAATTACATAATTCAAAATTACATAAATAAAATTATGACAATCATAAAGAAAATGCAGCATTATAATATGTATGAACATGCCCAATTTTATGCTAAATCGCCTTTAAGGAGCCAATATCGTATATTACACGGTTTTTACGGATTTGCGTGATTCAACGTTTTATAATCACAAAAATTACATAAATTCATATTTATGCACAAGTTAATTACCCTAACTTCTTAGGACTCAAAATTAGTCTCCACTAACTATTTGACCATAATTAACTCATATTTCTTAATATTGTTCATAAAAGGACTCAAAATTACAATAAAATGCTATAAACTTCAACTAAATCACAAAAATTTCAAATAAATTCAAAATTTGAAATTTAAACTCATGAACATTCTGGAAAAATACCATGACACTCATAATGTTCAAAAACTTAGGTTAAAAATTTCGAAAGTTATCGGGAAAAACAATGTTGCGGTTTATGGGATTTATCAATAAAAATCATAAAAACATGAGAAAAATTATATTCATCAACTTTTCAATTTTAGATCTGAAAAAGATAATAAAATGCAACATGTGACATTTTTCCTTAGGCATGAAGTATGTTTTAGCAATTTTTCACTAATGAAGTCACTATTTATGCTATTTTTCATCAAAAATCCATAAATCATGCATGAAGACTTCATTATAGCCTATTATTTTACGCACATCTTGTAAAATTGCATGTGACAACATACTAAATTTCTATGACCAGATTCGAAATATTTCTCATATTAACCTATTTTTCATCTAAATCCGATTTTTATCATGAAAAATCCATTTTTCGAGCATAAAAACTCATAAAATTATGAAAATTTCCAGATCATCTAAAAATAATATATGTGAAAACATATCCAAAAACCACTGGAAAATTCGAAGCTTAGCTAATTTTCGTCCAAAAATGACATTTTTATCATAAGAATCACATTTTAATGCCAATATTATATAAAATGAACAATAAAATCCATAAATTAACCAAAATATCCTAAATACATTTTAGGATCAGAAACTTGAACATGCATAAATTATTTTCGTGATATATCATAATATCACAAATTTACAAGTTTTGTTTGTTAATCATATAACTCGGAAAAACAATAACCGATTTGCATGCAAACAACCTTGTGCTCATGATACCGCTTGTTAGAAATCTATATCTCATTACTTAACATATTCATATATGTATCATTTTAATTTAGTCATAAAATTAAAACTAGATCTTATGCATGCAAACTAAAACAAAAAGATAAGAAAATCAATTTCTCACCAAATAAATTTCGGTCAAATGGGCACCAACAAGATCTCCTTCTTGTTGGTTCTTGAGCTATCCATTTATAAGGATGAACATTCAAAAATCCCAAAGTAGAGATTCTCCTCTTGATTGCACCCAAGACTATCCCTTATCCCCACTAAATAATATTAACTAGATATTAGTTTCGTAGTTTACCTTAAAATTGATTACTAACACTCATATATTACATTAATAATTTTAGTAATCCTTTTGGAACAATTAGAATCAAAAACCTCAAGTTTTTGAGAAAGATGATGAAGATAGAGAGAAGAATGCATGTGTAGCTTTTTCATGCATGAAGAGAATGAATTAGTAATAAAAAATGAGAACAAAAGTTCTCATTTCTAATGCATGCCACCGGTGGGAAGGAGACAAGGAAAGAATCTTTTCCTTTCTTTTTGTCTTCACAGTGTGTAGGTGTGTAAGACAAAGTAGGATATTGTGGACAAGGCCCTCGGGAACTGCGTCCGCGGGATCTACACTAGGCATAATCGACTCGAGGTTCTTTCGAATCGAATTAAGACATATTAGAGTCGCCACCAAGTTTTTTGGGAACTTGGAACCGTTCAAGTCAACTTTACACCTTTCATCGAAAAGCATAAAGCCCATCGACTACGAGTGATTAAAGATAAAGACTTGTACCCTATATCACTCGATTTGAATGACTCTAGTAATCCAATGGTATTTAGACGGATCCACAAACCATAGATCTTGAGTAAGGGGTGAGGGTACGTGTTGGGAAGCCCATAAGGACACCCAACCCCGCCCGTCGATAACGGCCTCTACTAAGTCAAGTGTCGGATTTCAAACAAGGTCATAGCTACGTACGATGTATGATATGCAAACGTTGTTTTAACCCCATCATGTGACAACAATTTCTATGTCGTTTTAGATGCAACTAAACTAACTTTGTCAAAGTTGTAATTTAGCATGTGGGTTGATTAATCTAGCAACATTCAAAGCAAACAAACAAGGCTTAAGGGGGAATGGGGGAGCCGTTGGGATCTACCTATTACAAACCAGGCATTTCATGCCGACACAACGATATATAAATTACAACTCGATCTAATTACAATTGCTACATACAACTCAAAACACGACACAAAACACACGGCCATTGGGCCTTGAAAACCGTGCACATGAGGGTGGCCCACGGCTCACATGACCCACGGTCCTTGGGTCACTCCTCGTAATGCGTGCTCGCGCTTAATCTCATCGAATTAGACATAGGGCTACGCACCAAAGCATGCATTAGCATAAACCGGGCCATGTTGCTTTAGACAACACGCGGTTTACTACGCTCCTACAAGCATTGGGGAACAACCGTCTAACCAAACAAGACCAAGGTTTTTGAAAAGGTTTTGACTCAATAAAAGAAAGCTAACTTGAAAGATTACAACTCGATAAACCAACGATAAATTACAAACAACGAAACAACGAGAAAACAAACGGTATAAAAACAAAACGAGAAAGGAAAAGAAAACGGCCACCCCACGGCCCAAACCAACGGCCACCCTCACGGCCAAGACAAAGCCAACCTAGTTCCTAAGTTAGATTCATTGATTAGATCGAATGATTGCGAAAAGGGATAGGAAACAAGTTAGAAAACGAGTTAGAAACGATGTTGATTGATTGTCGCGCAAGGGTGCATCCTACACGGCCTAAAGGGTCTAATTAGGTCAAATTCGCTAATTAATTTAACTCATCGAGTGTCAATAAGAAGGTGCTAATCACGCACTCTTATACTAGCGAGAAATTAGGTGAAAGAGAGAGTGCATTCAATTATTTACGAATCGTCGATTGATTTTATAACTTACGTCGAAGCCACCTATCGTGTCTAATTAGGTTATTAAATTAAATTAATGTCATCTAAATACGTCATAGGTTAACAATCAGAGGTTAGACTAACATACAACGGGTCCTAGGGTATGTCGATTTGGCCGAAACAAAAGGGGGTCGAAAGCGAAGAACGAAGTTAGACAATTGTTTTATTTATGCCCTACCTTGAACACGAGGATATGTAAATGAGACGGGGGTGTACGACCGACAGAAGTAGCGGTTTCTTTTCCCATCTCAAGTCAACGCGGGTGTTCGTGGTGGTACTTTAACTCATACTCGGACTAACTAGTTTCATAGTTAATTAAAACAAACGATAAACAAAACGAAAACAAACAAAAAACAAACTATAAAAAAAGGCATAAAAAAACGAAATAAAAAAGGAGAGAAAAGGGGATTTGATGCACCCTCAACCTACATGTATCGTTGACACCGTCTTGGGTCGTAATCGATGGTAGATTTTATCTCGAGAGGCCGTCGTCGACGAAGAATAAAGCAAACACGCGTTTTGGAAAGTTTCTGGACAGCGATTTTAAAACAGTGATATCTCCCTCGTTTCACGACGAAAATTCGATCCGAAAGATGTTTTGGAAACTAGAAAGAGAGGAGAACAAGGATCTTAAAGCAACCCCTGCTCGTTTTGGGTTATTGGGCACGAAAAACGAGCACAAACAGAACTGGACAGACAAGAAGAAACCGCGAAAACAGAGTGTTATTTCACTCTGTTTTTCGAGGGATCTCGTGTACTCTCAAGGGCAATTTGGCTCGTAAATCTTTGTCTAATGTGTAGATGGATGTTATGTGGTTAATTAGGAACAAGAAACTCGAATTTTTATGGAGGTTTGATGGAGGAACGAATGGGTTTTCGAAGAGGACACACAAACAGTTTCAGTTTGTGTGTCGGTTTTGTTTAGGGTTTTTGAAGGATGTTTAGGGTTTGTTTCTGAGGTTTAAAGCTTGTATGTGATGCTTGGATGTGTGGAGAACTTAGAGGAATGAATGTATGGTGAAGGGGTGGTATTTATAAGGAGTTAAAATAGGTTAAAAGAGAGGGAGGGGCAATCGGGCTTGCTGAACATAGCTGCTGTCCAGCAGCTTTTGGGGGGGTTTCTAGGGTTCGTTTTGGAGGTTTTCTTGGTGATTAAGCTAGGATAATATGGGTAGTATACTAGGGTATGGGTTAGGGTTAATGGGCACGGGTCTTGGTAGTGTTTGGAGCGGGTTTTGGGCTCGAGATTGAGCTGCCAAAACAGGGGGGGCTGCTCGTTTGTTGCGGGCTGTTTGGGGAGGTGTTTGGGATGGAATTTGGGCCATGGTTTGGGGGGTTCGAACAAGGGTGGATGGGTAGAGGCTTAGGTGGGTTAGTGTACTCGAGATTCGTGCCAATTCGTAAAGGAAACGGGCTCAAAAACCGAGCTAAAAAACGAGCTCAAGAACAAGTGTAAAAACGAGTTTCCTTCGCTTTTAAAATCGATTTTTCAAATCAATTAACCCATTAAAATAAATGACTTTTCAAATCAAATATATTCATAAAATGATTTTTTCAAATCAAATATTTATTTTATTTTCAATAAAATAAACTTGGGAAAATAAATTCAAAATAAAATAAGATAAATTGAATTCACCTAAAAAAACCATAATTTAAATATCATTTAAATTAATAAAATGAACTCACTAAAAAAACATTAATTTAAATATCATTTAAAATAATAAAATGAACTCACTAAAAAAACATTAATTTAAATATCATTTAAAATAACAAAATGAACTCACTAAAAAAACATTAATTTAAATATCATTTAAAATAATAAAATGAACTCACTAAAAAAACATTAATTTAAATATCATTTAAATTAATAAAATACTTCATCGACGACGCCCATTCTACATCGTAAAACGAACCCAAATAATGACAATGACAACTAAAGAATACATGTGTCCTATCATCATCGGGTGTTTGTCGGGTTCTCTATAAATTCCAATATCGACGGATACGGGTATCTACAGAGCCCCCACTTTGACTGAGGCTTGGACAAGGCGAAAGTCAAAGTATACCCCAGGTCCCTCTCGACCTGAGGATTTTTCGGGTCGTTTATAGTCCATTAGACTTGCGTATATAAGCTCGCTTGACCATAAGAAGAGTTCATACCTGAAACTTCGTTGGGGTTGACTCTTGCCTCTGTTGTGTCGAAATATCATCATTGGTCATCGACCTATAAATTGCATAAATGGTGGGTTGAGCCTTATCCTTAGGCGCCTACGTATCCGTTTCTGACGGAATCAAACCCGCGTCGTAGTTCGGCCACTGCTGACACATGCCCAAAGTTTATCATCTGCTGGCGTTTGTCCAAAATTCATCATCTGCTGGCCTTGCCCAAAGCTTATCATCTGCTGGCAGGTGCCCAAATGGGACGGGACTTTCCAAGGAAGTTGCCGCCACTTTCATCATTTGCTTTCAGCTGCGGAATTCTTCCATTTCATACTCTTGTATTGAATTGAATTTTGAGTGGATGTCATCCCCTTCATCTTGATAATGGTCTCTCGAAGCCAACGGCCAGAGCCCGATTTGCAATGGCTCTAAAGTCGAAGACTTTAGAGCCCCCAGTTGAAGCATATCCTGCTATATTTGAAACGTAGAAAATGTACTAGCAATAATCATCACATAAGCACATTTGGATCATCGATCTTGAAATTGGATTATTTGAAATACTGGGTCATCGACCCGAAAATTGAATTTGAAAATTTTGAATAATTGGGCCATCGACCCGAAGGTATGTTGGGCCATCGACCCTTCGAAATTGAATTTGAAAGACTGGGTTATCAACCCAAAATTTTGAACACGTTGAAAGTTTTGAATAAATGGGCCATCGACCCGAATTTTGAATTTGAAACGAATCATAAAAGTTTTTGAAATTTTGAATTTTGAAATTTTGAAATCGAACCTTGATGGGTGAGCATGAAATGCGACTCAGACATTCTATATGACTCGTAAACAACGTGGGCGTAGCCCGCTACCGCAAAACAAAAAAAGAAAATAAAACCGTAAGTGTGCTGGGCTTTAATTCAAATATGGACTTGTCGAGGGTAGAAATGTAAATCGGCCGTTCCGGCGCCAAAAGATGGCAAATGGGAATCACAAGGTCATCGAACTTGGGACGGAGATATCGTATGGCATGGGCGTGCTCCCGAGGGCACATGGGAATCAAGATCACTTTGCATTGACAAGGTGGATTAAACTCACAGAGGAACAACGTTGGCTTCGCCGGACACTAAACACAAAGTTAATTTTATGAGAACACTTAGACATCACATATCACTCTTGTTGGGAACATTCTGTCACTCTTCTCCTCGCCTCCTTTCTTTTCAGCGAGTATTCATCATTTCTTGCCACCGCCTTCTTTCTTTTCAGCGGGCTTTTCATATTTTTCTTCCACGCCTTCTTTCTTTTCAGCGGGTTTTTCATATTTTATGTTTCCAACACAAACCTACATCTATATGACTCGGCATCTTTGCCTAAACCGTTAGATAAAGCTCATTCCGAGACTTGACACTACTCATCTGAACCTATATCCTCATCCTAGCCTACGTCGAGTGCTAAGACTGAGAAGACTCCTAAGACTGACTCACAGGCGACAGGTGTGTGGAAACGGTTGGGTTCAAAGGCACACTCGGGCTCAGCCTTATAAGGGAGGCTTGGTCCTCGCTTGAGTGTAAAAGATAGGCTGGGCCCTCGGGAGGAAATGACGATCCCTCCTAAGAAGCGCGCTAGACAGAACACAACTACCCCTCCTCCACAGGAGCCTCGGTCACGTGACCCAAAAGGCAAAGGGAAAAAGAAGACGCAGGAGCCTTCGACTCCAATCTATTATTTAATACTACTACTTATTATTTGTTGCTAGCTGTTTTCTTTTTTTTCTTGAAGGATGTAATGGGCATCGCCCGATCTTTAAAAGGACTTACTATCTATTAAAAGTTCCAGTTTCTGCATAAAATTTCATTTTAGTCAAGGAAGGGTCGGTTATACTCTTTTAAAGAGCGCCTACGATCTCGTTATCAACAGAATCAAACCGAGCTCGTAGTTCCACAGACGCGCTACAATCATCGATTTATAACGCACAAAAAAACAGCGAAGCAAAAGTGCCGAGGCCTAGACTCGCTCACGAGCACTGCAATTCAAAATTTTATTTTATGACATTGAGAGTGAGTTCTAAGGATAGTATTTCTTCAGTTGATCCAAATTCGTCGGATTCGCAAAGTCATTTCCATCTAGATCGTCGGTCGATCGCCCCTCCCGATAATATCTTCTTTACTGTAAGGACCGCCCAATTCGGCTTGAATTTTCCCCTCGGGTCAATTGGTAGTAAAGCGCGAACGGACTTTAGGACTAAATCCCCATCTTTTATTCCTCGAGGTTTCACCTTCTTGTTAAATGCCCTTTGTATCCTTTTCTGATAGAGTTGAACATGGTGTAATGCATTTAACCGTCGCTCGTCGAGCATGACCAAGGAATCGTACCTGGCTTGTAGCCGATCGGCTTGAGGGGACGACTTTCTAACAGAATCCTTAAAGAAGGTATCTCTAATTCGATAGGTGAACGCTTCCATCCCATATGTCAAATAGAACAGAGTTGCTCCGGTGGGTGTGCGAATAGATGTTCGTATCCCCACAAAGTGCGAATGGTATCTTTTCTGGCCACTCGCGATAATTGTCGGTCATCTTTCTGAGAATTACAGTGATTGTCTTGTTAGCGGCTTCCACCGCACCATTTGTTTGAGGTCGATACGGTGACGACTTGTGGTGTTTGATTTTATACTTTTCAAGTATTACGGCAGTTTCAGCCTGGAAGTGAGTGCCATGATCGCTAATGACCTCATGCGGCACCCCATATCTGCAAATGATTTCATTCTGAATGAACTTTGCTACCTGCTTCGCTTGTAGAACCTTGTACGATTTCACTTCCACCCACTTCGTGAAGTAATCGATGGCGACTAACATGAAGCAATGCCCACCTGTTCCAGATGGGTTGACCTTTCCGATAATGTCGATTCCCCATGTTGAGAAAGGCCATGGTGATGTCGAGTATATAGCGATGTGACGGTGGCACATCTTTGTATGTTTGCGAAGATTTGGCAATTATGGCAATGTTTGACATATTGGCGACAATCTGTCTCCATCGTGGTCCAATAATACCCTAATCTCATGATTTTACGAACCAAAGATATGGGCGTTCATGTGTGGGCCACACCCTCCGTCATGGACTTCTTCCATGACTCTTTTCGCAGTTGGTGAGTCTATGCATCGCGAAGGATGTTCTGCGCGATCTTCTTGTACAATTGTCCGTCATTGGTTCAAACGAATCGAGCGGCTAGCATTCGAATAGCGCGCTTTCCGCGGTTATCCATGTCGGGTGGATACTCTCCTGATTCTTTAAATTTCAGAATAGCATGATACCAAGGTTCGGCCTCGGTTTCTTCTGTGTCTCCGATTACATTAACATAAGCAGGTGATGATCTTCGTTCGACACATATCGGCATAGTATCCATATGATCGGTATGTTGATCGGATAAAAACTAGCTTTGATAGTGCATCCGCAAACCTGGTTTTCGTCTGCGGGGAGGTGCACGTACTTGACCTCGGCGAACAACTTTTCTAGTTCCTCGATTTTCGCTTAGTACGGAGCCAAGCTATCACTTCGGGTTTTCCACGTCCCGGCCACTTGATTGATCACTAGTGACGAGTCCCCATGTACTACAAGCTTTTTGATGCCTAACTCGAGAGCACTTTGCAAACCGAGTAGGCATGCTTCATATTCGACCGCGTTATTAGTGACGTTAAAGTCCAACTTGATTGAAATAGGAACATGTTCACCTTCCGGTGAAATGAGTAGAACTCCTATCCCGTATCCCCTATAGTTCGATGCTCCATCGAAATAGAGATCCCACGTATCATTGTCTATGTGAACGATATCTTCGTCGGGAAACGACCACGTATCCACAACCTCGGTTTCTTCTATCGGGTTATCGCAGAAGTCTCGAACCGCCCTTCCCTTTATCACTTTCAGCGGTACATATTTCAGGTCGAACTCGGAAAGCATTAAAGTCCATCTTGACACTCTGCCGTTCGTAATCGGCTTTTCAAACAAGTATTTGATAGGGTTCATCTTCGAGTGGATGCAGACACTATGACTGAGCATGTAGTGCCGTAACTTCTTTGTCGCCCATACTAAAGCCAAACATGTCTTTTCGAGTTGAGTATACTTGATTTCATACTCCAAGAACTTTTTACTAACGTAGTAAATCGCTCTTTCCTCTTTATCGATCGTGTCTGTTAAAGATTGCCCCCATTGCAGTATCCGTGATGTAAGATACAACAAAGGGGTAACCCAGCCGTTGGTGGGCTAAGCACGGGAGGGGAAGATAGTATTTCTTTGATCTTATCGAACGCGGCTTGGCAGTGATCATCCCATACGACGTGTTCCCCGACCTTCAATTTCTTGAAAATTGGTTCGCATATCATAGTTAGCCTTGCCACGAACCGACTTATATATTGGATTCTTCCCAGGAAACCTCGGATTTCCTTCTCGGTTTTCGGGTGAGGCATTTCCATTATGGCCTTTATTTTCGATGGGTCCACCTCGATGCCACGGTGGCTAATGATGTGACCCAATAGTTTGCCGGATGTGACTCCGAATGCGCATTTTTGTGGATTCAACCTCATGTTATACTTGCGCAATCGCTCGAAGAATTTGCGTAATGTACCAAGGTGGCCATCACGCTCCTTTGACTTGACAATCATGTCGTCGACATAAACCTCAACCTCCTTGTGCATCAAATCATGTAACAATGTTGTCGCGGTCCTCTGGTATGTAGCCCCTGCGTTTATCAACCCAAAAGGCATTCTTTGTGTAGCTATAGTTTCCCATTGCGTTCGAACGCAGATCTTATGCATATCTTCTTTCGCCATCTTGATCGATTATAAGGCGTATCCATCCATAAAGGATAGTAACGCGTGCTTTGCCGTGTTGTCAACCAGGATGTCGATGTGAGGTAATGGGAAATCGTCCTTCGGACTTGCCTTGTTTAAATCCCGGAAGTCAACACAAACCCGAACTTTACCATCTTTCTTAGGCACTGGAACGACGTTAGCCACCCAGTCCGAGTATTCTGACACCTTGATGAACCCAGCTTTGAGTTGCTTGTCGATTTCTTCTTTGACTTTCAGAGACCAATCTGTATGCATTTTGCGTGGTTTCTGCTTGACCGGCTTATATCCCGGCTTGATTGGGATCCGTGCTCGCAATTTCCCGATCAATGCCTGGCATGTCTTTGTAGGACCATGCGAAAACATCTTTGAACTCATGCAACAAATCAATGAACCCCTGTCTTTCGGTGGGACTTAAAGTAGTTCCTATTTTAAGCTCCTGTGGTTCTAAGGTTGTACCTACATTGATGGTTTCGGTATCTTCGATGACCGAGGTTTTCTGTTCGTACTCTTCTAACCCTTTTATCAACTGTAGGGGTGGTTCCATTTCTTCTTCTTCTTCTTCTTCTTCGACCAACTGTTCATCCTCGACCTCAGTCTCAATGTCATTATTAAAACAATCATTTTCAAAGTTTGAATTGCAATGTAAGTAAGACAAGTCGTAAGCAAACTGGTTCATATTATTATTGATTTGAAATTGCGCGAAATGCGCTAACATTTGAGCCAATCGATCGAACTCGGTGGCGAGATAGGGTATTCGGGGACAGCCCGGAATACCACCATTAGGAAAAGGTGCATAGGAAGGAAAAGCTAGGGTATTTTCAACACCTGACTCCTTAGACTCAATCTTAGGACCTATCTCAGACTCAGACTCCGACTCAGACTCAGACTCAGAATCGGTAACATCATTTGGCTTGAACATCTCTCCTTCTCCCGTTGTCAATTTGAAAAGAAGTCCTTTGTTGTCAGTCCACTTGATTGTTTTCCGCCATCCCGTGTTGGTCCTAAGAGGATCCACATCGGTGATGAGGGTAGATGGGTCGAACCGCTCGCTTCTCAGGATCATGCTTACCAAATCTTCGTTTGGTACTGGTGACTTTTTCTCTTCACCGAAAAGGAGACCCATAGCTTTCTCGTCATTTATTGGATCCGGTTTGGTTTCTACTCGCATCACGGTCAGAATGTCTTCAGGGATGTAGTAGCAATCTTGGAATACTTCGATTCCTGGGACCATGAGGTTCTTCTTTGGGTCAAAGATAGGTTCGGGGAAGTCCATGCAAGGAGTTCTTCCCGGCTCTCACGAAGTGACCGTTTAGAGTTAGGTGATACGGTCCCATTTTAATATCTCGATCTTCGATCGTTCTTCCCCTCTTTTCCCGTAGATCTTTCTCAGTGGGCTCATATCCAAGCCCGAAAGTTACTCCTTTGGCTACGGGTGGTTTCAACTTGAAAACCTCCTCCTTTCTAGGATATAAAGAGAAACCGAAATACTTTCCAGTTTTGAGAATCACTTCGCAGACATGACTTCCCGTATATAGATCCATATTTTCGGAGTTCAGCTCGATCATGTTGACAATCTCGAAACCACATGCGTCATTGGTAGCTTCGACCCTTACTTCGGAAGTAATGTCTCCTCCGCTACGATGGTGGCGTGGCGTCGATGGTGACGGTTTTGCCATTGAGTGGGACCTTGATTTTTCGATGCAGCGTTGATGTTACGGCCTTCGCAGCGTGGATCCAAGGCCTTCCCAGCAGTAAGTTGAAGGATGAACATATGTCAATCACTTGGCAACTTATTTTCTTTTCCACTTGCCCAGTCTGTACTACCAGGTCGACAAGTCCACTCACTCGACGCACAGTGCCATCGAATGCCCGAACTGTCTGCGTAGTGGGGATGAAGTCATTCTTCTCCAAGCCCAGAATATGCGCCGTTTTCGAGGGGAGTACGTTGACGGCCGATCCGTCGTCAACCAAGGTCATAGGGATATGCTTGTTGAGACACACGGTAGCAATATAGAGGGCCAGGTTATGTCGAGGCCCGAACGGCGGCAGATCTTCGTCGGAGAATGTCACACCGTTGGTAATCTGAGGCCGATTCTGGGCGATGTGGGTGACCATATCCGCAGGAGTAGTATTTGACGACACGGTCATGTTCATCAAAGCTTGCAACAAAGCTTGACGATGCTCGGAAGAGCTCAAGATAAGTTGCCAGATAGATACGTCGGCCTTAGTCTTTTGGAGTTGCTTGATGAGGGAAGCCTCGGAGGTCGACCCTTCACCAAGAACTTCGACCACTGCCGGCTCCTTTTGAGGTGCCTTACTCGGGATATCCTTAGCTTTCTCCACACGGTATGGGCGCCCGGATCTAGTCAAATGGTTTGACTCTAGGGCATCTTGCCTCACTTTTAAGATTTCTTCTTGGGTGTGAGGAATTGTCGCACCTTTGACGAGGTAAACATCATCCTCGTCATCGGCCCAAACGCCATTGATTTCATTGCCGCTTCGGAGTATGTAAGGAGTACAATCGACAATAAAATCCCCGAATGTGATCTCGTTTCTCGAGCTTGGTAGGAATTCGGAGCAATCCACGAATATTATTCCGACGAAAACCCCTTTTAGACGACATGGGCGAATCAAGTGAGAGTAATCGACACTATCTTCGGTAGAGACAAAGTTAGTGTGGTCGCCAAATGGATTGGTGACGTTGTTGGGCTTTATGGCCGGGATTGGGAGCGTTCCGTTCTCAATCATATCTTGAATTTCGTGCTTTAGTCTAAAGCACCTTTCAGTATCGTGTCCCTTCCCTTGATGAAAGGCATAGTAGGCATTCGGTTTATACCATTTGCCTTGTTGATCAGCAGGAGGGTCCGGAGTTGGACCAATGGGCTTCAACTTTCCTTGGGCCATGAGCCTTTGAAGAGCATAGGCGTAAGTGCATCCGATATCGTGAATACCCTCGAGCTTGGCGCGGAGGCCTTTTTGTCCATCTAAGAGATTGACGGTGTCAACAAAATGGGCCGCTGCGGGTGCTTTTGCTTTTGATGATGAAGCCCCTTGGTATCCCTTTGGCTTCTCAGCTTCAGCAATTCGGACATCGTCCTCTACCTTTATCCCGATCCTTATCAATTCTTTGAAAGAACCAAAATTTTGGTATTTTAGAGCATTACGGTAAACCGGTCGTAAATTCTTCACGAACTTATCTACCATTTCAACTTCATCAGGCTTTTTAGCTAGCTTCACGCTTTCAGCGCGCCATCTTGCGAGGAATTCAGTAAAACCCTCCTTCTCCTTTTGTGTCATAACCTCCAAAGTTCTTATGTTGGTTTGAATCTCAACATTGTCAGCATAGTGCTTACAGAACTCCACCGTAATATCTTTGAAAGTGGGGAAGTTCTTGAGGTCAAGATTATAGAACCAAGCCTTTGGGTGTTCTCCTAAAGATTGGGCAAAAATTTCAGAGAGCATATCAGCAGGTACTCCCTTCAGTGCTAAGTACCCTTTATAGGCCTTAACATGGTGAATCGGATCTTGGTGCCCTTGAACTTGGGGATGTCAGTGAGTACCATGTTCGTGGGCAACTTGTCCTGAACTGGGGCATAGGCCCTAGCATTCTCATAGTGGATATTCTTCCCTTGGGAGAGCTTCAAACGGTCCTCGATGAACTTGAACCGTTTCTCCAAATCGTCGAGGTGGAGTAGATGAAGAGGAATCTTCAACCAACTTAGACTCGATCACATCCATTCGGGTCATCATGAGGTTCACGGCCTCCGTGAGCTTGTTGATAGCATCTTCCATTGCTTGACGTCGGGTTTTGGGCGGCCTTTCTACAAGAAAACCCCGTACTGAGTCAATATTTAAAGTAAGAGCCCCTGCACACTTAAGGACACGACCCCAACTTGACTTGAACAAAGACTCGACTTGAGATTGACTAACCAAAGGTTCAACTCACGGTTTGATTTAGACATCGGTTCATTTTAGACTCGACAAAACGACATGACTCAAACTGTCATAACTCGATTCTAAACTGGACTTGGTGTGACTAAACCCGTGATTGGGCTAACATAGCCCAGGGTTCGAGTGAAACGTCCATAAGGCCTAGCTTGGACGTTTTTTTTTTTTTTTTATGGACTATTCTAGACCAAAAGGTCGACCAACATGACTCAAAGCCCAAGAGGTGAGTTTGGGTGACCCAACAAGGTCGTGTTCTAGACTCTTAGAACGAAACATGCCCGGCCTAACACGGCCATGACCCGGACACGACTCGACGCATTTCATGCTTGGTTGAGGTTCGAGAAACATTTTGGATTGATTTTCAAAAACGAATGATCGATTTGAAAAAAAAGAGATTTGAAATGGGCAGCATGCCGGCTATAAAAGCTTGTTTTGGGCCGAAATTCTAGTCCTATTTGGGCAGCATTCCGCGTTTTGAAAATCATGCTAGGTTTGAAAGTAAGTTGTTCAAAAGTTCGGTTTTGAAAAGGACCTGGAATTTTCGAAAAAAAGTACTCGGGAAAACACATTGCACATTGTCATTCTCATGTTATAAGGATGTATGCTCCTAGACATCTCTAAGTCTCGGCAAGTCTTCTATAAGAAGGTCTATGCCCTCCATCCTTTTGCGGTCTAATAGAGCGAGGTGTCTTAAGGTAAAGTACCTAGAAGATCGTCCCCACCATCAAGAACCACGCGAGGCGAAGTGGAAGCGAGCAATGTGCAGCTTCCTGGCATAGTGGGACGTCGCCCCCCACGCATCACGAAGAAACGCTGGGACGGCCCGGGCAAGTCCTTAAGGGTTTATGCATGAATCGTAGCACTATGAGTAATGTTTTACTTTCCAACACTTTCTTTTCAAGTTTCACCTCGGAGGAAAAGACCCTAGAAACAAAGTGTAACTAGTCCTCTTTTCCCAGTGAGTCGCCAAATCGTGGACAAGGCCCTCGGGAAGCTGCGGCCCGCGGGATCCACACTAGGCATAATCGACTCGAGGTTCTTTCGAATCGAATTAAGACATATTAGAGTCGCCACCAAGTTTTTTGGGAACTTGGAACCGTTCAAGTCAACTTTACACCTTTCATCGAAAAGCATAAAGCCCATCGACTACGAGTGATTAAAGATAAAGACTTGTACCCTATATCACTCGATTTGAATGACTCTCGTAATCCAATGGTATTTAGACGGATCCACAAACCATAGATCTTGAGTAAGGGGTGAGGGTACGTGTTGGGAAGCCCACAAGGACACCCAACCCCGCCCGTCGATAACGGCCTCTACTAAGTCAAGTGTCGGATTTCAAACAAGGTCATAGCTACGTACGATGTATGATATGCAAACGTTGTTTTAACCCCATCATGTGACAACAATTTCTATGTCGTTTTAGATGCAACTAAACTAACTTTGTCAAAGTTGTAATTTAGCATGTGGGTTGATTAATCTAGCAACATTCAAAGCAAACAAACAAGGCTTAAGGGGGAATGGGGGAGCCGTTGGGATCTACCTATTACAAACCAGGCATTTCATGCCGACACAACGATAAATAAATTACAACTCGATCTAATTACAATTGCTACATACAACTCAAAACACGACACAAAACACACGGTCATTGGGCCTTGAAAACCGTGCACATGAGGGTGGCCCACGGCTCACATGACCCACGGTCCTTGGGTCACTCCTCGTAATGCGTGCTCGCGCTTAATCTCATCGAATTAGACATAGGGCTACGCACCAAAGCATGCATTAGCATAAACCGGGCCATGTTGCTTTAGACAACACGCGGTTTACTACGCTCCTACAAGCATTGGGGAACAACCGTCTAACCAAACAAGACCAAGGTTTTTGAAAAGGTTTTGACTCAATAAAAGAAAGCTAACTTGAAAGATTACAACTCGATAAACCAACGATAAATTACAAACAACGAAACAACGAGAAAACAAACGGTATAAAAACAAAACGAGAAAGGAAAAGAAAACGGCCACCCCACGGCCCAAACCAACGGCCACCCTCACGGCCAAGACAAAGCCAACCTAGTTCCTAAGTTAGATTCATTGATTAGATCGAATGATTGCGAAAAGGGATAGGAAACAAGTTAGAAAACGAGTTAGAAACGATGTTGATTGATTGTCGCGCAAGGGTGCATCCTACACGGCCTAAAGGGTCAAATTCGCTAATTAATTTAACTCATCGAGTGTCAATAAGAAGGTGCTAATCACGCACTCTTATACTAGCGAGAAATTAGGTGAAAGAGAGAGATGCATTCAATAATTTACAGAATCGTCGATTGATTTTATAACTTACGTCGAAGCCACCTATCGTGTCTAATTAGGTTATTAAATTAAATTAAATTAATGTCATCTAAATACGTCATAGGTTAACAATCAGAGGTTAGACTAACATACAACGGGTCCTAGGGTATGTCGATTTGGCCGAAACAAAAGGGGGTCGAAAGCGAAGAACGAAGTTAGACAATTGTTTTATTTATGCCCTACCTTGAACACGAGGATATGTAAATGAGACGGGGGTGTACGACCGACAGAAGTAGCGGTTTCTTTTCCCATCTCAAGTCAACGCGGGTGTTCGTGGTGGTACTTTAACTCATACTTTCATAGTTAATTAAAACAAACGATAAACAAAACGAAAACAAACAAAAAACAAACTATAAAAAAAGGCATAAAAAAACGAAATAAAAAAGGAGAGAAAAGGGGATTTGATGCACCCTCAACCTACATGTATCGTTGACACCGTCATGGGTCGTAATCGATGGTAGATTTTATCTCGAGAGGCCGTCGTCGACGAAGAATAAAGCAAACACGCGTTTTGGAAAGTTTCTGGACAGCGATTTTAAAACAGTGATATCTCCCTCGTTTCACGACGAAAATTCGATCCGAAAGATGTTTTGGAAACTAGAAAGAGAGGAGAACAAGGATCTTAAAGCAACCCCTGCTCGTTTTGGGTTATTGGGCACGAAAAACGAGCACAAACAGAACTGGACAGACAAGAAGAAACCGCGAAAACAGAGTGTTATTTCACTCTGTTTTTCGAGGGATCTCGTGTACTCTCAAGGGCAATTTGGCTCGTAAATCTTTGTCTAATGTGTAGATGGATGTTATGTGGTTAATTAGGAACAAGAAACTCGAATTTTTATGGAGGTTTGATGGAGGAACGAATGGGTTTTCGAAGAGGACACACAAACAGTTTCAGTTTGTGTGTCGGTTTTGTTTAGGGTTTTTGAAGGATGTTTAGGGTTTGTTTCTGAGGTTTAAAGCTTGTATGTGATGCTTGGATGTGTGGAGAACTTAGAGGAATGAATGTATGGTGAAGGGGTGGTATTTATAAGGAGTTAAAATAGGTTAAAAGAGAGGGAGGGGCAATCGGGCTTGCTGAACATAGCTGCTGTCCAGCAGCTTTTGGGGGGGTTTCTAGGGTTCGTTTTGGGGGTTTTCTTGGTGATTAAGCTAGGATAATATGGGTAGGATACTAGGGTATGGGTTAGGGTTAATGGGCACGGGTCTTGGTAGTGTTTGGAGCGGGTTTTGGGCTCGAGATTGAGCTGCCAAAACAGGGGGGGCTGCTCGTTTGTTGCGGGCTGTTTGGGGAGGTGTTTGGGATGGAATTTGGGCCATGGTTTGGGGGGTTCGAACAAGGGTGGATGGGTAGAGGCTTAGGTGGGTTAGTGTACTCGAGATTCGTGCCAATTCGTAAAGGAAACGGGCTCAAAAACCGAGCTAAAAAACGAGCTCAAGAACAAGTGTAAAAACGAGTTTCCTTCGCTTTTAAAATCGATTTTTCAAATCAATTAACCCATTAAAATAAATGACTTTTCAAATCAAATATATTCATAAAATGATTTTTCAAATCAAATATTTATTTTATTTTCAATAAAATAAACTTGGGAAAATAAATTCAAAATAAAATAAGATAAATTGAATTCACCTAAAAAAACCATAATTTAAATATCATTTAAATTAATAAAATGAACTCACTAAAAAAACATTAATTTAAATATCATTTAAAATAATAAAATGAACTCACTAAAAAAACATTAATTTAAATATCATTTAAAATAACAAAATGAACTCACTAAAAAAACATTAATTTAAATATCATTTAAAATAATAAAATGAACTCACTAAAAAAACATTAATTTAAATATCATTTAAATTAATAAAATACTTCATCGACGACGCCCATTCTACATCGTAAAACGAACCCAAATAATGACAATGACAACTAAAGAATACATGTGTCCTATCATCATCGGGTGTTTGTCGGGTTCTCTATAAATTCCAATATCGACGGATACGGGTATCTACAGATATGTGTAAGGCTACAAAAGTAAGGCCTATGATTATTTATCATAAAATAAATCAATCTTACACCATCACAACTCCCTCCATTCGGTCCATCCTCCATAATATGGACTACCATTTTATTTTGTCAATTTGTCATTTGTCACACAATATGTCTCATGTAATATATTACATGTTATTAATTAATTTAATGCATATTTATCACATAAATATCATTTCATGAATTAATTAAATTACATCCAATAAATTGACTAGTGATAGTTGATCACATAAACAAAATGGGTCATGTAATTATAATTCACAATATCTTGTAATTATAATCAACCATTCATTCTTATCTTTATTGTTTCTCAAACAATAAACAATTTTAGTAATAAAGCATTTTATTACTAAAATAAATCTTATTTAATCCCATTACAATAAGATATCAATATTCTCTCTCACAAATTGAATTGTTCAATTTTAAGGAATTGATTAACTTGTATCGTCATACAATCAATCAGCTTTACGGATAAGGGCATCATCCTTTAGGTGTGACCTTAAGGGATCAACTGACCACCACCGTCCCACGACAGTAACGTCAAACTCTAGCAAGCCAATCGTTACCGATTTATGTTGATCAGTTGACAATATAATGAATCATCCCTTACGTATTCTTTATATGAGATTTAATAATAATATTTAAATCATGTGATCGCACTATTGTTGATGACACATTTCCCAACAATAGTGAAGGCTTGTGATAGATGCCAAAGAGTTGGAAACATTTCAAGAAGAGGAGAAATGCCACAAACTCCAATGATCTATTGTGAAATATTCGATGTGTGGGGCATTGATTTTATGGGACCATTCCGCGCATCTTGTGGTTACATCTACATCCTTTTGGCGATGGACTATGTCTACAAATGGGTGGAGGCTAAGGCCACCAAGACCGATGATACAAAGGTGGTTGGAGAGTTCATCAAAACCAACATCTTCTCTCGATTTGGTTTTCCTAAAGCTTTGATAAGCGACTGTGGAACTCACTTTTGCAACAAAGCCATTGGCGCTCTACTCAAAATGTATGGGGTAATTCATAAGGTATCTACGGCCTATCACCCTCAAACCAACGGCCAAGCCGAGGTTTCTAATAGGGATATCAAGGCTATCCTTGAGAAGACGGTGAATCCCCATCGCAAGGATTGGAGTTTGAGATTGGATGATGCTTTGTGGGCATACCACACGGCCTACAAAACACCAATCGGGATGTCACCTTACCGCCTACTTTTTGGAAAACCGTGTCACTTATCCGTGGAGCTTGAGCATAGGGCTTATTGGGCGGTTAAATCATTCAACTTGCAAATGAGTGAAGCGGGGCTTCATAGGAAACTCCAACTCCAAGAATTAGAAGAAATACGAAATGATGCTTATGAGAGTGCTTCGATTTACAAGGCAAAAAAAAGAGCATGGCATGACAATATGATTGCAAATAGAGTGTTTCAAGTTGGAGAGAAATTCTTACTCTTTCAAAATCGGCTTAGACTTTTCTCGGGAAAATTGGTCTTGATGGATGGGGCCATATGAGGTGGTGCGCGTCTTTCCATATGGAGCAATCGAGATCAAGTGTTTAAAATTCGGGAAAATTTTGAAAGTGAATGGTCAAAGGCTTTAGCACTATCATGAAGAAATTGAAGTAGGTAAAGTGAAAACACTACACCTTGTTGATCCCATTTATGAAGATTAATGAGAATGCGACTTTGTCGAGCCATCGACGTTAAATAAACGGCAAAAGTTTGTAAATATTTCTTCCCTTGCATATTTAATTTTCGCATTTTATTGCTTTTTATTGCATTTTTGCACCTTTAAATTAATTGCATCAATTAGTTATTGCATTATAATTTAATTCACTTGCAATTTCATTAACAATATCGTTTTTGGCATGTTAGAATGTTTAGTGTGTGTGTTAGCTAGTGTATAGAATATCAACTCAAGGGCATATGTGAAGAAAGGAAGGAAGAAAAATGTGTAAAAATTGGCTATGTATGGAAGAATTAAAGAACAAAAGACATGAATCCAGCAGTTAACTCGCACGGTGCGAGTTTTTAGACCCAATATTTCGCACCGTGCGAAAAACACTGAGTAAGGCAATTTCAGGCGAAAACCGCGCAAGTTCTTCATTGTTCTTCCCCAATCTTACAACCTTCAACCTCTATCTTCATCCTAAACCCTAAACCACTCAAAATCACCCTTCAAATCCATCCCAAATCATCAATTTCAAGCATTCAACTTCAAAGATTCATCAACTTTCATCACCCAACATCAACTTTGGGCGAAAAATTGCAGCAATCGTGCCATTTCAGTCGCCAAAAATCAACCTAGGGTTTCATTTTGATTCATGTTGTGAAGATTCTGGATTTCAATTGGAGTAAGGGATCTATTTAGCGCATTCTTCTGTTCTATTCACCATCCAACAACACTTACAAGAATCAAAAGGGAGGTATACACCTTATTCTTATTCTTGTCCATTCAAAGTTAACAAATTTCGAAATTTACTAAATAAAAGTCGAAATTTATTGTTAAATTGTTGTTGTTTGTAGCCCCGAACCAATTTGTAGACTTGTGAGGTGAATTTCATTCAATAAACAACTAGTTAGCACACTCCTCTAAGTAGTGCATACTAGGTGTTTGTTCACTTTGCTCAGCCAAATTTTTTGCCCAACACTTGTGTTTTTTCTAAAAAATTGGTGTAACATGTGAAAGGGTAAAGCATCCGAGGCTTCCTCCTCACAAGTGACCAAAGGGGTCTCGGCTTTCGATGATCACGAGTACTCGGGGAAGGAGGGACTCCGTGACAAAGCCTTACAAAATTGGAAAAAAATTGAGGCTTGGTCATCCGTAGTGGTGACCAAGTTTTTTGATGAGAATGTTCTTATAGAGTTGGGAATGCTTCCAATGACCTGAATGCTTCTTGAGAAAGTTGGTTTAGAGTCCTCTATTGGTAAATCCGCATCAACCCGGAAAAGCATAACCTTTGAATTCCTCTCCTCCCTAGAGAAAGTAAAAGTAGGGAGGGACAAAATTCCGGGAATCAAATTCCGAGCATGTAGACTCGTCAACACCTTAACCTATGACCAAGTGAGGGAGGCCCTTCACATCACAAAAGCACCCGAGCATGAACCTCTTAACAAGGCAAAAATGAGTGAGTTTTGGAACAACATCACGGGGGGATGTAAGACACGGGAACTCAAAGGATACAAACCTTCCCCACCCCATTCTAAGGATTGTGAGTCGGCACATAAACACCAATTATTTGGTCATGACCGAGCCCACAAAAATGAACTACCTAAAATTGCAATGTCTTTGGTCTATGACCCCGGAGGGAAAGGAATTCCGGATTGGGTGGAGTTGTTTGTAAAAGGGTGTCTTGCGTCGCAAAAAGAACCTAAGGGCACAATTTTTATTGGGGGAATGATTGAGAAAATTGTGGCCAAGACGGGTGTACCATTTCCGGATAATGCTTGGACACTTGATGGAGATTGTCTTATGGACTACAAGTATTTGTGGCAAGCGAATATGCTTGAGGTTGTGAACAAGACCGCCCCCTTGGTGATTTGGTGTATGGGTGGCTGAAATCCACAACATTACATGTATTTACCCCATCCCCTCACCTCATCGTTAGGTTAGGGAAGTGCCCAAGATTTTTACATGCCGCCCGACGATGAGTTTGTGGACTTGTGGGTTGATAGAGCCCACGTAGTTGAACCCGGGAATGACGGAGCGGGTGGTGAAGAGCAACCGCATTTAGGAGGGGCTCTAACCTATGATGACTTGCCACATGGTGATGCCCCTTATAATGAGCCTATGCCAAATGTTGCTCTTGATGAACTCACTTCACCCCACCACCCATGTCACAAACACAACATCAACAACCTTTCATGGCCCCTCAATTCAATTACAAGGCTTTCCACTCTTGGCAATCGGATGTCACTAACCGGTGAAAACCCTCGAGTCCAACTTCTCCCAATTCCAACTCACGGAGAATGCCCGGTGGGGAATCAATGAAAACCACTACCACCACTACCAAGAAGACATGGAAGAAGTGCGTTATGTCCAAAACGGAACTTTTGACATGGTAGCGGCGATGAATGCCCAACACATGCGGAATTTCCCCACCTAATATCAAGGTTATGATGAGAACTGAATGAATGAAACAAGTGCCGAAAGGGCAAGGTTTATAAGAAAAAGAGAATCAAGAAGAAGGGGAGGACCTCCGAAAAGTGGAGGTGCCTCAAGCTCACACTCTTGAGTGGTTATGGGTGTTCACCTCACACGTTGGGGACAAAGTAAAAATTAAAGTGTGGGGTAGACATGAGTTGGTAACATCATATAATATATTGTAATATATTCATTTTCATGCATCCTATTTCATATTAAAAAAAAAGAAGAAGAAGAAGAAAAAGAAGAAGAAAAACCCGGCTAGGATGAAAACCCCGAAAGGGCATCCTAGGCAAAAGTGGGAAAGTGGCCGAGGCCGGAGTGAAAACCCGAAAGGGCACTCCGGGCAAAATGAAAAAAAAGTGTGCGAGCCACGAGAGTAGAGGTGAGGAAAAGAGCTAAACCGAAAACCCGAAAGGGCAGTTTAGGCAAAATGAGAGAATTAGGAAAAATTGAAAAACTTTGTTGACTCTTTGAAGCCTTGAAATCATGTTACATACATGAATACTTCCTTTTGGCGGTGGTGACATAAGTGGTGGAGCTCTAGAAAGTCGGAAGGGTAAGTTAGAAGTGTGCCAAGTCTAAGTGGGGGGTGTTTGAAGCCAATATCTTGATTAGCTTGGCGCACATGGTGAATGGTGAAATGAGTAGATGTGTTGTTGGAGGTTCTTATGGTTGTGATTAGTTGGAGTATAAAGAAGAGTGGAGATTGCTTAGAAATGATAGAGGTTGTTGGGGTTGCCTACTTTGTGTGTTAGGAGATGTTGTAAGGCTTAGGTAACCTTGTGTGTATTGTATTGGAGTGATAAGGGGGAGAAATAAGGAGTATGATAAATGGTTGTGATGAATTGACGGTGAATGATTGGTGGACTAGGATCATTTTAGAAGAGGGATGATATAAGCATGGCGAGTGAGGGAAGAGAGACAAGCTTTGGAGGATTATGGGTCACGTACTCTCTATGTTGGAGGTTTGATGGAAGGTGACCATGTGTTTTAGAAGAGGGATGATATAAGAAGGGAGTTTGAGAGAAGTAAGGAAAATTGGGAGCATGCCCATGCGTCTTTTTAGCCTAGCGGTGATTAGCTATACTTTAGTTTAATCAGGATGAGCAAAACGCTACATGTGGGGTGTTTGATGAGCTCCCTTTTCTACCTACATTCTAATGCATTTGGAGCTCTTTTAGTAGCATTTTTCAAAGGGTTTTGGGCATTTTCAATGCTTTTAATCCAAATACCAAATGTTACTACTTGCAACAAAGAAGCATCAATGAAGAATTGAAGGTAAATTGGAGCAAATAAAGTATCAAAGGAAGGCCAAGATCAAGCACCAAAGACATCATGAGGAAGCCTTTCAAATATCAAAGCAAGGAACGAATTTAAGACAGAGATCAGCAACTAACTCGCACGATGCGAGTTTCCTGCTCCCATTTTTCGCACCGTGCGAGTTTTCTAGGTTACTTCCGTTTTGTATTAGAGAAGCCCATGGTTACTAGGTTTTATTAGACTATATATAGTGTGTTTTCCTCTAGGTTAACACATCTTTTGCATTATTGAAGAATTAATTTGTAATTTGGAGAATTATTCATCTTTTAATTGGGTTTAGATCTATTATGGAGAACTAATCTCCTCTTCTTAATCCGACTCAAAGGTGTAATCTTTGGTTGTAAGACTCCTTAATCTTTCCTTAATTATTATTATTGTTCTTAATCTCTTGTGTTTAATTGCTTAATTTTGGAATCCTTGTTAGATTATGGTGATTAAGTGTGATCTCCTTGTTACTTAATCTTTCTAAGTTCCTTAATTTACTTGTTGTTGGGTTTATTAAGTGTGATTTCCTTGTAATACCATATTACAACAACTTGTTATTAGACTAATGAATGTGATTTCTTCTTGGTTTAATTAACATTTGAGAGATTAATTTGTGATTGCTCATTAATTGTGTTTTCATTGTGAGTAATTACACCTATTAGATTCCTATTGCTTCATCTTCTTGTTAATTAATCTATGTGTGTGATTTCCACTTGAGGAATTAATAAGTTGGGTCAATTACTAAGTGTGATTTCCTTGTGGTTTACTTCTAATTAAGGGAATTTGGAGAATTAATCTCACTAATAGGGCAATAATATTAATTAGAAGGATTGATTGAGTGGTTCATCAACTAAAGTACCTCACTTTACTGAGTCGGATTAAGTTTTCCTTAAACTTTATAAATTTCCATCTTAAAACTTGTTTGATTGATTACTTGTTGTTCACTCTTATTTGAATTGTGTTTTGTTACTTTGAAAACCAAACCACCCCCCCCCCCCCTTTTTACATACTTGTTGTTAATTTGTCACAATTGTTCTAATTGCCTCTTAATTTCACCATTGCAAAACCCTCCTTCTCTTGGATTCGATCCCATTACTTGCTACTTACTTGTCTTGTAATTAGCCTTGATTAGTACGTATTGTGGTATATAAATTGTTAATTTGGCCGTCTTAAATAGCGATGTTTTAGGCGTGTCAGTAGACTAACTAGATCTTTTATCAGCTAAAAAAGGCTCATAGTGCATCTACTGATGATCCCACACACTCAGAAAATGTGTCAAATACAGGTAATGCAGTTCATTCTCATGCAACAACTATTTATTATATCAGTGTGAGGTTGTCTCATAAACTGGTGTATGTCCCCATGCAAATTTTATGAAGCAGTCGATAGCAACATTGCATTTATCAGAATCTGCCAATATTAACCACAACTCAGCTATGAATTGGAATGGCTAGACTTCTGAACCTTGGAAGCTTTAGTTTATAAGCGGGCTCTTTCGCATCATAAAATAGTTATACTAAATACCTCAAATTATGGAACACTGATGTGAAATGTCGCCACAACTCTAGATAAGGGGTTTCTATGATAAGGTTTGAAAAAGGGTAGATATTTGTCGAGGCATTAGGCGCATTTACTATTAACTATTGAAATCTCTTCCTCTAAGCAAATTAATTGTGCAAAACCTATTTCTAATCTCTTAATAGTGCCACATATGTGCAACTTACAAGTACCAGAAGCAACAAGCAATTAAACGCAAATCCGATCAACGATTAGAAGGCAAGATACACATACCACCCTGCAAAGGACGGGGACATTTAGACTCACCGCTGTTATAACACAGCTTCTTTTCGGCATCGTCTTTACTTATGTTGCGACAGTTCTTCATATTGTGCCCACGCTATCGACAATACAAGCATATTTGTCCAAACACAAAAAGGTAAATTGAGATTTATAGTAATTTGGGATATGCAATTTCACATGTATTTTAGTATTACTCAAATAAATGTGTCATCCAACTAAGATTTAGTACCTCTGGAATCATACACTCTCAAATCTCAAAGCGTCTTTCAACGCTGCATACCCATTATCAAGACGGAAAGCGGCAATTCCAGGCGTATTATGGCAATTTAAAGCTGCAAGCCACCACATGCATCACTGTAAATATTGTACCCATGAAAAGAAAGCACAGAAGCCATAATTTTACTTAAACGTATCACTATAAGAAAAAACATCAGCATACTCACTTTGGAGCAATCGCCTATGTACGAATATACATATGTGATACGACTCATTTAGTCGTAGTTATTTGCAGCGAATTAGTATGGTTTTGACGGTTTGAAGTAGTGTTTTGGAGCTTAATTGCAGGCTATTTGTTAGCGAGCTTTGGTTAGCTATTGGGCCGGTTTTACAAGCTTGAAACGGAGTCCAAGTTCGAGGAAAGATGGGCCCGGATACCTATGAAGACACCTGAGACGTGTGCGCTTAAGGTGCACTAATCGTGCGCGTATGGGACAAAGACTAAGACGCGGCAGCAGCTGCATTCAACCTGCCTTCAACCGAGGCGCGACCTGCACGCAACCGAGGTGCGACTGGAGCGCGAGCCTGCTTGTGTCCGCGTCCAGCCTTGCATAATATTAAAGACTCGTGTTTTTTTTCTTTATTTGACTCGGTTTGTTCTGATGAATTTTATTATTATTATTAGTACTTTATTTCCTACTTTAGTTATTTTACCTTATTACTACATAAGTTATAGGGAGAGTTTTAGAGGAGGGATTTTTTACACACAACCTTGAGAGACAAAAAAAAAATCCTATTATTGTTATTGGCAGACGATGTGTAATTAATCTTTATTCTTGGATTCAAGCAATTGAAGCGCTCTTAATACGATTGTGAGTTTTAATGTGTTAATTTCTTGTCTTGATTATTGTGAATTGCTTAGTTATTAATTATATGATTGTTGATTGATTATTGCTAGGTGTACAACTAGTGATTGATTTCTTCATTCTATTGATAGTATTGTTAATTGAATAGGATTTTTTTATTAACTCTACGCTAGTAACAGCTAGGAATTAATATTGAACGGAATACGTTGATATTAGTACTTAGAAGCGATTCACATAAATATCTAAAGTGCAACTGGATTGTATGCATTATTTATTCTCTATCGAGTTCTCTATTTTATATTGCTGCTGTTGAATTAAATCTTGAACTAGATTGTTAAGGTTGTTTAACAGTTAGGGTTGATTAAGAACGGGATTCGTTTTAATTATGAAGAGACCCAATTTGATTAAGTTAGTGTTGATGATGCCTTAAAACAAATTAATCTCATTGTTATTTAATTGTGTGCCTCTTAAGTTTTAACCATGTAGAATGAAGCTCCAATTGTCAATTCAAGGTTATCAAGAATGTCATCATGAAGATCAAAGATGAAGATTGTCATTAGTACTAAAGTCATGTGTTGTAAGGTGATCGTTAAACACGAATTTACGTTTAGGTGCAAAAACAACAGTTCAATCAACTGTTAATTAAGTCTCGTCTTTGAAAGAAATATTTCAAAATTGTTAGAATCTTTGTTAAAATGCTTTCAAGTATCACAAATGATTTCTGGAAATGTTTTGAAGTCTTTTGAAGAAAATAAAGCTTTCAATGTCTTACTAAGGAGTTTGCTTGCACAATAAGACACTTTCTATAAATGGGTTGTTTGCTTTTTACATTTATGGAAA
Source organism: Silene latifolia (assembly GCF_048544455.1). Lineage (NCBI taxonomy): Eukaryota > Viridiplantae > Streptophyta > Magnoliopsida > Caryophyllales > Caryophyllaceae > Silene > Silene latifolia. The sequence continues at coordinate 21,186,906 of NC_133538.1, read as the reverse complement.
TGTTTATGGTTCCCATAAACACAACCATTTATGCTTGTTTCTTGTTGAAAAACCCAGCCTATTTTTGTGTGTGTGCACAATCTGATTTCTTGCAATCTTAGGCACCGATTTCTTGAGGAAGAATACTCGGTTGCTTGGTGAAGAATTCGGATGGCTTGTGCATGTTGCCAAAGCAAACTACCTACATTATTTTATTCACTTGTGCTTATGAGTGTAAGATATTTTAATGTGTAAAGTATACTACTTGGAAATTATAAATAGCTTGCTTAATTCATTTTTACAAGTGTGCAATAACGAGTTTAAAACTGAATAAGACTTAAGCTTTCAATCGAGTAAATTAACTTTGTAAAACCGTTTTTCATTTCAAATCTTTGAATCATTTTGCAAGTTTGTTTATTTATCTTTTGAGTCTTTTATTGAGTTATTGTATTGCACCTAGTCGTTATTCGTGTTCAAGGATCCCGTGTTTTGTACTTAAACTTTATCTCCTTCGTTCAATTAAGTGAACAACATTGAGATAAGTGGAGTCTTGTAACAACCGGGTAGAGCCAAACATGTCTTAGGATAGAGTTATCCATAAGCATGAAGTCTTCAAAGCGGAGTTGCTTTTGAGCATGAAGTCTTTCGGCGGAGTAGCCCAAAGCAAAAGTCTTATTGCGGAGTAGTTTTAAGCAAGGAGTCTTTCGGCGGAGTAGCCCAAAGCAAAAGTCTTGGAATCGGAGTAGCTTTTAAGCATTAGCAACCGCAGTAGATTGGGGAGTTGTTTTATTATTCAGGGTGGTCTTAGTTTGTATGAGTTTACTTCTGAGACGTTTAATAAAGTAGCGCTGGACGTAGGTTGCGTAGTAGTGACCGAACACGTTTTAAAAACATCGTTAGTCGTGTCTATTTCATTTTATTTCCACTTTACACTCTACTCACATTTTTATCTACAAAATCAACTGTTGATTACACTGTAACTTCTGCTTGCTGAATCGTTGTTGATTACTTCTAACTCTCTAGTTCTAAGTATCGACTTCTCCTTTCATCTAAGCTTTGTTTAAAGTGTTTAAGAGTTTTAAAAGAAGCTTTCATTAAGCTTAAAATTTTAAATAGACACCTAATTCACCCCCCTCCCCCTCTTAGGTGCTCTCGCCCGTGACTCTTCAATTGGTATCAGAGCCTTGTGCTCTTGATAGCTGGTTAATTACCAGAGAGTTGATTCTATAGTCATGGACGAGAAACATACTAAGTAAACTATCGTAAAAGGGGATAACTACTCCTGGTGGAAGCACCGTATCGAACACTACGTCAAAAGTACGGATTATGAGTGTTGGGTCATTATTCAAAAGGGTCCCCTTGCTATAACGGTTACTGACTCTGATGGGAATAGTGCCGTAAAAAGTGAGGACAGTTATGTCGAGGCTGACTATCGTAAAGTCGAGAAAAATTCTAAAGCCATGTCCATTCTTCAATATGGCATCGGTGAACAAGAAATAAATCGCATCTCCGGATGTACCTCGGCTAAAGAGATTTGGGACACGTTAAACCTTGCATATGAAGGAACGTCTCAAGTCAGGAAGCATCGTATTGACCTTCTCATGCAACAATACGAGATGTTCAATATGATGAAAGATGAGTCAATCAATGGTCTTTCTGCTCGCTTTTCTAGTATTGTTAATGAACTTAAGGGTCTAGGTAGAGAGTTCAAATCCGAGGATATATTCCGAAAGATCCTTCGTAGCCTAAGTGATAAATGGCAACCGAAGGTGACGGCTATTGAGGAGGCTAGAGATCTGTCCAAATTGTCCCTCAATGAGCTAATGGGTTCACTCATGGCACACGGGTTAAGTCTCACAAATCGCTCGGGTGAAAGTTCCAAAGCTAGAGGTTTCGCTTTCAAATAAACCTCAAGTGATGAGGAACATGCTAGAGATGACGAACAAGCCATGGAATCAGGTAACATGGCAGATATGATCAATAGTCACAATCCTAAGAAGTTCGACAATGCTAGTAGAAAACGTTTTCAAAAGAAAAGATCTTATTCCATGGTGGCTTGTTTTAAATGTGGTGAGAAAGGTCACCTTATCAAAGATTGCCCCAAGTGGAATGAATTCAAATCTAGAGAAAAACGAGATTTTGCAAAGAAAGATTTTAAGCATAAAATCCTGTCTGCAATCTGGGGTGTATCTGATTCCGATGAGGATGAAGTCATTGAGGAAGAATTAGATGCCAAAGTGGTCGGACTCTCGAGGAGGTTTAGTTTTCGGTACTTGTCGTTAGGAGCACCTAGACCAAAACACAATTTATAACTTCACAAAAAACTCTACAATTAGTAATGAGGTAAGTAAAGGTCGGATCCCAAGGGACGGGAATTGAGATGAGATTTTCTATTGCAACTAGTGGTGTCTAAGGTTGTCACAATTTGGGGTTTGAACTAGAAGATCACTAAACTAAATAGCAATAAAAGTAAACAAGCAAGATGAATTGAAAGGGATGTAAACAATTGATAAAAGGCACTAGGGTGTCATGGGGTCATAGGGGATTCATGGGAATTGATCATACAAACATATTCTCAAATTATAAGCAAGCAATTATTGTTGTGATGGATCGAGTTGGTTTATATCTTACAATCCTAGGAAAGTTTGGGTCCCGGAGCCGAATCGATTAGATTGTACAACACCTACAAGTCGACTTAATCTTCCCTACTCAACTATATGCATGGTTTAGTGAGACTCGAGTTGGTTTATGTCTTACAAGTCTCATTGAAAAGATAGGTGATGGGTAAAAAATGCAAGGATTCATAGGCTCGTATTTCATCAAACATAACATGTGCATAAGTTGAAATCACAACAAGAAAGCAAATAAACTATGAAAACATATTAATTTAAGCATGAATCATCCCCCATGTTGGTTTCCCCTAATTACCCATTAACCCTAGCTAAGGAAACTACTCACTCATTATCATGTTGAACATGCTAGCAAGGTTGTCAATCATACCAACAAAGTAAAACATGATGAATAAATGAAAGTGATTAACAATAATTAAAAAGGGATTAAGAGAATTATACCTACTAATGATTACAATAATAAAGCAAAGAACAATAGAAGTACTTGATGATAGATTGGAAGGTTATCAATCTCCCAATAATAACCCAAATAGTCTTCAATTACCCAAAACAAAGGATGAACAAGAGAGAGATTAAGGAAATGAAACTTGTATTAAAACTTGATTAAATGTTGATTGCAAGATTAAAGAGAGATTTTATTGATATTAACTACACTAAATATTGCTAAGAAGAACATGCTCTTTTAATTAGACTAATGGGGTATTTATAGTGAGGATTAGTTATATAAATTAGGGTTTATAAAGGGCTTAAATGACGATTAAGTCCTTGAGGAATCGCCGGTCTCTAGGGAGACTCCGGTCTCCTTTTCGCCGGTCTTAGAAAAATATGTGCATCCTTCCTTGAAGCTTGTAGAAGACGAAAAGGCTGTAAGGGAATCCGGGCGTCCAGGGCACGGGACGAGCGGATTTGAGTGTTTCTGGATGGGCGTCCAGAAGGGGAAGACGAGTGGATTCTGGGCGTTTCGCACGGGCGTCTTGTGGAGGAAGACGCTCGGATTGTGGGTGCTAGACGGGCGTCTTGAGGACAATCCGCCCGGATTGTCTTACAGCTTCTTTCCTTCTTCTTTTCTTCCATTTTCTTCATAAAATCCTTGGAGATTTCCTCGGGGATGCAAGGATCTTTTCTCATCATTGCCCATATACTATAGTACGTACAAAGCCCTTATAATCTTGTCTTTTCTTTGATGCTTGGTCATTGAATTCAATCAATTTAGCCTCATTTTGCCATGAAAATGCAAGGTTTGCACTCCTTTCCTACCAGGGACACAAAACCTCAAAGAATATGCAAAACAAAGGACTAAAGACAATAAATGACCCAAATATGCACTAAAAAGCATGGGAACAAGGCTAATTTGGGGACTAAATATGCTCTAATTATGGTCACATCAAATATGTAATACTCCGTATTTTATATTACTATTTAAGTCGAGTAATTGTTTAGTCGATAATTACATTAAGTTATTTTACTTGACTCGCGTTGTATCGTAAGATCGAGTTGTTTCGTAAGTTAATTGAGACGGGTTTACATGGAATTCGAGATGTGAGCTAACCCATTTACCCTCGACCCATTGGAGTTTACCCAATAACATGTTTAACCCAACACCCAACATCATGTTTTAATCTAATTCTTAACCTAATTTTTACCCTAACACTACACAACCCTCATCTCACCCGCCTCCCTCTTTTCGACGCACACCAACACACACACACACGATCCTTTCATTTGATTGAAGATTGCTCATCGATTCCAACCTAATTCGATTCCCTGTTTGTAAGTCGATTTCATTCCATTGTTTATACTGTTTTAAAGTCGTCTTTTTCGAATAGTTTGAAAAGAGAGTCCTGTTTATTTGATGTCTAGTTTATGCATATAAAATCTCATAGTCAAATTCTTTGTGGTTTGTCCTAGGTGATTTATTTATGAACATGTCGCTGAAAAGTCCGCGAATCTGATTTGGTTGTGGAAAATGATTTGAAACCTTAATTTTTATGTCGATTCAGTTATGAGGCTTCTTCATACATAATCTTTGTATAGTCTAGATGATAATAGGATTTGGAATTTATGAAAAATAATGTTTTAAACTCGTTTTATGAATCAATACTTTTTATGCGACGGTTTCTGTCAGTTTTTAGAAATCAGTCTGGAAACCTTTGATAAGTATGGAATTGGGGAAAAACACGTTAGATATAATTTGTAGCTAAGACTCATGGGGTTCCAATTCAATTGGCCTTGTATCAATTTGATTTTTCTGGAATTAGTTATGTATTTTATTCCGAGTCTGTCATGTGCTGGAAAATCAGGAAAAATCGTGTTTGTTCTTTAAGCTGATATTCCTATTAAGTTATGATGAGTCTAGGTTATGTGCATGATTATTTGATTGAGTAGGTGGTAATTATATATAATTATGTTATGTAGGTGATGGATATGTGAAGGTTCATAATTGATTGCTTGTGTGAGCTTGGATTGCGAAAAGGTAGGGAAATACACTTGACTTATCAGCGTTGTTGTTAAGTTGTGTTGACTTGTTGTGTTTCATATGACCAAACTGTGAACGTTGACTTGTTTTGTGGTTGTTGATTTATGTTATGATTTATATACTGGAATGTGGTTGACTGAATGGATCGTATTGAGTATGTTATCACAACATTTTTGGTAGTGACATGATTTCATTCATTGATATACATATTGTGTTGCATTGATTACTGTTGAGCATTCATATGCATTGGAGATGGAGGATGTTGTGGTGATGTGGTGGGGTGATGATGATGTTGTGATAAGGCCCAGGCGGGTTCTGTAGGACTTGCCCTGGTGTCCTCAACAAGCGAAGTGTGGCAGATCGGCTACGGTCGATATATAGTCTACCGGGGATCGGTATGGCTGGGCGTTCCGGGTTATGAGATATGAGTTGAGATGGAGGTGGAGGTGACGGAGGAGCATGCATATCATATTTTGTTGTTTCATTGTATTCTCTACTCAACCTCGTGGTTGACCGTGTGTATTCGTGAACACCTGTGATGATCCAAATATTGGGGAGCAGACTTGACAGGTTTATGAGATAGGATGGGAGCTTGATGGGCGTGAGACACTGGATCAGAAGACTTAGTAGCTAGATCATCATTTAGAAGACTTTCACTTTTATTTATGTTAGTTCTTGTAATTTGATGTAAATGAGGTTTTGTAAAAAGTTAAGTTAAAGAAATTATGTAATTTGCCTTGGAGTTTAATTTGTTATTCACTACCTCGGGAAACCGAGATGGTAACAGTCCGGTTTATTAGGGAATGTCTTGCTAGAGGCTCCTTTATAAATCGGGGTGTTACAAAGTGGTATCAGAGCGAACGATCCTCAGGCCTAAACCAATGAACCCAATGAACGTAGGATGTGTCTAAATAAAATGAACCCCTGGGAATAAACTGTTAGGAGCTCACAGTGCGGTTAAGAAGGCGCCCTTAATACGTGCTCTTTTGCCCTCTCAGTTTTGAACCAGGTAACCCGAGATAAATTGAGTGAATGGGGTAGTTAGAAGGAAAACCTTGGATATAATCGAGTTGATGTATACCTTGAGACCCATATATTCTAACCATGCTGCAGGACAACGTTACGGTAAGTATTTTGTATGAATGATGGCGTGATCATGTGATGTTGTGGAGATAAGAATTAAAATTTTCATGTTCAGGTTGATAATTGTTGGATTGTGGTAATCGTGAGCGTGAAAATAATTGCGAATTGATGATATTTATCTGGATGGATGTCGAATGACGTGTTGATAGTGCTATTATGTCTCGTGATATGCGGTTATGTGATCCCGAAGCCATGCTAGTATAGTATTGTGATAGTAATGAGAAACACTATTGAATTGCATGTTTCTAGTCATAGCAATCGTGATTTAGATGTAAGGAGTAGATCGAGATGCTTAGGGATGCTATGGGATAGATGTTTACGTAAGTACAAAGTGTGAGATTTAAGTTAGGATGGGTTAGTATCGATAGTGTGGTTGTAAGAGCTTGGAACATAGTAAATGAATGACCTAGTGCTGAAACACGTTTTGTTTGATTTTACTCTCTAATTGATCTTACTGCCATTCGTTTTCTGTTTGTCGCCTATCGATGAAAATTTTGTGAGAGATAGCCTCGTGAGTTAGTGTTCATTTGGCGTTCGTTTCATGCTTATAGGATATACGGATTAGGAGTAATAAATATTTTAGTGGGCTGTGGTCAGGAAGTTCCTGTGGAGTGATGTTTTGACCAATGATTTTGTAAAAATCCTCATTTAAATTGTATTAATAATTTTTGCATAATTCTAACTCTATCGATCAGAAGATTCGCATATGTTTTCAAATTGATAAGCCACGAAAATTCTTGATGTTTCTATATTAAATGGTAAGTTTTGCAAACTGACCTAAGTTTCGGACCAATTGCTGTCACATACTTGTTTGGACCAACTGAGTTGTAAAATTCTTTAAAAATGGAATTCTTGTGCTTTAGACCTAATTCTTTTTCCCCTGTGTTTTTAACTCTCCGTATTTTATAAAAGTAATATGAATCAAGTTTTAATCGAACGGTTATTTGTTCGTGGTCTTTGGAAGTTACAACGTGAATCATGACTTGTAAAATGTGAGTTCTATGTTGAGTTTTCATACAGTTGTTCGATTATTTCATGAGCCTTATTAATGTGAAATTATAGTGTCCTTATATGATGATATTAGCACACATATTCATTGGTTATGTATCTTAACAAGTGAAAAAAAAAAAAATTAAAGTTTAGTTTATAACATTGTTGGCATGATAGTATGAGTGAAATTGAATAGCTTAATCTGATCCTTAATCGAGGGTGAAATATTTTTTACGAGTCCGGTTGTTTGCATATTTTATATATGTTTGGCATGTTGTAATATCTCTGGTGTTCATCATATTTGTATAGTGGTCGGATATATATAAATATAAAGCTATATTGTCATATCCTGGTAAAGTTGGTGGCGTTAAATGTTAACTTGATTGTTCTAATATACTCGCACGAATATTTATAATAATTATGTTTAAATGTTTACACATGGATGGTAGTAACGAGTATGTCTAAATGTTCACACATGTAGTATGCCATCTGAGTTCTAATGTCTTTAATGTGAGTTTGTGTGCCCATAGTTATATTTAATACTTTCATCGCATTAAATTATTTCAGTTGAATCTAAACTTATGATATGATAATAAAATAGTGCTGTTGTTCCTTATTGGATATGTTCATAGTTGTATTATCATAAAATGCTAAAGTGATTCTTGCAATTGTATGGGCGTGATATAAAGGAAACTGTTGGATGTAGCACGACATTTGACATATCTATATTCTCGAGTCGTTGCTATCAATTATATTCTGATGAAGATTGTTTGTGATAACTATGCTGGCAATTATAATGGGATAACCCTTTGATGATTCATATGATATGCGTTGGTTTAAATGATAGCCGTTATAGTTACATTCAACTGAGCCTACGAGTTGCCTAATTATTCAAATCGTGCAAATCGGAGAAGTTGTTCAAGTTGTTAATCTTTTATCATAGATAAGGTTCTACAAAGTATATGATGGCAAATGTGTATGTTTAAGCTATTTATGCGATATCTTTTGTTTTGCTGGAAAGGAGTTATACTAAGTTGCTGGACACAACTGAACGATATGGTTGCTAAAATGTTAAACACATGGGTGATATGGAAGTAATGTAGTGTTGTCATGGATCATATGTTGTAACTTTTATTGGGAAATATGTTTCCAGAATTTATATCATACAAACTGACTAACTCGTGTTGCATGTCTGATGAGTCAAATGGTTTTGATTATGTGTTACGTTTTCTATGGTTTCAAAGTGTTTAAGTAGTGCATATGCACCGCATGTTTTAATACTCCTGGTGATTGATTAGTAGTAGGGCGGAATGAATGCGCATATGGTTCAATTGTTCGGAATTAGTAATAGTTTTGACTTGGGAGAGGAATTTGATGGGGTTAATGTTAAAATTGTATGCTGGTATACGTATATCCTTATGGTTGATCTTTCTAAGGTTGTTGTTCTCTAGTAGATAATGCGAACTGTGATAATCTTAAGTTGACCAAAACCCTGGTACTACAACAGCTACTCTGAAAACTTGTTATATAACTTTCGCACACTTAAACCACGTGAATGAATCCTGTATCTTAACACCTTCTACGGTATCACCCTTGTGTCCTAATTTGTTTAGCTTTCAACTCTGTAGGATGGATCCCTACAATGTACACCCGCGAGACTGTTACATGTCACTTGATACTGACTTCAATGAGCATTGTGAGAAACTTTGTGCTGCCATGGACAAGTATGGCCATAATGGGCACCCTGAGTAATTAACTAATACTCAGTTAAGAGCGTATACCCTTATTGATACTATCCCGACTCGGCATACTAAAGGACAAAGAAACACTTCTATATGAGAGAGTTGTCCACCCATTGCATGAGGTTATGTCGTGAACCCAATTACTGCGGCGGGGCCAGTTACCCGCCCGAGCATACCTTTGACTTTATATCAAGTGACCTGAGATACGTATTTTATGCTAATGTACCTGATGCCGAAAGTACGACTGAACCACCCAAACCAGACTTTGGGGAAGAGGTGAACCAGGAAGGGAATGACACAAAGTCACCAGAATCAGAGTAAGCGCGACCTAAGGACTATTACGTTAGAGCTAGTAACACCATGATCGGCCTGTTATGAAACCGTGCAAACCTTTGGCTCCGTCCTTGCTGTTCTTTTAGTTTGATGTTGTGTTTTTAAGTTAAGCATGAGCTAAGTAATAAGTGTTACTTGTTGACAATCAGTTAATTCCATAATAAAACCTTGTATTCGACTTTAATGTTAATGCGCAGTCTCTTATCATATGTTCTTTTCTGTTACATGTTGTTGACAGTGATTTTGTTGCATACGTATATGAAAGTTCAAAAGAGGTTACGAGGACGTAACCATGTTTTTAGTTGGGTAGGATTGTAAAATCTTAATGTTATGTTGCACTTGTTTATAGATTTTGGTTTGATTAAGTTGATGTTTCGTTGTGTGGTACCCATGCAAATGAGTTCTCTATGTGGTGTTCTTACTTCTGTTAGTTGGTTGATGTGTAAGAGAAGCGTGTAGTTAAACTACTGGTATGGTGCTCTAATAGGTTGAGGTGAACAACGGTAGTAGGATGATGGAATGATTCGTGGTGATATGTTTGCATGAAGTAAGTTCCGGGACGTAACTTTCTTTTTAGGAGCGTAGAATGTAACATTTTGTTTTAACATTTTGTTTTATGGACCTAAGTTCATGAGTTCTTATACTGGGAAATCTGTTTTGGTATCCACGGTGATGTTGGAGGTGTGATAGATGAGCGAACTTCGGGACGAAGTTCATTTTAAGGGGGGAAGACTGTAATACTCCGTATTTTATATTACTATTTAAGTCGAGTAATTGTTTAGTCGATAATTACATTAAGTTATTTTACTTGACTCGCATTGTATCGTAAGATCGAGTTGTTTCGTAAGTTAATTGAGACGGGTTTACATGGAATTCGAGATGTGAGCTAACCCATTTACCCTCGACCCATTGGAGTTTACCCAATAACATGTTTAACCCAACACCCAACATCATGTTTTAATCTAATTCTTAACCTAATTTTTACCCTAACACTACACAACCCTCATCTCACCCGCCTCCCTCTTTTCGACGCACACCAACACACACACACACGATCCTTTCATTTGATTGAAGATTGCTCATCGATTCCAACCTAATTCGATTCCCTGTTTGTAAGTCGATTTCATTCCATTGTTTATACTGTTTTAAAGTCGTCTTTTTCGAACAGTTTGAAAAGAGAGTCCTGTTTATTTGATGTCTAGTTTATGCATATAAAATCTCATAGTCAAATTCTTTGTGGTTTGTCCTAGGTGATTTATTTATGAACATGTCGCTGAAAAGTCCGCGAATCTGATTTGGTTGTGGAAAATGATTTGAAACCTTAATTTTTATGTCGATTCAGTTATGAGGCTTCTTCATACATAATCTTTGTATAGTCTAGATGATAATAGGATTTGGAATTTCTGAAAAATAATGTTTTAAACTCGTTTTATGAATCAATACTTTTTATGCGACGGTTTCTGTCAGTTTTTAGAAATCAGTCTGGAAACCTTTGATAAGTATGGAATTGGGGAAAAACACGTTAGATATAATTTGTAGCTAAGACTCATGGGGTTCCAATTCAATTGGCCTTGTATCAATTTGATTTTTCTGGAATTAGTTATGTATTTTATTCCGAGTCTGTCATGTGCTGGAAAATCAGGAAAAATCGTGTTTGTTCTTTAAGCTGATATTCCTATTAAGTTATGATGAGTCTAGGTTATGTGCATGATTATTTGATTGAGTAGGTGGTAATTATATATAATTATGTTATGTAGGTGATGGATATGTGAAGGTTCATAATTGATTGCTTGTGTGAGCTTGGATTGCGAAAAGGTAGGGAAATACACTTGACTTATCAGCGTTGTTGTTAAGTTGTGTTGACTTGTTGTGTTTCATATGACCAAACTGTGAACGTTGACTTGTTTTGTGGTTGTTGATTTATGTTATGATTTATATACTGGAATGTGGTTGACTGAACTGATCGTATTGAGTATGTTATCACAACATTTTTGGTAGCTGACATGATTTCATTCATTGATATACATATTGTGTTGCATTGATTACTGTTGAGCATTCATATGCATTGGAGATGGAGGATGTTGTGGTGATGTGGTGGGGTGATGATGATGTTGTGATAAGGCCCAGGCGGGTTCTGTAGGACTTGCCCTGGTGTCCTCAGCTGCGAGCTGGCAGATCGGCTACGGTCGATATATAGTCTACCGGGGATCGGTATGGTGGGGGCGTTCGGGTTATGAGATATGAGTTGAGATGGAGGTGGAGGTGACGGAGGAGCATGCATATCATATTTTGTTGTTTCATTGTATTCTCTACTCAACCTCGTGGTTGACCGTGTGTATTCGTGAACACCTGTGATGATCCAAATATTGGGGAGCAGACTTGACAGGTTTATGAGATAGGATGGGAGCTTGATGGGCGTGAGACACTGGATCAGAGGACTTAGTAGCTAGATCATCATTTAGAAGACTTTCACTTTTATTTATGTTAGTTCTTGTAATTTGATGTAAATGAGGTTTTGTAAAAAGTTAAGTTAAAGAAATTATGTAATTTGCCTTGGAGTTTAATTTGTTATTCACTACCTCGGGAAACCGAGATGGTAACAGTCCGGTTTATTAGGGAATGTCTTGCTAGAGGATCCTTTATAAATCGGGGTGTTACAAAATATCCCCAAACCGAACATTTGCTCGTCCCGAGTAAAGAGGTGACAAAGACTAGGACCATTATTTAAACTAACCTAATAGCATAGCCGATATGAGACAATTAGCGGGTCTCACTTCGCCCCTTCAACTCACAACAAGACAACCATGAGGTAGGATGCCTTCTTGCAAGGCAAGGTGGGTCTTGCCAAAATGGCGACACATCCAAACATTAAGCACATAAAGTCAAATAATGGATGCATCTTCAAAAGAATAGCCACTTTCCTCATCTAAGTGGCGGAAATTATCTATATGGGAAACAATTCAAGGGTACACACTCCTTCATAGATGCAATTTCTTCAAACTACTAAGCCTAGAAGGATACCAACAAATCACCTCCAAATTGTGTCAAGCTAGGGTACCTTTGTGCTCAATCGTTAAATGCTTTTGTCAAGAATAGACTCCCTATGGTGTTAGAAACACTGGAGGATCGCGGAATTCCCCCTCTTGCCTAGACAAGAAGAAGGGTCGTCCCCTCTCTACCATGCACAAAAATGGATACGATGGATAAAGGGATCGATAGTATTTGAGTTTCACTTTGGGAGTTTGCTTTTATTTTTGTTTTCCCCCCAATTTCTTGTGGCATATAACATTTGAGAACACTTTCTTGCCATTTCTTTTGATATTTGGCAATTCAATACTTGACAACTTTTCAACTTTTCTTTGCATTTCTTTTGAACATTTTCAAAGTCACCCCATATATAGTGAGGGTGCCTTATATTTGAAGCTTTAGGAGTCTATTTTTGCTCCTCTTTTCATTTGATGCATTTTGCAAACTTTCTTTCACTTTTCATTTCATTGAACTCAAATTGATTTATTTTTGTGCCCATTCCCTTTGATGACAAAAATGTGGTAGAACATGGATGAATGATGCATGGTTTCAAGGGTCATCTTGGAATAAACGGTAGCCAAGGAGTTATCACACCAAAAGGTACTCTTGACTAGGCCTTAAACCATGGGTCAAAGGATACTAGCATGACACATCCTAGGGTGTTTTACAAATATTCTAACAAGCAAAGTCTTAAGAAGAAAAAGCATCTACTAGGGCCTATATACACTTGTCAAGCTTCCCAAGTAGACGGTATTGCAAAATTTTCTAACATGCAAACTACTTGCCATGATGTAACTAACATATAAACATCCTAATGCAAATGATTCTACCAACTAATATGACATATAAACTAAATGAAAGTCCTAAGTTTACATTGTTATACCGCATCAATCAAAATAAAGCCACATAGTCATTAACATAAAGAGGAAAAAGGAGATTGGAAAGATCATACCATGCGGTCTTCAATATCCTCATGTCTCGGATGTGGCGTAGTCATTCAATGTGAACAAGGATAAAGCAAACACAATATATACAATTCTACACTACAAAGGAAATGAACTTGTTTTTGGATTTTCAAATTTTTTTCAATTTTTTTTTTGATTTTTTCGAAACTTTTTGATTTTTTTGAATTTTTGAATAAAAGTTTAAGTTAGAATTCCCCATCCCCACACTAATATGGGCATTGTCCTCAATGGCCAAAATGATGGGAAACTATGCAAGCATGATGCATGAATTCTACACTAAATGCAAGCTATACTAATCTACACTACATGATGCATGAGTTTTTTTGTTTATGACGGAGAGCGTAATTTAGATTACCTCCCGTTGCGTATGCATGTACTTCCCCAAACCGAGATAGACATTATTTCTAATGTCCTAAAAGTTGGGGTAGTTCATGCACACAAGATGCAATGCATGAAACTAAATTTGTCATTTTGGATTTTCAAAGTGGGAACAATAAAATAAGAACACCTCAATGGGGCCGAGGTGTTAGTCCTCTATGTTGCTAGGACTCTCCAACTATGATCAAGATAAAAATAAATAAAACAAAGAAAGAAGTAGACAAACCTCAAGAGGGTAGGAGCCTCCAAAGCTTGCTAGTCTTCCACCATATCATCATTGTCATCATCTTCCTGAATAGAAGTTGACTCATCACCACTTCCCTCTTTAATTCCTTGCTCACTTACTTCATCATCCTCTTCTTCTTCATTTACCTCTTCAACAATGCCCTCATCATCAACAACCTCATCACCGACAATCTCATCGTCACCCGGTCTTTCACCCCTAGATGCACTTGGAAAGAAAACTTCCCTATCCGCCCAACTAGGCAAAGGACACGAAGGATCAAGTAGTCCTTGCCTAGCTAAATGAAGGGGTGGATATTGGGCCAAGTATGCATCTTCCCGATCGTTATAAGCTTGTTTGTGCATCTCTTGAATAAGTAGAGTCATGTAGTCATTGCCCACTTCAACACCTTCGGGTTTAAACTCTTGATATTTGAATGGATAGGGTGGTGTGACAATGGAGGAGGAGGGCATTTCAATTTCACCCCTTTGTTGACGGATGATGTATTCGGCTTCTTTTGAGAGGGGAAGAAGGTAGTTCGTTCGATGGACACTCAAACGGCATATCTTGGAAGGCAAAGTAAAAGATCTAGCATCATTGGTGAGCCACCCATATTTGGTGTCAAGAGGATTATGCTTGACCCACTTGTACTTGTTAATCATGGCATCCATGTCAATGAGATGACCCCCTCTTTTCGCCACATACTTGCTATCCTTGTTGAAATTCAGAGCAAAGTACTTGGCCAAGAGAGTAACTAGACCTCCATTTACGATAAAAGCGGTGCCTTCCTTTCCACAATCAATATTGAGCCATCTTTCCACTAAAAGCCTTAGAGCATTGTAAGGCTTGGTGAATTCCCTTCCAATATTTAAGGCCGACTCAAGTAGAACACAATCGAGCTTGGTAAAGTGGTTAGTGTCTTTTCTTGCAGTGATAGTATTCCTTATGACCTTGTGCCACACTCTAATGCCCGGATGGTGGACTAAAAGAGCGCGACAAGCATGATAGTTCTCAAATTTCTTCCCGGAAATCGCCTCCCAAAGAAGAGCGGGGTCATATTTTTCGGGCTTCTTGTAATAACGAGGTGTATCACTAAGACCTAATGCTTTACTCAAAACATCAAAGGTGATGCGCCTATTCACATTAGCAAGGCAAAACTCGATGTATTCTCTAGTCTCTACCTTAGTCACTTTCAATGAACTCAAGAATTCCAAGGTAAGGGAGGGGTATGCCAATTCTCTTGTAGCAAACAATTTTCCCAACCCCATGGCTTCAAAGAAGGCTTTTGTTTGTTCAAGGACACCCAATTTGTTCAAGGCATCTTCACATATGAATTTGTTGGGTACAAAGGATTTCCTAGCATACTTGGCAAATGTATCCCTATGGGAGTTATAAATGAAAATTACCTCCGGATAGTTTGATAATTGAGCAATTTCCGGAGTTCTTGTTGTTGCTTCCAGGGGAGGATTTTGTTGTTGTTGAACTTCCAAGTGTGCACTAGAAACCACCATAGCCATTGAAGCTTTCTTTGCTTGAAGGCATTGTTGCCTTTTTGAGAGTGCCTTTGCCTTAAGTGCCTTTGTTGATCCTTTTATTCTTGCCATTGACGATTATACCAAGAAAATATTGAAAATGTTCAATTTTCAATTATACCCAAATTGATTTTAAGATGAAAGGATTTGCCTTTGTATTTCAAAAATCGACTCAAAGGTTGAAGATTTTGGTGCTTGGATTGATTATTGTTGAAAAGGAGTGATTAATTGTTGTTGAAAGGAAGTTTGGATTTGATTTTGTTGAATTTGGTTCAGGAAATCTTGTTTTTGTGATGGAGAGGATGAGGGTTTTGGTAGTGTTTTGAATGTATGAATGAAGGAATGAATGTGGGAGGGGTATTTAAAAACACCCAAAATTTACGAACTGTAGGGGGAAGACGAGCGTTTTTCCTTCGGGACGCTCGGATTCTGCCTATTCTGGATTCAGGAATTCTAGCCTAAAGACGGGCGTCTTTCAGCTGGGACGCTCGGATCCTTCGACTGCGGGACGAGCGGATTCTTTCAAAGACGGGCGGATTTTGTTACAGCAGGTTTTCTCATTTTGCATTGGCAAAAAGACGGGCGTCTTTCTGCAAAGACGAGCGGATTCATTAAGACGAGCGTCTTCTCTGCTGGGACACCCGGATTCTTCAACAGTCCCAAATTTTCAATTTTTCAGTTCAATTGGACTGACGGATTCTGCAAAGACGCTCAGGTTTCCTAAAGACGAGCGGATTCCCCTGAAGGACGCTTGGATTCTCCCTGGTCTACCCGGATTCAGTTCCATCCGTGTACTTGCATATCCCGTGTCATTTTCATTCTTCAAATCCCATGTTCTTCATTGTAGGGGCACTACTAAGGCATGAATAGCCTAGGCAATTGCTATTCCCATACTAAGCTAAAGCACTACACATCAATTAAAATCATTAGTCCCTCCCTCACTTCTCTCAAAAATGATAATTATCTTGATCAAAGCATAAAAATCAAAAATGACAAAAAATGCAATGTAGGAATTAAAATGCAAGTTAGGGAGTTAGAAATATTTACAAATGGTGGTTTGGAGAGGACTCCACCAAACTCTCATCCTTAGTGAGATGTCATGGGGGCATGTCCAAGGTGTTGTTGATGTTGCTCAACACCTTGAAAAAGTAGTCAAAAGCTTGTTCATTATCATGATAAAGATTTTCAATAGATCTTTGCCCTTGTTGTCCTTCATGTTGGTCTTTATCGATAGCATTGCCAATGTAGGGAATGAAAATCCCTTCAAACTCATCGTCCCAAAGACCACAAAATTCATCTACTTGATCACTAAAGATCTCTTGAGTTGATAGAGACAAATCTCCCACTTTCTCATCTTGGCCAAGGAGGCCATCCTCTTCATTGCTTGACTTTGGTGAGCTTTTCAAGCTCTCTTTGTTACAATTCACTTGCTCTTTGAATGGAGCATCATCAATTTTCTTATTCCATTGGAATTCCGACTTCTTCCTATCATCCTTCCGGCTATAATGATCAACCATAAAGCATGGTTCATGCAAACGGGGAGCTCTCATGGTCTTGTCAAGTTTGAAAGTTATGCTCTCATCTCCCACTTCTAGAGTGAGCTCTCCATGCTTCACATCAATCACCGCACCCACAGTGTGCAAAAAAGGTCTTCCTAGAATGATCGGAATATTGGAGTCTTCTTCCATGTCAACAATGACAAAGTCCTCCGGGATGAAAAATCTCCCAACTCTTACGGGAACATCTTCCCATATCCCTAATGGTGTCTTCGTCGATCTATCGGCCATTTGGAGTGTGATATTGGTGCATTTAAGCTCTCCCATCCCTAACCTTTTACTCACCGAGTACGGCATAACACTCACACTATCCCCTAGATCACATAAGGCTTTGTTGATCGTGGTGTCGCCAATGGTACACGGTATTGAGAAGCTTCCCGGATCTTTAAGTTTTGGAGGTGAACTCCCTTGAAGTATTGCACTACTCACCTTAGTGAAGGCGATAGTGTCAAGCTTCCGGATCAACTTCTTCTTCATGAGGATGTATTTCATGTATTTTGCATAGGCCGACATGTGATTGATTAATTCCGTGAAAGGAATCGAGACTTCTAAATTCTTCACAATCTCCATAAATTTTCCAAGTTGGTCATCAAATTTGGGCTTGGCTTGACGACTTGGAAAAGGAAGTCTAATCACAATGGGCTCCTTCTCCTTGGCCTTGTCTTCATTTTTCTTTGAAACTTCTTCTTTTGATGGTTCTCCTTCGTTGGAGTTTTGCACAATTTCTTCTTTGTCACTAGCTTCCACAACTTCATCCTCAACTTGGTTCTTTGGTGCTTCATACCTTGTACCACTCCTCAAGTGAATGGCACTAACCGTTTCATGTCTTGGGGGATTACTTTGAGGTGGTAATTGCCTCTTTTGTCGTTGTGAGTTTGAAGATGCTAGTTGAGTCAGTTGGGTTTCCAACATTTTGGTAAGGGCTAGGATGTTGTTGATGGTGATTTCCTTTGCTTAACTATCCTTTTACATTTGAGTGAAAAACTCTTGTTGATTCTTTTGCATTTGGAGGACCGCTTTTTGAACATCAAAACCTTGGTCATTTTGTTGATTGTGTGGAGTTTGATTTTGGTAACCTTGGTTTTGGTTGTAAAAGGGTCTTTGATTTTGGTTTCTCATGGGAGGTGGGGTGTATGTTGGTTGAGGGTTTTGAATATTTTGGCTTTTGTATGAGAGATTTGGGTTGAATTTGGTGTTTTCATTGTAATAGTTTGAATAAGGGGTACCACTCTTGTATGCTTGAAAAGCATTCACATGTTCATTTGTTCCTCTACATTCACTTTGGTCATGTCCCAAAGTTCCACAATTCTCATATATCCCACTTAGGATTGATGAAGATGCCGTCATGGCATTAACATGATGCTTTCGTGACTTTGAGGCTTCTTCAAGTCTAGCCATAACTTTTTCAAACTTCAAATTGATGGTATCAATGTGAGCACTAAGTTGAGCACCCAATTGAGTAATAGAGTCCACTTCATGCTTTCCTCCTCTAGTAGCCTTGCGAGGCCTACTATATTGTGAGTTATGGACCGCCATTTCCTCAATTTTGTTCCAAGTTTGATTGTCATCAACTTCGGTGAATATTCCATTTGATCCCATGTCGATAATGTTTCTTGAGTCTTTATAAAGACCGTTCCAAAATTGTTGTACCAAGAACCACTCGCTAAGTCCATGATGAGGACATGAGCGGCAAATTCCTTTGAATCGCTCCCAAGCTTCATACAAAGATTCTTCATCTCTTTGCTTAAAGCCCGTAATTTGAGCTCTTAGCATGGTAGTCTTTTCCGGTGGATAGAACTTTTTGTAGAAAGCTTTTAGCCAATTTCTTCCAAGAATCAATTCCGAGAGTAGTCTTATCAAGGCCTTTCAACCATTGTTTCGCGGTGCCAATTAGAGAAAAAGGAAATAAGACCCATTGAATTTGGTCTTAAGTTACACCGGTTTGAAATATCGCATCACAATAGTCACAAAAAGTCTCCATGTGAGAGTGAGGGTCTTCACTAGGCATCCCCCCAAATTGGCTTCTTTCGACTAATTGGATAAATGCGGATTTGGCAATGAAATTTCCGGTTAAGTGTTGTGGTGTGGGAGTACTATTGGGTAGGTTCTCCACGGTTGGTACGGAATGTGATGAAAACTTAGGCATTGTGGGTTGATTTTGTATTGGGTTTTGTGTTGGGTTCTCCTCACCTTCTCTTGCAAAAGGGTTGATGATCTCAATAGTATTTGGTTGAATATCTACAACCTCACCAATACCTCTCAAAGTTCTCCTAGCAAGTCTTCTATTGGTTATCAAAGTCCTTTCAATTTCGTGATCAAAGGGTAACGAGTTACCTTGTGATCTTCTAGACATGCAAAATATCAAACAACTCGAAAATAATTAGAACAAACCTTGAGGAGTTTTACTTCCCCAAGGCAAAGAAAGACTCAACTAATAAAAATATAAGAAAATCTAAATCAAGTTAACATCTTCCCCGGCAACGGCGCCATTTTTGGTCGTACTCTCGAGGAGGTTTAGTTTTCGGTACTTGTCGTTAGGAGCACCTAGACCAAAACACAATTTATAACTTCACAAACAACTATACAATTAGTAAAGAGGCAAGTAAAGGTCGGATCCCAAGGGACGGGAATTGAGATGAGATTTTCTATTGCAACTAGTGGTGTCTAAGGGTGTCACAATTTGGAGTTTGAAGTAGAAGATCACTAAACTAAATAGCAATAAAAGTAAACAAGCAAGATGAATTGAAAGGGATGTAAACAATTGATAAAAGGCACTAGGGTGTCATGGGGTCATAGGGGATTCATGGGAATTGATCATACAAACATATTCTCAAATTATAAGCAAGCAATTATTGTTGTGATGGATCGAGTTGGTTTATATCTTACAATCCTAGGAAAGTTTGGGTCCCGGAGCCGAATCGATTAGATTGTACAACACCTACAAGTCGACTTAATCTTCCCTACTCAACTATATGCATGGTTTAATGAGACTCGAGTTGGTTTATGTCTTACAAGTCTCATTGAAAAGATAGGTGATGGGTAAAAAATGCAAGGATTCATAGGCTCGCATTTCATCAAACATAACATGTGCATAAGTTGAAATCACAACAAGAAAGCAAATAAACTATGAAAACATATTAATTTAAGCATGAATCATCCCCCATGTTAGTTTCCCCTAATTACCCATTAACCCTAGCTAAGGAAACTACTCACTCATTATCATGTTGAACATGCTAGCAAGGTTGTCAATCATACCAACAAAGTAAAACATGATGAATAAATGAAAGTGATTAACAATAATTAAAAAGGGATTAAGAGAATTATACCTACTAATGATTCCAATAATAAAGCAAAGAATAGTAGAAGTACTTGATGATAGATTGGAAGGTTGTCAATCTCCCAATAATAACCCAAATAGTCTTCAATTACCCAAAATAAAGGATGAACAAGAGAGAGATTAAGGAAACGAAACTTGTATTAAAACTTGATTAAATGTTGATTACAAGATTAAAGAGAGATTTGATTGATATTAACTACACTAAAGATTGCTAAGAAGAACATGCTCTTCTAATTAGACTAATGGGGTATTTATAGTGGGGATTAGTTATATAAATTAGGGTTTACTAAGGGCTTAAATGACGATTAAGTCCTTGAGGAATCGCCGGTCTCTAGGGAGACTCCGGTCTCCTTTTCGCCGGTCTTAGAAAAATATGCGCATCCTTCCTTGAAGCTTGTAGAAGACGAAAAGGCAGTAAGGGAATCCGGGCGTCCAGGGCACGGGACGGGCGGATTTGGGTGTTTTCGGACGGGCGTCCGTAAGAGGAAGACGGCGGATTAAGGCGTTTTCACGGGCGTCTTATGGAGGAAGACGCTCGGATTGTGGGTGCTGGACGGGCGTCTTGAGGACAGTCCGCCCGGATTGTCTTACAGCTTCTTTCCTTCTTATTTTCTTCTATTTTCTTCATAAAATCCTTGGGGATTTCCTCGGGGATGCAAGGATCTTTTCTCATCATTGCCCATCTACTATAGTATGTACAAAGGCCTTCTAATCTTGTCTTCTCTTTGATACTTGGTCATTGAATTCAATCAATTTAGCCTCATTTTGCCATGAAAATGCAAGGTTTGAACTCCTTTCCTACCAAGGACACAAAACCTCAAAGAATATGCAAAACAAACGACTAAAGACAATAAATGACCCAAATATGCACTAAAAAGCATGGGAACAAGGCTAATTTGAGGACTAAATATGCTCTAATTATGGTCACATCACAAAGTTTGAATGACAACTCGTCTTGATCTTGACGGACCCAAGTCATCAAAGAAAGAATCCGCACTCTGCCTTATGGCTCACTCCGACGACTCCAGTGATGACTCCGACACCGAGGTAATTAATCTCAAGAACAAGGTGAGAACTCTTTCTAAGGATAAGCTTTGTTTGATGTTTGATGATGTACTTGACAAGAGTCTAGCTAAAAATGATAAACTCTATGACTTGCAAACTCAAATTGAGGAGATTGCCGAAGAAAGTGTTGGTCTTAGAGAGTGTCTAGAAGATTTAAAAGAAAGTAACATCATTCCATTACTCAAAAAAGAAATTAAGAAATTGAGGAAAGAAAACCTTGCTCTCACGAATATTGCTAGGTCATCAAAATCAACAGTTGCCTCAACTGTTGTTTCTGATGTTGAGAAAGAAAACGAGTCTTTAATTATTCAAGTTGATATTTTGATTAAAGAACAAGACTCACTGCTAGCTGACCTTACCTCGTGTCGACACGATAATAAGCAACTTGAACAAATTGCTACGTTGCTTAGTGATGAATTTAGTCATGCTAAATCCGCTTTCGACAAAGTAGGCAAACTAAATCTTGACCATCTTGCTAAAATTGAAACATTGACCAAAGAGTTGCATGATGCTAAAGAGTTTTACAGGAAATGGGAAGGTAGCCAAAACATTCTAGACTCCCTCATAAATCAGTCCCAAAAATCTGAAGAGAAAGCTGGACTTGGTTTCAAAAGTAAATGTTCAGTGAACTGTAACTTCCGAAACCAGGAACCAAGCAAGACTGATTTTCTAAGGAGAAAATATGCAGGCCTTCCTGAGTATGTTGTTTGCAACTTTTGTGGTAAGACCGCTCATGTATTTAATAGTTGCCCTAACAGATTAAACGAATTAAATAGGAACATCAAGGTCACTTATAATACCCCGTAATTTAATAATAATTAATGAGAATAATTAATGTAATTTAAATAAATATTTAATGGGATTTCTAATAATAGTTGCGAGAAAGACGTTAATTAAATAATAAAATAAGTAGCAAGTCGGGAATTGGGTTTAGCTAGTAACTAAGCCTTGGACCGTGTGTTATGAATAAATATGGGCTGATTATATTAGGACTATTATGAGTAGTGGTCGGGATTTAAAGGGGGATATTTAATAATAAAATAATAAGTATAATAATAATATGGTAATTCCTAATATTAATCAGAATAAGGCAATAGTTTCCTAATTGGCCTCATATACTCTTTCATTTTAGACTATAAATACATAATAATCTGAAAAGTAATTCATAAAAAATAGAAGAAGGAGTTTTAAGAGACGGAAAGAGCGAATAAAGCGATAAAAGGTAAGATCGTCTGAACTAATGTTTATATTGTCTTAATAATTTAAGTTAACGTTTGTACACTGTATAGACCACCATGATCAGTACCGTTGACCTTAGTAGCTAACTTTGACCACCGTGATTCTCTTAAGACTGTTTGTGACCGTCGTTGACCACCATAGGTGGCGGATTGGACGTCTAAAGGGGGAGGCCGTGAACCTTAAGACGGATATTGTAGCTTGTGGGGTTGTCGTATACACATAGGACATGGGTAGCTGGTTAGGTCGGCTGTGGGAGGTACTAATGGTGGCAATGGGGGTGGTCGTAGGTGGTGGTTGGTACGGTGGATGCCGGTTGGTGGTGGTTACAGCGTGTTTGTCTTTTATATTGATTTTTGACCCTTGCTGCATGTGACCCATACCTGACCAAGACTAGGGTTGAGACTAGGGGTGAGAGTCGACCATTGTGGTGGTGTCGTGGGGGCTGTTTAGGGTGGTTTGTGGTGGTAGTTGTCGGAAAAACGCAAAACAGGGGAAGGGTAGCTCTCGTTGCTGTTGTCGGTGTAGGGTGGTTGTTTAGGTGTTGAGGATGGGTCAAAGTATGTGGGAACACCCCTGAGGCCACCGTTGGTCAGTGGTGATGGTGGTGGTGGTCATAAATAGCGTGAGCCGTGAGGTGTATAGGTTGCTTCTTCGGGTTTGTATATTATGTTATTGCGAGTTAGGGCGTGGATTGGTTGTTTAATGGGCTGGCTAAGAGTGGATTCTGGACCAAGGCTGGGCTGCCGCCAGTGGAGGCTCTCGTTGGTGGAAGTGGCAGGCTTTGGTGGGTGTCGGGTTGAGTTGTATACACGGTTGAGTGGGTTGTTTTAGGTGTCCGTTTTCAGTTGTGTGTGTAGCTTGTAATGGTGTGGTCGTGGTGTGTATGGTGGATGAGAGAGGGTGGTTAATGATGGTGGCAGTGGCGTGGGGGTGTTGGCGGCAGAGGGAGCAGTTCGGGGAGGTATTAGGTGGTGGTGTTGGTGACGGGTAGATGGAGGTAGAAGGTGTTGTTGGCATGTAAGGTGAAACACGGGTATGCAAAGGAGGAGTGATGTCGTGTGTTTTTTAAGGAAAATTAAGTTGGGACACTTACATTTATTATTTATTTAAGTCGGGTTTCGTAAATTGACTCGGGTTTTTCGTATATAGTAATGTTATAATTAATAATAATAAATAATCAATGTATAATAAATAATGAATTACAAACAAGTGTAAATAATTAATATTGGATAAATCATCATTTGTTTTAGGTGACGGTTTCGAGGTGGAGTACTTTTGATTGATTGCTCGGATTTGCTATTGCATTATTATTTGCTACGAGGTAGGGATAAATCCTACTCAACTTTTATTCGATAATGTTTGTTGGATGGCTTATATTAAAGTGCATTGATCATATGTGAATTGTGTTGGTTGATATAATTGTAATTGTTGGAAGGGAGATTCATAATGTATATGTTGGTTGATAATATTGTAATTGTTGGAAGGGTGAGTTATATTTGTGTTGATAATATTGATGAGGTGATTTAATCGTTATCGTTGATTGTGAACGTGGTTATTGTGAAAAGCTGTGCGACAGTCAGTTGTACGTTGTTGAGGGAGTTTGTACACTGGGTGATGGTAATATGTACGTTGTGAGGGAGGGGTATTATTACATGTTGGCGGTACGTTGTTAAGGGAGGGCACCAAAGTAATGTGAGCACGTTGTTAAGGGAGGTGTGCTAAGTAAAATGATGGAGCACGTTGTCAGGGGGTTATGCAATGTAAAAAGGAAATTGGATTGCTTATCGTATGTTTTTGTTGTTAGTATTTATTCCTACTCAACCTCGCGGTTGATTGTGTATTCGTGAACACCTACGGTGAACCATAATGGGGAGCAGATTTGACAGGTACCAAAGATTAGCTGACTTGGGAGCATTGGGATGAGAGCCAAACTTGGAACCTTAGATGAAGTCTAGATCACATATATAGTTATATCACTTATTTATTTTTCCGCTGCGAGTTGTATTTATTTTTATATTAAGTTTTATTTGATCTAAATCTTAAAACATATGTAATCATTAAAGTTTTTATTTAAAGTACTTTGGTGAGTTGGACTTTGTTATCTATTACCTTGGGAAACCGGGATGGTAACAGTCCTATTTATTTGGTAATGTCTAGCTAAAGGCTCCCGAATAAATAGGGGTGTTACAAAGTGGTATCAGAGCAAAACGATCCTCAGGCCTAACCAATGAACATAATAATGAACATAGGACGTGTCTAATAAAATGAACCCGGGTAGAAACCGTTAGGTGCCCACTTAAAGATTGGGATGAGTTAGGGGCCCCCTCACACCAAACTTCTGGCCCTTTCAGTTTTGAACCGGTTCTGTTGAGAGATATTACAGAGTGGGGTAATTTAAAATGAATATTGTTTATTTTGTCGTAGGAGTTTTGGTTGCCTTGTTTGAATATTGTTCTCATTGATGACTGGCGTTATGAGACGTAACCTTGATTTTAAGGAGAATGGAATGGGTGAAATGAAAATTTGATGTTGAATTGCTTTGATCATGAGCATGAAAGTAATTACAAACTAATATTGATTTTGTGGTTGGACGTTGTGTGATAGTAGAATCATGTCTAGTGATATGCGGTTGTGTGAATCCCAAAGCCATGTTATTTAAAATATATTATGAAATGATTAAGCTTGTGATATGAATGCTTTATAATATATACTAGTCGTGTGTAAAAGTTTATTGACCAAGTTGTGTTGATATAGGAGTAGGAGGGTGTTAATGAGGGCTTGTGACCTAGTAGAAAGGAACCTAGAGCTGAACTTTATTCCGTCAGAATTTACCCCTATTTGATTTAGTTGCCATTTGACCTCCATTTATCATACAAGGTTGTGATTTTTATGAGTGATAACCCAATGAGTTAGCTTACCAATTCCGTTAGTCTCATGTTTAAAAGTTTTACGGTTTAGGAGAAATAAATAATTTAGTGGACATTGGTCAGAATATTCCTGTACAGTTATGCTTTCGACAAACAATTTTGTAAAATTTGTCATTTAATACGTACTTAATATTTCTACGTAATTACAACTCTAATGTTTAAAATATTCAAATATGTTTCCATATTTATAAGGCACGTTGCAAGTTAATATTTTGACAATTAATAGTGATTTTTACAAGTTGACCAAAGTTTTTAACAAATTACTGATCAGTTTTTGTTTCGACCCACTGAATTGTAGAAATCTTTATAAAATGATTATTCGAGATTTGGGCTTAATTGTTTTTCTCATGATTTGAAAACTCTTTATATTTTCTGGAAAGTATAAAAACTCAATGTAGAATGTAACGGTTATTTAATGGTGATTTTTGAAATTTGCAGCTTGACTTTGATTTCCGAAAAACACGAGTTTTACCAAAAGTTTAAAATAAATGTTTTATCAGTTCTTAACCGATGATATTTGGGAGGTGGGAATAATGATAGGAGGACCTAAAGAGGGGTAAGAAATGATAGAATTGACCACATCTTGTTTTGACGGTATAGAATATTTAACAATGTTAAGCCTTCTTTCCTCGGGTAGAAAACTCATGTTGTCTTGTTTTACTTTTATAGAACCATGCCTCCAAAGAAATCTACACCTACACCCTCTACCATGTCCAAGAGGAGATTGACCGTTTGATATCTATGAATGAGGCTTTGACTGTGGCTCTGAAGGCTAAGAGGTCAATTCAGGATCCAGCAAAGATGAGTGCTAGTATCGCAAGGCACAACCCGACGAAATATGACGGATTAGGGGAACCATCTTTACTTGGGGATTTGCATAGAGAGTTTGATAACCTTTTTGAGTTGCTAGGATGTCCTGCGGAGTTGCAAGTGGATCAAGTTGCTTATTATTTGAGAGGAAAAGCGGGTTTGTGGTGGAATCGTAGTAAGGAAGTCTTAAGGGAAGCTTGGAGGGAGAGTGATGAACCTTTTATCACTTGGAAGGGTTTCAAGGAGACTATGACGGCGGTATTTGTACCAGAACATATTAGGAGTAAGATGAGAGCTGAATTCGATTCTTTCAAGATGACTGATGAAATGACGGTGGAGAGCTATCACAATAGGTTTATGGAATTGGCAGAATATGTGTCTGATTTGAACTTTAGTGAGGAGATGCTAGCATTAAGGTTTGAACAAAGGTTGAAAACAACTATTAAGACGAGGCTTGCAGCTGGTCAACCAAGTAGCATGGATGAGGTTTACCAAAGGGCTGGGCATGCAGAGAGGATTGCCGATATGTTGCAAGAAGAGAAGAAGGGGAAGGGGGAAAAGAGAAAGAGTGAGACACCAAGTGAGGGAGCTGGGGGTAGCAAGAAGAAAAAAAATACTCAACCTAAACAATTTTCAGTTGGAGGACCTAGTTATGGGGGTGGAGTGAGTTTGGGTGGTGGTAATTGGGGTCAGCCTTCTAGAGCAATCTTTGAGTGGAGATGTTACAATTGCAACAGGTTGGGTCACCGGGCTTTTGAGTGTAGGAGTGCACCTAGGAACGACAATAGAGGGAGATTCAAGGGAATTATAGAACTCCAGCACCAAGTATTGGAAGCAATAGGCATCCGGGACAATGGAGTACTCAGAGGAGCTACAACAATAGGCAAGGCAGGGGGGGCAATCAGAGTAATGGTGGAAAGACTTTTGGTACAGCTAGTACAGTGCAAGGGACTGGGGAGAAGGGTAACTAGTTTATTGAGTGGATTCGAGTCTTAAAATTTATATAAGTATTTAAGTTGTCTGTAGTTTAATAAAGTAATTGTAGTTCCGAAACTTCGGGACGAAGTTTATTGTTAGGGGGGTAGAATGTGACACCTCATGCTTTAAGTTTATTTTGTGATACATTTTCATGTTTTGAATTAGTTTTGTGATACATTTTGATAAGTATGATATGTTTTGCTAATGATTAAGTAAGTTAATTATGTTGCAATGATCATAAGTGGAATGACGCTCAGTTGTGCGGATATTTATAAATGTTGTTGTAGTAGTTATGGGCGAACTTCGAGACGAAGTTCATTTAAATGGGGGAAGACTGTAAAACCCCGTAATTTAATAATAATTAATGAGAATAATTTATGTAATTTAAATAAATAATTAATGGGATTTCTAATAATAGTTGCGAGAAAGACGTTAATTAAATAATAAAATAAGTAGTAAGTCGGGAATTGGGTTTAGCTAGTAACTAAGCCTTGGGCCGTGTGTTATGAATAAATATGGGCTGATTATATTAGGACTATTATGAGTAGTGGTCGGGATTTAAAGCGGGATATTTAATAATGAAATAATAAGTATAATAATAATATGGTAATTCCTAATAATAATCGGAATAAGGCAATAGTTTCCTAATTGGCCTCATATACTATTTAATTCTAGACTATAAATATATAATAATCTGAAAAGTAATTCATAAAAAATAGAAGGAGTTTTAAGAGATGGAAAGAGCGAATAAAGCGATAAAAGGTAAGATCGTCTAAACTAATGTTTATATTGTCTTAATAATTTAAGTTAACGTTTGTACACTGTATAGACCACCATGATCAGTACCGTTGACTTTAGTAGCTACCTTTGACCACCGTGATTCTCTTAAGACTGTTTGTGACCGCCGTTGACCACCATAGGTGGCGGATTGGGCATCTAAAATAGGGAGGCCGTGAACCTTAAGACAAAGATTGTAGCTTGTGGGGTTGTCGTATGCACACAGGACATGGGTAGCTGGTTAGGTTGGCTGTGGGAGGTACTAATGGTGGTAATGGGGGTGGTCGTAGGTGGTGGTTGGTACGGTGGATGCCGGTTGATGGTGGTTACAGCATGTCTGTCTTTTATATGGATTTTTGACCCTTGCTGCATGTGACCCATACCTGACCAAGACTAGGGTTGAGACTAGGGGTGAGAGTCGACCATTGTGGTAGTGTCGTGGGGGCTGTTGAGGGTGGTTTGTGGTGGTAGTTGTCGGAAAAACGCAAAAAAGGGGAAGGGTAGCTCTCGTTGCTGTTGTCGGTGTAGGGTGGTTATTTTGGTGTTGAGGATGGGTCGAAGGATGTGGGAACACCCCTGAGGCCACCGTTGGTCAGTGGTGATGGTGGTGGTGGTCATAAATAGCGTGAGCCGTGAGTTGTATAGGTTGCTTCTTCGGGTTTGTATATTATGTTATTGTGAGTTAGGACGTGGATTGGTGGTTTAATGGGCTGGCTAGGAGTGGCTTCTGGACCAAGGCTGGGCTGCCGCCAGTGGAGGCTCTCGTTGGTGGCAGTGGCAGGCTTTGGTGGGTGTCGGGTTGAGTTGTATACACGGTTGAATGGGTTGTTTTAGGTGTCGAGTTTTCGGTTGTGTGTGTAGCTTGTAATGGTGAGGCGGTGGTGTGTATGGTGGCTGAGAGAGGGTGGTTAATGACGGTGGCAGTGGCGTGGTGGTGTTGGCGGCAGAGGGAGCAGTCCGGGGAGGTATTAGGTGGTGTTGTTGGTGACGGGTAGATGGAAGTGTAAGGTGTTGTTGGCATGTAAGATGAAACACGGGTATGCAAAGGAGGAGTGATATCGTGTGTTTTTTAAGGAAAATTAAGTTGGGACACTTACATTTATTATTTATTTAAGTCGGTTTTCGTAAATTGACTCGGGTTTTTCGTATATCGTAATGTTATAATTAATAACAATAAATAATTAATGTATAATAAATAATGAATTACAAACAAGTGTAAATAATTAATATTGGATAAATCATCATTTCTTTTAGGTGACGGTTTCGAGGTGGAGTACTTTTGATTGATTGCTCGGATTTGCTATTGCATTATTATTTGCTACGTGGTAGGGATAAATCCTACTCAACTTTTATTCGATAATGTTTGTTGGATGGCTTATATTAAAGTGCATTGATCATATGTGAATTGTGTTGGTTGATATAATTGTAATTGTTGGAAGGGAGATTCATATTGTATATGTTGGTTGATAATATTGTAATTGTTGGAAGGGTGAGTTATATTTGTGTTGATAATATTGATGAGGTGATTTGAATCGTTATCGTTGATTGTGAACGTGGTTATTGTGAAAAGTTGTGCGATAGTCAGTTGTACGTTGTTGAGGGAGTTTGTACACTGGGATGATGGTAATATGTACGTTGTGAGGGAGGGGTACTATTACATGTTGGCGGTACGTTGTTAAGGGAAGGGTACCAAAGTAATGTGAGCACGTTGTTAAGGGAGGTGTGCTAAGTAAAATGATGGAGCACGTTGTCAGGGGGTTGTGCAATGTAAAAAGGAAATTGGATTGCTTATCGTATGGTTTTATTGTTAGTATTTATTCCTACTCAACCTCGCGGTTGACTGTTTATTCGTGAACACCTGCGGTGAACCATAATGGGGAGCAGATTTGACAGGTACCAAAGATTAGCTGACTTGGGAGCATTGGGATGAGAGCCAAACTTGGAACCTTAGATGAAGTCTAGATCACATATATAGTTATATCACTTATTTATTTTTCCGCTTTGAGTTGTATTTACTTTTATATTTAGTTGATCTAAATTGTAAAACATATGTAATCATTAAAGTTTTTATTTAAAGTACTTTGGTGAGTTTGACTTTGTTATCTACTACCTCGGGAAAACGGGATGGTAACAGTCCTATTTATTTGGGAATGTCTAGCTAAAGGCTCTCGAATTAATGGTGGTGTTACATCACTAAAAAGGAGTGGGTTCGCAAAGATTTGATTAACAATGCACCTCACAAAAAGGGATCCAAATTCGTTTGGATTCCTAAACTAACCTCTTGATTTCTTATGGGCATTAGTGAGAGGCAGTAGTAATTGGTACTTCGACAGTGGATGTTCACCTCATATGACGGGAAATAGAAACTAATTTCTCTCACTAGAAGCCTACAATGGTGGCACTGTGACGTTTGGTGACAATAAGAAAGGTGAAATTATTGCAATCGGGAAGGTTGGTAAGTCATCGTCACAATGTGTCGACAAAGTGTTGCTTGTCAAAGGTTTGAAGTATAATCTCCTTAGCATATCTTAATTGTGTGATAATGGTAATATTGTTGAATTTTGTGCTAGTGAATGTCGTGTCTTAGATGGTAAAACAAGGGAAGTTTTTCTAGAAGGAAAACGTGTTAAAGATGTTTATTTGACTAATCTTTTTGCATTGTCTTGAGGTGTCTTGTATGAGTGCTTTGAAAAAGAACGACCCATAACTTTGGCATAAGAGATTAGGTCACGTAAATGCTAGAACATTGAACACCCTTAAGCGACTTGACTTAATTGACGACATTCCCAATATGAAATTTGACTTTAATAGTTTGTGTGATGATTGTGCTAAGGGAAAGAAAGTAAGAAGCTCCTTTAAATCCAAAAAGTTCGTTAGTACATCTAAACCTCTTGAGTTACTTCATATTGATTTATGTGGTCCTATACGTGTTAGAAGTAAAGAAGGTAGTCGTTTCTTATGTGTGATTGTTGACGATTTTTCACGATTTGTTTGGCTTCTCTACCTGAGTTCTAAAGATGAAGTATTTGATGAATTTTTAATTTGGTTGAAAAAGGTCCAAAACAAGTTTGATAAAAAACTCTTATCTTTGAGATCCGACCATGGAACCGAATTTGAAAATTCCTCATTTATTACTTATTGTGATGAGCACGGTATTAGCCATAACTTTTCCGCGCGTGCTACACCTCAACAAAACGGGGTTGTAGAGCGTATGAACCGTACACTTAAAAATATGGCTAGGACTCTGCTCATTAGTAGTAAGTTGACAAAGAATTTTTGGGCCGAAGTTGTCAACACATCATGTCACATTTATAACCGTGCTATGATCCGAAAAATGCTTAACAAAACACCCTACGAGTTACTTAAAGGAAGAAAGCCTAATTTATCCTATTTGAAATGCTTTGGAAGCAAATGTTTTGTTCACAACAATGGAAAGGATAATTTGGGTAAATTCAATGCTCGTAGTGAAGAGGCAGTATTTGTCGGTTATCCGGATCATAGCAAGGCTTATAAAGTGTATAATAAACAAACCATGAAAATGGAAGAAAGTGTGCATGTTATATTTGATGAGTCTAGTCTTTTTCATTCTAATACACAGGAAGAGGATGATGAAGATGATGAGGACTATGAGCTTGGAATGATCCGACATGACATGGATGATGTACACGAGGAGAACGAACAAGAGGAGCTGAATCAACAGTCGGATCAACTGTTGATTGAAGGAACTGGCCAAGAGACAGGGGGAACAGAACCACTTGAACCACAAAATGAGGCTACGACATCCAAGGGGAATGAGGGTACACTTAAACAAAGTGAACAAACAGAAATAAACCCTCAAACACAAAATGAACCAGAACCAACAGTTGAGTGAACTGTTGAGTCAGAACCCCAAGAAGCCTTACCATCCTTAATCGTACCAAAGAAGTAGAAACACCAAAAATCTCACCCCCTTTCTAACTTGACCAGTGACTTGAATTCAGGAAGGAAAACAAGATCATCCCTCAATGATTTCTTTGCATCTCATGCGTTTCTCTCACATTCTGAACCGACAAACATCACCATGGCACTTGAAGATCCGAGTTGGGTGATGGAAATGCAAGAGGAACTTAATCAATTCAAAAGGAATGAGGTATGGCATCTTGTCCCTAGACCTACTGGTTGTATCATGATTGGTACCAAATGGGTCTTTCGCAATAAGCTAGATGATTCGTGCAATATCGTAAGGAATAAAGCTAGACTAGTGGTGCAAGGATTTAAACAACAAGAAGGCATTGATTATAATGAAACCTTCGCACCAGTAGCTAGTCTTGAAGCCATACGTATGCTCATAGCTTTTGCAGCTCACAAAGGCATCAAACTTTTTCAAATGGATGTCAAAACGGCTTTTCTAAATGGTTATTTAGAAGAAGAAGTCTTTGTGGAGCAACCACCGGGTTTTATAAACAATGAATTTCCAAACCATGTTTTTAAATTGGACAAGGCGCTTTATGGTTTAAAACAGGCTCCAAGAGCTTGGTATGACCGCCTGTCAAAATTTCTTTTGGAAAATAGTTTTGTGCGTGGATCGGTTGATAAGACATTGTTCATAAAGTCACAGTGTGGTGAACTGTTGATTGTACAGATTTATGTTGATGACATAATATTTGGTGCAACGAATGAACTCCTTTATTTGTTCTTTTCGGAACTAATGAAATCTGAGTTTGAGATGAGTATGATGGGAGAACTAGGGTTCTTCCTTGGGCTTCAAATCAAGCAAACTCAAGATGGTGTGATGGTTCATCAACAAAAGTACATAAAGGAGATGCTATGTAAGTTCGCTATGACTAATTCTAAACCTTTCTCTACACCTATGGTTTCATCCACAAAGCTTGACAAAGATAGGAATGGTAAGAAAGTTGATGAAACGATGTATCGAGGTATGATCGGTTCATTACTTTATTTGACCGCTAGTCGATCGGATATTTTATATAGTGTATGTCTATGTGCTCGTTTCCAAGCTAGTCCTAGAGAATCGCATTTCATTGCCGTAAAACGTATTCTTAGGTACTTGGTTGGAACGTCTAATTTGCAGATTATGCCGAAAGCGTTGTTGATCGAAAGAGTATATCCAGGATGGATACTTTCTTAGGTCCTTGTTTGATCTCATGAGCGTCTAAGAAACAAAAAACCGTTGCTCTTTCCACCGCTGAAAGCGAGTACGTAAGTGCCGCATTGTGTTGCGTGCAAGTTCTTTGGGATCGACAACAACTAAGGGACTATGGTATTATCTTTGATTCAACTCCTATCTTTTGTGATAATACTAGTGCCATTAATATTTCAAAGAACCCTATACAACACTCAAGGACTAAGAATATTGACATAAGACATCATTTTTTACGTGATCATGTGGAAAAAAGTCAAATTCGTCTTAAATTTTGTAGAACGGAAGATCAAATAGCCGACATTTTTACAAAACCGCTTGAAAGAGAATAATTCGTAAAACATCGGTTGGAAATTGGTTTGTTGGATTCCGCGTAAAATTTTATGACGACTTGCCCTCGATGATTGACTAGAGTAGATGTTTGCATGTTTTTATAAGTGATTATGTGTTAATTTTACTCAATGAATTAAATGATTAATTTGCATGTAAATCCAATGGGTAAAGATATTGTTCACATGGAGCCACTTAATTACCATCTAACAATCATATCTCACTCTTCCCATTACCCATTTATAGAGCCACCTAATCCCACACAACCGGCTACACACCCTTCCTCTCAACCAATCAAATAAAAAAGCTAAACACTATTCACCCACCTCATTTACTACATGTACAATTTTTCAACTCTTAAATGATGATCTCCCTTCTTACTTTCAAATATTTCAAAAAAAACTACATCTTCCCCAAATATTCTCTAAAACAGTCAAAAGACTCCCTCTTCCAATTGTCACTTTTACTCTCACTATAAAAATCATGCCTCCAAAATCAACCAAACCGAAAACATTGAAGGAAATCCGAGACTCCTACAAGCCGAAAACTGCATCGGTTGAACCACAAATCGAAAGTCTTCGATCAAAAACTGTCCAAAATCAAAAACCACCAAAGAAACCTAGAGTTTTTGTGCCAAACGCCCCAATAACAAGAAAGAAATCAGTTGCTATTAGTCCTAAAACAGCGGCCGAAGCTAGGAGGTTCTCAAGTCGGGTTTTCAATCAAAAATTCAATTTGAATATGCCACTTGCAACCGAAACCGAGGGTGAAGAAGAAAGCTCACGGGTTATTGGTGATGTTGATGATGATGGAAATCCAATCATTCAAGAAGTTGAGGAAGTTGATGTTGGTGTTGGTAAGGAAAGTGAAAAAGAAGAGGAGATTGTTGATGAGGAAGTCGAAAAAGAAGGAGAGAAAAACAGTGAGGAAAAGAAAGATGATGGTGAAGAGGAGAATGAGAAAAACAATGAAAAAGAGAAAGAAAAGAGTATTGAAAAATCAATTGAAAAAGGTGAGGAAAAAGAAAAGAGTGTTGAGAAAAGTGTGGAGGAATCGGTTGAAAAGAGTATTGGGAAATCGAAATCGAAATCGAAGGGAAGTGTTGGTAGTGATGAGATGTTAACGGATATGGTTGGAAATAAAAGGCGAAAAAGGAGAGCTAAACCGTGAGTGAGGCAACGGTTGTGGAAACGGAAATTGATACGGAGAAATTGAATGCCGTCTTCAATGATGACGAGTTGTTCAAAGAGGAAACTGTTCCCAAACTGAAAGGCAAAGCTAAGAGAGTGTCCACTCGGTTGATCTCAAAGAAAAGGAAAGTGGAGGAAATGGAAAAGGAAGTTGATGATGAATCGAATAGTGCTATGATTGCTATTGAGCAACCTCTCGATGAGAACAAGTCCAAGGCACTCAAGATTCTTCATGGGTATTACTTTCCTAAGGAAATCTTTGATTGTTGCAAGCATGTCATTCAAGGAAACTTTAAGTCGGGCCGTCGCTATGAGCTCGAATGGTATGATTCGTCCCCCGCTTTTAAATTCTTTAAAGAAGCAATTCATGCACAAAAGTGGGAGAGTCTTTTTAATCTCTATAACCGAGTTTATTTAGCAAATATTGTTCCATTTTATACTACGGTCAAAGTCGATGTCCAATCGGGTAGTCTTACCGCCGTTATCAATAACAAACCCTTGTGTCTCAATGTTGAAATTGTCGGGAAATTACTCGGTATTCCTACAACTGGGTTGTCCTCGTTTCCTAAGGGTGGTTGGCCGACTATTGATGGTATAAGTTCCTTGACCGTCACGAAGTTTCTAAGTCCCAAAGCTTCATCCCCCATCACACTTAAACCGAGAGAAATCGAAATAAACCACCGGTTCTTTTTCAATTTTATTTATCGAACCTTGATTCCATGTAATGAGAGCCGTGGTGTGTTTGGTGTGCTAGACATGTGGTTGATCTTTTATCTTGCTAAGCACCTTCAAATTAACCTACCCGCTTTGATGTTATTTCACATTGATCATCTTGCTAAGATAGTTTAAAAGCGTAAGGTTGATAGTTCCACCGTGTTAGCATATGGGATGTGGTTGTCGGTCATTTTCGAGAAAATGGACATTGTGGACTCGACTAGTTTCGGTGTGGATCACTTGTGTGACACTATGAGCTTGGGATTTTTATCACAAATGTACTTGAAAATTGAAGGTGATAAAGTTGCTCGTATTCGGTCGGGTATGAAGGCTACGAATGTTGCCTCCTCCTCTGTGCAATCGTCTTCCTTGACACGTCTCACTAAGGATGTTAAAGCCTTGTTGGATCTCCAACATGCTCAGATGGGTGAGATTGCGGGTCTTCGTTTGGAAGTGACGGGGTTGCGTAAGGAACTTAAGGAGGTTAAGGGTCAAAATGAAGAACTCTTGGAGATGGTTCACGGGTTGGTTGGAGAAGAGGAAACCGAAGAAGTTGATGATTGATCTCTTGCTCATAGCCGTACCTAGCCTATGCCGTATGTCGTACCAAGCCTTTTGCCATAACCATGCATAATGCCTAATCAAAACAAAAGCCTTTCTAATCCTTTTTGCCTTGGCTTTATGTTTGTGATATATCTTGATAATATTGGTTATGTTGTTAGTTGTTGAATAATTTGTTTTGTATAACTCTAATCCTTATTTAGACTATGTGTTCTTCCTACTTGATGATGTCAAGAGGGGGAAGTTTTTTAAAATTGCAGGTGGTGATTCAATGACTCTTAGGCTTGTGTACACCGTATCTATGTGAACTTGGCGATTAAATATTCTACTTAGCCCAAAGCAAAACTCTTATTGCGGAGTAGCTTTAAGCAAGGAGTCTTTCGGCGGAGTAGCCCAAAGCAAAAGTCTTGGAAGCGGAGTAGCTTTTAAGCATTAGCAACCGGAGTAGGTTGGGGAGTTGTTTTATTATTCGGGGTGGTGTTAGTTTGTATGAGTTTACTTCTAAGACGTTTAATAAAATAGCGCTAGACGTAGGTTGCGGAGTAGTGACCGAACCAGTTTTAACAACATCGTTAGTCGTGTCTATTTCATTTTATTTCCGCTGCACACTCTACTCACGTTTTTATCTACAGAATCAACTATTGAGTACACTGTAACTTCTGCTTGCTGAATCGTTGTTGATTACTTCTAACTCTCTAGTTCTAAGTATCGACTTCTCCTTTCATCTAAGCATTGTTTAAAGTGTTTAAGAGTTTTAAAAGAATCTTTCATTAAGCTTAAAATTTTAAATAGACACCTAATTCACCCCCTCCCCCTCTTAGGTGCTCTCGCCCATGACTCTTCCAATTAACTATTCGTAAGCAGAATTGGAATTTGTCATTCACGATAGAGTAATCAAGATTAGTAATTGAAACCGTCTTACAGTGATTAATTGTTATTGAGTGTGGATATATGCTTGGCTCTAAGACCCTTTTAAATCATTTGATACACCAAAAGTCATTATTTTTATTACTCAATTTGCGTTAGCTAATAATCTTAGTTTATTAGAAAATCAACTCAAATCCCCCTTGTGTTACTACGATCTTTAATTACATTAGCGATCGACTTTTCCTACATTATAATTTGCATAAATTGTTAATCTGATTCCCTTGGGTTTGACCCTTATTTCCGCTTTACTACTGTTTAGTATTTGGATTTAAGTGATATAAATTGTTAATTTGAGGCATACGACTTTAGCCTGTAAAATTTTGGCGCCGTTGCTGGGGAATTGGCATTAATTATTTTTGTGTTTTAGTGTAGGTTTATGCATAATACTCGTATTTCTAACCTGAACCTCGAGCCTTTCGATACAGAGATTGAGCATACTCTTTTCAGGTTAAGAAAGAACAAACGAGGTGCAATAGTAGTTGTTCCTGAAGGCAGCGAGTTCGAAGATCTACATTTAGATTCTGAATATTCTGAAATTTCTAAACAACCCGAACCTTTGGAATATGGCTAGAGAGACCCAGACATTGAGGGAGCTCACAACTCCAAATTTTGATGTTCAACCATTATGCATCACTTTTCCAGCATTAGATGATAGAGTTACTTTTGAATTGAAATCTGGTTTGATACATCAATTACCAAGTTTCAGCAGGATGAGTATTGAGGATCCGAATAAGCATCTTTCGGACTTTCATATTGTGTGCACTAGTATGAAGCCACATGCTATTACAGATGAGCAGTTGCAATTGAGAGCCTTTCCTTTGTCCTTGAAAGGAAGTGCGAGAGACTGGTTAAATTATCTACCACCGGGGAGTATTACTACTTGGGTAGGTATGAAGAAGTCATTCTTGGAGAAATATTTCCCTCTTTCTCGATCAACTCATCTGAAAAGAGCCATCAACAATGTTGAATAGCAGGACGGGGAAACTATGTATGAGTATCTTGAGAAATTTAAGCAGCTTTGTGCTAGTTGCCCCTACCATGGTTACTCTGACCAAGATGTCATTATGTATATTTGTGGTGGACTGAACCAAGATGACCGCCGAATGATTCACTCTGCTTATGGAGGAAATATAGCAAATAAAAATCCAGATGAAGCTTAGGAGGTTATCACAGAGCTAGCTGAAACCTCTAGATAATTTGAGAGGAGACCATCTCGAAGAGGAGTGAGTTCTATGGGTGTTAATCTTGGCTTGAAGGAAAAGGTTGATAACATTGCCTCTACCCTCCGTGATATGTTATCTAGGAGACAGATAGCCACTATTTGCGGTATATGTTATATTGAGGGTCATCCTAGCGATTTATGCCCTTATGTACAGGGAAGTGGCCCTGAAGAGGTGAATGTTGTTTGGGAGAGTACTATAAATAACAGGAAATCGGATCCATATTCCAAGACCTATAAGGAAGGATGGAAGGCTCACCCTAACTTTCGTTGGGGAAATTCTCAAACTGGTCCATCATCTGGCCCTCCTAGAGGCCAGTTTCTCTAAAGGCCACAAGGACAACAATTTAATCAACAAGTGCCTCAACAAGCAGCTGAAAAAGCACCACCGAGTTCATCAATGTCCATGGAGGATATGATTCGAGCTCTTACTCTCAGTGTTACCCAAGATAGAGCTGACAATAAGCAAAATTTCAAGAATCTTGAAAATCCGGTGAGTCAGCTGGCTACTGCAATTAATCAGTTGGAGGCTAGAGATTCTAATGCACTACCATATCAAACGGTGGTGAATCCAAAGAATGTGAGTGTAGTCTCTTTGAGAAATGGGAGACAACTAGTGAAGGCTAATAAAGTGAAAAGAAAAGTCAAGGAACCGGTGATTCATGAAATAGAGGAAGAGATAGTAATCAAGGAAGGTGAAGAAGCTTCTATTGTTAAGGAGAAGGAGCAGATTCCCTTTCCTATACCGGTGGTGGAACCAGAGGTACCCATTCCTGATGCACTTAAGAGGACTCGCTACTTTGAGCACGATAAGGATATCTATGAGGTATTCCAGAAGTGTGAGGTAAACATTCCCCTTCTTAATCTTTTGAAAAGTATTTCTAAATATGCAAAATTCTTAAAGGAGTTGTGTACTATTAAAAGGAATAACAAGCCAAAAGGGGTAAAGAAAGTGAAGGTTAGTGAACATGTGTCCGCTATGTTTCAAAGAAAATTACCTACTAAGTGTAGTGATTCGGGCATGTTCACTATCCCTTACACCATTAGAAACATTAAGATTCAAAAGGCCATGTTAGATTTAGGATCTTCTATTAATGTGATGCCTTACTCCTTATATGAATCTATGAAACTTGGTCCTTTACATGCTATCAGTGTTGTTATCCAGTTAGCTGATAGATCGAATGTCTACCCAAAAGGGATTATTGAGGATGTGCTTGTTTTGGTTGATAATCTTATCTTTCCTGCTGATTTTTATGTGCTAGAGATGGAACATGATAAACATGCGCCTCCTATTTTGTTAGGTAGGCCATTCTTGAAAACTGCTAGCACTAAAATTGATGTATCTAGTGGGTCTATGACTATGGAGTCTAATGGTCATGTTGTGCAGTTTAACATCTATGATGCTATGAAATACCCTGCTGATTACCACTCTGTGAATTTTGTTGATGCTGTTGTTGATCCATTAGCTCAAGATTTCTTTAATCTTAATGGTGATGATGAGCTGCAGGTAGCTTTCGAGAATAGTGTAGATGGTCAATAGGTAGAATATGCTTTTTCTGCTAACTTGCAGAAAGTGGTGGCCGAATTACATAAGTTGGAGGAGCTTCCTTTGGATTTTAATAATAAATTGCCATTAACTATTCCTTCGGAGAAATTGTTGCCATCTGTTTTGCAGGCACCTGTGGTAGAACTTAAGGCTCTACCTGAGCATTCGAAGTATATTTTCCTTGGTGAGAGAGAAACACTCGCTCTTATCATCTCTAGTAAGCTCACCGAGGAATAAGAAGCAAGGTTGAAAGATGTGCTTGTGGACAACAAACTAGCTATTGGTTGGACTATTGCCGACATCAAAGGCATTAGCCCAAGTACGTGTATGTACCAGATTATGCTAGAGGATGATGCTAAACCGGTAAGGCAACCACAACACGTAATTGAATCCTTTTATGATGGAGGTAGTGAAGAAAGAAGTTCTCAAATTACTTCAAGTAGGTATGATTTATCCTATTTCTGATAGTAAATGGGTGAGTCCTACCCAAGTAGTCCCTAAAAAGTCTTGGGTGACCGTAGTTAAGAACAAAGATGGTGAGCTTTTACCAACTAGGATCCAAAACGGGTGGAGAGTTTATATAGATTATCGTAAGTTGAATGCGGTAACTAGAAAAGACCACTTTCCTCTTCCCTTTATTAACTAAATGCTTGAAAGACTAGCGGGTAAGGCTTATTATTGCTTTCTAGATGGGTATTCAGGGTATTTTCAAGTAGCTATTGCCCCTGAAGATCAAGAGAAAAGCACATTTACTTGTCCTTTTGGTACCTTTGCATATCGACATATGCCTTTTGGACTTTGTAATGCACCTGCTACCTTTCAGCGATGTATGGTTAGCATATTTTCTAAGTATGTTGAACGCTTCGTTGAGGTGTTTATTGATGATTTTACGGTGCATGTTGATTGTTTTGATACTTGTTTACACCATTTATCTCTTGTTCTTAAGCGCTGTATTGATACTAACCTTGTTTTGAATTCTGAGAAGTGTCACTTTATGGTGGAACAAGGTAGAGTACTTGGACATGTTGTGTCTTCGAAAGGTATTGAGGTAGATAAAGCTAAGATTGATAGTATTTCTTCTCTACCTTACCCTACTAATGTTCGTGAAGTTTGATCTTTTCTTGGCCATGCAGGTTTCTACCGCAGGTTCATTAAAGATTTGTCTAAGATCGCTTCAACCTTATGCAAGCTATTGCAAAACGAGACAGATTTCATCTTTGACAAGGCTTGTAAGGAGGATTTTGATGAGTTGAAAGGTAGGCTTACCTCCGCTCCAATTATTCAAGCGCCGGATTGGTCTCTTCCCTTTGAGATCATGTATGACGCGAGTGATTATGCTTTGGGAGTGGTGTTGGGTCAAAATAATGGGAGGGCTTCCCATGTTATTCATTATGTATCCATGACCCTAAATGAAGCACAACGGAATTACACCACGGCGGAAAAGGAGCCTCTAGCAATTGTTTTTGCTCTGGAGAAATTCCGATCCTATTTACTTGGTACTAAAGTGGTGGTATTTTCAGATCATGCAGTGCTACGCCATTTGGTGGCAAAGAAAGAATCTAAACCGAGGTTGATAAGATGGATTTTATTGCTTAGAGAATTTGATTTGGAGGTGAAAGATAAGAAGGGAGCAGAAAATGTTGTAGCGGACCATTTGAGATGGTTAGTGGATGTTGATGTAAATCAACATGAGAAAAATCCGGTGAAAGGATTATCTCCTGATGAGAGCTTGTTCGCTATTCGTTTCGTAGAGCCATGGTATGCCAATCTTGTAAATTTTCTTTGCTCTTCTAAATTTCCACAAGGTTTTTCCAAATCTCAAAAAGACAAGCTTCGTAGTGATGCGAAGTGTTATGTATGGGATGAGCCTTATTTGTGGAAGCATTATTCCGACCAAATCATAAGGAGGTGTATACCGGAGAATGAGATGACCTTTATCCTTACATTTTGCCACTCACATGCTTGTGGTGGCCACTTTAGTGCAAGAAGAACCGCGAGAAAGGTGCTAGATTGTGGGTTTTATTGGCCTTCTTTGTTTAGAGATGCTCATGGATTTTGTCAAACTTGTGACAATTGCCAAAGAGTAGGCAATATTTCTCAAAAGAATGAGATGCCGCAAAGCTACATGCTTAATTGTGAGATTTTCGATGTTTGGGGGATCGATTTCATGGGTCCCTTCCCAAGTTCATATGGTAATCTTTATATTTTGCTTGTGGTAGATTATGTGTTTAAGTGGGTAGAGGCTATCTCCACGAAGACCAATAATTCAAAGGTAGTGGCGGATTTTATCAAGGCTAACATATTTGCTCGATTTGGAATTCCAAAGGCCTTCATAAGTGACTGTGGAACTCATTTTGTCAACAAGACAATTAGTTCTTTGCTCAAAAAGTATTGTGTTACTCATAAAGATTCCACGACATACCATCCGCAGACCAATGGACAAGCTGAGGTGTCCAATAGAGAAGTTAAATCTATCCTTGAGAAGACAATGAATCCTAATCGGAAGGATTGGAGCTTGAGATTAGATGATGCATTATGGGCATATCGAACGGCCTATAAAACCCCAATTGGTATGTCACCTTATCGACTTGTGTTTGGAAAAGCGTGTCATCTACCTGTAGAATTGGAGCATAAAGCAAATTGGGCAATAAAAAGCTTTAATATGAGCTTAGATGACGCGGGGTTGCATCGGAAGTTGCAATTGCAAGAGTTGGAAGAGCTCCGACTTGAATCCTATGAGAATGCAGCTACTTACAAAGAAAGAATGAAAGCTTGGCATGACAAGATGATATTGAGACGTGACTTTAAAGTTGGTCAAAAAGTCCTTTTATTCCAATCCTGCTTTCGTCTATTTCCAGGTAAGTTGAAATCCCGTTGGATCGGTCCACTTATAATTACTAATGTTTATCCTCATGGTGCAATTGAGGTACGAGATCCGACGACGGATAAAGTGCTAAAAGTAAATGGGCAAAGGATGAAGCCCTATCATGATGGTGTCGAGATTGAGGTGGTAGAGTCACTAGATCTCTACGACCCTATTTATGAAGATTAATTTCACCACTAAGTCGAGCAAACGACTATAAACAAAAGTGCTAATGGGAGGCAACCCGGGTTTTGTATCCTTTTTCTTTGTAATATTTCTTTAATTATGGTTCATAGTTAGTTCATTTATTTCGTTTAATTAGTAATTAGAAAAATTATTGTGTTCGTTTTATTAATTGTTTCATTTAAATTAATTTTGACGGTTTATTATGTATACTAGGAACGTAGAATGATATTTTAAGACGGAGGGAAAAAGTCGTGAAGACGGAAAGTCAAGATGTGAGGTCAAATTTTCAAGACGGAGAGTCAAGCTTGCGCAACCCATTCGAGCCTCAAGCGCATTATTCTCACGCGCATAACTCAAAGCCTAAGTGACGAGCAGTCCCTATTTCGCGACCCACGCTCACCTTAGGCGCGTTTGACGCGCGCTCGACGCTCACCCAAGGCACACTTACATTCACTCAGGTTTGGAAATCCTTTCCTTCGACTCCTTCCCTTCTCTTTCCTAAAAATCAAACCATATAACATAAATCCTTTCTTATTTCCAATTTCAATTCTTCAAATTATTGCTCAAATTTAAGGAAAATCTCTCACAAATTGCGATTGTTTTAATTCATTCATTCATTATTTTCGAAAATCATCTCATTCTGCTGCAAAATTGTGTTAGGATTTATTAATCTGAAATTTTTACATATTCATAATATGATAGTTTAATTTAGTCATAAATTAAATCGGATCTTATGCATGCAAAACAATTACAAGTATAAGGAGAAGATCTACATTGAGTATTTCGGATAAATGGGCACTAGTAAGTTCACCTTCTTACTAGTTCTTGAGCTTTCCAAAGATGGAAGACTAAGATTCAAGTGGAGAATCTATCCTAAGGAATTATACCCAAAGCAATACCCTTAAAAATTATAATTAATATGATCTAGTATTAATTAAAATCTTACTTAAACTTGACACAAAAAATGGATTTTTGTTCTCTCCTTTTCGGTCAAGAGGAGAGGAAAACCTTTGCCTTTTTCAAGTAGAAAACCGGTTT
This sequence comes from Silene latifolia, assembly GCF_048544455.1. Taxonomy (NCBI): domain Eukaryota; kingdom Viridiplantae; phylum Streptophyta; class Magnoliopsida; order Caryophyllales; family Caryophyllaceae; genus Silene; species Silene latifolia. The sequence continues at coordinate 21,143,085 of NC_133538.1, read as the reverse complement.
GGGAGGGGGGGGGGGGCTAGAGGCCAATGCATGGTTTTTGTTCTTCTCAAGATTAGACTAAGTGTGCATGGCTATGAGTATGGTCTTAATCATCGTGTTTCAGTTTAAAATAAACAACACAATATAAACCCTAATCCTCCCTCTATTTTTCGGTACAAACATAAAATGGAAAGTCCATTTTATTTTGTCATTTATCAATTTTGTCATATGTCACATGTTACATGACATGTCACAATATAATGTATTTTTAACATATTATAAATCAACATATTAATAAAACATGTCACATACAAAATTAACTAGTAATTCTTAATTACTTGTACCAAAATGGTTTATCGAATTATAAATTACAACAACTTGTATTTATAATAAATTATTCAATCTGTTTCAATTGTTTCGTAAACAATAAATTAATCTAAGTAATAAAACAATTCGATTACTTAGACCGTATCTTATTTATCGAATTACAATGAGACACGTTAATTTTACTCACAAAATCATCCGTCAATTTTAAGCAATTTAATTAACTCGTATCGGCATGCGATTAATTAAATAATCAATTAAGAGTATTACCCTATAGGTATGATCTCATGCTATTAACTGATCACCACCGTCGTACGACAATGTCAAACTCTAGTCGGCCAATCATTACCGATATGTGTGGACCAGTTGACTGTAAAGTATTACTTTCCCTCATGTATTCTTAAATATGAGATTTAAACATGTGATCATCATGACAATTGTGATCGCATTATTGCCAGGGACACTCCAACAAATTGTTCGAAAAATTGGGGGTTTTTCAACCCTAATTACTGGGATTGAAACAATCAAACACTTTCGTCACCAATTCGGGTTTGTTCGATTCTATAGTGCTGAAATTCGTTCCAATACCGCTGAAATTTGTTCGACAATTTGGGTTTTATTAACCCTAATTTCAGAAATGTCGCAAATCTGAGCCGTTTCCTCCATAATTCGTGCGAGAGTTGCGTTCAACAGGTTTGTAGTATTCCACTTTTCGAGATTTTTTCCTTTTTTTGCTTAAACTCGAAAATTTCATTGCTTACATCAAATATTTGTGAGTACTTACACTCAATTGTGGTCGTCTTTTGCATTTCATTGCTGTTTTGGGGGCTGTAAATTGGGTTTGTGTTGAGTGACGATGGAGTGTTGGTTTTGTGAGGCACTGCTGGGCTGTGTCGTTGTTGTTGTTGCTAGGCTGTTAAGTGGTTATTGGAGTTGTTGAGTGTCTTTTGTTGTTGCTCTGTGGAGTTGCTTTTGTTAAGTGTCGTAGGTCTTGAACTAGGGCTGTGTTGTTAGTGGGCTGCATAGGTTACGGTGTTGCTTCATTGTTGTGAACTATTGGTAAAATGGGAGTGCTGGAGTTGGAGTTTTGTGCATTGTTGGAGTTATAGGGAGACTGTGAAGTACTATTGTGAGGTGTCGTGAGTGTTGCCGACGGGTAGTTGTGCTGTTGTTGTTGTCCTGTTGCAGTTGTTGTTGTGTTGGAGCTGCTAAATTGGAGTTGGGAGTGTGTTGTTGTTGCTGTATTGTTGTTGCAGGTTGCTGACAGTGCCGTAAAATGACCATAAAACGAAAAAACCCGCCTCGAAAAGCTAAAAAAACTACCCCAAAGGCCAGCACTAGCACCTCACGTGCTAGTGCCAACTGTCTAGCTGTGGATTATATGGGATGTACTCTGACTGAGGCTCAAAAGAAATATTAGAGAGCCCTTATCCTTCCAAAAAGAACCATTCGCGAGACCAATTTTTTTGACAGAGAAGCATTGCGTCAGTTGGGAGTCCTTGAGGCGGTAGAAGTGTTGTTAGGACGGGCTGGGTTGAGTGAATTTTTGAATAAGAAGGCTGAAACGTATTGGAGATTAACGCTGGAGTTCTTATCCACCGTTGAGCAGGTGCCTGAGAGTGACCCCCCTAGCATTAAATTTCAGTTAATGAATAAAGAAACCGTCTTATCCTATCCTACTTTGAGGGAAATATTTGGTGTAGCCCCGAGAGCTGATAGCGAGAGTTGGGCTGGTTGTTCTTGGGTAGCAACGAATGACTTTTGGTATGCTCTTACGCACCAACGTAGTACTGGTCACACTCAGAAGATTTCTAGGATACCTCGCCCGACATTCCGCTTTGTTCTCCGTGTCCTTGTCATGACATTCTTTTGCCAAGGAGAACCTACTAATATTAACCGGAGTGAGATTGACATGCTGTGGGGTATGGGGCCGGAAGGAGTAGGTCGGCCGGATTGGGTGAGCGAGTTTGTTCAAATGTGTATTGAGATTCGGAGTGTAACAACTGGTATGATTCATATTGGAGGAATGGTGACTTTGCTTGCTACTCATTTGGGGTATGAGTTAGACCCCCGAGATCGCGTCCGCAGAATCTCTTCTTTGACCATTGAGTCCATGTGTTGCCATATACAGATGTTGGGTCGCATTGATTGTGAGGAGCTGGCCTATGCTTTGCTGTTAAGCACTGTTAAGAAGGAAGCCTACTTGAGACTACCTCACCCGGAGGGAGTGCTGATTCCAGTGGGACCGCATCACAGCGATCTATTCATTCCCATGGATCCTCCGGAGCTGCTTGTTCTAGTCGCCTCAAAAAAGCAGAGTAATAGAGTTTCTAGTAAGGATTTAGTAATGGTGGAAGCTGATCGTTCGGAGGAACCTGAGCATGATTACGAAGAGGAGGCTCATGATGGTGAAGGTAGTAGTGGTAGAGAGGCGTTTGGTGATTTTGCTTGGAGAGACCATGTAGAGCTTGATTTAGAGGAATTGCGGGATGAGATAGAGAGTGTTCATGATGCGACCAGGGAATGTTTGGCACTTCATCGTGCCATGAGTGACATGTTCACAGCTATGTACCCAAGTTCTTACACACCCCCTGAGGCTACCTTGTACGCGGAGTTGGCTAAGAGACGTCTTGACAGAGGGGCTCGTGCTAGAACCCGGCAGACCCGTCGCTTCGGGTTTCCTTCTTCCTAGCTAGTGGTATGCCCCTTCCCTTTTCTTTTGTGTTCCCGTACAACATTGGGGACAATGTTGAGTTCAAGCATGGGGAGGGGTATATGAACTATTGTACATATTTTAGTCCGTCACTTGTAATTTAATTTGCTTTGTTTCCGTTTTAGAAAAAAAAAAAATTTGAAAAAAAAATTGAAAAAAAAAAAAAAGAAAGACCCGGCTAGGTGAAAACCCGAAAGGGCGCCTAGGCAAAAATTGGAAAAGTGGCCGAGGACGGAGTGAAAACCCGAAAGGGCGCTCCGAGTAAAATGAAGAATTGAGATGCGTGCCACGAGAGTAGTGTGAGAAAAATAGCTAGAGTAAAAAGCCGCAAGGGCTGGCGCTCTAGGCAAAATGAGAGATTTAGGAAAAAAAATTAAAAAAGTTCGATCTCACCCTAATCTTTTGTCCTGTTTTCTGGGGTGGAGTCATAAGAAGGGTGCTTCAGAAGGTCGGCCGGGTAGGATTAGTGTCTAAGGTGAGAAGAGACGCGGTGCTTTGTTGTTGTTGTTTGCACTTTCTGTATGCGGTTGTTGTCTTGTGCAGGTGAGTGGAGTAGAGGTGTCAAGGAATTACATATGGCTGATTGTTTCTTTTTGTTGTGAATCATGTGAATTGTTGGTTAGGTTGGAGGGATAAGGGACGTAGACGTATACATTTCTTAGCTGAGACGATCTGATAGCATTTCCAGTTATGCTTAATGTGATGTAGGAGCATTGCTGGTATATTGACTTAGTCATTCGTTGTTGAGGAAGTTTGGTGGTTGAATGAGGGAAGAGAGCATTATTTAATGTGAGTCATTTTCTACCATGTGCTGGGTTTGAGCTTGTGTTGGTATACATTTCATTATGTCCTTTTGTTTTACATCAAGGACGAGTAAAAGTTCAAGCATGGGGAATTTGATACGACTCATTTAGTCGTAGTTATTTGCAGCGAATTATTATGGTTTCGACGGTTTGAAGTAGCATTTTGGAGCTTAATTGCAGGCTATTTGTTAGTGACCTTTGGTTAGCTATTGGGCCGGTTTTACAAGTTTGAAACGGAATCCAAGTGTAATACTCCGTATTTATAGCCTTGGGGGTACTTTATAGAGTAGCTCTTACTCTGTCGAGTAAGGGTAAGTGTCGCAGCAAAATAGTTTCTGACCTGTTGGGCACTCGATCGAGTAGCTCGGGCACTCGATCGAGTAGAAATACTCGATCGAGTACCTTGGGTACTCGATCGAGCGTCCGGTTTTACGGGGAGTTTTCTCGGGTTTTGTTAATTATGCGATTAGGGTATTTAAACCAATTCGTCTTTGTTTTAAAACACTTTTACCAAAACCTAAAAACTGTTTAAGAGAGAAAGCGATTCTTCTTCCTAATCGCATCCTTAACGATTCCCGGAGTTCAGACGGTCGATTCTCGTTGTTTTTCGTGTTGTTGGATTCCTTGCGTCGAGGGTAAGCTTCTAGCATAATTTTTATAATGTTTTGCTAGTTTTGGTCAAACCCTAATTTAGGGTTTGGGGGTTTTATGAGTAGTAAGTAATTGGTAGCCTTTATGTGTTATGTGTGATAGGAGGAGAATTCGTAGAGGAGCCGTTTTGAGACAATTTGTTTAGATCGTCTGCGTGTTTGCTTTCCGGGTAGGATTTCCTACTCAGTATTAGTCCCATAATGGGATATTGGTGATGTCTTTGTAGTTAGTTTGTTTGATTGTGATTGTGATTGTGATTGTGATTGTGATTGTGATTGGTTGTGATGGTTCTCGAGATGCGTTCTCGGCTGAGTGGGGTCACTTGCGGGAGTGATCTCACGCCCTAGTTTCGCCCTTCGTGGAACCCGCCACGAAAGGGGATGTGCACATTAATGATACAGGGTTATCGCTCGTACGATGAGCGGGGCTTAGGTGGGAACGGTTGCGGTCCCCCTGGCGTGGCTGGTCCGGTGGACGATCGGTGTTGAGATGATGATGGGAGTTGGTGTTGTGTGTATGTGTGTGAGTTCATTTGTCTGTTTGCCTTATTGTTATTATCTGCTTTTTGATTGTGTGATTAATCTTGACCGGTGTTGTTTTGTAAAACTGCGGTGATCCATTCGGGGATGGTGAGCAGATATTGAGCAGGTATAGAGATGATACGGGGATATTTGGGATGGCCACGACATGACGATAGAGTCTTCGCTGTAGTTTAGCTTTTATTTACGTTTCAGTTGAGAACAGACAGTTTGAATAATGTATTGCACTTTCAGTTTGGTTTCGAGGATCGTATTCATTCATTAAACTATTTATAATAAATGTTGTTTCTATTTTGTCTATTTGATTATCATACCTCGGGCAACCGAGATGGTGATGTCTCCATACCTGAGTGGTCCTGGTAAGGCACTTGGAGTATGGGGGTGTTACAAATGGTATCAGAGCGACGATCCTGAAACCTGTAACCAATGAACTTAATGAACATAGAGAGAGTCAACTAAAAAGAACCCGGGGTAAAAGTTGTAGGAGCTAGTGCAAAGGCTTGGGAGACGTCCTAAAGTCGCAAGGGGTCGCCCTACAACTTTGAACCGGTCACATGGGGAAAGTGTTTGTCGAGTCATCTGTGTGTTTGATTAACTTGTGCAACAAAGTGATGAAGTGTGTTGATTGTTTGGTGTTGAAATAGGAAGTTGAGCATTTGAAAGAAAATGATATGTGGAACATGTTAATGAGATGATAACATGTTGAATGATTTACAATGTGGCTTTAATAGCATGATGAATTGATTGGAAAGGATGGAGTAGCAATTGCATAAGAATATGAATTTTGTGATTATGAATATGTTTAGGTGACGGAGTGTATTTGTATTGTTGTTGTATTAGTAACATGGAAATAGGATTTGTAATGTATGAGAGTGTTGTGTTACGAAAAGTTATAAAATTTAAAGTATGCGGTTAGTACATGACTAATGAGTTAGATAAATTATGTGCATGATTAATGTTGTTGCTTGGCTTTTGAAAATAGTAACATATGATTATGAATACTGGTTTCATGAGTTTTGGACTGGTTTTGTTTGCTTGGTTGTCGTTTAAGTTGTTTGGAAGTAAAATCAAGTAGTTGTGATTTTCGATTATAAAGAGGTTGTCTTTAAACTGTTATAACTTGAGATGCATAAATGATTTTGATGTGATTCCAATTGGAGGTGATAGCTTGTCCTTTTACGATTCTAACGATAGGTCACACGCCCAAATTGACCAAGTAATGAGTGAGTTATGACTGTTTTACGAAAACTGGACAGTGCTGAGAATTGGGGTACTCGATCGAGTATCCTTGGTACTCGATCGAGTAAGGGGGCACTCGATCGAGTACCTCAGTTACTCGATCGAGTAGCCCTGGTGATTTGTTTTACGTGCTTCTGATCTTGACCTACTCGATCGAGTAAGTCCCTTACTCGATCGAGTGGCCTGTACTCGATCTAGTGACCCCTATTTTGGGTCATATGCTTATCTTTTGAATTCGTTGCATATTTTGTTTAATTCAAAGTTGTTATATTGCTTCTTTATGCATTGTTTTACATGTATGTTGGTCTTGATACGTAAGTTACCCAATCTTATGTTGAAGTGAGTGGCCTTTGTGGTGAGTAGGAATTTGGTGGGAGGACATGGGTTATATGTGTTGTGATAGATAGTGGAAAAAGAAAAGGAAGATTGTTATGGCTTAATTGAGACATAGAGCATGTTTTTACGAGATGAAATGAGATGAGTGATATGGTTGTGTGTTGAGTAACGTAAAAGTAAGTGAATGGGGGTAGGGGGAGATGTGAGTTTATGGAACATGAGAATGAAAAGATTGAAAGAAAGGATGTGGATAGTAACAATCTGAGACGTATAACGAATTATGGAGGGAGATGGTTAGGAATAGTGTTGAGTAGGAATATATGTAATGAAAGGTCATTTTAGAGGAATTGAGAAGAGTGGTATATAGTGAACTTAATGGAGACATGTCGCGAGGTGGATTTGCAGATAGTGACTGAGTTTGGGAATTTGTGTTATCGAGAGACGAAACTAATGTGTGATTTCATTGGACGATTAACGATATAAAAAGAATTTTGATTTCTAGAGATGTAAAAAGGGAGATGTAATTGTTTGAACATTAAACGTTGATTTTTATGGACAAATTAGTGACAAGTGTGAGTGAGTGGAGTGATGAGAAAGGATCCAAGGTAAGAAAGAATGAGATGATATAGACATGAAATAGTGAGATTTGAGTTTTGGGGCGATGAGAAGGTAATTGGAGCACTAAAGGGGTTAGGTAGAAGTAATAGGAGTTGGGATATTAAATGGAATTGTTGAGTATGAAGAGAAAAGAAGGATAAAAGTAAGCTGAGAAAAATATTCACCGGAGTTATGTGATATAAAAGTAAGGAATCATCGGGATATATGATACTATAAAGAATAAGTAAGTTAACAATTGTACAGAAATTTCAGGACAACGTGATTAATCATGAGTTTCGAGGAATTAAGGGAGTAAGAAGTTGGTGGAGAATTTGCACGATAATCGATAATTGGTGGAGAGTTAGATGAAAATACGAGTAAGATAGTATTGGGAATGATGTTGATGTAATTTTGATTGGTGAATTTGAGGATAGCTATTGGAATGTTAACCAAAGATAGGAAAGAAATCGTGATATTTAGAGATGAGTGAAAGAGGTTTGATGTCCGAACAGTGGTGGTGTTATGGTTTGTGACTAATGGTTAAGAGTGATGGTATATTAGAAAGGTAGCAATTCAAAAGAGGTTGATTTGGTAGGGACCTGATTGTTGTGTATAATTGTGAGAGGGTATAAGATGTGGTTAGATGAGGCGGATGCTAATAGTTGAATAGTAATAGTATGGTTATACTTGGCAGGAAGTGATGGTTGTGCGAATGGGGGAATATGTTATGAGTGGCGTATGAGTTAAGCTCGGGCGATAGGTAACCTTTGTTGAGTGGTAACTTACGTGATCGGGATTGATTGGTTGGATGTGATTATGGGTCTATGTCATATATATAAATGTTTGTGTGAGGTTGTGACCTCACAAGAAATGGTATGGTGTGATAATTATAAGTTGTTATCTGAATTTTTTGTAATACATGTTGGATACGAGAACGTTGGAATGATATCCAAAAAGGTAATAATTTGACTGATTTGGCATGACTAGTTATGATTGTCTGTATTCATGATACATGTCAATATGTGATATGGTAAGGGGATGATATTCACGAGGTTAGTATCTGTTTAATTCATAAAATATGTTGTGCTATGATTTAGTAAAGTGGATTTGAGTAAGTTTTTCTTGGTGAAAAGTTATCCTGAGTCGGTGTTTATGGGAGTTGTATGCAGTTGTGATGTCTATCGATGTGGTTGTGGTGCCTCGGGTGGTGATCCGGACACGATATTTAGTGTTGTGATGCGGGTATTTTCGCACTACGGTGTGGTTGTTGGTGGCGGTGTTGTGATGCCGTCACCGGTTGTGGTGGATTAGGCGGGATGATTATGATTCGAGTTTCGAAAGTACATACGATTATACATAGTTTGTTGCTCTGTTTGATGTTGCTCCTGCGAGTTTGGTTTCGCATGTAGACAGTTGTCTTGCTTATTGATGTTCTCTTTACCGAGTTAAGTTAAGAATGAGGTAGAGTATGATAGGAAATAGAGTTGAATATGTTTTCGTTGTTGTCATGGTATAGTGATGTTCTATTGATGGGATACGGTTGTGAGAGGTCGTTACAATAATTATGATCTTGTTCTAGTTAAGGTTTCGGTAGACATGGTAATGGCAAGTGAGTCGTAGAACATGTGTGGTAATGACCCGAAAGATGCAGGTGGTTCATAATCTTTTGTTGAGACAGTGAGTGTAGGGTATTGGGAATTAGTGTCATGTTAAGTTGTGTATGAGTTTTGCGGTAATGGAAGAAAGAACTTGATAATCTAGTGTGCGTGTACATAACGAGTGTGGATCGTGAGTTATGCTTACGGGAGATAAGTGCCTTATATAGAGAGGTATGTCATGTTGCGAAAATGTGGAAGAGTGGAAGTTTTGGGTTAAGCTAAAGATTTTGAGGTATAAGTTAGGTGGTTTGATGAGTGAATTAAAGTATGAGAATTGTTTAAGTAAGAGAGCCTTAGATATATGCATGGTGAGTGTTTGGTTTATAGACGGTTATCTTTGACATGTGGTGGTAAAGAGGGTAATGAGATGTATCTAGGAGTTGGTATTAGTGAGTTACGAGGACGTAACATTTATCTTAAGAGGAGTAGGATGCGATAAAAGAGATTTTGATGGTTGTTCATATAGCAGTATATTTGGAAGTAGAGTGTTGGTGTAGCATAAGATATGGATTTGTATATGTTGTGGTTGATGGTGTTAAAAGGCCATGGCCGTGCTTGTAGTAGTGTGATGCTTCGGAGTATGAGAATATTTTATATAATGTTGACAGTTGAAGGATGATGTTATGAGTCTGAGTAAACTTCGAGGACGAAGTTCCTTTTAAGGGTGGTAGAATGTAACATTCCGTTTGATGTCTATGAGTGTCTTGATTTTGGATTTGATAGTGGATGATATTATGGAGCTAGCGGCATTAGAGGATGGTAGTTGGTTATGTATGGAGTTGGTGTCGTGAGAGATATATATATGTGGAGTTGATACGATATCGTGAGCCATGTTGTGGAGGTAGGAATAGTTAGTGGAGTTGGTGTTACGAGTTCATGTTTGGGTTGGAGTTTTGTTTTGAGTTCTTAGTCACGTTGTTGTGTCTTGATCGAGTTAGTATGTTTGTTTTTATGTATGGGTTGAACTTCGGGGACGAAGTTCTTTTTAAGGAGGGAAGACTGTAATACTCCGTATTTATAGCCTTGGGGGTACTTTATAGAGTAGCTCTTACTCTGTCGAGTAAGGGTAAGTGTCGCGACAAAATAGTTTCGACTGTTGGGCACTCGATCGAGTAGCTCGGGCACTCGATCGAGTAGAAGTACTCGATCGAGTACCTTGGGTACTCGATCGAGCGTCGGTTTTACGGGGAGTTTTCGCGGGTTTTGTTAATTATGCGATTAGGGTATTTAAACCAATTCGTCTTTGTTTTAAAACACTTTTACCAAAACCTAAAACTTGTTTAAGAGAGAAAGCGGCGATTCTTCTTCCTAATCGTATCCTTAACGATTCCCGGAGTTCAGACGGTCGATTCTCGTTGTTTTTCGTGTTGTTGGATTCCTTGCGTCGAGGGTAAGCTTCTAGCATAATTTTTATAATGTTTTGCTAGTTTTGGTCAAACCCTAATTTAGGGTTTGGGGGTTTTATGAGTAGTAAGTAATTGGTAGCCTTTATGTGTTATGTGTGATAGGAGGAGAATTCGTAGAGGAGCCGTTTTGAGACAATTTGTTTAGATCGTCTGCGTGTTTGCTTTCGGTAGGATTTCCTACTCGGTATTAGTCCCATAATGGGATATTGGTGATGTCTTTGTAGTTATTTGTTTGATTGTGATTGTGAGTGTGATTGTGATTGTGATTGTGATTGTGATTGGTTGTGATGGTTCTCGAGATGCGTTCTCGGCTGAGTGGGGTCACTTGCGGGAGTGATCTCACGCCCTAGTTTCGCCCTTCGTGGAACCCGCCACGAAAGGGGATGTGCACATTAATGATACAGGGTTATCGCTCGTACGATGAGCGGGGCTTAGGTGGGAACGGCTGCGGTCCCCCAGCTTGTGGCTGGTCCGGTGGACGATCGGTGTTGAGATGATGATGGGAGTTGGTGTTGTGTGTGTATGTGTGTGATTCATTTTGTCTGTCTTTTTATTATTGTTATTCTGTTTTGATTGTGTGATTAGTGATCGACCCGGTGTTGTTTTGTAAAACTGCGGTGATCCATTCGGGGATGGTGAGCAGATATTGGCAGTATAGAGATGATACGAGGATAGGCAGGATGGCCACGACATGACGATAGAGTCTTCCATTTGTAGTTTAGCTTTTATTTACGTTTCAGTTGAGAACAGACAGTTTGAATAATGTATTGCACTTTCAGTTTGGTTTCGAGGATCGTATTCATTCATTAAACTATTTATAATAAATGTTGTTTCTATTTTGTCTATTTGATTATCATACCTCGGGCAACCGAGATGGTGATGTCTCCATACCTGAGTGGTCCTGGTAAGGCACTTGGAGTATGGGGGTGTTACACCAAGTTCAAGGAAAGATGGGCCCGGATACATATGAAGACACCTGAGACGTGTGCGCTTAAGGTGCACTAATCGTGCGTGCATGGGAAAAAAGACTAAGACGCGGCAGCAGCTGCATTCAACCTGCATTTGACCGAGGCGCGACCTGCACGCGACCGAGGTGCGACTGGAGCGCGAGCCTGCTTGTGTCCGCGTCCAGCCTTGCGTAATATTAAAGACTCGTGTTTTGTTTCTTTATTTGACTCGGTTTGTTCCGATGAATTTTATTATAATTATTATTAGTACTTTATTTCTGATGTGATCAATATTTGAGCATATTTAGTCCCCGAATTAGCCTCGTTCCTATGCTTTTTAGTGCATAATTGGGTCATTTACTATCTTTAGTCCTTTGTTTTGCATATTCATTGAGGTTTTGTTTCCTTGGTAGGCGAGGAGTGCAAACCTTGCATTTTCATGGCAAAATAGAGCTAAATTGATCGAATCTAATGACCAAGCATAAAAAAGAAGACAAGACTAGAAAGCCTTTAATTTGTACATAATGTAGTAGATGAGAAATGCTGAAAAAGATCCTTGCATCTCCGACAAAATCCCGGAGGATTGTTGAAAGAAAAAAAGAAGAAAAGAAGAAATGGAAGCTAAGCTAAGATCTGCTCGTCTCACCCCTCGGGACGCCCGTCCAGAAGCTCCCCAGGACGCTCGTCTAAGCTGCCAGGCCGCTCGTCCAGATGCTCCCCAATCTGCCCGTCCCGACCCTTAGACGCTCGAATTGTCCTCCAGAGAAACACGCCCCCTTCTTTCTTCATTCGAGATGCGTATATTTATGAAAGACTAGCTAAAAGGAGACCCGCATCTTTTCTTGAGAGGAGCGATTCCTCAAGGACTTAATCGTCATTTAAGCCCTTAGTAACCCTAATTTGTGCACCTAATCCCCACTATAAATACCCCATTAGTCTAATTAGATTATCATGTTCTTCTTATCAATCTTTAGTGTAGTTTATATTATTCTAATCTCTCTTTAATCCTGTAATCAACTTCTAATCAAGTATTAATACAAATCTCATTTCCTTAATTTCTCTATTGTTCATCTTTTATTTTGGGTAATTGAAGATTATTTGGGTTTATTGGGAGATTGACAACCTTCCATCAATCATCAAGTACTTCTATTATTCTTTGCATTATTATTTTGGAATCATCATTAGGTATAATTTTCTTAATCCCTTTTTAATTATTGTTATTCATCTTCATTTATTCATCATGTTTTGCTTGGTTAATATAATTGACAACCTTGTTAACATGTTAAACTTGATAATAAGTGAGTAGTTTCCTTAACTAGGGTTAATGGGGAATTAGGGGAAACCAACATGGGGGATGATTCATGCTTAATTTAATATGTTTTCATAATTTATCTGCTTACTTGTTGTGATCTCAACTTATGCACATGTTATGTTTGATGAGATGCGAGCCTATGAATCCTTTCATTTTTTACCCATCACTTACCTTTTCAATGAGACTTGTAAGACATTGACAGGGCAGTCGTATACCTATCAAAAATAATCAATAGGCTCTAACTAATATAGTTAGGGAAGTCCGGTCGATCTCCACAGGGAGATCGGAAAATGTCAACTTTGTCTAAGTTCGTCACGGTAACCGATTTGGGGGGTTTTAATCGAGTTGTTCTAAACTAATGAGAATGAGAAAGAGAAAAAGGCAGGAGAATAAAGATTAAGCAGACAAGGAAAAAGCAGCTAAGACAGTCGGTTCACCATGATCATTCAGTCAAGCAATCTAGGTCTCAGGTCAATGCAAGTATGGTCAAAGGGGCAGTGAATATCTCCTTCTGGTCTCAATTCACCCTAAAGCACAAATAGCTTAGCTTCCGCCCTCACCACGGTGCCCTAATGTTCGCTACGAGTCTCACCCTTTCCAACCTTCCGGTCCAGGCCAAGGTTTACTATGATTTATGTTGAACCACATAGCTTATATGTTTGTGTTTTGATGATGTCAAGGTGTTTTATATTTTACATACTTGTTGCGCGTAATCGTTTGTCTAAGTATTTTAGAATCAAGTTATTACAAGCAACAAAGGAGATTGTGATGATAGTATAAAATGTTCAAGCCTCTATTCAAGATCAAACGATATAAAGATTCATTCAAGATTTATGTGAAGACGAAGTCCGTCTAAAGATTAATCATGCTTGGATGATGACGTAGCCTATACTCGAAGATCTCCCTGAAGATTAGAATAGTATAGGTCATTATCTCGTAATGATAACCAAGAATGAGTTTCTTGAATTGGTAAAGTTATAGCTTTGCAGCTATAACATTACTAGTAAAAGAGCTCAATGTTATAGCTCTCCTACTATAACATTGAGATGCTGAGTTTATTATACACGACTTATAATGTTTCAAAATTGTTTTGAAAATTGTTTAAAGTTTATTTTAAATGTTTTGATAAAAGTATTTATTTAATTAAGCCCGGTTTAGTGCAGAGTTCGGTTTTATGTTGAACGTTGACTAGTAGTTGTTTTGGACCATCTTATGAGTTGGACCTTGATACTAATTACGGTTTCAACAAAACCTCTCTTAAAACTTAAATTCTAACCCATATATTGAGCTAGGGTATGCACGAGTCACGAGGCTTATGAGCCGTGACATCTCGTGTTACCTAGGGTATATTTGGTAAAGATTTTATTCTATAAAAATATCTTTACATATCTCATATATCTTACTTAATATATTTGTTTATGATAAAAGATATTCTTGTTTTAGGAAATCTTATCATATCTTAGAATTTATAGTAAAGATAATATTTTAATAGATTATATTCTATCTGTTGAAATATTCTTTATTATCTTTTACGGCTTTTAGGAAAGAGATAATAAAAGATATGATTTGTTAACATATCTCTTTTATTCGGCCAATTAGGGTTCTTGTAAACCGAGTTGCCCTAATCTTTCCTTTCTATAAATACTTTACTCTTTACAACATCTAAGGTAGAGACCTTGAGCATAAAAATTGATTTTAATTTTACAAAGCAAACCGTGTGTTTTCAAGCAGAAAAACCGATTTGTTATCTTTTGAAAGGTCGTGTGTTTTAAACTTGTATACTCATTCTTATTGTTATCGTTATAAGATAATAGTGCTTAGTTGATTTCTTACTGGTTCATTAACGTGAACCGTTGCAAGAATCATTAGTGCTTTCTTATTAGCGTAAGTTAGTCACTCGAGTATTTAACGGTACTCATTTAGTTACAGCTAGAGTTAGTTGTACGAGTTGGGTTAGTAAATTTGTAATCTGTAGAAAGGTACTAAATTTATTCATCGAGAATAGTGGACGTAGGTTTCGACTTGTGAAACTGAAGCACTTCAAAAACCTCGTGTCTCTTTGTTCTTTCGCTTGTTTGTTTATTTCGTTTTACATTCACTAGTTGATTAGTTAAAGTTTAATCAATACTTTAAATAATCAATTGCATATACATAATCGAAAAAGCTCATAAAAGTTTTAAATCTTGAATTCCCCCCCCCCTCTTGAGTATTTCGGATCAATATACTCTTCAATTGGTATCAGAGACTCTTGCTCTTGATTGTCTAACCGCAAAGAGGCTGATCTATCTTGTTTTTCATTTATCTTAGCGTTTTATATTCCGCTGCCTATCACGTGATAAATGGATTTCAAATATCTCAAGTGTCCCGTCTTTGATGGGAAGAATTATGGATTATGGAAAAACATGATGACTCACTATGTGAAAGGTCACGATTGGGAGTGCTGGAGGATTATCCAAAACGGACCGCACAAAATTCTTGTGGCATCCGAGGAAGGCACTACCTATGAAAAGAAAGAAGAGGACTATGTCGAGGCCGACTATAAGAAGGCTGAAAAGAACTCCAAAGCAATAAGTCTCCTGCAAAACGGAATGACTTCTACAGAGTTTGATCGGTTTTCTTCGTGCTCTACGGCCAAGGAGATATGGGATGGGCTTGAATTAGCTTATGAAGGTACTTCCATCGTTGGGAAGCACCGAATAGACTTGCTTATGCAAAAATATGAGCTATTCATTATAGAGCCTAATGAGTCCCTAGATAGTATGTCCGCAAGGTTTTCAAGCATCATAAACGAACTGAAAAACCTAGGTAGGAAATTCAGAACTGAGGACATTTCTAGAATGGTTCTTAGGAGCCTGACTAAGAAGTGGCGTGCTAAAGTCACTGCAATGGAGGAATGACGAGATCTTGAAAACCTATTGACAGGGCACTCGTATACCTATCAAAAATAACCAACTGGCTCTAACTAATATAGCTAGGGAAGTCGGGTCGATCTCCACAGGGAGATGGGAAAATGTCAGCTTCGTCTAAGTTTGTCACGGTAACTAAATTGGGGGGTTTTAATTGATTGATTAATCTAAACTAATGGAAGTAAGGAAGAGAATAAGGCAGAGAAAAAGGATTAAACAGATAAAGGAAGCAGCTAAGACAGACGGTTCACCATGATCATTCGGTCAAGTAATCTAGGTCTCGGGTCAATGCAAGTGCGGTCTAAGGAGCAGTGAATATCTCCTTTCGGTCTCAATTCGCCCTAAAGCACAAATATCTTAGCTCTCGCCCTCACTATAGTGCCCTATTGTTCGCTACTAGTCTCGCCATTTCCAACCTTTCGGTCCAGGTCAAGGTTTACTGTGATATAAATGCCTAATTGCCTCGACTCAATTAAATAGATACAAATAAATGCAGCAGTTAACAACAAGGACTACACCAGCATTAGCCTAATAAATCGATTACTATCCTTTCATAATCATGGATCCCCTTTAGTATTAGCAGAAGGGAATTAGCTATGCATCATTATTGAATTAGCAAAAACAACATATAGATAATAGGAATTAAACATGATAACAAAACTAATAAGGATTGAAATAGAGTAAAGATGATAGCAATAAACTAGAGATAGCAAAATAACAGTAAATATGATTAAGGAATTAAAAGGAATAATAATACCAATACAAATCTGAATCCGAGTAGCAAAGTGTAGAAAGAGAGTAAAATCCAAGAAACAGTAGTCAGTGATAGAGTAATATTGAATGAGAGGAGTTACGCACTCTAGTGTTCTTTTAACATACGAAAATCCTCTCCTAAACCTAACCTATGGACTAATTAAAAAAGCCCATACGAAATTAGGCGGAAAAAGTCTATTACAGGATAAACCACTCGATCGAGTGGAAATAAACCACTCAATCGAGTAACTCCTTGTGATGTCTTCTCTTTTGTATACTCGAACTGCTCGATCGAGTAACCTTCAATATATAAAGCTTTCGATCGACTAGAAAAGTAGTCGATCGAGCTGTTTAGGCACGATAGACATTGTAACATCTTCCGAAACCAGCTCATGTGTCCTCAAAGTGTTAGATTCCAAGCTCCGGCTCCTCGTTCTCCATAAATGCATGCAAATGGGACGATTTAAGGCTCGATTTAGCTCCTCTTTGGTTTATTCCTGCAATTTAAATAAAACGAATCGAAGTAGAATATTCGGGGGTATTTGTAGCCGGAAGCTACATAAATAGTACAGAAACGCGTGTAAAAATGAGGTAAAAACCTTATAAAAAATACACACATCAAATCTCCCCAAACAAAACCTTTGCTTATCCCCAAGAAAATTATGAATACAACTAAGAATAAACAGTGGAACGGGACCAACGCATCAGCTACAAATCACCCACGAAAACCAGTTTAATGCAACAACTAACAAAGTGGCAAATGAAAAGTGCAAACGAATTAAATCAATGTTTCAAACTTACTGAACCGTCGACCTTGCAAGACTCAAAAGATATCGGACTCTCACGGGTCGCTCATCACTCAAAATTAGGCACAAGGTGAGTATATATGTGAAAGATAGAAAGAAGTAAAGACACTCACCTAACTCGACCTATAAGAACATGCATGTAGTTAACATGAATAAAGTCTCTACAACCGTACATATGCATTCCAACCATACTTATGAACAAGACACATGCCGAGGACTTATATTTGGGTAAGTGAGGTAATGGGTAAGAAGGGGCTTAAAACCATATTTGGATATGTGGAGTTAATAGTCAGGCTAGCAACAACGAATCCAAATTTTGAACTGCATCCCAACTTCGTATTCAATATAACAAAACGAACCGGTGCAAATTTCATGCACTCTACTCACGAAACACCAAAAACTCGTCAACTGCCCATAAGATATAAGTAAAACATGGGTGTGAAAAACATCATACAATTTCTCATTTTTTTCTTCGCAAATGATTTTTCTTTCTTTTTCATCTTTTTCGTTCTCTTTTTTTTCTTTTTCATTTCATTTTTTTTCATTTTTCATCCATCATTTTTTTTCTTTCATTCCCTTCAATTCTTCCACCATCTTCTGAAATCAGATAAAAATAACCAAACTGCAGTAAAACATTCCATACAGCTACTCATCACTAGCTCGGCTAGGGTAGGAATAATTATAGATAGTAGCTAATAGGACAAAAAGGCTATTTGGCTATGTGGGGCTCATGGGTAGAATGAAATAGAAGGGAACTGCCTCTCCTAAGATGTGTCACCATCCACAGACCGAATGCATATAGGTATTAAGAAGACCAGACTCATGCTTATGCAAATTGATGTTACATGCCTTAAAGAGAGTACTAATCACATCCTAAATGAAACCGGTCATGAATGTCACCAGTTTATAAAGCTCTAACCTCAGAATGTAATGTAGCTTGCCGATATATGAATCAAGTCTATTCGTTCAGATAAGAGAGAAACAAAAACCCGTAGATCATGCACATAATCATGCCACTAAATGTCAAGAATATGAAAGGCTAAAGTAAGGATTCAATGTAGCGTCAAAGTTCAAACGTTCCGACTCAAATTAAACGTGAAAATTTTTGAATTTTATGATTTTTTTTGAATTAAAAACGACAATGCATGCGACAATAAATAAACGTACAAGCAAAAATGCAAGAAAACATGCAGACACAGATATGGATGCATACCTCCTTAAACCAAACCGTACAATGCCCTCATTGTACCAAAAAGAGGAAAAGAAATGCAAACCGAAGAGAAAAGGAGAGGTGGAGTTGGAATAATTACAAAACGTCATGAAGAGGGACCTCCCCAAACCGACCATGAACATGGGAGGTCAAAGAAAGTCAAGCAGTAGCTCCATAGACGTAAAGTAGCAGCTGAAAGACGTAACTACTCGATCGAGTGGCACGGAACTCGATCGAGGAACTCGGAAACGGAAGGGCTCGATCGAGTAAAATAATCACTCGATCGAGTAAACGTAATTATGCAGCTGGTCGATCGAGTATATATATCACTCGATCGAGTGAATATTACCTCAAAAGTGCTCGATCGAGTAGAAAAACTACTCGATCGAGTGACTGGACCTGCAAAATACGCATCAAAAGCAAGGAGAGTACATAGAATGCATAAAAACAGCGTCTAAAGTTCAACACAAAGCTAAAGAAAAATAAAAAGTTCAACAAAAATACAATAAAACAGTCCGGGCTGCCTCCCGGAGAGCGCAAGTTTAAGAGGTCCCGCACGACCTTTCTGGCATCAATTAACTGGCGCATCTAGCTCGTCGAAGTACAAGACTTCGACACGATTGTATGCTTCATTTGCCTCATGATAATGCTTCATATATTGCCCATTCACCTTGAACCTACTACCTTCAGAGTCTTCGAGCTCCACGGATCCAAATTTGGTAACAGCCGTCACCGTATAAGGACCACTCCACCTGGACTTCAGCTTGCCAGGAAATAATCGCAATCGGGCATTAAACAGCAGCACCTTTTGCCCAACATGAAACTCCCGAGGTAGAATTCTCTTGTCATACCATCTCTTCGTCTTTTCTTTATAAATGCGCGAGCTATCCTAGGCATTAAGCCTAAATTCTTCCAACTCATCTAGCTGCAAAAGACGATTCTGACCACACAACTTAGGATCAAAGTTAAGCTCACGAATTGCCCACCAAGCCTTACATTCCAACTCAACAGGTAAGTGACATGATTTCCCATAAACTAACCTATAAGGTGATGCACCAATTGGTGTCTTAAAGGCAGTTCTGTAGGCCCATAATGTGTCCTCTAATTTAAGACTCCAGTCCTTCCGTGATTTAGAAACTACCTTAGACAGGATCTCTTTCAACTCGCGATTAGAGACCTCAACCTGACCACTAGTTTGGGGATGATACCCCAAACCACGCCGGTGTTGGACACCAACTTTAGACAGAATAGAAGTTAGTTTCTTTTATTTAAAGTGCATTCCCCCATCACTAATGACGACCCGAGGGACACCAAATCGGGAAAATATGACCTTTTTAAACATTTTTATCACGGTCTTGGCATCACAATGAGGTGAGGCAATTGCCTAAACCCATTTCGACACATAATCTACAGCCACAAAAATATACCTGTTACCTTTACTAGACGGGAACGGTCCTTGGAAATCAATGCCCCAAACATCAAAAACCTCGACCTCTAAGATGCCATTTTGTGGCATCTCATGTCTCTTCGAAATATTCCCTGATCGTTGGCAAGCATCACAAGCTGAAACAAAAGACTTAGCATCAGCAAACAAAGAGGGCCAGTAAAAACAAGACTGAAGTACCTTAGCCATGGTGCGCGATGGACCGTGGTGACCACCATAGGGAGAGGAGTGACAGCCTTCCAGGACTACTTTGGCCTCCCACTGCAGAATACACCGTCTGTAGAAACCGTATGCACATTCTTTAAACAAATAAGGATCATCCCAGAATTACTGCTTAGCGTTATACAGAAAACGCTTCCTCTGCTGATGAGAAAGGTCAGGCGGCAGCTTGGCACTGACAACGAAGTTAGCTATATTTGCATACCAAGGCTCTTGGTTAACAATAGACGATAAAACAGCAAATAAAGTATCGTCAGGGAAAGAATCATCAATAGGTAGAGAATCTTCCCCTTCCTGTCGCGTCAGTCGCGACAGATGATCAGCTACAACGTTCTCAGCTCCTTTCTTATCCTTAATCTGCAAATCAAACTCCTGAAGGAGGATTATCCATCTTAATAGCCGTATTTTAGCCTCCTTCTTAACAAGGAGATGCCTCAAAGCTGTATGGTCAGTAAAAACAGTAACTTCTGACCCAATCAAATAAGAACGAAACTTCTCTAAGGCATAAACTACAGCTAGCAGCTCTTTTTCAGTCGTAGTGTACTTCACTTGAGCCTCATCCAGAGTTCCGCTCGCATAGTAGATTGCATTTAAAGCTTTGTCTTTCCGTTGGCCTAGCACCGCTCCTAGTGCATAGTCACTGGCATCACACATTATCTCAAACGGCAAGTCCAAGTTGGGAGGCTGTATGATCGGCGCAGAGACTAAAGCCTGCTTTAACCTGTGAAAAGCAGAAAGACACTCATCAGTAAAAACAAAAGGGGCGTCCTTAAGTAGCAGCTGTGTAAGTGGTTTAGCAATTTTTGAAAAATCCTTGATAAACCGGCGATAAAAGCCGGCGTGGCCAAGGAAACTCCTCACCCCCTTAACATTAACAGGTGGTGGTAATTGCTGAATCACTTCCACCTTTGCTTTATCAACCTCTATTCCCCTATCAGAAACTAAGTGCCCTAAGACAACTCCCTCGTTGACCATGAAATGGCACTTCTCCCAGTTAAGCACAAGATTAACCTCAATGCAGCACTGCAACACTTTATCAAGGTTAGACAGACAATTAGAAAAATCACTTCCATAAACACTGAAATCGTCCATGAAAACTTCCATAATAGACTCAATATACTCTGAAAATATACCCATCATGCACCTTTGGAAGGTGGCAGGGGCATTACATAAACCAAAAGGCATCCTGCGATAAGCAAACACGCCTTGAGGGCAAGTAAATGTAGTCTTAGCTTGATCATCTGGGTGGATAGGGATATGGATGAACCCTGAATACCCATCTAAATAGCAGAAAAATTTATGAGAAGCTAACCTTTCTACCATTTGATCAATAAAAGGAAGGGGAAAGTGATCTTTCTTGGTGGCGGCATTAAGCTGTTTGTAATCTATACACATCCGCCAACCAGTCACTACTCGAGTGGGTATTAACTCATTCTTATCATTCTTAACCACAGTAGTCCCTCCTTTCTTCGAGACTACCTGCACTGGACTCACCCATTTAGAATGACCAACAGAATAGATAATTCCTACGTCGAGCAGCTTCATTACCTCAGCCATCACAACATCCTGCATCTTCTGGTTTAGCCGGCGCTGACCCTGTCTGCAAGGTTTTTGATCTTCCTCCAGCTCTATCCTGTGCAAACAAATATCGGGACTAATCCCCTTGATATCGTCCAATGAATAACCCAATGCTTTCCTGTTTTTCTTAAGCACAGCTAACAAGGAAGTCAGCTGATCATTATCAAGCTTAGCACTAACAATGACTGGATATTGCTCAATATCGTGTAAGAAAACATATTTTAGATGAGAAGGAAGAGGCTTACGATCCGGTACCTTTACCTCAATGGAGCAGAGAGTGCTAATCATATGTTCTACTTGCTCTCCCTCAACGTCGGTGAGTCCACACTCATCTAAATCATCTATAAGCAAATCCAACACAGCATCATCGTCATCTGGGTTATCTGCACACTCATCAAAAAGTATAAGAGCTTATAGTGGGTCCTTCATAAAAGAACCCGACCAGAAGTCGTAAATAGACTCGTCAATAATATCAACCGAATAACAAGTATCCTCTATCATTGGCCGAGCCAAAGTACTAGGCAGACTGAAAGTGATCGCGTCATCCCCTACTGCAAGAGTCAAACGTCCTTGTTTGACATCAATAACGGCCCCAGATGTACAAAGGAATGGTCTTCCTAAGATAATTGGGGTCCGGGTGTCCTCAGCTATATCTAAAACAATGAAATCCACTGGGATAAAGAGCTTGCCTATTTTCACAGGCACGTCCTCTAAGACACCTAAAGGCCTCCTAACAGATCTATGATCAGCCATCTGTAGGGTAATGTTAGTCACTTTTAGATGACTCATATTCAATTTCTTGCAGACAGATAAGGGCATGACACTGACGCTGGCTCCTAAGTCATAAAGAGCCTTATCAATGACGACATTGCCTATAATACAGGTAATAGAGAAGCTACCCGGGTTTTTCATTTTAGGTGAAGCCTTATTTAAAAGTAAATTACTGGACTCTTCCATAAATGAAACTGTCTCAAATTCACTTAGCTCTCTCTTACGCGTCATAATATCTTTCATAAATTTAGCGTAAGTAGGTACCTGGGTAACAAGTTCGGTAAAAGGGACGGTTACCTGGAGGTTCTTCACAACGTCCACAAACCTACTGTACCGTCGCTCGATCTTTGCGTCCTTCAGACGACCTGGGAAGGGTACTCTGGTAGCAATGAGTGGACCCGCGACTTTCTCTTTACCTTTATTAGTGCGTGACGTCTCCAGAGCAGGGGAAGATGACACGGTAGCGGAATTAGATAGTAAAATAGGATCTCCGCTGCTTCTGGTACTCGATCGAGTACTTTTACCACTCGATCGAGTGGTTTCACATTGGGAAATACTCGATCGACCATTTTCTTCACTCGATCGAGTGATCTCTTTTCCATGCTCACTCGATCGATCAGTTTTATCACTCGATCGAGTGATTTCTTCAGCACTTTTACTCGATCGAGTAAGAATATCACTCGATCGACCATCGACAATTTGGGCACTACTCGATCGACCATAATTATCACTCGATCGAGTGACGGGATGAATTATTTCACTCGATCGAGTAGATTTTTCACTCGATCGAGTGTCTGGACAACACGCAGCAAGGATTTCGTCCAAAAAGTCATCCATATCATCTTCCGGGGTATCTTCAGCTATCAAAACCCCGTCTTCTGGTACTTTTGGCCTCTCATGAGTAAGGCCAACTTGGAGATTCGTTGCACTAACTGGATCGCATGTCGGTAGAAGGTTGGCTTTGTCTTTCGCGACTGTTAACTGCGCGACTTGTTCTCTCAATTCCACTGTGACGGTTTCATTCTTATTGCACTTCTCCCCAAACTGTTGTGTTAAATTCAACATCAAGGATTTCAGTTCGGCAATTTCCTCGTTTGCAGAAGGAGGGACCGTTTGCAGCGCTGGCGTAGAAAGAGTAGAAACATTCTTCATTTCTTCATACAGTTGAGAAAAAGGAACTCCTTGCTTGTATTTCTGATAAGCAAGGATGCGCTCTATACTTGCCAGACACTCAAAAGGGTCATGCCCTTCCATGCCACATCTACCACATATATCCACATGCTCAGTAATCGAACAAACCTGTCCACTTTCACCTGTAGCTTTTGTAATCTCCACATTACCTAGACTTTTCCTAGGACTTTCCACTGCAGCTGCTGTCAACTCATTAACTTGCTCACTACCTCAGGGATTTCCATATTCGGAGACATGAATAGCCATCTCCTCAATGAGACGCCACCCTTGGTCATCTTCAACATTCTTCGTGAATCTCCCCTTAGCTACACTATCAAGGATAGCTCTCTGCTTTCGATACAGTCCATTGTAAAACTGAGTACAAAGGAACCAGCGTTTGAACCCGTGATGAGGCACATAGCGGACAAGCTTCTTGAACCTAGTCCAAGCCCCATCCAAGTTTTCAGTAGATAGTTTCTCAAAAGAAATAATCTGAGCTCTCATGGTATTGGTGCGCTGCGGTGGGAAATATCGCCTGTAAAAGGCCAAGGCAAGGGAACTCCAGTCGGTTACACCGGCTGCCTCCCTATCTGGATTTCTCAACCATTCCCTGGCATCATCAGCTAAAGAAAAGGGAAAAAGAGCTCCCTTAACTTTGTCCTGTGTCACCCCAGCAGAAAGAGGAATGGTAGAGCAATACTCTGTAAACAGCTCTATGTGCCTGCATGGATCTTCTTCAGGTACCCTCCTAAAGAGATTTCTCTCGACCAGCTGTATGTAAGATGGGTGGATTCCAAAGGTTCCCGGATCAGTAATGGGTAATAGGAAACCTTTTGGAAGCGAATCCACATTAGGCTCTGAGTGGCTGGCTATATTGGGCATTCTGGCAAATAGACTTTACAAAGAATAACAAACAACGTGCAAAACTAATCAAAAACTTTGCAGAAATGAGATTAGTCTCAGGAGTAAATTCCTTGAGACGAGAAACAAACTTAAATAAAGCAACAAAATTGCGCCACCACCCCGGCAACGGCGCCAAAATTTGACAGGGCAGTCGTATACCTATCAAAAATAACCAACTGGCTCTAACTAATATAGCTAGGGAAGTCGGGTCGATTTCCACAGGGAGATGGGAAAATGTCAGCTTCGTCTAAGTTTGTCATAGTAACCAAATTGGGGGGCTTTAATTGATTGATTAATCTGAACTAATGGAAGTAAGGAAGAGAATAAGGCAGAGAAAAAGGATTAAACAGATAAAGGAAGCAGCTAAGATAGACGGTTCACCATGATCATTCGGTCAAGTAATCTAGGTCTTGGGTCAATGCAAGTGCGGTCTAAGGAGCAGTGAATATCTCCTTTCGGTCTCAATTCGCCCTAAAGCACAAATAGCTTAGCTCTCGCCCTCACTATAGTGCCCTATTGTTCGCTACTAGTCTCGCCCTTTCCAACCTTTCGGTCCAGGTCAAGGTTTACTGTGATATAAATGCCTAATTGCCTCGACTCAATTAAACAGATACAAATAAATGCAGCAGTTAACAACAAGGACTACACCAGCATTAGCCTAATAAATCGATTATTATCCGTTCATAATCATGGATCCCATTTAGTCTTAGCAAAAGGGAATTAGCTATGCATCATTATTGAATTAGCAAAAACAACATATAGATAATACGAATTAAACATGATAACAAAACTAATAAGGATTGAAATAGAGTAAAAGATGATAGCAATAAACTAGAGATAGCAGAATAACAGTAAATATGATTAAGGAATTAAAAGGAATAATAATACCAATACAAATATGAATCCGAGTAGCAAAGTGTAGAAAGAGAGTAAAATCCAAGAAACAGTAGTCAGTGATAGAGTAAAATTGAATGAGAGGAGTTACACAGTCTTGTGTTCTTTTAACATACGAAAATCCTCTCCTAAACCTAACCTATGGACTAATTACAAAAGCCCATAGGAAATTAGGCGGAAAAAGTCTATTACAGGATAAACCACTCGATCGAGTGGAAATAAACCACTCGATCGAGCAACTAAGCATCAAACCTCTCGATCGAGTGGAAATAAACCACTCGATCGAGTAACTCCTTGTGATGTCTTCTCTTCTGTATACTCGAACTGCTCGATCGAGTAACCTTCAATAAAGCATTCGATCGACTAGAAAAGTAATCGATCGAGCTATTTAGGCACGATAGACATTGTAACATCTTCCGAAACCAGCTCATGTGTCCTCAAAGTGTTAGATTCCAAGCTCCGGCTCCTCGTTCTCCATAAATGCATGCAAATGGGACGATTTAAGGCTCGATTTAGCTCCTCTTTGGTTTATTACTGCAATTTACATAAAACGAACCAAAGTAGAATATTCGGGGGTATTTATAGCCGGATGCTACATAAATAGTACAAAAACGCGTGTAAAAATGAGGTAAAAACCTTATATAAAATACACGCATCACCCATCCTATCAAGAACTCATCGGTGCTATTATGGCCCATGAAATTACTTTTAACAAAGATGACGCTGAACCAAGCCGTAATAAGAGTATGGCCTTAAAGAGCGAAGAAGTTGACTCCGAACTAGAGGATGAAACCGTTCTGTTTTCACGCCGTTTCAAAAATAAGATATTTTGAAACAAACAAAATCATCCTACAACAACAACAATTCATCCAACAAAAAGGTTACTAAATCAAAGTCGTCCTTCGCAAATAGAGGTTGCTTCAAATGTGGAGAATCTGGTCACATGATTAAGTATTGTCCAACATTGGAGAAGATCAAGGACAAGATAAAACGTGAGAAGACAAAGAGAGAATTTAAACAGGTTATGATGGCTTCGTGTTGGGGAGACCTTGACTCAGAAGATGACGAGGAATCTGAAGACGACGAAGTGGCCAAACTTTATCTTAGCAGCGTTAGTCTTGACCTAATATCCGACAGCGACGATGAAAGCACAAATTCTCACTCAAATTATTGCTTTCTCGAAGAATCAGACGAAGATGACGATGAAGAGGTAAGTTATCTTGAGCTTAAAAAACGCGTTAAGAAATTATCTAAAAGTCCTTTAATTGAATTCTTTGAACAATCTCTTGATAAGTGTCATGAACAGGACTTGGAATTAAAAGATCTAAAGGATCTCAAAATTGTAGAAGAGAATCATACTCTGAAGGCCAAAGCTAAGAAATTAAAATCTAAAGTTATAGCTGAGAAAGCAACAACGTTAGATTCTACTATGGCTGAAAAGAAGGAATTAGAGTCCAAAATTATAGCT
Organism: Silene latifolia; assembly: GCF_048544455.1. Lineage (NCBI taxonomy): Eukaryota > Viridiplantae > Streptophyta > Magnoliopsida > Caryophyllales > Caryophyllaceae > Silene > Silene latifolia. The sequence goes on along the minus strand of NC_133538.1, from coordinate 21,116,459 downwards.
AATGAAGCTATAACTTCAGACCTAAAGCTTAACATCAAGCACCTTCAAGCCAAAGTTATAGCTAATAAAGCTATAACTTTAGAACTTAGAAAAGCCAAAGAACTTTTGGAAACTAAGGTCACATCTGATAAAGCAGTGATCTTAGACCAAAAGAAAGAGATAGATTCCCTTTCAAAGTAATTAAAGGAATCTAAGAACGACATTATCAATGTTAAGAAACAACACTCCGATGTTGTGTTCCTTCTTAACAAACGATTCCAAGACTTTCGTGATAACTTTAAAAAGGATAATGATGTAGATCACACGAAATTTCAAGAGGAAATTAAAACCCTAAAAGACCTACTTCTACATGCTAGAAAGGTCCATGATAAGTGGGAAGGTAGCACAAAAGTCCTAAACTTCCTAACCAAACAATCTAACAATAATATGAAGATGGGATTAGGACATAAGTGCTACAGCCGTAGAGATGACTTTAAATGCAAATCAACACCTTCGGATTTTTATTTCAGAAAACGGAAGTATGCTGATCTTCCTGAATACCTGATTTGCAATTACTGTGGTCATACGGGTCACATTCAAATCAATAGTGTCAAAAAGGCTCATGATATACGAAAAAATGCCGACCATGCTAAAACTGTTGACACGGTTGAGGAGAATGATGAAACCCCCATTAAGGAACCTAACGTAGAAAGGAACAATAAATTTCGTTGGTTCTATAATATGGCCTTCGACTATAGCAAGAAACCTATCACCTCACAAAACTCTTATCGATCACAACCTAGTAAACCTATTCACAAGGGAAACAATCATGATAGACCTAGAGAGATTCCTAGACAAAGAGAAAACCTTCACCCTAGAACTCCTCCCAAGCAAAATAAACCAAGGGTTAGAAAAACGGCTATTAGAAAAGTTTGGATTCAGAAAGATTTAGTATATAGAGTAACTAATCATAAGGGACCCAACTTAGCTTGGGTACTTAAAAAGTATATCTAATCCTTTCTGCAGGAAGTAGTGAAAGAAAACAATCAATGGTATCTTGATAGTGGATGTTCAAGACATATGACCGGAGATAAAAATTTATTTCTTTCACTCAAGCCGTTCAATGGAGGAAAAGTGACGTTCGGGGACAACAAAAAGGGAAAAGTTATTGGCGTTGGCAAAATCGGAATTTCTAAGTCTCACGCAATCAGTGATGTTTATCTCGTGGATGGTCTAAAACATAACTTGCTAAGCATATCTCAACTATGCGACAAAGGTAACAACGTATTTTTTCATACTGATAGTCGTCGCATTATTATTGAAGGAACTAGCAATGTTATATTAGAAGGCCACAGGAAAAGAAATGTTTATATGGTAGACTTAAATGTTGTGCCTACTAACTCTTTTTCATGCATGAAAGTTACTCTTGATGATCCTTGCTTATGGCATAAACGCTTTGGTCACATTAGCTCACTAACCTTGAACAAACTCAAGAAGTGGGACTTGGTTGAAGGGTTATCTAAGATCAAGTTCGACCAAGAAAAGATGTGTGACACATGTGCAAGGTGCAAACAAGTAAGATCATCGTTCAAACCGAAAAGAGTAGTAAGCACAAATCAAGCCTTGGAATTAGTACACATGGATTTATGTGGACCAATGAAGGTAACGAGTAGAGGAGGATCCAGGCACGTCTTTGTTCTTGTAGACGATTACTCAAGGTATGTATGGCCTATCTTTCTTCATTCAAAAGACGAAACTTTTGATGAATTTGATTGTCTTATGAAACGTGTTCAAAACAAATATAAGGCTAATCTTGTATCTATTCGTACGGATCATGGCATCGAGTTTGACAATCAAGCTTTCATAGAATATTGTAGAGTTAATGGTGTAGGGCATAACTTTTCCGCACCAAGAACTTCTCAAAAAAACGGCGTCGTTGAACGTATGAATAGAACTTTAGAAGATATGGCACGTACAATGCTTTTGTGTAGTGGTTTACCTCGTAACTTTTGGGCTGAAGCCATTAGTACTTCTTGCTACATCCATAATCGTGCTATGATCCAACCTATTCTTAATAAAACCCCCTACGAACTCCTTAGAGGTCGAAAACCTAATATCTCACATCTTCGTTGCTTTGGGAGTAAGTGCTTTGTTCATAATAACGGTAAAAACCGTTTAAGTTCGACCCTAGGAGTGATGAGGCGATTTTCATAGGATACTCAGCAAGGCTTACAAAGTCTTCTATAAGAGAACTCTTTGTATTGAAGAAAGTGTGCACGTTATTTTTGATGAAGATAACGTGTTTGATAAGCCCTTACAGGATGAGGAAGAAGACTTGGATGAACCCGACTTTCGTCTTTCAAGAGACGATCCCTCGAAATTGGAATTGGAGGACAATGAGATTAAAGGAACAAGTGATGAACTGGATCATTCCTCAAAAGATAAAAAGGAGAAAACCAAAGTTATAGTTGATGATACTATAACATTGACTCAAAATAAGGACTCCCAAACTAATGTTATAGGTGATGTTACTATAACATTGAATCCAAATCAAGGTGTAGAATCCGAGGTTATAATCGGTTCTAATACAACACCCGGATTGGATTCAGGGGGAACTTCCTCCAATTCCGAGCCAAATGAAGTTGGGTCAAGCTCAAATAACGATGATGAACCAAGTACTTCAACAAAGTGGAAATACAAGAGCTCACACCCCATGGACAATATTCTAGGGAATATTAAGAAGGGTGTTCAAACTAGATGTTCCTTAAACAACTTCTGCTCTTTCTACTCTTTCCTATCCATGATCGAACCAACAAATATCAATGAAGCTCTTGCTGAATTTGATTGGATTATAGCCATGCAAGAAGAGCTACAACAGTTCGAAAGAAACAAGGTTTGGCATTTAGTTCCTAGACCAAAGGATCGTTATGTCATTGGAATAAGGTGGGTTTTTAGGAACAAACTAGATGATGCCGGAGTCATTGTCAGAAACAAAGCGAGATTGGTGGTCCAAGGTTATAATCAACAAGAAGGAATAGATTATGACGAGACTTTCACACCTGTTGCTCGTCTTGAAGCTATTAGACTTCTGATAGCATTCGCAGCACACAAAGGAAAGAAGCTTTTTCAGATGGACGTCAAGACAACATTCTTAAATGGATACTTACAAGAAGAAGTCTTCGTTGAACAACCCCCTGGATTTAAAAATAGTAAATTTGAAGACCACGTCATCAAGTTGGATAAAGCCCTATATGGGTTGAAACAAGCACCTAGGGCATGGTACGATAGATTATCTAAGTTTCTACTTGACAGTGGATTCAATAGAGGATCTATTGATAAAACCCTATTTCTAAAATCTAAGGGTTCTAACCTTTTGGTTTCTCAAATTTACATCGATGATATCATTTTTGGATCGACCAACCGAAGCCTATGTAAGTATTTTTCCGAGTTGATGACCTCCGAGTTCGAGATGAGTATGATGGGAGAATTGAAATTCTTCCTAGGTCTGCAAATACAACAAACCGATGAAGGCATTAAAATCCATCAACAAAAATACATCAAGGAATTAATTCGAAACTTCGGAATGAAAAATTCTCATGCTATGCCTACTCCAATGGTCGAGAACAAGAAATTGACATTAGATGAAGACGGTAAATCAGTTGATGAAACTACTTAACGTGGAATGATTGGGTCATTGTTATATTTGACCGCAAGTAGACCCGATATTATGTTTAGCGTATGCATTTGTGCGAGATATCAATCATCTCCCAAAGAATCGCTTATGACGGCCGTAAAATGAATTTTACGATATTTAATTGGAACGGCCAAGCTGTATTTATGGTATCCGATGGAGTGTAACTTCGATCTAGTCGGTTATTCCGATGCCGACTATGCAGGATGTTCTCTAGACAGAAAAAGCACGTCGGGTGTCGCCACATTTGTCGGACCGTGTAACATTACGTGGAGTTCGAAGAAACAAAATTCAGTTGCTCTCTCAACTGCTGAAGCCGAATATATTGCTGCAGAACTGGCATGTACTCAACTTTTATGGCTTAAGCAACAATTATGTGATTATGGTATTGACGTAGGATGTATTCCTATTTTATGTGATAATACTAGTGCAATAATTATTTCTAAAAATCCCGCACAACATTCACGTACCAAATACATTGAAATAAGACACCATTTTATTCGAGACCATGTTGAGAAGGGGAATATAAAACTTGAATTTTGTAGTACTGAAAAATAATGAGCAGACATTTTGATAAAATCATTAGCTAGAGAACGATTTGAGACTTTACGGTTGGAAATTGGTTTAATCAGTGGTACCTAAGTTTCTATACACGTTCAGTTTCCTTATGACTGACTAGTTAAGTTAAGAATGTATGACTGTGTCCGTATATTGCGTTGCATGAATAATTTCATTTATAGGTATATATTTATCATAAATTTCTATTTGTTATTTAGAATTTAATTGTCTATACAAACTTAATTCCTTATCAAATATATAAGACACGCCATATCTTTTATCTTTTCAAATCACATACAAATTCTCCTAAATTGCTTTCCATGTTTACACGACTCATACACCCCATATACAATTCAACTTTCTAAATTTTATCATTTACCATATTAATTCTATCACCATCATAACGAATCCTATCCATGCAAAAACCCGATCATCAACCTGCCATCAACAAAGCCGCCACTTTCACAAACCATCATCACCACTACCATCTCATGATCTTAATTCCACTAATTTTCCTTCACCTCAACCAAACCCAACTACGCCGCTGTTTCGTGGTTGGGACGAGTCGATGTCCGAGGATAAAAGGCGCCGCCTTTTTAAAGGGAAAAATAAGGTAGTTGTTGATGAAGGTGAAGATGTTGAGGAACCCGTGGTTATTGTTCGAAACGGTGTTGCTCATACCTTGCTCCGGGATGTTTCGAAAGCCGCAACAAAAGAAGGGTTAAATCGTGTTCGGCTAACTCATGATGAAAGCATCCTTGTTAATCGTGTTTTAAGGTATTCTCTTCATGGAGGAAGGCATTATCCGAAATCTTGGTTGATTAATATTCCCGCTCTTAAGTTCTTTGTTGACTTTCTTGATTTTCAAGGGTGGAGTCACATTAGTCAATTTTCGGGTCCTATTTATCCGGTTGAAGTTGTTCAATTCTTTGCTAGTGTGTCGATTAAGAAGGGAGTCTTGCATGCGATGGTTAATGGGGTTGATGTGACGGTCTCTTTTTCGGATTTTTGCTCTGCTTTTTCGGTTCCCGATGACGGAAATGAAATTAATCCGAGTCTTGAATGGTCTAATGTGGTGAGTGAAAAGGAGATGTTAGTTAAAAGGTACTTTGAGGAGGTTGGGACGGACGGAGGAAATATTGTGGTTCGTCCTCTCTCGGCGAAAATTAAGTTTCTCTTGAACTTTCTTTGGAACACGATTGTGCCGAGGAGAGGAGGTCGTGATAAAGTTTCGAGTTATGAGGCTATTGTAATCTATTCGTGGTTGGAGGGACAAAAAGTGAACTTGGCAAGTCTTGTGTTGCATCGTATCGTCCAAACGAGTCTCACGGTAACCAAGGAGAAATTAAGTACAACAATCGACCTACCATATGGGATGTGGGTGTCTCGGTTGTTATAGATAAAACAAGTGGTGGGAAGGGATAGTTATAGATACCCAATATCTGCAGAGACTCCAACAAGCACCCGATGATTATCGGACTACAACATGTTTTGGGATCGCAGCGTTTGATCGACAGTTTGTGTACAACTTTACGTCGGAAAACTTAAAACGATTTCGAAAACAAAACATTTCAAAAATACCTGGAGTGTTTAATGCACAACGACGGGGTCGCGATGACACTAACTAGAGTTAAAACCGACACCGAGCCAAAAACCGACTCGAAAATTCAAAATCCCGACTCCAACAACGAGTCAAACCGAGTCAACCACAAAAACAAAATATCTCAAGACTTCTATACTAAGTTTTCCCGGGTTCATGAATGGTCAAGTACCAAACATGTGACTACAAAACCTAGGATAGAACAAATCATGATTGCGTTTGTTGTGATAGTGACAACACAACTCGAAGTGCCTCGACTTGGCTCGCGCCTCTTTGACCAGCCCAGGTGGCCACGTCACTCAAAACTCACACAACCACTCATTCTCCTATAAATACCCCTCAAATGTCGCCCATTTGAGACTTACGCGAGTGTCCGCCCCCTCTTTTCTCCCTTAAAATTCTCGACTCGACTTTTAACGTCACAATCCGACGCGTGTTTACGACCTACCGATCGTAAACACAAGCCTTACACATTGTTTGGTACCATCATCATGCATTAAACTACTTGTCCGACCACTTTTACCACTACACCATCACTAAACATTTAAAATACTCTTTTACTTACCAAAACGGTTTTAAACCGAGTTTTTTCCGATCAAACAAGTTGTTACACTTACGTCGGTCACTCGCCACAACCAAACATGTAAGTATGAGGGTGTAAAAATCCTCTTTTATTATGTTTTCATTCGTTTCATGACTTTAACATGCTAAAACATGCATAACATGAACCAAAACATGGAATAAAGGAGCTAAAACTAATTTTTGGTCTGAGGCAGAAGCCCCTTAGGTCGCCAACTGGCTCGCGCCTAAATGGGGTGTTCAGACCAAAGATCAACCGTGTTTGTTCTCGTCATTTCCCTTAACCCATTTTCATATTTTTAATCGGTTTTTACCATTTCAAGTATTTTCGAAACCTTTTTGTTTCATTTCACATGTTTTAACCATAAAGCATTTTTCACCCTTGGTTCTTCATACCATGACGGTTAAATCCGTGTTTCGATGATAATATTTGGTTAATGACATTTAAGAGGTATTTTAAAGCCTTTTATTTCATTTCTTTACATTTGCAAAACATGCATATTAGTCACCAACACGAAATCATCCTTGGTTCCATATACCATGCCGGATTTTAACAAAAGATACGATGATGAGTAGCGACTAATTACATTCAAAATGGACTTAAAACAATTAGTCCATAATCATTTTCAAAACTATTCATGTCAAGCTTGTCAAATCGAACCCGACATCGAATATTATGAAACAATGATGATTATTCGAGTCTAGTTCTCCAAATCAACAAATGCGGTCTAAACGACCCTTTCAAATCAAACCGGGTTCAAATACCCATTTTCAATACGTTTTATAACGTCTTTCTAAAAAGTCAGAACACGGCATATAAACCGTTGGCTAACCCGCGCCTCAAGCAGGCTCCTCATTTCTCATTTTCAAAACCAGAGGGAGGCCCCTTACAACGCCGGCTGGCTCGCGCCTCTTATAGCCGTCTGGTACAGGGCCTATTCCCGTCCTGCATTAGTCTAGGACGATCCCGACTCCGGTTAACCCGGATATAGGACGGATCAGATGACTATTCAAATCATATTTGCCAAATGCCTTACTAAGACAAATGGATCATGTTATGCACCCTAAACCTAATACGGTAAATGGATGTATAATTTCCGTCTTGCATGCAAATCAATCATTAATCCAACTCGACATCTTATACTTGATACTTGGATTAAATCAACCGACTTAGAAAGCTCACATGTTAGGTTTAAATCATTGGATGCGCATTCATGCATTTAAACCGTTTTATCAACTTTTCCATTCAACCAACCAAGATCGATCAGTAGAGGCCGCTAAACGCGGGCGGCATTGGGTATCCGATTAAAGGGCTTCCCAATACGTACCTTCACCTCTTACTCAGAAACTTTGGATAGTGGACGACCTTATCCAGGGCTTACGAGAGTCATTCTAGAGATACGATGCTAAAGAGGGACGATTTCCTTATCTTTAGCACCTATGTCAAAACGCTGCTTTGTGCTTCGATTTGACCGAGGTATAAAGTGGAATTCGAACGGGTTCCAGGCATCCCACAAATGCTTGGTGGCGATTCTGAACATCTCTAATCGTTTCGAGACCCTTGCCGAGCCGAAACCGACCGATCTAAAACGATCCGGTCGAAAGCACCTTTACACCGCCGAGCGTGGCTTTCAAAAAGACCGCTGCCGTTGTCCACAGATCGACTGGGCATACGCAGGTGGGCCCATGTCCATAGATTGGCGACTCCGCTGGGGAAAACTATGACACTTACGTCTTTGTGATCCCTAGATGGTGAGACTCGAACGAGGTCTTGGTTGGAATGCATTAATTGATATTACGGTCACGGTCGGGTTCCTTGTCCGGGCCCACAACCTAACCTTTATCGACCAATTGGCTCGTCTCGTCGGCGTGAGTTTTCTCATCCCCGCGGTTCGAATCCTGATCGAGTCAAGCATATCATTGACGTTACACATTTTTGTTTCGTCAAAGAGCTTTCATCACTTTCGAGCACGAGGCTAGTGCACCCTCCTCACACATTTTGTTTGGATTGGTATCCCTCTCGCAAATCGGGGTTTGATTGCTTGGTGTGTAACCCACCCTTTTAAGCCAAAACCTGTGTCAGCATGGTGCATAATATAATGAAACTGTGAGTGCTTATGTGCTACTTGATCATAAGTCCTTCCATGTCATTTTGCAAACCTTCAAAACACCTTTTTGCGCCGTTATAATGGCCATTTCAAACCTCGGTCTTTCGCCGACCGTTGCGCGCCTTTATAGGCCGTCGTAATGACGATTTTCAAACTCCGTTTTGTATAACCATTTCAACACGCCTTTCTAGGCCGTCGTAATGACGATTTTCAAACTCGGTTTTGTATAACCATTTCAACACGCCTTTCTAGGCCGTCGTAATGACGATTTTTAAACGCGGTTTTGTATAACCATTTCAACACGCCTTTTTAGGCCATCGTAATGACGATTTTCTAACCCGGTTTTGTACAACCATTTCAAAATCACCTTTTTACGCCGTTATAATCGCCGCATCTAGACACGAATTTTAACCCGTTTCGCGCCAACATTGGCTCTTTCAAAACCCGAGAAAAGCACACCCCCTTTTTCTCGAGACACTTTCGGGATCCCGAGGACCATACACCGTCCCCGAGACCTCTTCAAACATTTCAAACTCGATTTTCAAAACATACAATTTTGGATTTCAAAACCGTCTTGGGAAGCAACACGCCGTTTCCCGAGCCGACTTAAACTCAAACCGTCTTTTGCAAATAAACTTAAGACAACCCTTTTCAACTGATCGACTTGCGGAGATTTCTATCTTCGGAAGCCGCCAATTAAAGCGACAAATGAATCTTTTGAAAATTCCTGTTTTCGAAAACTTCAGTCCACCATTCCAATTCCGCCTCGTGTCTATCGAGTCAAAGCAAACGTACTTATGGGTCTTTACTTATGAGTCGTCTCACCACGAGACCCGTCCAATGGCGTCACGCCGTCATGTTGGACCCGTGTCAAAGGTTCGGTCCAACACCGTCACGTCATAAATCGAGTCAGCACCGAGGGACCACACATGGTCACCCCGTCTTGTTGAGTCGATCTTGGTCTCGTCCTCTGTGTTTTCTGCGTTTAGTCTTGGAACCGTGTCGGATTGAGTTGTAATGTGAGCCGTTTTTCTGCCTCAGAGCCATGGCCCCGTCTTCAGCTTCGTCCAACAACAACAATGATAACAACAGAGATGTCACAACTGATCAGCTAGCCAGCCTACTTACCGCTCTTAAGGTCACCCTGGATTGCGTCGAGACCCGTATCGACGCCCTGGAAAACAAGGAAATTGGGGAACATAATATCCTACCTCTGACTGAGACTAAGAAGAGGCTGAAACTTTTGGAAGAGCAACTCCTAGCCCGGGGTAACAACATCCACCTTAAAAATAACCGAAGGTTCGAACCTGTTGGGGACCAGTTACCTGACAACTTCACCCTGACTGATGTGCCTAAATTCAAGGGAGTGGAGGACCCACTCAACCACATCCGTGCTTTCAAAGACTACATGGCCATTAAGGGGGTCAAATAGGAACTTTTCACCAGGATCTTCCCATCCTCTTTGGAGCCAATACCTCGCCAATGGTACTACTCCTTGGATCCGAAAAACCTTACCACTTGGGACGAAATCGCGATTGAGTTTGCCAAACAAGATGCCGTCAATGTCGAGATCCAGGCCAACACCCGTACTCTCGAGGTGTTAACCTAAAACGACAAGGAGGGATTCACTGAGTTCCTAACCCGTTGGAGGAGGGTGAGTACTCAGTTGGTTAGTAAGCCGAGTGAATCAACTCTGGTGGAAAAATTTGTCAACAACCTCCGCCCGGTTTATGCCAACTTGCTGAGGTATCAGAATATCAAAACTTTTCAAGATCTGCAGATTCTGGGGACACGTATTGAGGACGACCTCCGAAAGGGTGTCTTAGCGAAGACCACAGGCAAGGGTTATCAAGGATCCACCTCAACCGGATCTCGCCCTTACGGTCAGACAAACAAGATTGATGAGGTCAACCCCGTCGAACCATCTGCCAAGAAAATTGAACGCCCCCAGAGAGTGTTCACCAACATAGGGTCAACTTATGCAAGTGCCTTGAAAAGGCTCATGGACCAAGGGAAGCTACAACCGATCGGGCCCACCCCGGACCCGGCCGACGCCAAGAAATCCCGATTTTGGAACCCCAACGCCTACTGCCAGTATCATCGAGGGAAAGGGCATGATACCGAAAATTGCTTCAAACTCAAGCACCTCATTCAAGACATGATTGAGAAGGGAGATTTGCCTATACCCCCACCAACTAAGCCGAACAACAAGACGAATCCTCTGGGAATTCACACCATCTCTGAGGATGAGCCGACCCTAGACTGCTCTCATCTCATCTTGCCATTTGACGATGAGGTAAATGTTCTGGAAAAAGACCCTTCAGACGGAGTGTTCGTGTTCAGTGCTGCCACTATGCTCACTATGTTTCAGCAAGTTGAGGAGGCCGTTGCCAGCCTTTCTGAGAGAATCACCCGACTCGACGACGCCTACCGTCGACTCATCTTCAATCCCCCGGCACCACGTCCGCGGGAGAATTCCCCAAGCATTCAAAACTACCCACCCCAAGATGGATTGCTCCCGCGACCGTTCTGGCATAGGCCCCACGAAAACCACCTTCAAAATAACCACCTTCACGAGAACTACCATCAAAATAACTACCCTCACAAAAATCGCCCTCATAAAAATATTCCCCACAAGAACTACCCACCGAGGAATTCCCCTCCAAGGTATCCTCGAGACCCTGAAATTAACGGCATATGGCGGGATGATGTTGAGGATGTCTATGTCGTCCCAGGAAAGGAGAAGCGGACAAAGGAAATCGGACATCTCACCCGATCCGGACGTCCCTATCAGAATCCGAGCAACTCAGCGGTCGTTCCAACAACGAATGACCAAATCGTCCCAGAGGTGGACACTCAACCAAAGGCTCCCGAGAACTCAATCTGAAATGACTCCGAGAAAGCAAAAGCCGAGATCTCTATCGGCGGCAACCGATCGCAACGTCTTTTGAGCATCGACGGGCCTTGCCGCAGCCTTGGGAAAATTAACCGTGCCCTCCACCTCTTCCCCGGAAGAAATAGTGGCACACATGACAAGAGACGCCCGATCCGAGCAATCCGGTCGTCTTCTCGACGAGGATATCCCCTGTTCGAGCCAACCATAACCTGGCCCTATACCTCACTGTGCAATGCCTCCAAAAGAACATACCAATGGTCCTCGTGGATGACGGCTCCGCCGTGAATGTCATTCCTCTCAAAACTGCCCACAGGCTGGGTATTAAGGAATCTGATTTAATCCCGACGAATCAAGGAGTACGCGCCTACGACGGCACTCGTCGCAAGGTCGCTGGGCTTATCACTATAGCCGTCGCAACCGGGCCACTAGAAAGACAAACCAGTTTCCAAGTGGTCGACATCGACGCGTCCTTCAACATGCTCATGGGACGTCCCTGGATCCACGTCGTCAAGGCAGTCACATCAACGCTTCACCAAAAGATCAGGGTCCCCTTCAACGGGAAAACGATCACAATCCCCGCTTCCCCAATCAAAGCAGTCATGAGAAGAGGGGTAGCCTCCCAAGCCATTGAGGAGGACGACAATGAAATGTGGGGTTTCCAAGCCGTGAATGCCATAACTGATGAACTAACAACCTCTGAATGTGACCCATTTGCCAGCCTCACGATCAACCGTATTATGATGCGTCAGGGTTATTTCCCGGGTTTGCCGCTCAATCCACTAAAGGACCCATTGCCTCCCTTGAAACAGGCTAAGGTCCCCAACATTCCCTTTGGACTGGGATACGAACCTACCAATGAAGACATCCAAGAGATGAACCTCCTAATCCGAAAACGCAAGAAGCACGGAGTCATCCTCAGTCCCTACCACCTGACTCTCAACGAATACTTTGTCCCCGAGGGAGAGTCCGAACTTTACCATGGCTTTCCAGAGCCTATCTATGACTCTGTGGCGAAGGCTAGATACCTGGGGGTGGAAGTCTTCCAGGACTGCTACTTTATTCCCGACAACATCGAAGTTGCATCAACCGAGTCCAAACCGTCACCATGCCTCGACAGACAAGCTGTCACACTACTCTTCGGGGAAGATAACATCAAACGCCTCGACTATGAGGACATCATTAACATCGCCCTGAAAGACAATCAGTTTGATCCAACCGCCTTGATCTCCGATACTGACCCAGAGAAAGCCACCCAAGGCTGGAAGAAAACCATTAAGTGGACCGATCACCAAGGCCGCATTCTCAAGATCACAACTGGAGAAGGCCCTATGTTCAAGGAGGAAAGTGCTGAAGGATTTGAGTCTGAGTCTGAGTCAGAGTCAGAGTATGTTATAGCTCCTAACACTCCGGAAGTCCCAGTCAAGGTCCCCTTCCCACTGTTTTACCACAAAGTCGTGGCTGATTCAGAGGCTGAGTCTACTAAGGTCACCTCCACTCCAATGAAAGGAGACAACCTGGAGCCTGTTCCAGGGGCCACTTCCTCTGTCGTGTCGCCTCTGACTGACCACGAGATGTCTGTCCTTTCCGATCTTTTCGCGCGTGTCAACTTAATGAACGCTAAGTTTGCTTATGACTCGTCTCATTTTAACTGCAATGCAATTCTGAATGATCATGAGGAATTTGACTTGAGTAACTACCCACCTCACTTAGCCAAAGAACTTGACAAACGGGAGACCAGAACCCCCATCATTGAGGAAACCGAGCCTATTAACGTAGGAACCGACAATACACCTCAAGAACTTAGGATAGGGACAACCCTGGACCCCTCGGAAAGACAACAGTTCATTGATTTCCTCCACGAATACAAGGACGTGTTCGCCTGGTCTTACAGAGACATGCCTGGGATTGACAGAGAAATTGCAGAGCACCGGATACCCATCAAACCCGGGGCTAAATCTGTGAAACAGAAGCTACGCCGGATGCGTCCTGAGTGGGCCTTAAAAATCAAAGAAGAGGTGGACAAAAGATTCAAGGTCGGGTTCATCAAAGTGTCTGAATACTCGGATTGGGTGGCCAACATTATGCCGGTACCAAAGAAAGACGGACGAATTCGGGTTTGCGTCGACTTCAGGGATCTGAACAAGGCAAGTCCAAAAGACAACTTCCCTTTGCCGCATGTTGACATTTTGGTAGACAACACCGCCGAACATGCTCTCCTATCATTCATGGACGGGTATGCCGGGTACAACCAGATTAAAATGGCTGAGGAGGACATGCACGAAACTGCGTTCACCACACAGTGGGGGACATATTGCTACACGGTCATGCCTTTCGGCCTCATCAATGCCGGAGCAACCTATCAAAGAACCGCTACCACTCTCCTACACGACATGATGCACAAGGAAGTAGAGGTATATGTCGATGACATGATCGACAAATCAAAAGAACGGGACGGCCATATCAATGCCCTCCGGAAAATCTTCGCTCGTCTGCAGAAATATAACATGAGACTAAATCCTCAGAAGTGTGCATTCGGGGTCACCTCCGGAAAACTCTTGGGACATGTCGTCAGCAAAAGAGGCATTGAGATTGATCCAACCAAAATCAAAGCCCTTCAACATATGCCTCGGCCTAAGAACGAAAAGGAGATTCGGGGATTTCTCGGTCAGGTCCAGTACATCAGCCGGTTCATCGCCAAGCTCACTATGATTTGTGAACCGATATTCAAGAAGCTTCGCGCCTCCGATCACACCGATTGGGACAACGACTGTCAGAAGGCATTCGACAGGATAAAGGAAATCCTATCCAAACCTCCTGTTCTCATGCCACCTCAACCGGGGATTCCTCTGTCCCTATACCTGACTGTAACCAACACAGCCTTGGGAGCGATGCTAGCACAAACAGTTGGCAACGAGGAGCGAGCCATCTACTACATCAGCAAAAATTTCATTGAGTACGACACGAGGTATACCCAACTGCAAAAGACATGCCTTGCCCTAGTATGGTCAACAAAGAAGCTGCGGCATTACATGCTCAGCTACTCGGTCCACATCTACTCCAAGATGGACCCAGTCAAATACATCTTCGAAAAACCCGTACTAAATGGAAAGCTGTCTAGGTGGACACTCATGCTATCTGAATTCGATCTCAAGTTTGTACCTCTTAAGGTTATCAAGGGAAGAGCGGTCGCCGATTTCCTAGCAGAAAATCCCGTCAACGAGGATCCAGCGACCGGCACTTGGTCACTTCCTGACGAAGACATCCTTTGTGCCGACTCCGACGCATGGGACCTATACTTTGATGGTGCATCCAATCTGAGAGGCTTCGGAGTAGGAATCCTTCTAATATCACCAGAGGGAGAACATGTTCCGATCTCGGTCAAGTTAGACTTCGCCGTCACCAACAATGCCGCTGAATATGAAGCATGTATCATCGGCCTACAAGCAGCCATCACACTTGGCATCAAGAGACTGAGGGTCCATGGCGATTCCTCACTCATCATCAATCAGGTATCCGGATCATGGAAAATCCGATCTGACAGCTTAGCCCCCTACCAAGCGAAGATCAGTCAAGAGGCCGAGTTCTTCGACCAAATCGACTACTTCCACTTGCCGCGGGAGGAAAATCAATTTGCTGATGCCCTGGCAAAACTTGCCGCGCTCGTCAACATACCTGACGACATGGCGTCGATGCCCCTATGTGTCGAAAGACGGAGCGAGCCAGCTCACATTTGTGTCATTATCGACGACGAGGAAAGCCATGATGAACCTTGGTACCAAGCCATCCTCAATTACAAAACCAAAAACGAATTCCCTCCCAACTCTGATCAAAGAGGACAAAGAGCCATCCGTTTACTTGCATCACAATTCGTGATAAACCAAAATCAACTCTACAAAAGAACACCCCAAGGAATTCTCCTCCTTTGCATTGACCATCACAAAGCCAAGAGCGTCATGGGAGAGGTTCACGACGGAGAATGTGGCCCTCACATGAATGCAATGATGCTTACACGGAAAATCATGCGGCTAGGTTACTACTGGACAACCATGGAAGCCGATTGCCGTAACTACATCAAACATTGCCACAATTGCCAAATCTTCGCCAACATACAACACATACCACCATCCCTTTTATACACCATGACATCACCCTGGCATTTCTCAACCTGGGGCATCGACATCATCGGGAAAGTCAACCCGATAGGCACCAAGGGGCATTGCTTCGTCCTCGTCGCCATCGACTACTTCACCAAATGGGTGGAAGCGCAGTCATATGCAGTCTTAACCTCCAAGAAAGTGGCCAAGTTCATCCAAAACAACATCATCTGCCGATATGGGGTACCCCATGAAATCATCAGCGATCAAGGCTCTCACTTCCGGGCGGAAACTCAAGCTTTGCTGGACAAGTACAAGATCAAACGACATCGATCATCCCCCTACCATCCCCAAACCAACGGAGCGGTGGAGGCAGCGAACAAAACTCTTGTTACCATCATCAAGAAAATGCAAGACAACTACCGCGATTGGCCGAGCAAATTCCCATTCGCACTCTAGGGATACCGAACCTCCATTCGAACACCAACAGGCGCTACACCCTTCTACCTAGCATACGGTATGGAGGCGGTTCAACCGGGGTGGAGTTAGAGGTCCCATCTCTATACATTCTACTGGAGAGTCAAGTCCCTGAGGCGGAATAGACCCGTCGAAGGTACGAACAGCTCACTCTTCTAGGTGAACGGCGAATCAACGCCTTGCACAACGTCCAGCTATACCAACGACGTATACAACGGGCATTCAACAAGAAGGTCAAACCCCGAAACATCCGGGAGGGAGACTTGGTCCTCAAGTCAGTCCGGGCACCATTACCCGTCGATCCGAGGGGAAAATTCAAACCCAACTGGGCCGGGCCATACCTGGTCAACAAAATACTTTCGGGGGGCGCAGTGAGACTGAGTGACCTAGACGGGGAGGACTTTACAAACCCGACCAACCTAGACCAACTCAAGAAATACTATCCTTGAACCCTATCAACAAACAGCCTAGCCTAGTTTTGCAACTAGCACCAACCTCAACCCTTTTCAAGTCAAGTTCCTCAATATATTCTGATTTGAAATTGCATGTTTTATCGAGTCTAAGCTGCGGCACCTTGCCCGTTTCGAATGTCCTTTGATCCGTCAAAGGCAACGTCCATTTGCACTACAAAAACAAAACCCCTGAACTACGAGCATGGTTTGATTTCACCTCTTCAGGTGAATACGTAGGCAGTCCCTCTTATGCTTGAGGGATACAACCACAAAATCCAATTCAAATTCACAAAACATTTCGAACTACGATCATGGTTTGATTTCGCCTCTTCAGGTGGATACGTAGGCAGTCCTTTCTTACACAAGAAGGATACAACCATCCCCACATACAAAAACATCCCCATCAAAAAAGAGAAAGGGAAAACCATTCTCTTTCCCCACAAAAATACAAAAATGAGCCTTTCTCCCTTTCCACAAAATACCACTTCCCCAAGTGAAATTGTTTAGGACGATTCAAATCAAATTGCCTTTACCAAACGGACGGAAGAAAAAAGCGTTCACAATTTTCGACACGAGCAATCCTCTTATTTAATTAATAATGGGAGGGATTACAATTTCAGCGACAAATAAAGCTCGGCGAGTCTACAACTTGTCAAAGCTAAGGTGTCCACTAACACACCTCACATAGTAAAACTAGCACAAAACACACAATAACTAGCTAGTACAACATAATAACAACTCACAACATTACTACAACATAGTAATAAAGCGGGTAATGAAGGTCTTCACTCCTCCATTCTACCCTTGCCTTTTCCCTCGGGGTACATATTCCCCTTGTTCTTCTTGTTGGCCCGCCTAGCATGGACTTCCTCCTCGGAACGGATCCTAAACGGATCTAAGATGGCGACGGCCTCCGGTCTAGAAGACCCCATGTTTGACCCAAGACGAGCCAACGCACGGCCTACCATACTCTTGGGGCCGGAACTCCTCCTCTTCGGTGGTCTCATCACATCGGGAGTAGCTCCATCAACATACTCTTCAAAGAAGGCACGGTTGGCCTTGCCGACCTCTCAGTACTTCAAGTCGACAACCTCGTCCTTACGGAATTTGGATCTCTCTTCCAAGGACGGAGCACGTGACCACTTGACATAAGCGGGAGTCACCCATGTCGTGGCAACGGGGTTTGGCACCTCCCAAAGCGGCCGAGTGGCCCACCACCTTTCAAAGAATTCCACGAACTCGGAGTTCCGGAAAACATTCTCTTGGACAAGAGTATCTTGAGCGGGCACCTTTTGTTGACGCCCCATTTGCCTCATGAGCCTTTCGGGATAAATGAAGGAAACAACCTTCAAAACCACCGCCATCAAAGAACGAGGACTAGCACCCGAAGCGGGCAACCCCGTGAAGGACCTCAAGTGCCACCACGGCACCACCCAACGGATATGAGGACCACCCTCCTCCGCCAATCTTGCGGCCCAATAGGCCTCGGTGGAAGCAAAACTATCCGGGTACAACTTCTTCCTCATGGTAAGGTGACGGAAGGAGTAAGAAGAAGGATTAACCGGAGGCTCTACAGACCTTAGCCTCTCCAATAGCCACACTTGGAGGATCCTTGGCGATCCAAAAGAGGGAACTTCTCCACAAGAGCCTTCCTTGTCCAAAGCTTGGATAATCTCTCCAAGCACCAACCATGATGGATCTCTACCATGCTCCATTTGCTCAATCACATGGATAAGGGTCATGCTACTATGGCACCTTGGCCCCTCCTTCTTCAAGACATCAACAAAGAGGTACACATGGACAAGGCAAAATGCAAGAGCCCTTCTCCTAGCAACCTCCGAGACATTAGCATCTAACCGATTCGAGAAGATGTTAATAAGAGCCAACATATCCACACCATGTGGAGCAAGAAGAAAGTTGACTTGGCTTGTTGATAAGCCCAACATGGAGCGGAATTTCTCCTTGTAGCACAACCGAGTTGGAGGAAGCATCGGAGTACAACCCGGCCACCCACCAATGACTCCAACTTCTTCGGCAAGAGGACAAATCTCGCCCTTCGGGAAAACGAAAACATGATGTTTCGAATCCCAAAACCGAGAACATGCTTCAAGAAACGAGGGTTGCACCTTGACTTGACGAAGCACCAACAATTGACTAACTCCCATGCAATCGAGTTGATACTTCTCGGGAGGCGATAAATCCCGGCACCATTGTCGCAATGCATTCTCAAAAGCATCCATGAAATTATTTTGTGGAAGAAGAAGAGGTTTTGTAGAGATGTTTTTGTGTTTCGGAAAAAGAGAAGAGCCGGCTTCCATCGCCAAGACGCTCGCGCCTCTTTGAGGCTTCCCTAGGATTCCCGCTGTTGACTTATCTCTTTCAACATGTGTTTTCTCCTGACACCTCAAACCTCCCGCCAGGAACCTCGCGCCTCTTCGGGATGATACGGAAAATTTTGTGTTTCTTCACACTCACATTCCCTTGTTTTCGCGTTTTACCAAATCCGACACGGTTTCCATGACGCAGCTTTAAATATACGGATTTTTCTTTCTTTTTTTAAGGGGGGAAGGGCTAGTCGCCCCGATCCGCGACGGATCGTTTCCATGTCAGTCGAAATTCCGAAAATTTTTCGCTTTTTCGCAACACAAAAATCAAAATCGAAAATTGATAACACGACATCAATTTTCCTCCAAAATTCAAGCACTCACATATTCGAGTCTTGACCTCAAAAACCAAATATACTCGCAAAAATCCTTTTCTAAAAATTCTTTCCTGACGGTCTGAGTTTGAATTTTTTTAGTCATCTTCAAAATTTCGATGCAATTTAATTCACGACACGAGTTAATTGCTCAAATTTTCAAATCATTTCCTTTTGAATTCCAAACGTGACGATTTTGTCACGGAATTTTCAAAAATTCGTTTCAAAATTTCAATTTTAACTTCAAGTCATCTTGGTTAATTTTGATTTTTTCAAAGAAATGCTTTACGTGATCAAATGCTTATACGTGTTTATATGCTATCTAACGATGCAGGAACTGGTGCAAAGCAAAAAGAGGGTCAACAGCCAACAACGCACCTCTGAAACACAACACAAAAAAGCCAAAAATCACAAAACAAACCACAGTCCAAAAACACATATATACAAACCGCCTCACGCAAAATGTAAATATGTACAGACAAGAGTCCAAGACACGGACAAACTACAACAACTACTCGACGTCTCTGTCGGACCGAGTCTGGTCTCATTAGGAGTCGCGCCAACGTGAACACCACCACCGGCTCGGACTCCCTCTCGGGGAACTCTCCCGGCGTCTCACGCTCCATCTCAACGTGAAGCTCCTCCGCCGCAGCCCAATCGAGCCTTCAGAGAGGCAATCTCCGCGTCTCGACCCCGCAGCTCGTCCTCGTGACGCCTCAACTCCTGGTCTCGACGGGTAATCCTCAGCCCCTGGGTCTCGATCATCGACACGGCCGCCTCCAACTCAGCCCGGACCCGAGCAAGCTTTGCCGGATCCGCTGTGCCCTGTTAAACACAATAACAGATTCTCAAGATCTAAAAACGTGAAATACAACACCAAATATACAAAAACAACACACAAAACGTACCTGAGAAAGCCGAGCCTCACTGGTAGCCAGGTCACTAGCCAGCGCCCTCCAGCGGTTAGCCATCCGCCACAAGTTCTGGTGACTAACAGTCGTCACCTACAAAACAAAAATGTCCTTCAAAACAATGTAAGGCAAATTGTAAATGGAGAAAATGTTCAAGAGAGGAACTCACCCTCAGAACAGTCAACTTCCACTCCATGCCAGCGTCGGCCACCGCAGGCTCCGGTAAGCGCAACTGAAGCTCCTCGCCACTCGGCCCCTGAAAAGTGGTCTCCGTCGGGAAAGTTGGGGGCTGAGTCCTCATCAGCGGGTCGACTCCCTGCCATTTTGATCCACATCAAAAATGACGAACCCTCCTATCAAGGGAGGCAATGAAAACAAAGAAAAGAGGAAAACATAACTCGATCGGGTACCAAGCGAGCCTCGACAACCGGAAGGTGTCGTAGTCAGCGTCCCGCAGCAACAACTCCTCACCTCCTCGACCGTGAAGGTGCTCCTCAACCTCATCAGGAGTCGACTTTTGGAACAACACCCCAGGCGGGTCAACCGGCACGACGAAAGTCTCGGTAAGGCACTGGCGAACTAGACGCTCGCCCAAGTACCAAACCGGCTCAATCGCCGTCTCTAAGTACAGGTGCAGAGAGCTGCGAGGTCGCAAACGCTCCGTGACGACAGCCGACACACCCGTGTAGTGCTCCCAAGGCCGCCCAACAAACTACATTCGAAACCAAGCTACTCAGCTTACTGGGGGCTTCATAAGCTACATAATCATCCTATCTCTAGCTACTGCTATAAAGGAGAAGGGAAAGCAGGAAACTTACATCAGCAACCCGAAGCTTGTTCACGCGACGCCTGCAGTCCTCGTAAGTCGACTTCTTCCGACCAACCGTCCAACCCCTCACAGCAGGATAAGCCGAGGGAACACCGTATGCAGTCCCCGGACACAGAGGAGTGAAGTAAGCGTACAACCAAGCCTGTAATCAAACACAGCAAACACAAATTAGCCAATTTCTCAAAATTGCCAAAATCAAAATCAAAATCAAAATCAAAATCAAAAAAACCACCACAAAAAACTCGTACCTCAAGGATGAGGCCGGGATCAACCAAAGCAGGAGCACTACCCACTCCCACTGTCTCCGGACGCACCGCCGCGTGCAAGTACCGGGTGAAACTCGCGAAAGCTGGCGTAACCCAGTCAAACCGACCCAAAGCGTCAAGGTCGGCAAGAAGAGGAAGCACCTTGGTCGACAAGCGCTCGCCCTTGTCGCCAAAGTACGTGGCACCCAAGAAGTACCACAACCACAGCCGCGCCTCCCTCGTACGCCTCGCCGCCGCCTCCAGGCTCGCCAACGGCGCCGGAACAACACCTGCCACCCTCTCAGTGAAGTGGTCCTTCACGTAAGAACTCGTAATCAGGTACGGAGTGACGTCGGAAGGCTCCAACAAAGCAATACCAATCAAAGCAGTGACCGCAGGAGAGGACACTCTCTCCGGAGTCGCGGTAAACTCAATGGGCAGCTCGCCACAGGTAAGGCTGGACACCATGGCAAAGTCCTCTAAAGTCACACCGACCTCCCCAAACTCCATGTGGAACGACGACGTCGTGTCCCAGTACCGGTCCAACATAGTGCGGATCAAACACAGGTTCGACCTAATCAAGGACCCATGAATATCCCGCCAAGCGGCCACCAACGGCCCAAACGCCGACCTCTCTATCAACGCTCTCGACCCAGCTCGGAGAACGTCGTAGAGGCCCAAGCAGGTAGAAAAGCCCGAGAAAGTCCTCATGGTGCCGATCTCCTGAAATCAAAAACAAACAAACGTCAGAACGCCTGTTTAGGCTCGACACTTCAAAAATGAATGACAAATTTCAACCGCGAACGTGACTTACCATGCCCTCGTGAGCACGGTAGGAAAGGCGTCGGTCCAGTCGAAGCAACAACTGGCTACCGTCAAAACCCTCGGCCCACTCTGGCGCCGCCCGTAAAAGCAACCCCCGCGGGGCCGTGACTCGCCTGGCACGGAAACTCGCGACGTCAGCGTCATCCTGGGCTGTCTCTGCTCTCCGCCTCTTGTGACCGCGAGACTCAACGTGGTGGACAGGGCCCAAGTCAACAACCCTGTTGACGTCCCGCAACGTCCGCCTAGTCCCCCGAGGAAGTCGCTCCCTCGAAATAACCCTTTTCCCGGAGGTACCCGCCTCAGCCCCAGTCTGAGCTCTACCAGCACTAACAGCCCCAACAATGGGCTCTGCACGCTCCTCAATGGCCCCTGAGGCCCCAGCAGTCTGCTCAGGAGGTCTCTCCTCCTCAGTAACGTCCTCCACAACCACGACGGGCGTGCTAAGCGGAGTACTAACCGGGCCCAACCCGAACAACTCCTCAAAAGTCGAAGCAAGGGACCCAGCCTGTCCCGAACACTCTCCTGCAAACAAAAAAACGTCAGCCGAAATTTCGGCATTACGACGCCATGAAATGGATAAATCCAAAAACAACAAAACACAACCTGCAAACAAAAAACAAGGGGCAAGCCCGCCCCAAACCATTCACAAAAAAAAACAACACAAAAACGACTCGCCCCTCTTTTCAAGCAAAAGACGAGTCAAAACCACAAAAACGGCATTTCAAGACCCATACAAGGACTGCTAACAACCCAAAATACATTCCCGACACAATGGGGATTTTTCTACGGTTCAAAAAGGCAATTCATACGCTAATTTGAGCCCGAGCCGGTCAAAAATTCAAAAACGACCGCAAAAAGGCAGACGTGATTTTATCACGCCTCAAGGTGAGCTAAAATACCAATAAGGTCCATTTGAAGGCAGACTAACTCAATTCAAGCCCAAACAACCGCTTATTTTGTCAGACGTAAGACCGTCGCAAAAGGAAAAAATTTAATTTTGCCCACAAACGTCCAATGAAGGTCCTTAAATGGCAAACACGGGTTTTCCCAACTACAATGCAACCTAGTGGGACCCACTACCCAAACAAATAAACTTGGCATTGTGAAATGAGACGATTTCTCGCCTCAATCATGTTTTTCGAGCATAAGGAGCGGGAACGGGGACCAAAATGCAAACTAAAAGCACCCCTATACTCCTAAACAGGTTTCTAACCTAATGCAAACATCAATTTCACTCGAAATTGGTCCAAGCAAAAACGCCCAATTCGATTTTTTAGGGCAAAATCCGCCCTAATTCAATCTAGCTAACAACCAACAAATTTGAAAGGATTCAAGAGGAAATATCTACCTTGAGATGACATTTGTTGACAATGGCACGGATGAAAGCAAGCTTGAAGGTCCGTCAATGGCAATTTTGGGCTATTTTTCGAGGTTGAAGATGAATGTTCATCCGCAACTCAACCTCGCGTCTTTTTAACAAAAAATAGGGAAGCCGCATTGCATCGCCAGGTGGCTCGCGCCTAAACCAGGCCTCCCCTTTTCTTTTTCAGCGAAATTTGGGCTTTGCGCCCAATTTCCCACAACAGACTTCGAAATTTTCATTGACAATATCAAATATTGTCATTTCCTCAAAAACAAACAAAAACAAATAGTGAAAATTCAAAACTCGCTATTTTCAGGCAAACGGCGATCAAAACCGCCAATTTCAAAATAATGGCAAAAATTCAAAATCGCTATTTCAATCAACGGCGGCACATAAACCGTCACTCCAATCAATAGTGAAGATTCCAAAGTCACTATTTCTTTCAAATGTCAACGGCGGCACATAAACCGTCACTTCAATCAATAGTGAAGATTTCAAATTCACTATTTCTTTCAAATGTCAACGGCGGCACATAAACCGTCACTTCAATCAATAGTGAAGATTCCAAATTCACTATTTCTTTCAAATGTCAACGGCGGCACATAAACCGTCACTTCAATCAATAGTGAAGATTCCAAATTCACTATTTCTTTCAAATGTCAACGGCGGCACATAAACCGTCACTTCAAATAGAATAGCAGATTTGAAATTTGCTATTTCCTTTAAAAATTAAGACAAACGGCGATCAAAACCGCCACTACGAATTCAAACCGAATGGTGAAAATTCCAAATTCACTATTCCTTCAAATGCCAGCAGGGGGGCTTCCTCGCGGAACCCGCTCATTCCAAAAGCAGTGATAGTGAGGATCCATACTCACTATTTGCACAGCGACATCATGAGTTCGCTACTTTCAAAGCAAGCCCACTCGACGCGGCTATTCCCATGGTCCATTAACCGACCTTTACCATTGGCTGGCGAGCCTTTGTCCGCACACATCCAAGGACAGATCCCGAAGATGCCTCGGGTACATTTCCTTACCCTTTTCAAGGACACATCCCAAAGATGCCTCGGGTACATTTCCTTACCTTTTTCAAGGACACATCCCGAAGATGCCTCGGGTACATTTCCTTGTCTCGGCTGGCGAGCCTTACAACGCACCGCGGATGGCGAGCCTTACAACGCACCGCGACTGGCGAGCCTTACAACGCACCGCGGCTGGCGAGCCTTACAACGCACCGCGGCTGGCGAGCTTTACAACGCACCACGGCTGGCAAGCCTTACAACGCGTCGCAGCTGGTGAGCCCTCCTCATATACGCACCACAGCTGGCGAGCATTTATCCGCAACCATGCAAGGACATATCCGAAGATGCCTCAGGTATGACTCCTTCTTATGGCTGGCGAGCCTTTGCACGTAGTCTAACGGACTTTAAACGACCCGCACGGACAGTCGACAGACTCTAAACTGTTCCCGACGACAGGTCCTTGACTCGTACCCTCGAGTCGCCTTGGCGTCGCCCTTCCCGACGGCAGGTCCTTGGCCCGAATCCTTTCGAGCCGCCTCGACGTCGCTTGGGTCTTCAGGTTGTAATCTTCGATTGACCTGGGGACTCTACTTTGACTTTCGCCCTGTCCAAGCCTCAGTCAAAGTGGGGGCTCTGTAGATACCCAGTATCTGCTGAGACTCCAACAAACACCCGATGATTATCGGACTACACCATGTTTTGGGATCGCAGCGTTTGATCGACAGTTTGTGTACAACTTTACGTCGGAAAACTTAAAAAGATTTCGAAAACAAAACATTTCAAAACATTTCTAAAATACCTGGAGTGTTTAATGCACAACGACGGGGTCGCGATGACACTAACTAGAGTCAAAACCGACACCGAGCCAAAAACCGACTCGAAAATTCAAAATCCCGACTCCAACAATGAGTCAAACCGAGTCAACCACAAAAACAAAATATCTCAAGCCTTCTATACTAAGTTTTCCCGGATTCATCAATGGTCAAGTACCAAACATGTGACTACAAAACCTAGGATATAACAAATCATGATTGCGTTTGTTGTGATAGTGACAACAGAACTCGAAGTGCCGCGACTTGGCTCGCGCCTCTTTGACCAGCCCAGGTGGCCACGTCGCTCAAAACTCACACAACCACTCATTCTCCTATAAATACCCCCTCAAATGTCGCCCATTTGAGACTTACGCGAGTGTCTGCCCCTCTTTTCTCCCTTAAAATTCTCGACTCGACTTCTTAAGTCACAATCCGACGCGTGTTTACGACCTACCGATCGTAAACACGAGCCTTACACATTGTTTGGTACCGTCATCGTGCATTAAACTACTTGTCCGACCACTTTGACCACTACACCATCACTAAACATTTGAAACACTCTTTGACTTACCAAAACGGTTTTAAACCGAGTTTTTTCCGATCAAACAAATTGTTACACTTACGTTGGTCACTCGCCACAACCAAACATGTAAGTATGAGAGTGTAAAAATCCTCTTTTATTATGTTTTCATTCGTTTCATGACTTTAACATGCTAAAACATGCATAACATGAACCAAAACATGGAATAAACGAGCCAAAACTGATTTTTGGTCTGAGGCAGAAGCCCCTTAGGTCGCCAACTGGCTCGCGCCTAAATGGGGTGTTCAGGCCAGAGATCAACCGTGTTTGTTCTCGTCATTTCCCTTAACCCATTTTCATATTTGTAATCGGTTTTTACCATTTCAAGTATTTTCGAAACCTTTTTGTTACATTTCACATGTTTTAACCATAAAGCATTTTTCACCCTTGGTTCTTCATACCATGACGGTTAAATCCGTGTTTCGGTGATAATATTTGGTTAATGACATTTAAGAGGTATTTTAAAGCCTTTTATTTCATTTCTTTACACTTGCAAAACATGCATATTAGTCACCAACACGAAATCATCCTTGGTTCCATATACCATGCCGGATTTTAACCCGGGTACGATGATGAGTAACGACTAATTACATTCAAAATGGACTTAAAACAATTAGTCCATAATCATTTTTAAAACTATTCTTGTCAAGCTTGTCAAATCGAACCCGACATCGAATATTATCAAACAATGATGATTATTCGAGTCTAGTTCTCCAAATCAACAAATGCGGTCTAAACGACCCTTTCAAATCAAACCGGGTTCAAATACCCATTTTCAATACGTTTTATAATGTCTTTCCAAAAAGTCAGAACACGACATATAAACCGTTGGCTAACCCGCGCCTCAAGCAGGCTCCTCATTTCTCATTTTCAAAACCAGAGGGAGGCCCCTTACACCGCCGGCTGGCTCGCGCCTCTTATAGCCGTCTAGTACAGGGCCTGTTCCCGTCCTGCATTAGTCTTGGACGATCCCGACTCCGGTTAACCCGGATATAGGAGGGATCAGATGACTATTCAAACCATATTTGCCAAATGCCTTACTAAGACAAATGGATCATGTTATGCACCCTAAACCTAATACGGTAAATAGATGTTTAATTTCCGTCTTACATGCAAATCAATCATTAATCCAACTCGACATCTTATACTTGATGCTTGGATTAAATCAACCGACTTAGAAAGCTCACATGTTAGGTTTAAATCATTGGATGCGCATTCATGCATTTAAACCGTTTTATCAAGTTTTGCATTCAACCAATCAAGATCGATCAGTAGAGGCCGCTAAACGCGGGCGGGATTAGGTGTCCGATTAAAGGGCTTCCCAATACGTACCTTAACCTCTTACTCAAAAACTTTGGATAGTGGACGACCTTATCCAAGGCGTACGAGAGTCATTCTAGAGATAGGATGCTAAAGAGGGACGATTTCCTTATCTTTAGTACCTATGTCAAAACGCTGCTTTGTGCTTCGATTTGACCGAAGTATAAAGTGGAATTCGAACGGGTTCCAGGCATCCCACAAATGCTTGGTGGCGACTCCGAACATCTCTAATCGTTTCGAGACCCTTACCGAGACGAAACCGACCGATCTAAAACGATCCGGTCGAAAGCACCTTTACGCCGCCGAGCGTGGCTTTCAAAAAGACTGCTGCCGTTGTCCACAGATCGGTTGGGCATACGCAGGTGGGCCTATGTCCACAATAGTTATGGTGTAAGTGCACGGGATTGAATGTGTGATCGGTTGATCAAGCTTATGGGTCTTGTCGTTGATGGACCCGAGTTACTTCTTGTCAAGGATGTTGAGAAAAGCCCGGGTGACTCGGGTTTGGGGACTATGGAGGCAAAATTGGATGGTTTTATGACTGGGTTAATGGAGAAGTTTGAGGAGCATTAAACCAACTTGGCTATGGCTTTGTCACATGTTGGACCATCATGGTCTTTGGAGTCGGGTTTGGATGCTTCTCGGGTTTATTCTTGGATGGATGCGGTGGATAAAAGGTTAGACGGTTTTGAACGGGAATTGAAAGCAATCCGTGGGGAAGTGTTCCCACATGGGGACCGTCTTACTTTCCTCACGAGTCAAGGTGGAGCGTTGGTCATGCACGGAAAGGCTATGGCAAGTGATCAATCGCTTACATTAGAGGACACGAAAGCTTTGTCCTTGAAGGTGCTCAACTTTGAACGGAGTATTCAAACTCTTTCTCAGCTGGTGCGGAGTTCCTTCGATCGTCTCGATGCCTTGGAGCATCGTACTCGGCCCAACTACGTGAACCCTTACAGAACCCGCAACATTTGATCTACCTCTGCCTTACCATATTTAGCCCTTTCTATTTTTTAGATTTCTTTTATTTTCTCATGGTGTGTTTTGCAAACTTATCATTCGACCCAATTTTGGCATACACTTGTGGATTATGGCCCAAGTGTTTCTCTAAACATGTGTCTCATTCAACCCATCGGCTTTAAACATGTTTTCTTAAGTTTGTTTGATACTTAATCTTCTAGATACTTATAGTTATGCGTGCTAAATTTGCTCTTTATGACGTTTTATCTCTTGTCTCGTCTTATATTATTCTAGTCATTTTTGATTTGTTCTTAACTTTTCGATGATGTTAAGAGGGGGAAAGAACGTCTATCGTAAGCATCTACCTAAGCTTGCTCCGTGTCAAGACCGACTGTCTCTTAAAGTCCTTAAAGTTTCGGTTTTTGAAAAATCGTTTTGATCTTGCATTGATCTTTATTATTAAGATGACGGTATTATATTGAGGGGGAACTACATACTTAGTCATAATTTTAGGAGGCTTGCCATCATCAAAAAGGGGGGATTTGTTGAACCATATAGCTTATATGTTTGTATTTTGATGATGTCAAGGTGTTTTATATTTTATATACTTGTTGCGCGTAATCGTTTGTCTAAGTATTTTAGAATCAAGTTATTACAAGCAACAAAGGAGATTGTGATGATAGTATAAAATGTTCAAGCCTATATTCAAGATCAAACGATATAAAGATTCATTCAAGATTTATGTGAAGACGAAGTCCGTCTAAAGATTAATCAAGCTTGGATGATGATGTAGCCTATACTGGAAAATCTCCCTGAAGATTAGAATAGTATAGGTCATTATCTCGTAATGATAACCAAGAATGAGTTTCTTGAATTGGTAAAGTTATAGCTTTGCAGCTATAACATTACTAGTAAAAGAGCTCAATGTTATAACTCTCCTACTATAACATTGAGATGCTGAGTTTATTATACACGACTTATAATGTTTCAAAATTGTTTTGAAAATTGTTTAAAGTTTATTTTAAATGTTTTGATAAAAGTATTTATTTAATTAAGCCCGGTTTAGTGAGGAGTTCGGTTTTATGTTGAACGTTGAATAGTAGTTGTTTTGGACCAACTTATGAGTTGGACCTTGCTACTAATTAGGGTTTCAACAAAACCTCTCTTAAAACCTAAATTCTAACCCATATATTGAGCTAGGGTTTGCACGAGTCACGAGGCTTATGAGTTGTGACATCTCGTGTTACCTAGGGTATATTTGGTAAAGATTTTATTCTATAAAAATATCTTTACATATCTTATATATCTTACTTAATATATTTGTTTATGATAAAAGATATTCTTGTTTTAGGAAATCTTATCATATCTTAGAATTTATAGTAAAGATAAGATTTGAATAGATTATGTTCTATCTTTTGGAATATTCTTTATTATCTTTTAAGGCTTTAAGGAAAGAGATAATAGAAGATATGATTTGTTAACATATCTCTTTTATTCGGCCAATTAGGGTTCTTGTAAACCGAGTTGCCCTACTCTTTCCTTCCTATAAATACTTTACTCTTTACAACATCTAAGGTAGAGACCTTAAGTATAAAAATTGATTTTAATTTTACAAAGCAAACCGTGTGTTTTCAAGCAGAAAAACCGATTTGTTATCTTTTGAAAGGTCGTGTGTTTTAAACTCGTATACTCGTTCTTATTGTTATCGTTAAAAGATAATAGTGCTTAGTTGATTTCTTACTTGTTCATTAACGTGAACCTTCGCAAGAATCATTAGTTCTTTCTTATTAGCGTAAGTTAGTCACTCGAGTATTTAACGGTACTCATTGAGTTACAGCTAGAGTTAGTTGTACAAGTTGGGTTAGTAAATTTGTAATCCGTAGAAAGGTACTAAATTTATTAACCGAGAATAGTGGACGTAGGTTTCGACTTGTGAAACTAAACCACTTCAAAAACCGTGTCTCTTTGTTCTTTCGCTTGTTTGTTGATTTAGTTTTACATTCACTAGTTGATTAGTTTAAGTTTAATCAATAAACTTTAAATAATCAATTGCATATACATAATCGAAAAAGTTCAGAAAAGTTTCAATCCTCAATTCCCCCCCCCCCCCCTCCTCTTGAGTATTTTGGATCAATAGACTCTTCAATTTAAAAGCCTAATTGCGTCGACTCAATTAGACAGATACATTTAAGTGCAGCGATTAACAACAAGGACTACACAAGCATTAACCTAATAATTCAATTACTCTTCCTTCATAATCATGGATTCCCTAGCCTTAGCAAAAGGGAATTAGCTACACATTACTATCAAATCAACAACGATAATATATAGATAATGGAAATTAAACATGTTAATAATGAAAACAGGGGGATCGAATAAGGCAATAATAAAAGCAATAAAAGAAAAGGAGAATTCAAGAAGCAATTACGATTAAGAAATAAAGGGAGTAATACTACTGATTACAATTCCGAATCCGAGTAGAAAAGAGTAGTAGAAGAGTAAAGTGAAAGAAGCAGTGGAAAAAGATGAAGTAGCAGTGAATGAGGAAGAGTTACACAGTCTACTCCTTTTGGTAGCACACGAAATTCTCCCCCTTAAACCTAATCCAAAGCTTAATTACAAAAGCCCATACGAAAATAGACGGAAAAATACAAATATAAAGCAAACCACTCGATCGAGTGAAACTAAACCGCTCGATCGAGTAATTAAGCAGCAATCCCTTCGATCGATTGGTTTCCACTCGATCGAGTAACTCCTTGTAATGCCTTCTCGATCGAGTAGATATGTTACTCGATCGTGTAATCTTCATGATATAAAGCATTCAATCGACTAGAAAAGTAGTCGATCGAGCTATTTTGGCACGTTGAAGCACTAAGACACCTTCTGAAACCAGCTCACGCGTCCTCAAAGTGATAGACTCCAAGCTCCGATTCCTTGTTCTCCATAAATGCATGCAAATGGAACGAGTTTAGGCTCGATTTATCTTCTCTTCGGTCTATTCCCGCAATTTACACAAAACGAACCAAAGTAGACTATTCGGGGGTATTTGTAGCTAGATGCCACGTAAAATAGTATAGAAATGCGTGTAAAAAGGAGGTAAAACCTTTTCTTGTCCCCAAGCAAACTATGAATGCAACTAAGAAAAAACAGAGGAACGGGACCAACGCATCAGCTACAAATCATCCACCAAAACCAGTTTAATGCAACAACTAACAAAGTGGCAAATGATATGTGCAAACGAGTTAAATCAATGTTTCAAACTTACTGAATCGTCGACCTTGTATGACTCAAAGATATCGGACTCTCACGGGTCGCTCATCACTCAAATTCAGGCACCAGGTGAGTATATACGTGAAACATAGAAAGAAGTAAAGACACTCACCTAACTCGGCCTATAAGAACATGCATGCAGTTAACAAGAATAAAGTCTCTACAATCGTACATACGCATTCCAACCATACTAATGACCAAGACACATGCCGAGGACTTACATTTGGGTAAGTGAGGTAATGGGTAAGAAGGGGCTAAGATGAATTTGGATATGTGGAGTTAGTAGCCAAACTAGCAGCACGGATCCAAATTATGAAACTGCATCCCAACTTCGTACTCAATATAATAATACAGAATGGTACAAATTCAATGCACTCAACTCACATTACACCATAAACTTGTCAACTACCCATAAAATATAAATAGGCCATGGGAGTGAAAATCATCCATACAATTTTTTCGTCTTTCGCATATGATTTTTCTTTCTTTCAACTCTTTTTTCATATTTCCAATTTTTTTTCTTTTCATTCTTTTTATCATTTTTCATTCATTTTCTTTCAGCATTTCCTTCTTTTCATTCCCTTTGATTCTTCCACCAACTTCTGAAATCAGATATATAACCAGACTGCAGTGAAGCATTCCAAACAGCTACTCATCACTAGCGTGGCTAGGGTAGGAAAGATTATAGTTTGTACTATTAGGACAAAAAGGGTAATTTGGCTATGTGAGGCTCATGGGTAGAATGAAATAAAGGGAACTATCTCTCCTAACATGTGTCACCATCCATAGACCGAATGCATACAGGTATTAAGAAGACTAGACTCATGCTTATGCAAATTAATGTTACATGCTTTACAGAGAGTACTACTCACATCCTAAATGAAACCAGTCATGAATGTCACCAGTTTGTAGACCTATAACCTCATAATGTAATGTAGCTTGCCAATATATGAGTCAAGTCTATTCGTTCAGATAAGAGAGAAACAAAAACTCGTAGATCATACACATTATCATGCCAACTAAAATGTCAAGAATATGCAACGCAGAGGTAAGGATTCAATGTAGCGTCAAAGTTCAAATGTTCCGACTCAAATTAAACGTGAAAATTTTTGAAAATTTTGTGAATTTTTGAATTTAAGAACGACAATGCATGCGGAAGTAAATAAACGTGCAAACAGAAATGCAAGAAACCATGCAGACACAGATATGGATGCATACCTCCCCAAACCAAACCGTACAATGCCCTCATTATACCAAAAATAGGGAAAGAAATACAAACTAAGGAGAAAAGAATAAGTGGAGTCGAAAAACTTACAAAACGTCTTGAAAAGGGACCTCCCCAAACAGACCATGAACATGGGAGGTCAAAGGAAACCTAGCAGTTAGGGCTGAGCAAAAAATCCGATTATCCAAACTAATCCGATCCGAATCCGATCCGAATTTTTGGATATCCAATCCGAAAGTTAAGTGTGGTTTGGATATCTGATCCGAAATCTTTGGTTTTCGTTTGGGTATGGATATTAGAATTAAAATATTTGGATATCCGATCCGATCCGAAATTATAGTTTTCTAGTATAATTTCGAGAAAATAAAATTTTATTTGATACAACAACTTAATTAATGTTTAAAATATTAGAGAAATATCTAGGTGATACTTAAATTTTATGTCGAGAACATTGGAATAAGAATACTAAAGAAAATCATCAGGTAAGACTATGAATATAATCGTGTTTCAAACTTAATTTTAATGTAAATTCAAAAGTATGGATATCCTCATCCGATCCGATTATTTAGGATACCTGAACATTGGATATCCGAAACATTTGGTTTGGATATTGGATATCTAACTTCAGGATTTCTAATATGGATATCCGATCCAAACTAGCACTTTGGATCAAATACCCGATCCGTACACTACCCTACTATCAGTAGCTCAACAGACGAAAAGAAGCAGCTAGAAGATGAAACAACTCGATCGAGTAGCTTGGAACAGCTCGATCGAGTGAATTGGTGTCAAAAGGGCTCGATCGAGTGAAATTATTACTCGATCGAGTGGGCGTGAATTTGTAGCTTATCGATCGAGTACATATGTTACTCGATCGAGTGATTCTCAACTCAAATGTGCTCGATCGAGTAGAAAAACTACTCGATCGAGTAATTTAACCTGCAAAACACGAGTAAACAGCAAGGGAAATACAAAGGGTGCATAAAACAGCGTTTAAAGTTCAACAAAAAGCTAAATGTGAAGGAAAAAGTTCAACAAAAATACAACAAAACAGTCCGGGTTGCCTCCTGAAGAGCGCATGTTTAAGAGGTCCCGCACGACCTTTTCTGGCATCAATTAACTGGAGCGTCAAGCTCGTTGAAGTATAGGACTTCAACACGATTGTCTGCTTCATTTTCCTCGTGATAATGTTTAACATACTGCCCATTCACCTTGAACCGATTTCCCTCGGGGCTTTCTAGTTCAACGGATCTAAATTTAGTAACAACTGTCACTATATAAGGACCACTCCACCTGGACTTCAGCTTGCCAGGAAATAATCGCAGTCGGGCATTAAACAGCAACACCTTTTGCCCAACATGAAATTCCCGAGGTAGAATTCTTTTGTCATGTCATCTCTTCGTATTTTCCTTGTAAATGCGTGAGCTATCATAGGCATTGAGCCTAAAATCTTCCAATTCATCTAGCTGCAAAAGACAATTCTGACCACACAACTTAGGATCAAAGTTAAGCTCATGAATTGCCCACCAAGCCTTACATTCCAACTCAACAGGTAAATGACATGATTTCCCATAAACTAACCGATAAGGTGATCCACCAATCGGTGTCTTAAAGGCAGATCTGTAGGCCCATAATGTGTCTTCTAATTTAAGACTCTAGTCCTTCCGTGATTTAGAAACTACTTTAGACAAGATCTCCTTAAGCTCGCGATTAGAGACCTCAACCTGACCACTAGTTTGGGAATGATACCCCAAACCACGCCGGTGTTGAACACCAACTTTAGACAGAATGGAAGTTAGTTTATTTTCTTTAAAGTGCATTCCTCCATCACTAATGACGACCCTAGGGACACCAAATCGGCGAAATATGACCTTTTTAAACATTTTTATCACGGTCTTGGCATCACAATGAGGTGAGGCAATTGCCTCAACGCACTTCGATACATAATCTATAGCTACTAAAATGTACCTGTGACCTTTACTGGATGGGAACGGTCCTTGGAAATCATTGCCCCAGACATCGAAAACCTCAACCTCTAAGATACCATTTTGTGGCATCTCATGTCTCTTTGAAATGTTCCCTGATCGTTGGCAGGCATCACAAGCTGAAACAAAAGACTTAGCATCAGCAAACAAAGAAGGCCAGTAAAAACCAGACTGGAGTACCTTAGCCACGGTGCGCGATGGACCATGGTGACCACCATAGGAAGAGGAGTGACAGCCTTCTAGGACCACTTTGGTCTCCCACTGCGGGATACACCATCTGTAGAGACCATATGCACATTCCTTAACCAAATAAGGATCATCCCAAAAATACTGTTTAGCGTTATACAAAAAACACTTCCTCTGCTGATGAGAAAGGTCAGGCGGCAGCTTGCCACTGACAACGTAATTAGCTATATCTGCATACCAAGGCTCTTGGTTAAAAATAGACGATAATATAGCAAATAAAGAATCATTAGGAAAAGACTCATCAATAGGTAAAGAATCGTCCCCTTCTTGTCGCGACAGTCGCGACAGATGATCAGCTACAACGTTCTCAGCTCCTTTCTTATCTTTAATCTGCAAGTCAAACTCCTGGAGAAGGAGTATCCATCTCAATA
Source organism: Silene latifolia (assembly GCF_048544455.1). Lineage (NCBI taxonomy): Eukaryota > Viridiplantae > Streptophyta > Magnoliopsida > Caryophyllales > Caryophyllaceae > Silene > Silene latifolia. The sequence continues at coordinate 21,081,361 of NC_133538.1, read as the reverse complement.
GCCATGGTTTAGCCTCCTTCTTAGCAAGGAGATGCCTCAAATCTGCATGGTCAGTAAAAACAGTAACTTCTGACCCAATCAAATAAGAACGAAATTTTTTTAAGGCATAAACTACAGCTAGCAGCTCCTTTTCAGTGGTGGTGTACTTCACTTGAGCCTCATCCAGAGTTCGGCTTGCATAGTAGATTGCATTTAAAGCTTTGTCTTTCCGTTGGCCTAGCACCGCTCCTAGTGCATAATCACTGGCATCACAAATTATCTCAAACGGCAGATCCCAGTTGGGAGGTTGTATGATCGGCGCAGAGACCAAAGCCTGCTTTAAACTGTTAAAAGCAGAAAGACACTCGTCAGTAAATACAAAAGGGGCATCCTTAAGTAGCAGCTGTGTAAGTGGTTTTGCAATTTTTGAGAAATCCTTGATAAACCGGCGATAAAAGCCGGCGTAATCAAGGAAACTCCTCACTCCCTTAACATTAACAGGAGGGGGTAATTGCTGAATCACTTCCACTTTTGCTTTATCAAATTCTACTCGCCTTTCAGAAACTAAGTGCCCTAAGACAACTCCCTCGTTGACAATGAAATGGCACTTCTCCATGTTAAGAACGAGATTAACCTCAATGCAGCGCTGCAACACTTTATCAAGGTTAGACAGACAGTTAGAAAAATTACTTCCATAAACACTGAAATCATCCATAAAAACTTCCATAATAGACTCGATATACTTTGAAAATATCCCCATCATGCACCTTTGAAAGGTGGCAGGGGCATTACATAAACCAAAAGGCATCCTGCGATAAGCAAACACGCCCTGAGGACAAGTAAAAGTAGTCTTAGCTTGATCATCTGGGTGAATAGGGATCTGAAAGAACAATGAATACCCGTCTAGATAGCAGAAAAACTTATGAGAAGCTAACCTTTCTACCATTTGATCAATAAAAGGAAGGGGAAAGTGATCTTTCTTGGTGGCGGCATTCAGCTATCTGTAGTCTATACACATCCTCCATCCAGTCACTACTCTAGTAGGTATTAATTCATTTTTGTCATTCTTAACCACAGTGGTCTCTTCTTTCTTAGGGACTACCTGCACTGGACTCACCCACTAAGAATGACCAACAGAATATATAATACCTGCATCAAGCAGCTTCATTACCTCAGCCATCACCACATCTTGCATCTTCTGGTTCAGTCGGCGCTGACCTTGTCTACAAGGTTTGTGATCTTCCTCCAGCTCTATCCTGTGCATACAGATATCGGGACTAATCCCCTTGATATCGTCCAAGGAATAACCCAAAGCTTTCCTGTTTTTCTTAAGTACATCTAACAAAGAAGTTAGGTGATCATTATCAAGCTTAGCACTAACAATGACTGGATATTGCTCAGTATCATCTAAGAAAACATATTTTAGATGAGAGGGAAGCGGCTTACGCTCAGGCACCTTTACCTCAATGGAGCAAAGGGTACTGATCATTTGTTCCACTTGCTCTCCCTCAGCATCGGTGAGTTCGCGCTCCTCTAAATCATCCTTAAGAAAATCCAACACAGCATCATCGTCATCTGGGTTATCTGCACACTCATCCAAAAGCATAAGAGCTTCTAGTGGGTCCTTTGTAAAAGAACCCGCCTAGAAGTCCTAAATAGACTCGTCAATAATATCGACAAAATAACATGTGTCCACTATCATTGGCCAAGCTAAAGTGCTAGGCAGACTGAAAGTAATCGCGTCATCCCCTACTGCAAGAGTCAAACGCCCTTGTTTAACATCAATAATGGCCCCAGCTGTACAAAGGAACGGTATTCCTAATATAATTGGGGTCCGGGTGTCCTCAGCTATGTCTAAAACAATGAAATCTACTGGTATAAAGAACTTGCCTATTTTCACAGGCACGTCCTCTAAGACGCCCAAGGGTCTCCTAACAGATCTATCAGCCATCTGTAGGGTAATATTAGTCAATTTAAGACGACCCATATTCAATTTCTTGCAGATAGATAGGGGCATGACACTGGCTCATAAATCACAAAGAGCCTTATCAATAACTACGTTTCCTATAACACAAGTAATAGAGAAGCTACCCGGGTCCTTCATTTTAGGTGGAGCCTTATTTAAAAGTAAATTACTAGACTCTTCCAAAAATGAAACGGTCTCAAATTCACTTAGCTCTTTCTTACGTGTCACAATATCTTTCATGAATTTAGCGTAAGTGGGTACCTGGGTAATAAGCTCGGTAAAAGGGACAGTTACCTAGAGGTTCTTTACAACGTCCACAAACTTACCGTATTGTCGCTCGACCTTCGCGTCCTTCAGACGACTTGGGAAGGGTACCTTGGTAGCAATGAGTGGACCCGGCACTTTCTCTTTACCTTTATCGACTCGTGACGTCTTCACAGCAGGGAAAGATGACACGGTAGCGGAATTGGATGTCAAAATAGGATCTCCGCTGGCTCTGGCACTCGATCGACCCCTTTCTTCACTCAATCGAGTGGTTTTATCTTGGAAATTACTCGATCGAGCTGTTTGAACCACTCGATCGAGCTCTTGAATTTCTGGCCTACTCGATCGAGTACAATTTTCACTCGATCGAGTAACTTCATCAGCTAAACTGTTCGATCGAGTAGAAGTTATTGGTCGATCAAGTTCTTCAAATTGAGCATCACTCGATCGAGTAGTATTTTTACTCGATCGACCATCTTGATGGAAAATTTCACTCGATCGAGTAGTATTTTCACTCGATCGAGTGCCGAGACAATATACAGCAGGGATATCGTCCACAAACTCATCTAGCTCTTCTTCCGGGACATTATCAGCTATCACAACCCCATCATTGGTACTTTTGGCACCTCATAAGCAAGGCCACTTCGGAGATTGATGGCGTTAACTGGGTCGCATGTCGGTGGATGATTACCTTGGTCTTTCGCGAGTGTTAACTGCATGACTTGTTCTCTTAACTCCACTATGACAGTTTTATTTTTGTTGCATTTCTCCCCAAACTGTCGTGTTAAGTTCAACATCAAGGACTTCAGTTCGGCAATTTCCTCGTTTGTAGAAGGGGGATCTGGCTGCGGCACTGACGTAGAAGGAATAGAAACATTTGTCATTTCTTCATATAATTTAGAAAAAGGAACTCCCTGCTTGTATTTCTGATAAGCAAGGACTCGCTCTATCCTCGCCATACAATCAACGGCATCGTGCCCTTCCATGCCGCACCTACCGCATATCTCCACATGTTCAGTAATTGCACAAACTTGTGCATGCTCACCCATAGCCTCCGTAATCTCCACATTACCTAGACTTTTGCTAGGACTTCCCACTTCAGCTGCTACCAACTCGTTAGCTTGCCCACTTCCTCGGAGGTTTCCATATTCGGCAACATGGATGGCCATTTCCTCAATAAGTCACCACCCTTGATCATCCTCCACGTTTTTCGTGAACCTCCCCTTAGCTACACTATCAAGGATAGCTCTCTGATTTCGATATAACCCGTTGTAAAATTAGGTACATAGGAACTAGCGCTTGAAGCCGTGATGAGGCACAGAACGGACGAGCTTCTTGAACCTAGTCCAAGCCCCATCCAAGTCTTCGGTAGGCAATTGCTCAAATGAAGTAATCTGAGCTCTCAACGCATTAGTGCGCTGCGGTGGAAAATATCGCATGTAAAAGGCCAAAGCAAGAGAACTCCAGTCGGTCAAACCGGCTGCTTCCCTATCTAAATCCCTCAACCATTCCTGGGCATCATCAACTAAAGATAAGGGAGAGAGAACTCCCTTCACTTTGTCCTTTGTCACCCTAGCAGCAAGAGGAATGGTATAGCAATACTCTGTAAATAGCTCTATATGCCTGCACGGATCTTCCTCAGGTACCCCCCTGAAAAGATTTCTCTCGACCAGCTGTATGTAAGATGGCTGGATTCCAAAAGTTCCCGACTCAGTAGTGGGTAATAAGAAACCTTTTGGAAGCGAATCCACATTAGGCTCTGGCTATATTCGGCATCCTGGCAGATAGAATTTACAGACTGGAACAGGCATGACAATGTTCTCTTTCTAGAACAGATATCCTGCAACTAATCAAAAACTTTGCAAAAATGAGATCAGTCTCAAGGAATAAATTTCCTGAGACAAAAGACAAACTTAAATTAAGCAACAAAATTGCGCTACCTCCCCGGCAACGGTGCCAAAATTTGACAGGGCAATCGTATACCTATCAAAAATAACCAACAGGCTCTAACTAATATAGCTAGGGAAGTCGGGTCGATCTCCACAGGGAGATGGGAAAATGTCAACTTTATATAAGTTCGTCACGGTAACCGATTTGGGGGGGTTTTAATCGAGTTGTTCTAAACTAATGAGAAAGAGAAAAAGGTAGGAGAATAAAGATTAAGCAGACAAGGAAAAATCAGCTAAGGCAGTCGGTTCACCATGATCATTCAGTCAAGCAATCTAGGTCTCAGGTCAATGCAAGTATGGTCAAAGGGGCAGTGAATATCTCCTTCCGGTCTCAATTTGCCCTAAAGCACAAATAGCTTAGCTTCCGCCCTCACCACGGTGCTCTGATGTTCGCTACGAGTCTCACCCTTTCCAACCTTCCGGTCCAAGTCAAGGTTTACTATGATTTAAATGCCTAATTGCGTCGCCTCAATTAGACAGATACATTTAAGTGCAGCGATTAACAACAAGGACTACACAAGCATTAACCTAATAATTCAATTACTCTTCCTTCATAATTATGGATTCCCTAGCCTTAGCAAAAGGGAATTAGCTACACATTACTATCAAATCAACAACGATAATATATAGATAATGGAAATTAAACATGTTAATAATGAAAACAGGGGGATCGAATAAGGCAATAATAAAAGCAATAAAAGAAAAGGAGAATTCAAGAAGCAATTACGATTAAGAAATAAAGGGAGTAATAATACCGATTACAATTCCGAATCCGAGTAGAAAAGAGTAGTAGAAGAGTAAAGTGAAAGAAGAAGCGGTGAAAAAGATGAAGTAGCAGTGAATCAGGAAGAGTTACGCAGTCTACTCCTTTTTGTAGCACACGAAATTCTCCCCCTTAAACCTAATCCAAAGCTTAATTACAAAAGCCCATACGAAAATAGATGGAAAAATACAAATATAAAGCAAACCACTCGATCGAGTGGAACTAAACCTCTCGATCGAGTAATTAAGCAGCAATCCCTTCGATCGAGTGGAAATAAACCACTCGATCGAGTAACTCCTTGTAATGCCTTCTCGATCGAGTAGATATGTTACTCGATCGTGTAATCTTCAAGATATAAAGCATTCGATCGACTGGAAAAGTAGTCGATCGAGCTATTTTGGCACGTTCAGGCACTAAGACACCTTCCGAAACCAGCTCACGCGTCCTCAAAGTGATAGACTCCAAGCTCCGATTCCTTGTTCTCCATAAATGCATGCAAATGGAACGAGTTTAGGCTCGATTTATCTTCTCTTCGGTCTATTCCTGCAATTTACACAAAACGAACCAAAGTAGACTATTCGGGGGTATTTGTAGGTAGATGTCACGTAAAATAGTATAGAAATGCGTGTAAAAAGGAGGTAAAAACCTTATATAAAATACACGCATCAGACATAAACCAACTCGAGTCTCATTAGATCATGCATATAGTTGAGTAGGGAGGATTAAGTCGACATGTAGGTGTTGTACAATCTAATCGGTTCGGCTCCGGGACCAAAACCTTCATAGGATTGTAAGATATAAACCAACTCGATCCTATCACAACAATAATTGCTTGCTTATAATTTGAGAATATGTTTGTATGATCAATTCCCATGAATCCCCTATGAACCCATGACACCCTAGTGCTTTTAATCAATTGTTTACATCTCATTTTAGTCATCTTTCTTGTTTACTTTTATTTTTATTTAGTTTAGTGATCTTCTTATCTCAACCCAAATTGTGACACCCCTAGACACCACTACTTGCAATCGAAAATCCTACATCAATACCCGTCCCTTGGGATCCGACCTTTACTTACCTCTTTACTAGTAGTAGAGTTGTTTGTGAAGTTATAAATATTGTTTTGGTCTAGGTGCTCCTAACGACAAGTAACCGAAATCTAAGCTAAGAAAGCGATCGACCAAAAATGGCGCCATTGCCGGGGACGGTGTTAACTTGATTTGATTTTCTTTGATTGTTATTAGTTGTGTCTTTCTTTGCCTTGGGGAAGTAAAACTCCTCAAGGTTTGTTCTAATTTTTTTCGAGTTGTTTGATATTTTGCATGTCTAGAAGATCATAAGGTAACTTGTTACCCATTGATCACGAAATTGAAAGGACTTTGACAACCAATAGAAGACTTGCTAGAAATACTTTGAGAGGTATTGGTGAGGTTGTAGATATTCAACCAAATATTATTGAGTTCATCAACCCTTTTGCAAGAGAAGGTGAGGAGAACCCAACACAAAATCAATCACACAACCACCCCATAATGCCTAAGTTTTCATCATATTCCATACCAACCGAGGAGAACCTACCCAATGGTACTCCCACACCACAACACTTAACCGGAAATTTCATTGCAAAATCCGCATTTATCCAATTAGTCGAAAGAAGCCAATTTGGGGGGATGCCTAGTGAAGACCCTCATTCCCACATGAAGACTTTTTGTGACTATTGTGATGCGATTTCACAAACCGGAGTGACTCAAGACCAATTTCGATGGGTCTTATTTCCTTTTTCTCTAATTGGCACCACGAAACAATGGTTGAAGAGCCTTGATAAGGCTACTCTTAGAATTGACTCTTGGAAGAAGTTGGCTCGAGATTTCTACAAAAAATTCTACCCTCCGGAAAAGACTAACATGCTAAGAGCTCAAATTACGGGTTTTAAGCAAAGGGACGAAGAATCTTTGTATGAAACTTGGGAGCGATTCAAAGGAATTTGTCGCTCATGTCCTCATCATGGACTTAGCGAGTGGTTCTTGGTACAACAATTTTGGAATGTTCTTTATGAAGACTCAAGAAACATTTTTAACTTGGGATCAAATGGTATGTTCACCGAAGTTGACGATAATCAAACTTGGAACAAGATTGAGGAAATGGCGGTCCATAATTCACAATATAGTAGACCTCACAGGGCTACTAGAGGAGGAAAGCATGAAGTGGACTCTATTACTCAATTGGGTGCTCAACTTAGTGCTCATATTGATACCATCAACTTGAAGTTTGAAAAAGCTATGGCTAAGCTTGAAGAAGCCTCAAAATCACCAAAGCATCATGTTAATGCCATGGTGGCATCTTCATCAATCCCAAGTGGGATATATGAGAATTGTGGAACTTTGAGACATGACCAAAGTGAATGTAGGGGAACAAATAAGCAAGTGAATCCTTTTCAAGCATACAAAAGTGGTACCCCTTATTCCAACTATTACAATGATAACACCAAATTCCACCCAAATCTCTCATACAAAAGCCAAAATGTTCAAAACCCTCAACCAACATACACCCCACCTCCCATGAGAAACCAAAATCAAAGACCCTTTTTCAACCAAAACCAAGGTTATCAAAATCAAACTCCATACAATCAACAAAGTGACCTAGGTTTTGATGTTCAAAAAGCGGTCCTCCAAATGCAAAAGAATCAGCAAGAAGTTTTCACTCAAATGCAAAAAGATAGCCAAGCAAAAGACATCACCATCAACAACATCCTAGCCCACACAAAAATGTTGGAAACTCAAATGACCCAACTAGCATCTTCAAGCTCTCAAAGACAAAAGGGGCAATTACCACCTCAAAGTAATCCCCCAAGACATGAAACAGTTAGTGCCATTCACTTAAGGAGTGGTACAAGATATGAAGGACCAAAGAAGCAAGTTGAGGATGAAGTTGTGGAAGCTAGTGACAAGGAAAGAGTTGTGCAAAACTCTAGTGAAGAAGAACCCACCAATCAAGAACTTTCGAAGAAAAGTGAATAAAAGGCCGAAGAGAAGGAGCCCATTGTGATTAGACTTCCATTCCCGACTCGTGAAGCTAAGCCTTAGTTTGATGACCAACTTGGAAAATTCATGGAAATTGTAAAGAATTTGGAAGTCTCGATTCCCTTCACGGAATTGATCAATCACATTCCGGCCTATGAGAAGTACATGAAGGACATCCTTACGAAGAAGAAATAAATCCGGAAGCTTGAGTCTATTGCCTTCACTAAGGTGAGTAGCGCCATCCTTCAAGGGATTTCACCTCCAAAACTCAAGGATCCGGGAAGTTTCTCCATTCCATGCACTATTGGTGACACTACAATCAACAAAGCATTATGTGACCTTGGGGCAAGTGTTCGTGTCATGCCATATTCGGTTAGCAAGAGGCTAGGAATGGGAGAACTCAAATGTACCAACATCACGCTTCAAATGGCGGATACATCAACAAAGACACCTTTAGGGGTATGGGAAGATCTTCCCGTGAGAATTGGAAAATTCTTCATCCCGGTGGATTTCGTTATTGTTGACATGGAAGAAGACTCCAACATTCCTATTATCTTAGGAAGACCTTTCTTGCACACCGCGGGAACGGTGATCGATGTGAAGCATGGAGAGCTCACCCTTGAAGTGGGAGATGAAACCATCACTTTCAATCTTGACAAAACCATGAGAGCTCCCCGATTGCATGAGCCATGTTTTATGGTTGATCACTATAGCCGGAAGGATGATAGGAAGAAGTTGGAATTTCAATGGAAAAAGAAAGTGGATGATGCTCCATCAAAAGAGCAAGGAAATAGTAACAATGAGGGCTTGAAAAGCTCACCCATGATAAGTGAAGAAGATGGCCTCATTGGCCAAGACAAGAAAGAAGGAGAGTTGTCTCCATCAACTCAAGAAATGTTTAATGATGAAGTAGACGAAGTTTGCGGTCTTTGGGATGATGAGTTTGAAGGGATATTCAATCCCTACATTGATAATGCTATGAACCAAGACCATCATGGAGAACAACAAGTGAAAAAATCTATTGAAGACCTTTGTCATGATAATGAGAAAGCTTTCGACTACTTCTTCAAGGTGTTGAGTAACATCAACAACACCTTGAACATGCCCCCTTGACATCTCACATTGGATGAGAGTTTGGTGGGGTCCTCCCTAAACCACCATTTGTATATATTCTAACTCCCTAACTTGCATTTCAATTATTACATTGCATTTTTTGTCATTTTTGGATTTATATTTTTGTGCTTTGATCAAGATATTCATCATTTTAAGAAAAAGTGAGGGAGGGACTTATGATTTTATTGATGTGTAGTGCTTTACCTTAGTGTGGGGATAACAATTGCCTAGGCTATTCATGCCTTTGTAGTGCCCCTAATATGAAGAACACGAGAATTGAAGAATGAAAATGACACGGGTTACGAAGTACCCACGGATGGACCTGAATCCGTGTGGTCAAGGAAGAATCCGAGCGGCCAAATGGACAATCCGCTCGTCCTGAAGAACCCGAGCGTCCAAAGTCACCAGACACTCGTCTGGTAGAGCTGCAGAATACAAAAATCGGGTCTGACAAAGAATCCGAGTGTCTCAGCTGAGAATCCGCTCGTCTCATTCTGGACGGACGTCCTTCACAAAAGACGCTCGTCTTTTTGCTTCAAAAATCCTGGGATTTTCTCTATAAAGGAATCCGAGCATCCGCCCAGAAAGACGCTCGTCCCTCCACAAAGAATCCGCTCGTCTTTCCAGAAAGACGCTCGTCCTGTAGCGTCTTTTCCTGAGCCAAACATTGAGGAATCCGAGCGTCCCGGCACCTGGTCTGCTCGTCCTGCACTGCATTTTCAAAAATAACGAGTGTTTTAAAACGCTTTTTCTCCCATTCATTCTCATTTCTTCAACATACAAACACTACCCAAAACCCAAAAACCCCAAAACCCTCATCCTCTCCATCAACAAAATCAAATTTCCTCAACCAAACTCAACCAAATCAAATACAAACTTCCTCAAAACAAAAATTAATCACTCCTTTTGCAATAACAAGTAATTCAAAAACCAAAATCTTCAACTTTTGAGTCGATTTTTAGGATACAAAGCAACATTCATTCATCCTAAATCGATTTGGGTATCACTAAAAATTGAAGATTTCAATCTTTCATTGGTGTAATCAAGCAAAGGAGAATGGCAAGAACTAAAGGAGGCAACAAGGCACCTCAAAAGAAGACACTTTCCAAAAGGCAACTAGCTCTTCAAGCAAAACAATTGTCAAAGGCATTGGTAGTTCATGAGGCAAGGTTGGAGGTTCAAAAACAAGATCCCCCTATGGAAGCTACAACATCAACAACTCCGGTCATTGAACAATTATCCAATTATCCGAAGGTAACTTTCATTTCCGACTCTCATAGGGAGAAATTCATTCTCTTTGCTAAGAAAACCATCATGCCTACTAAGTTTATTTGTGAAGATGCATTATCAAAATTGGGTGTTCTTGAACAGACCAAAACCTTCTTTGAGTCTATGGGATTGGGTAAATTGTTTACGATGAAAGAATTGACATACCCCTCCCTCACCTTGGAATTTTTAAGTTCCTTGAAAGTCACAAGGGTGGAGACTCGAACCAACATCGAGTTTCGTCTTGAAAATGTTGATAGACGCATAAATTATGGATAATTGGGTAAGATATTAGGCCTTAGTGATAACCCGAAATATACAAAGACTCCTATCAAGTATGTCCCCGCTCTTCTTTAGATGGCAATTTCCGGAAAGAAATTCATACGCTTTCATGATTGTCGTGCTCTCTTAGTCCACCATCCGGGCATTAGAGTATGGCATAAGGTCATTGGGAATGCTTTGATAGGTAGAAATGGCACAAATCATCTTACCAAACTCGATTGTATTCTTCTTGAGTCGGCCTTGAACATTGGGAGGGAATTTACCAAGCCATACAATGCTCTAAGACTTTTGGTTGAACGATGGCTTAATGTCGATTGTGGCAAAGAAGGCACCACCTTTATTGTCAATGGAGGACTAGTTACCCATTTGGCTAAGCATTTTAACCGGGATTTCAACAAAAACATCACCTATGTGCCGGTTAAAGGAGGCCATCTTGTTGATATGGACACCATGATTCACAAGTTAAAGTGGGTCAAGCACGACACTCTTGACAACAAATATGGGTGGTTAACAAATGAAGCTAGATCCTTCACCTTGCCTTCCAAAATTTGCCGATTGAATGTTCACCGACCGAACTACCTTCTCCCACTCTCCGAAGAGACCGAGTATATCATTCAACAACAAACGGGCGAAATTGCCGAGCCCTCCTCCTCCATTATCACCCCACCTTACCCATTTGAATACCACGAGTTCAAACCCAAGGATGTTGAAGTGGGAAATGATTACTTGACACTAATCATGAGGGAAATTCACAAGCAAGCTTACAATGATAGAATGGATGCTTACAAGGCCCAATATCCGCCCCTCCTACATCTAGCTAGGAAAGGACTTCTTGATCCGTCTTGTCCTTTGCCTAGTTGGGCGGATAGGGAAGTATTCTTTCCTAGCATTCCTAGTGGTGGTAGACCAGGTGGAGAGGAGATGGTTGTTGAAGAGGGTGGTGACCAAGAAGGAGGAGAAGAAGAAGAGGTTCAAGAAGAAGAAGTCTAAGAGCAGGAAGAGGAAAGTGAAGAAGAACAAGCAAGTGAAAGTGAGAGTGGACATGATTCCACATCTATGGAGGTTGATGATGCTTCAAGAGAGGAAGATGATGATGATGATGATGATACGATGGGTGAGGATTAGCAAACTTTGGAGGCTCCTACATTCTTACATCTCCCTTATGGTTTGTCTACCTCTCTTGTTTTTATTTTATCTTGATCATTTTGTGGAGTCCTAGCAACATTGGGGGACTAACACCTTGGCTTCATTAAGGTGTTCATTATTATTGTTCCCGACTTGTAAAATCCAAAATGACAATCTTTAGTTTCATGCATTGCATTCCATGTGTATAAACTCCCCCGAAATTCATGACATTAGAAATAATGTCTATTTTGGTTTGGGGAAGTCTATGCATATGCATTGGGAGCTAATTTAAATTATGCTCTCCACCATAACAAAAACACATGCATCATGTAGTGTAGCTTAGTATAGTTTGCATTTAGTTTAGAAATCATGCATATTCATTGCATAATTTCCTATTGTATTGACCATTGAGGACAATGCCCATACTAGTGTGGGGATGGGAAATTCTAACTTGACTTTTATTCAAAATCCAAAAAAAAATCAAAAATTTCGAAAAATTCAAAAAAATTGAAAAATTAAAAATCGAAAAACAAGTTCATTTCCTTTGTAGTATAATTTTGTATATATTGTTTTGTATATATTGTGTTTGTTCATCCTTGTTCACATTGATTGACTACGCCACATCCGAGACATGAGGATATTGAAGACCGCATGGTATGATCTTTCCAATCTCTCTTTTCCTCTTTATGTTAATGACTATGTGGCTTTATTTTGATTGATGCGCTATAAACAATGTGAATTTAGGACTTGCATTTAGATTATTTGGCATATTAGTTGGTAGAAGCATATGCATTAGGATGTATATATGTTATTTGCATCATGGCATGTAGTTTCATTTAGGAAAAATTTTGTGAAACCGTCTATTTGGGAAGCTTGATAATTGTATATAGGCCCTAGTAGATGCTTTTTCTTCTTAAGACTTTGCTTGTTAGAATACTTGTAAAACACCCTAGGATGTGTCATGCTAGTATCCTTTGACCCATGGATTAAGGCCTAGTCAAGAGTACCTTGTGGTGTGATAACTCATTGGCTACCGTTTATTCCAAGGTGACCCTTGAAACCATGCAACCATCATTCATCCATGTTCTACCATACATTTTGTCATCAAAGGGAATGGGCACAAAATTTATTCAAATTTGAGTTCAAGAAATGAAATGAAAAGCCAAAAAGTTTGCAAAATGCATCAAAAGAAAAGAGGAGTAAAAATAGACTCCTATGCTTCAAATATAAGGCACCCTCGTTACTAATTGGGGTGACTTTGAAAATGTTCAAAATAAAATGCAAAATTTGAAAGTTGTCAAGTATTGAAAAGCCAAACATCAAAAGAAATGGCAAAAAGAAAGTGTTCTCAAATATTAATGCCACAAGAAATTGGGGGGGAAAACAACAACAAAAGGAAACTCCCACATGAAACTCAAATACTATTGATCCCTTTATCCATCGTATCCATTTTTTTGCATGGTAGAGAGGGGACGGCCATTCTTCTTATCTAGGCAAGAAGGGGAATTCCGGGATCCTCCAGTGTTTCTAACACCATAGGGAGTCTACTCTTGACAAAAGCATTTAACGATTGAGGACAAAGGTACCCTAGCTTGACACAACTTGGAGGTGATTTATTGGTATCCTTCTAGGCTTATTAGTTTGAAGAAACCATATCTATGAAGGAGTGTGTACCCTTGAATTGCTTCCTCTTTAGATAATTTCCGCCACATAGATGAGGAAATTGGCTATTCTTTTTGTAGATGCATCCATTACTTGATTTTATGTGCTTTAATGATTGGATGTGTCGCCATTTTGGCAAGACCCACCTTGCCTTGCAAGAAGGCATCCTACCTCATGGTTGTCTTGTTGTGAGTTAAAGGGGCGGAGTAAGACCCGCTAATTGTCTTATATCGGCTATATTAGTAGGATAGTTTAAATAAGGGTCCTAGTTTTGTCATCTCTTTACTCGGGACGAGCAAAGGTTCGGTTTTGGGATATTTGATGTGATCAATATTTGAGCATATTTAGTCCCCGAATTAGCCTCGTTCCTATGCTTTTTAGTGCATAATTGGGTCATTTACTATCTTTAGTCCTTTGTTTTGCATATTCTTTGAGGTTTTGTTTCCTTGGTAGGAGAGGAGTGCAAAACTTGCAATTTCATGGCAAAATAGAGCTAAATTGATCGAATCTAATGACCAAGCATCAAAGAGAAGACAAGACTAGAAGGCCTTTGTACATAATGTAGTAGATGGGCAATGATGAAAAAGATCCTTGCATCCCCGACAAAATCCCGGAGGATTGTTGAAAGAAGAAAAGAAGAAATGGAAACTGAGCTAAGATCCGCTCGTCTCACCCCTCGGGACGCCCGTCCAGAAGCTCCCTAGGACGCTCGTCCAAGCTGCCAGGCCGCTCGTCCAGAAGCTCTCCAATCCGCCCGTCCCGACCCTTGGACGCTCGGATTGTCCTCAAGAGAAACACACCCCCTTCTTTCTTCATTCGAGATGCGCATATATTTGAAACACTAGCTAAAAGGAGACCGCATATTTTCTTGAGAGGAGTGATTCCTCAAGTACTTAATCGTCATTTAAGCCCTTAGTAACCCTAATTTGTGCACATAATCCCCACTATAAATACCCCATTAGTCTAATTAGATTATCATGTTCTTCTTATAAATCTTTAGTGTAGTTTATATTATTTTAATCTCTCTTTAATCTTGTAATCAACTTCTAATCAAGTATTAATACAAATCTCATTTCCTTAATTTCTCAATTGTTCATCTTTTATTTTGGGTAATTGAAGATTATTTGGGTTTATTAGGAGATTGACAACCTTCCATCAATCATCAAGTACTTCTATTATTCTTTGCATTATTATTTTGGAATCTCCATTAGGTATAATTCTCCTAATCCCTTTTTAATTATTGTTAATCATCTTCATTTATTCTTCATGTTTTGCTTTGTTAATATGATTGACAACCTTGTTAACATGTTAAACTTGATAATGAGTGAGTAGTTTCCTTAACTAGGGTTAATGGGGAATTAGGGGAAACCAACATGGGGGATGATTCATGCTTAATTTAATATGTTTTCATAATTTATTTGCTTGCTTGTTGTGATCTCAACTTATGCACATGTTATGTTTGATGAAATGCGAGCCTATGAATCCTTGCATTTTTTACCCATAACTTACCTTTTCAATGAGACTTGTAAGACATAAACCAACTCGAGTCTCATTAGACCATGCATATAGTAGAGTAGGGAGGATTAAGTCGACTTTTAGGTGTTGTACAGTCTAATCGATTCGGCTCCGGGACCCAAACCTTCCTAGGATTGTAAGATATAAACCAACTCGATCCTATCACAACAATAATTGCTTGCTTATAATTTGAGAATATGTTTGTATGATCAATTCCCATGAATCCCCTATGAACCCATGACACCCTAGTGCTTTTAATCAATTGTTTACATCTCATTTTAGTCATCTTGCTTGTTTACTTTTATTGTTATTTAGTTTAGTGATCTTCTTATCTCAACCCAAATTGTGACACCTCTAGACACCACTATTTGCAATCGAAAATCCTACATTAATACCCGTCCCTTGGGATCCGACCTTTACTTACCTCTTTACTAGTAGTAGAGTTGTTTGTGAAGTTATAAATATTGTTTTGGTCTAGGTGCTCCTAACGACAAGTAACCGAAATCTAAGCTAAGAAAGCGATCGACCAATTTCCTACTTTAGTTATTTCACCTTATTACTACATAAGTTATTGGGAGAGTTTTAGAGGAGGGAATTTTTACACACAACCTTGAGAGACAAAAAAAACCTATTATTGTTATTGGCAGACGATGTGTAACTAATATTTATTCTTAGATTCAAGCAATTGAAGCGCTCTTAATACGATTGTGAGTTTGAATGTTTTAATTTCTTGTCTTGATTATTGTGAATTGCTTAGATATTAATTATATGAATGTTGATTGATTATTGCTAGGTGTACAACTTGTGATTGATTTCTTCATTCTATTGTTAGTATTGTTAATTGAATAGGATTTATTGATTAACTCTACGCTAGTAACAGCTAAGAATTATAATTGAACGGGATACGTTCATATTAGTACTTAGAAGCGATTCACATAAATATCTAAAGTGCAACTGGATTGTATGCATTATTTATTCTCTATCGAGTTCTCTATTTTATATTGCTGCTGTTGAATTAAATCTTGAACTAGATTGTTAAGGTTGTTTAACAGTTAGGGTTGATTAAGAATGGGATTCGTTTTAATTAACTATTCGTAAGGAGAATTGGAATTTGTCATTCACGATAGAGTAATCAAGATTAGTAATTGAAATCATCTTACAGTGATCAATTGTTATTGAGTATGGATATATGCTTGGCTCTAAGACCCTTTTAAATCATTTGATACACCAAAAGTTATTAGTTTTATTATTCAATTTGCGTTAGCTAATAATCTTAGTTTATTAGAAAATAAACTCAAACCCCCCTTGTGTTACTACGATCTTTAATTACATTAGAGATCGACTTTTCCTACATTATAATTTGCATAAATTGTTAATCTGATTCCCTTGGGTTCGACCCTTACTTCCTCTTTACTACTGTTTAGTATTTGGATTTAAGTGATATAAATTGTTAATTTGAGGCGTACGACTTTAGCCTGTCAATATGAGGGTATGAAATAAAGTTTGTTAGAAATTTAAATTGGAAATATAGCCCGAACAATCTAACCAAATTACTCATAATTTGGGAACATGGGTACTTGCTAAAGCCCCAAAATAACCCAAAATTTTTAATTTGCCCAAATTATTGCATGCAATCAATTTAAACCTTTAAAAAGGCCATATCATTCCGTGAAATCAATTTAAACCCAGAAGTAATGAAGCCCTTAAATAATTTAAATTAACCCACAATCAATAATCCATCTCATTAGCTAACATTTCCGAATATATATGCTTTACAAATAGGATAGGAAGAAAAAAGAGAGGAATCAAGGGCAATTCACCTGTGATTGATCTAGAAATTAACCGCCTTTACGACACCTGCAGACCACCACCATTGCTGCGAAGAGGAGTGATGTAACGCCTCAAGAATTGGTACGGATTATGGAATTCTGGAGCGATGAATTAGTTAATTTATGATTCGTAAATTAGAAGGAGATTAAAGAGAGAGAGAGAGAGAGAGAGAGAGAGAGAGAGAGAGAGAGAGAGAGAGAGAGAGTCATAGATGGAAAAAATAGGAAAGAGGAATTTGATACACAGGG
The DNA here is from genome assembly GCF_048544455.1 of Silene latifolia. Lineage (NCBI taxonomy): Eukaryota > Viridiplantae > Streptophyta > Magnoliopsida > Caryophyllales > Caryophyllaceae > Silene > Silene latifolia. Next base: position 21,064,382 of record NC_133538.1, on the reverse strand, counting down.
ACAGAGGAAAGGGGGAGAACGAACAAGAAAGAGGAATGAAGGGAAGAGGTAAGTGGTATAGTGAGAGGCAGGGACAAAATGGGAAGAAATTACCAAAGTTACTATTCTGGCGACAGTAATCAGGCTTTAGACTTTTTAAAGGGTATGGATGGATATGAGATTCCTTAATGAACAACTGGTGAAGGTGAGATTCATGCATTATTTGTGGACAAGTTTGTAGGTCTGCTTATGAGGGAGAGTTCATGTGGTACTTCTATTACTAGTACTTAGTCAACTCTACTTATTTATAGATATTTTCATTGTTGACAATGGATAATAATAAATTATACTCGTTTTTAATTTTTTATTAATGTCACTCAAGTTGTGAGAGAAAGAATAGTAGATATTCATATAATTAGCTTATATTAGAGTGACATAAAATAAGAGTATAGTGGCATTATCACCGCCTGACAATACTCATTAAGTTGAAGCATGAAAATACCTAATATTTTGATTGTCAATTGCCTTAATAAGGATGTATCTGCCAAATAAGCGAAAGTATGAATGTAACTATGTAAGGACTCATTGTGACGCTCACCCGTTCACCTTATTAAGGATGTATCTGCCAAATGTTCCACATTAAGAAAATAACAAGGGAATTCACTCTATTGTTTTATAAACCAATAAATTACTCAACATTATTTACCCAAAAAAAAATTTACTCAACATTACACAAATTTGTTTTATAATGGAACTTTATTAGCTGTACTAGTTTTAAACCCATGCATAATTGCACGAGATTGGATATCCAATAATTTGACGTAATGAATAAATATAAAAATCAAGTTGTACATAATTATAATTCAAAATAAGAATAATTATATATAAGAAACCAATTAAAAAATAGACATATGAATATAGTTATATAAGTTTAAAACTATAAATTCCAACAATGATTCTCCAATTTTAAAACCCCTTTTCAATTGAAGAGTACAACTAATAATAATCAACCATATTTTAAATAATATATAATTTCAAAACATAGATAACGAATATAACAATCAAAGTTATTTTGAACATATATGTTTCTTGAAAGTTATCGAAAAAACATTACTTAAGAAATCAATATTCTACGTTACAAATACAACAAAATAAGAAGGTGTGGAGTATTATTTATCGTTTGCACTAACTATAGACGGGAATGAAAACAGGCAGATTATATTTTCTGACACTTAAAAATAAGGGGCATACATTAAAAATAGGTCAACAAAAATAACCACCAATCTTCATAAAACCGTCTTAGTATATGACCAAATAAAAGGTGATGTGCCCAAAATCTATATAAAACGCACTAAAACTAAATCCTATGCTCCCTCCGTGTACATCTCATCCCCAAGTCCCGAACCCACCTCCGTAAACCTAAATGATCTACCTCCTACTCTCTACAAACTCAAAACATAACTTCAGCACTTAACACACATGAGAGATTATATTTTGTTTTTCGATTTGTTAAATTTATATGGCTAATGTTCTAAGTTCACTAATTTCTCAGATTTTATGTGCTTTTTTGTTATATATATGTTTTTTTTTTTTTGTAAATTTGTGCCGAAATTATTTGTCCAAACAATTTGTTTTTTTTTTTTGTGATCTTCATATTATAAGATAAGATTGTAATTAATCAAATCAAGGATTTAAATTAAATCAAAGATCATGAAATCATTAATGAAAGCATAAATAGAACATATTGAACTAATGAAAGTAATTAATGAAAGCATGTGAGAGAGTAATTAATTAATTACCAAGTAAATGAGAGAGTGAAGGACCCCACTGTTTTAGCAGGAATTTGCACAAGGAAAATGTCTTGCCAGGGAAGATTTTGTAGGGTGATCTAACTCAATTTCAATCGCCTGAGTATTATATTTGAACAAATAAGAGAATAAATGGAAAAGTATAACATAAAGATTTATACGTGAAAAACCCTGAGAAAAAGGGAAAAAACCATGGGCACCAAGCCAAGAGGGATTATTACTATGATTTTGGTTAGCCTGACAGGGAATATGTATGTCAGGCCAGATAATTGGTATGGATGCTTAATAATAATGGTAATGTTTCTAGCTGAATACAGATGAATGAAATGTGAGTAAGTAGTAGAGTAAAATTGCGTGTCCTCCTCCTCCCTTCTTCACTTCTATTTATAGTAGCTTGTCAACGGTTCTTCTAGGTTGTTTTTAGGGTTTCCTGGTAAATAGGACTCATGTCCTATTTACCCGGAGGCAGTTGTTTGACTTTTGCTATATTCCAGCCGTTGCCTTTGGTCAATTCTTTTATGTTCTTGTTTGAGTGTTTGAATGGGTCTTCCTTGTTTATAGGGGCTCTCTTTCTACAGCCTGACAGTGCTTTTCTTGTCGCCTGACTTGCTTTGATTATGCTGCCCTTATGCCTGACATGGTGTCTTTCCAGGTCATGCCTATTAGATGCCTGTCCTGTCTTTCTCTCCTGGTTGATGCCTGATTAGGTGATCTTGGTTCAGGCTAGGCCTTGGATGTCGCCTGACTTATCCCTGATGAGGCAGGGTAATTCTGGGCCCCACAATTGCCACTTATCTTCTTATTCCCAATGGATCTGGCCAAGAATAAGGAGATAAAAATTCGGGCCAAGGAAAAAGGTGTATAAGATTCTTTATCGGAAAGAGTTTGTGGTTGCTTCAAATTCTATAACGGCTACTTTCCATAAATGAGGTAGGTTCATCAAACCCTATGAGAGTCATGATTAGGTTTGTCCACTTGCACTACTCGTTTATTTTTGCGGCTATAAATACCTTGCTCTGTTCGCCTTTGCTTTCACATTTCCATTTCCCACATTCTTCTTTCTTTCTCTATAATTCTCTTTGCAAATTTCGTTTTTTCTAAAAATCAATCTTCAACTTTAACCCTAAAAAATGGCTGGAGGAAGAAGGAAGACAGCCGCATCCAAGGCTGCTGCTGAGGTCGAAAAAGCTCCTGTGGTTGTTGATGTTCCAGAAATCATCCCAGAGGATGAGGTTATGGAGGTTCCTGCTCCTCCAGAAATGCTGTCCATGACGCATAGGGGAGTTACTTATGCCCCTGTGATTCTCCCTGCTGAGGCTGAAGTTTGGGTCCCTGAAGGTGGTCCAGTCAGGACTAATTGGTGTAGTCCTGGCTGGTTTTGTATTTTTGAGTGGGCATTCAAGGGAGGCTGTCAGCTTCCGCTTTCTTTGTTCATGGCTGAGGTTATCAGGGTCGTCAGTGTCCCTCCTTTCCAACTTATGCCAATGGTTTGGAAAATCGTTCACTCTGTTGAACAATTGTGTGCTAAGCATAAGTTGGTCATCACTCTTGATGATTTTAAGAATGTCTATCATCTGAAAAGCAATTCTACTGGGCGTTTCAATCTTCGAGTCAGGTCAAAGATGCCTCATCTGATCACCAATTTTGATTCAGGCGATGACAATGGATGGGCACAGACCTATATGTTCATCAAGGCTGACTCCATTGCCCCTAATCTGGATTATCTTAGTTATCCTGCTGCCGAGGGAGGTAATTTCTTCTTCCTGCACTCAATTTTGGTTAGGGATAATGTATTTTGATTTATTAAAAATAGGCTTACTTGATTTGTCCTTCTTGTGGCTAATTGGGCTAATAATCCTAATGCTGAGGGATCGGCTGATCGGATTGCTTCTTTTATGGCGTTGCCTGAGGAAGAGAGAACATGGCATGCCTGTCTGGGGCAAGCACCTATGCCTCGCTTCAAGAAAGCCAAGTTGAGCACCTATAAAGCTATTAAGGGTGTTGAAGCTTTAGGGGCTTCTTCATCAAGCAGTAGGTTTTGTTGCTTTTTCTTTGTGGATTACTTTGCTTGAACACATGTTAGTATTACTGATGTAGAGCCTCATCGTGTAGCTCCCAGGGCTTCTGCTAGGATTGCTAGCTTTGGGTTTTCCTTGGTGAAGGCAGGTGTCTCTTAGATTACAGGGGAAAACTCAATGAGTAGCGAGGCTACAGGGAGTGACAGTACGTTGCAGGTCCAAGCGCCTGCCCAACAAGCTCAGTTGGTGTCTCCTCTAAAGGTTGTGGTCGATGAGCCTGCTCGTGCACAAAAGAGGACGAGGCGTGACGAGTCTTCAAAGGGGGTTGATGAGATTAGGGGAGTCAAGGCCAGGCTTGATGAGGTCCAATTTGCCAAGGAACAGATCCAGGATCATTCCTTCCTGGTTGATGATCCTTTCTATAAGTACCAGGCTGAGGACTCTTCTGCTCGTGCTTTGGCTGCTATGTATCGTTCCAGGGATTGTGCTGCTAACCTGGTTAATATGCTGCATGAGGTGATAAGTCTGTTTTCCTTAGTTTTGTTTTGGTTGTGTATTTTTTGTTTTGTTTTGCCTGATTGGTGGTCTTCTTGTAGAATGTGAATGACATGTCAAGGGGTGTCTGCCTATTGGAATCTACAAATGGTGCTAAGGATACTTTGGACTGGGAGGTGCAATGCCTGAAGAAATATGTTGCCACCCTAAAAATAGATTTGGTAGTGGCAAAAACGGAAAATGAGTGTTTGAAGGAAAAAAATGAGGCAGGGAAGGCACGGTTGGTGGTGGAAGCATCAAAGTTAGGTTCTGCTTAGGATGCTTTGAAATCTCTCCAGGCTAAGCTTGATGTTATTCGGGAAGAGTTGCTGGCTGAGAAGCAGGCTATGCAGGATCAACTGAAGGTGAATGAGGAGTTGACTGCTGAGAGGGATTCGGTGCAAGGTAGGTATAAGGATGCTACTCTTTACTTCTTTGGTTAGGGTCGTATAGATGCCATGAAGGAGCCTATTGAAGTCAGGCCTTACTGGAATCCTGACCAGGAGATGGCTGATCTCAATGCCACTTATCCTGACCTTTACAAGTTGCATGTTGATGATGAGGTAGATTCTCCTCCATTAAAGGAAAAGAGCGGGAAACCTGGTGATGAGGAGGATGACGAGGAGGAAGAGGAGCCCGTTGATGAAGGAATTAGCTCTGCTACTGCTTCCAAGGCAGGCTAGTTGACTTTGATTTTTAGGGTAGTTGTTTTTGTTTTGGCCCATCCAGGGAGGGATATTCCCTGGACAAATAATTTTTACATTTATGCTGGTATTTTGTCCTACCCAAGAGGGATGTTCCCTGGGCAATATTTTTTGTCTTGATGTAATTTGAACACGTTTTTCTGGTTCCTTTGAATATCTTGGTTTGAGTAATTGGTACCTGTAATAGTGTAGTTCAAGATATTTTGTTAGGAAAATGCCTGTCAGGAGGGCTTATGGCCCTTAATCCTTCTTAGGAAATCATGGCTTTTTTGCCTGTCAAGAGGGCTTTTTTAGTAAGAGGGGTGGTTGCCAGTCAGGAGGGCTTATGGCCCTCAGTCTGTCAGTAGGGCTTTTAGACAAGTGGTCTGGTTTTTTCCACCACCGTACTTGTCTTTTTTTTTTGTACTCAGCTCAGTTTTTTGGGTCAGGCAGGCAGGTGCCAAGTTTTGTGAAGCATTTCTGGGATGCTTTGTTCAGGCTGGGTGGAGTGGCCCTCAATCCTGAAAATTTGTTTAAGCCGGTGTGTAATAATATACAGTTTTATGGGGAAAAGGCGTAAAACAAGTTTTCAGGATTCAACATAGTAATAATAAAATAGGCAGACATGATAGAATTAATATTAAAATAAAGTAGACAGATATTCAGGCAAGATAGCAGGTAGGAGAAAAACATAGCATGGTAAGGTCACATGATTTTATTCAGGGGTTTTCCATATAAGACATAGTCAGGCAAGATACAAAGTTAATGGTCTTACCTGATTTGGATCATAGGATATTTAGGTTTAAACATGGAATAGCTTTTGGTGGGAAATGTTCCAAGATCTGGGGATCATTTCTCCATCCAGGGTTTGTAGTTTATAGGCTCTCTGTCCTACTATTGAATCAATCAGGTAAGGTTCATCCCATGTAGGAGCCAGCTTGCCTGCATTTTTGTCCTTGGTGTTAGGGAAGACTTTTCGTAGGACTATGTCTCCTTCTTTGAACACCCTGATGTTCACATTTTTGCTGTAGCTTCTGGCTACTGTTTGCTGGTAGGAAGCTATCCTGATCCTGGCTGCGTCTCTCAATTCTTCAGTCAAGGTCAGGTTGTCGTGCAATAGTGGCATGTTCTCCTCTATGGTATTCAAGCTACTTCTGGTGGTTGGTATATGAATTTCGGCTGGGATTACTGCTTCACAGCCATAGACCAGGGAGTAGGGAGTTTGGCCTGTGGATGTCTTAGGTGTAGTTCTATCAACCCAGAGGACTAAGGGAAGTTCTTCAGCCCATCTGCCTTTTCTTCTTTTTAGTTTTTTCTTCAGGCAGCTGATTACCACTTTGTTGCTGGATTCTGCTTGACCATTGGCTTTTGGGTAGCCTGGCGTGGAGGTTACCAGGTTCATATTCCATTGTGCACAGAAAGCCAATGTCCTTTTTCCCACGAACTGAGTACCATTGTTCAGACTATTTCTGAAGGGATCCCATATCTACATATGATATTGCGTTTAATGAATGATATGACATCCTTCTCCTTAACTTGCCTGTATGAATCTGCCTCTATCCATTTTGAAAAATAGTCGGTCATGGCTAGCATAAAGACTTTCTGTCTAGGAGCTTGAGGTAGCTTGCCCACAATGTCCATTCCCCATTTCATAAATGGCCAGGGAGCTGAGATGGAGTGCAGTAGCTCTGATGGTTGGTGGATGAAAGGAGAATGGATTTGGCAGGCTTCGCATTTGGAGCTTTAAGCTATGCAATCAGCTCTGAGGGTTGGCCAGAAGTAGCCTGTCCTTAGAACTTTTCTAGTCAGGCTTCTGCCAGCTTTGTGATTTCCACAGTATCCATCGTGTATGTCCTCTATAACCTGTTTGGCTTCATGAGGTTCCAGGAAACACAGGTAAGGTCCAGCATGAGACTTTTTGAACAACATGTTATTGATAATAGTATATGTGGAAGCTTTGATCCTAAGGGCCCTTGCTTCATTCTAATCTTTAGGGAGTGTTCCCTGTAAGAACCAATCATAGTATGGTTTGGCCCAAGAATTTGTGTCCTCATTGATGGGATAAGTTTGGTCAGGTTTTTCAATGGTTGGTTCTAGCAGGTGAACAATGAGTATTTTGTCAAACACAGCAGGGCTGAAATTTGATCCCAGGCTGGCTAGGGCATCAGCCTGAGTATTCAAGTCTCTTGGTATTTGATCAATGTGAAATGAACTAAAATTTTTGCAAAGGTTTTTGACGTAGTCTAGATAGAGAATCATTTTGGAACCCTTTCCAACATATATTCCTTTGACTTGATTGGAAATTAAAAGGGAGTCAGTTCTTATATTGAGATTTTTCACACCAAGTTCTATACATACCTTGAGTCCAGCTATCAGGGCTTCATATTCAACTTCATTGTTTGTTGCTTTGAATTCACAACTAATGGCCTGAGCAATTAGGTCTCCCTGTGGTGATTTTAGTACTAATCCTAGGCCAGTTCCTCTCATATTTTTGCTCCGTCTACGTGTAAGGTCCATTCCTGGCCTGATTTACGGGTGTCTAGATGGTTGACCTCTTTTATGAGGTCTGGTTCTAGGTTAGGACTGAATTCAGCCACAAAGTCTGCTAATGCCTGAGATTTAATTGTTGTTCTAGGTTCAAAGGTTATGTCATAATTACTTAGTTGTACTGACCATTTTGCCATTCTGCCTGAAAGCTCAGGTTTTCTCAGGACAGATTTGATAGGCAGGTTGGTCCTGACAATTATTGGGTGAATTTTAAGGTAGGGTCTAAGTTTAGTACAAGATATAATTAAAGCAAGTACATATTTTTCAAGTAGTCCATACCTTGTTTCTGCATCCAGGAGACTTTTACTTACATAATAGACAGGGTGTTGTTGGCCTTCAACCTCTTTGGTTAGGACCCCGCTTACTACTGTTTCAGTGACAGATAAGTAAATCGTCAGGGGTTCTCCTTTGTTTGGCTTAGCCAACAGTGGAGGAGTAATCAGGTATTTTTTTTTAAGTCCTGGAAGGCTGCTTCATGTTCAGGCAACCATTTAAATGATTTGTTCTTCCTGAGGAGGTCATAGAAGAATCTGCATCTTTCTGATGATCTTGATATGAATCTGTTCAGGGTTGCAACTCTTCCTGTTAACCTTTGGATATCTTTAACTGATTTGGGAGATTCTAATTCTAGGATAGCTTTTATCTGTTCTGGGCTGGCTTCAATCCCTCATTTTGTCACCATGTATCCAAGGAATTTCCCTGAAGAGACTCCAAAGTGGCATTTGGAAGGATTGAGTTTCATATTGAATTCTTCCAGGATCTTGAAGGCTACTTCTAAATCTTTTACATGATCTTCAGTCTTTTTTAATTTAACCACTATGTCATCAATATAGACGTCCATTGTATCACCTATTTGGTCTTTGAACATCATGTTGACCAGGCGTTGGTAGGTTTCCCCTGCATTCTTCAGGCCAAAGGGCATTGTTGTGTAATAATATATGCCCCTTTCCGTGATGAATGCAGTATTTTCCTGGTCAGCTGGGTGCATCTTAATCTGGTTGAACCCACTCGAGGCATCCATAAATGTCAAGAGTTCATGGCCTGCTGTGGCATCTACCATTGCATCTATATGAGGAAATGGGAATGGGTCTTTTGGGCAGGCTTTGTTTAGGTCTGTGTAGTCTACACAAACTCTCCACTTGCCATTTTTATTTTGTACCACAATCACGTTTGCTAGCCATTCAGGGTACATGACTTCTCTGATCATTCCCATATCCAGCAGTTTGTCCACTTCTTCATTAATAATAGAGTTGCGTTCAGGGGCAAACTTCCTTATTTTCGGTTGCACATGCTTAAATGATTTGTCAATATTAAGTTTATGGGTAATAATATTGGCGTTGTTGGGCCCAGAATTATTCTGCCTTGCCTGACAAAGGCCAGGCAATGTTCAAACCCAAGACCTGAGCAGGAAATACTCCAAGTCATGCATTAAGAGTATACAGACAGGTACCAAGCAGGAGAGAAGCACAGGACAGGCAACTACTAAGCCTGACCTGAAAGGAAACTACATCAGGCACAAGAGAAACATTATCCAAGCTTACAGGCTACAAGAAAGACACGACCAGGCCATATAAGTAAGGTCCCTAGAAACAAGGAAGACCAATTCAAAAGAAGAAGATCGAAGAAAAGGTCAAAAGCAACGGCTGAAATGCTGCTACAGTCAATTAACTACTTCCGGGTAAATAGGGCACGAGTCCTATTTACCAGGAAACCCTAAACAGACGAGAGGATGCTACTTTTGGAGGCTAATATAAATAGAAGAGAAGATAGAAACAGAAGGGACATTGGAACATACACTGATATACTCATACTATCACTCTCTTTCTTGTATTCAAAATATATTAAATATCCTTTACCTGTCACGCCTGATACACAAATACTCTGTCAGGCTACTCAAAATCATAGTAACAATCTCTCCTAGCTTGGTGCCCGTAATTTTTTCCCTTATTCCCAGGGTTTTTCCACGTATAAAATCTTTGTGTCTTTACTTTTTACTTATTTATTTACTTAGCAATACTAGTCAGGCAAACTACTTGAGTTAGATCACCCCTCCTTAATTCCCCTGGCAAGACGTTTCTGTTCAGTAAAATCCCTGCCGAAACAATTGGCGCCCACCATGGGGCATCTAGCTCAAAAATAATCAAAAACTCAAAACCAAACAACACAAAAACTTGAGAAATGACAGGCATTAAACAACAACTGGCTGCCGCCCAACAACAATTGTGTGAAATAGAACAGCTGAAACAGAAAATGGCCCAGACTGAAGCTAAAGTTGCAAAATTAAAGGAATCAGAATCCAGCCTGAAACTAAGGCTAGGAGATAAAACTTCAGGATCAAAGTTGAAACTTCAACCTGGCACACCATTCTCCTCAATTATCAGGAACATTGATTTCTCCAACTTTGGCACTCCTACTCCACCAAAGTCCAAAGCAGGAGAAGAAACAGACTCAGAGAAAATCCAAAATGAAGAAACCCCAGCAGACCAAACCAACACAGCAATCATGATGGCTATGCTCCAGGAAATCCAAAAATTCCATGAAAGATTTGAAAAGATTCCTGGAGTTCCTACCCCAATTGAGGAAGCAAATCCAGAAAGTTATGTCGATTCACCCTTTGTGGATGAAATAGCAAGAATATACCTACCAAAGAAATTTGCGGTTCCCTCAATGAGAATCTATGATGGGACCACAGATCCACAAAATCATGTAGCCTATTACAAGCAAAGAATGTTGGCAGCATCTATTCCTAGTGAACTACGACAAGTCTGCATGTGCAAGGGGTTTGGGACAACCCTGAATGGGCCTGCCCTGCAATGGTACATAAAACTAACAAACGGAAGCATCAAGTCCTTTGCCGACCTGGTCAACTCTTTCAACCATCAGTTTGCCAGAAGCAGGTAACTAGAGAAGAGATCCAGTAACTTATACATGATCAAGCAAAAGCCTGGTGAATCAATTAGATCTTACATGACAAGATTCAACAAGGAAAAAGTGTCAATCCCCAGATGTGATGTTGGAACAGCCGTGGAAGCTTTCAGGTAAGGGCTACCCCTGGATAGTGACTTCTACGATGCAATGACCATGAAGCCCTGTCATACCTTTGAAGATGTCCAGGCATTAGCCATAGGCTATATTCGGCTGGAAGAAGATAAAGGCTATAAGGAAGACAACACTGACAACAATTCAGGATATGACAAAGTAAACAGAAAAAGTTCCAACCACAAAGGGAGCAGTTCCAGGCCATCCCCTTACACAAGACCTGACAGATCAGAAGTCAACTACACACATGACCAATGAGGTAACTCCTATACTTATCCATCTATCCAAGAATATAACTTCTCTGTTGATATTGCAGGATTAATCAAGAGACTTGACAATATGGGAGACATTGTCAAATGGCCAAAGAAGTCAGATAACCCCAACTCAAGGAAGGATACTACAAGATGGTGCGAATTCCACATAGATATAGGGCACACAACATAAGAATGCCTGGGATTGCGCAGGCAAGTGGCCTACCTACTAAAGAAGGGATATCTGAAAGACTTGATGCCAACAAAGAACAGGGAAGATGATGGAACAAGAAAGAACCCAGAAAAGCAACAACATGACCTGCCCCCAGCACACCCATCTATGAGGTCAAACTCATCAATGGAGGATCTGAAATTTGTGGCCTGACCAGTTCAGCTGCAAAGAAAATTGCCAGAGAGTCAAATATGAAATCTCCTTTTAAACCTAGAAATTTACCTCAAATTACTTTTGACGACACTGATATGCAGGGTATTCCTTATCTACACCATGATAGCCTAGTTATCACCATGCAAATAGGAACTGTACGTGTCCTGAGAATCCTGGTGGATAGAGGCAGCTCAGTGAACCTGATCATGCTTGATATCCTTAAAGCAATGAATATTGATGAAAGTCAAATCATAAAGAAGTCCAATGTCCTGGTAAGATTCAGTGGAGAAACAAGGAATTTAATGGGAGAAATACACCTGCCAACATATGTGGAATGAGTCTCCTCATACGAAAGATTTGGAGTCCTGGACTGCCTGTCCTCCTACAACGCCATCCTAGGAAGACCATGGATCCACAATGTGAGGCCTATACCCTCCACCTACCACCAATGCATCAAGATACCAACGGAATGGGGAGTAGCAACCATAAAAGGTGAACAAAAATCTGCCCAGGAATGATATACTGAGTCATTGAAACCCTCCAAGGCAGGTAAGTCACTCGCCTAGCAATTACAGTACCCTGTCAGGACAACTTATATGGCAGAAACCAAAATGGAGACAAATCAAGTAATTTTAGACCCTGAGTATCCTGACAGGCATGTACTGGTAGGATCTGATGTCCCGACAACATCGACTGAGAATTAGTAAGCTTTCTTAAAAATAAATCTTCATGTTTTGCCTGGTCTCATTTTGATATGACTGGTATAGATGCAAATATCATTACACATAAACTAAATATTGACAAATCTTATAAGCCTGTGCAACAGAAAATAAGAAAGTTTGCCTCTGAACGTAATGCTATTATTAATAAAGAAGTGGACAAACTACTGGATATGGGGATGATAAGGGAAGTCATGTACCCTAACTGGCTAGCCAATGTGGTAGTAGTACAAAAAAAGAATGGTAAATGAAGAGTTTGTGTAGACTACACAGACCTCAATAAGGCCTGCCCAAAAGACCCATTTTCACTCCCTCACATAGACGCAATGATAGATGCTACAGCAGGACATGAACTCCTAACATTTATGGATGCCTCTAGTGGATTCAACCAGATTAAGATGCACCCATCTGACCAGGAACACACTGCATTCATCACGAAAAGAGGCATATACTGCTACACAGCAATGCCCTTTGGCCTGAAGAATGCAGGGGAAACATACCAACGCCTGGTCAATATGATGTTCAAAGATAAAATAGGGGATACAATGGAAGTTTATATTGATGACATGGTGGGCAAATCAAAAAAGACTGAAGACCATGTCAGGGATCTGGAAACAGCTTTTAAGATCCTGGAAAAATTCAACATGAATCTTAATCCTTCTAAATGCCATTTTGGAGTTTCTTCAGGCAAATTTCTGGGATAGATGGTAACCAAAAGAGGAATAGAAGCCATCCTAGAACAAATAAAAGCTATACTAGAATTAGAATCTCCCAAGTCAGTCAAAGACATTCAAAAGCTGGCAGAACGAGTTGCAGCCCTGAACAAATTCATATCCAGATCATCAGAAAGTGTAGACACCTCAAAATGTCTACCGGCCTTTGAACACCCAATGATGAGGACCTTATTTAATTTGGAATGAAACTTACTTGAATTTAATAAAAGGTTATTTATGCTCAAAATTGTTCCAGAAACAACCATTTTATCACCGAGTCCAAATCCGACAACTTACTACATACTTAACCTCTCTTAATTAATTACGAGAGTTGTATTTTATATTAATGGCGCGAAACCATTTAATTGGGTCAAATTAATAAATGAGGCAGTCCACCTTATAAATTTGAGACCTTATTCTGTAAGCCCAGCAAATATAAAAAGCCTGAAGTCATGTTGATTTCCTAAGCCCATAAGGCTGATGAAATAACCGAAAGTCAAGTTTAGTACATGGAGGATTAGCTTTGTGCACTAATCAGATCACTTCAAGGATATGAATTGTATTTACCATCAAGGAAATTGATGAATGTGCGCCAAAAATAGAATTCTAAATGCACTAAAGTGTCTTGAAAGGAGATTGATACGCGAGTCCAATTGGATAAAAATAGTCATGCTCTAGATAACTTTCGGTGCTAGAATTCTATCTTACGGAAATTTTAGATCTTGTCAAACGCTCCGTCTTAACTAGTATAAATACTCCCCTCTATACTCTTATTCAAAACAGAAAAATTCACAGAGAAAATCTACACAGAAATACTATTCCATACAAAATACTACCTTCTTATCATACCTTCCACATACATACATCCATCCTATTTTGAGCATAAAGACGCCCTAAAGTCAGTTCGAGTAAGCTAATTGTCGAAACGCCGTATCCAGGTAGGCCTGAGGGTGTCATATTTATTCTTTACTTCTTATATTATCGTAATTTAGCTTTCATTGTTTGTAAATAATTTGTATAAAATTGTTTTAAAAACGTTTTCTTTTGTTTGAATCGTCAAATATATAATATTACAAATAAATAGTAGAGGTCGTCAGTTTGACGGGCGGTCCGGGTGCCTAACACCTTCCCTAGCCGTACCTTTACTCCCGAATCCGCAATCTTTGGTTTAGACCGGAGTAACAGATCAGTCCCCATTCCAGGGATCAAAAGGGGCCTTTTCCGTTAAATTGTTTTTGTATGTTTTTTATAAAACCTACTGGCGACTCCATATTATTTACATATATTTCAAAAAGGAGATTTTTTTCAGGGATCTCACAGAAAGATGCAGGTCTTTCTATGACCTCCTCAGGAAAAACAAGTCATTCAAATGGTTACCTGAACATGAAGCAGCCTTCCAAGATCTTAAAGCATACCTGACTACACCTCCACTACTTGCCAAACCATACAAAGGAGTACCCCTGACGGTCTACCTATCTGTCACAGAGACAACAGTAAGTGGAGTCCTGACCAAGGACATTGACGGCCAACAGCATCCAGTCTATTATGTAAGTAAGAGTCTCCTAGATGCAGAAATAAGGTATGGCCTACTTGAAAAGTATGTACTTGCTTTAGTTATGTCTTGTACCAAACTTAGACCTTATTTTGAAAGTCACCCAATCATTGTCAGAACTAACCTGCCTATCAAATCTGTCCTGAGAAAGCCAGAGTTGTCAGGCAGAATGGAAAAATGGTCAGTACAAATCAGCACCTACGACATAACCTTTGAACCTAGGACAACGATTAAGTCTCAGGCATTAGCAGACTTCGTGGCTGAATTCAGTCCTACCCTAGAACCATACCTCATAAAAGAGGTCAACCACCTAGACACCCATAAATCAGACCAGGAATGGACCCTACATGTAGATGGAACAACAAATATGAGAGGGACTAGCCTAGGACTAGTATTGAAATCACCACAGGGAGACCTAATTGCACAGGCTATTAGTTGTGAATTCAAAGCTACAAACAATGAAGCTGAGTATGAAGCCCTGATAGCTTGACTTAAGGTATGTGTTTTGACAGGCTTTTTACTGATCTAGATTGTCCTGCCAGGGATTTATATGTAGGGTGATCTAACTCAAACAACTCGCCTGATTGGTATAATTAAGTGTAAAATGAACTAATAAACAATGACACAAAGATTTTTATACGTGGAAAAACCCTGGGAATAAGGGAAAAAACCACGGGCACCAAGCCAGGAGTGATTGTTACTATGGTTTTAGATAGCCTTTGACAGTATTGTTATATCGGGCGTGTGCGAATATATAGCTTAAGAATACAAAAATATAAGTAAAAGTGAGGGTATATCTGATGTCCCTTCTAATCTTCTCTTCTTTTCTATTTATAGCTGATCTCTCCCTCCTTCTTATGCCGTTTACGGTTTCCTGGTAAATAGGGAATGTGCCCTATTTACCCGGAGGTGGTTGCCTCTTTATTAGCCGTTGTTTTGACTGCTTCCTATATCATAGCTTTCTGGATTTGGTCTTCCTTTTTTTTAGGGAACATATATCAACCGCCTATTTTGTCGCTGCGGTGGCCTGGTGCTTTTCCTTTTTAGGTTTCTTTGGTTATCTTTCGCCCTGTCTTTCATCAACTCCTGCTTGGTGCCTATCCGTGTTGAATCAATGCCTGGTTTCAGATGTCTTTTGCCTGGAAGTTGTCCTTGGTTGTTGCCTGGCCTATATCAGTCGGCGGGATAATTTAGGGCCCAACAATTGCCCCTTATCTCGCTTATTCCATTATTGGGTCTGGCCAGGAATAAGGAGATAAAAATTTGGGCCAGGCAAGTGATTTGTGCAGGGTCTTTTTATCGGATTTAGAATTGGGGTTTGATTCAACTTCTTGTAACGGTTATTTGTCATTAATAGGGTAGGTTCACAAAACCCTAGGAGAGTCATGATTAGTCTCTACCACTTGCTTTTCTACCCGTTTAGGATTTGCGGTTATAAATATCCTTCCT
Source organism: Silene latifolia (assembly GCF_048544455.1). NCBI lineage: Eukaryota > Viridiplantae > Streptophyta > Magnoliopsida > Caryophyllales > Caryophyllaceae > Silene > Silene latifolia. The sequence continues at coordinate 21,048,705 of NC_133538.1, read as the reverse complement.
TTGCCGTGATTACTTCCACATTTCAATCCCCAAATTTCTTCTTTCCCTTTCTAAAAAATTCTCTCTTTGAAAAATTCATCTTCCAGAAAAAATAAGATATGGCTGGTGACAGGAGAAGGACAGCAGCTACAAAAGCTCCGCCGAGGTGAAAAAGTTCTGTTGAAGTTGAAATGGTTTTCGCCGAGGTTGAGGGGGTCCCCGATATCATCCCCGAGGATGATGTGGTGGAGGTTGTTGCTCCTCCAGAGGTTCTGTCCATGTCTTATAAGGGGGTTGAATATTCACCTAATAAGGCTTTGGCGGCTTCTTTTCAAGAAGCCAATCAACTGAAACCTGCTTTTGAGCATTATATAAAGGGCAGGGGCCTTATTCCTCATGGGGCTGAGGTTTGGATTCCTTAGAACGGTCCTGTCAGGCCTAATTGGAGTAGCCCGGGTTGGTTCTGTATTTTTGAGTGGGCGTTCAGGGGTGGCGGTCAGCTTCCCCTTTCTCCTTTTATGACTGAGGTGATTAGGGCTATTAGGGTTCCTCCGTTTCAACTCATGCCAATGGTTGTGAAAATTGTCCATTCTATTGAGCATTTATGTTCTAAGCATAAATTGGTTATTACCCTGGATGATTTCAAGAATGTCTATCACCACGAAGAGTCATTCTCTTGGGAGGTTCAATTTTCGAGTCGAGTCAAAGATGGCTCACCCGATTACCAACTTTGATTCAGGGGATGATAAAGGATGGGCTCAAACTTATATGTTTATCAAGGTTGATTCAATTGCCCCCGACCGGACTATCCGAATTACCCATTTGTTGAAGGGAGGTAACTTTCTTTCGCATTATTTTTGGTTTGGTAATAATATGTTTTGGAGAGTTTACTTACTTTGCCCGTGCTTTCTTTTAGTAAATGATTGGGTGAATGATCCTGATGTTGAGGGGTGGTGACCGGATAAGCGGCGTTTATGGCGTTTTCGAAGAGGAGAGGGCTTGGCTCGCCATGGGCAAGCTTCTATGCCTTGTTTTAAGAAGGCTAAGTTGAGTACGTATAAGCCTGTAAAGAGCACTAAGGTTCCAGGGGCATCTTCATCAGGGAGTAAGTTCTTTTGCTTATTTTTGTCATTCTGTTTCCTGTATTGGATTCATGCTTATATTGCTGATTTAGAAACTCGTCGTGCAGCTACCAGGGCTTCTGCCAGAATTGCTAGTTTTGGTCTGTCTTTGGTGAAGGCAGGGGTCTCCCAGATTACAGGGGAGAAGTCAAAGAGCAGTGAGGCAACGGGAAGTGACAGTGTTGTTCAAGTTCAGGAACCTGTGCAGGAGGTTCAGTTGGCGTCTCCTGAAAAGATTGTGGATGATAGTGACCGTCCTGAGAAGAGGAAGAGAGTGGATGAGTCTAGAGGAGTTCATGAGGTCAGGGGGGTCAGGGCTCGTATGGATGAGGTCCAGTTTGCCAAGGATCAAATTCAGGCTCAGGCTTTTGTGGTTGATGATCCCTATTTCAAGTACCAGGCAGAGGAAGCTTCTGCCCGTGCTTTGGCTGCTATGTATCGTTCCAGGGACTATGCTGCCAACCTGATTACCATGCTTCAGGAGGTATATATTCTCTGTCTTTGTTTATTGTGGGTTTTTGTGTGTGTTTTCTTTTTTGTGGCTTAGATAGGCATTTTTCTTTTGTTTTAGAATGTTAATGATGTGCTGAGGAGCGCCTGTCAACTGGAATCAGTCCATGGTCTAAAAAATGCCTTGGATTGGGAGGTACAAATCTTGAAAAAAGATGCTGACAAGTTTAAAGCTGAGTTGGAGGTGTCCAAGGCTGAGAATCATTCTTTGAAGGAGGATAATGAGGCAGGGAAGGCTCGGTTGCTGGTGGAGTCTTCTAAGCTGAAATCTGCTCAGGATGCTCTGAAAGCTCTTCAGGCTAAGTTTGATATTGCTCAGGAAGAGTTGAAGGCTGAAAAGCAGGCTATGCAGGAGCAGTTAAAAGTAAATGAAGAATTGGCTGTAGAGAGGGATGAGGTCCAGGCTAGGTATAATGATCGCTTTGTATTTCTTTGGCAAGGGCCGTGTGGATGCTATGAAAGAGCCTTTGAAGTCGAGGCCTTTTTGGAATCCCGATCGGGAGTTGGTGATCTCAATACCACTTATCCCGAGCTTTGTAAGTTGCATGCTGACGAGGAAGTGGACTCTCCTCCATCCAAAGGGAAAAATAGTGATGCTGAAGGGGAGGGAGATGAAGAAGAGGAGGCTGATGATGAGGGCATTGGCTCTGCTACTGTGTCCAAGGCGGGCTAGTTTGATTTTTTCTATTGTGGAATTTTGTGTTGTTTTGGCCTATTCAGGGGGGGATGTTCCCTGAACAAATAATTTAGGATTTGTTTTGGTTTTTGTTGGCTTTTCCTGGATAAACGGTTTGTTGCCTGGGAAGGGTATATTCTGGGTAGGTTTTAATATATATATCCTTTCTTCTCTTGATTTTCTTCTTTGTGTTTGACTGGAATTTGTACTGTACATTCATGTGATTTTTTTGTTAGAGTAATGCACGTCGGGAGGGCTTATGGCCCTCATTCCCGTGTTTATGGGGAATGGTGGCTCTATCACTGTCGGGAGGGCTTTTGAGAATGAGGGTGGTTGCCGGTCAGGAGGGCTTATGGCCCTCACCTGTCGAGAGGGCTTCTTTGACAAGTACTATGGTCTATTCCACCTTTGTACTTATCTTTTTATGTACCGAGCTCAGTTTAATTTTCGGGTCGTGCAGGAGGTGCCAAATTAGAGCATTTTAGAAATCTTTGTTCAGGTTGGGTGGAGTGGCCCTCAATCCTGAACATTTGTTTAAGCCTAAAGTGTAACATATAATAAGTGAAAAGAAGGCGTAAAACAAGTTTTCAGGATTTAAAATAAAGTTTTAGGTGAAGCTAAGAATAACGAAGCAAGCAACTTAGCACATAGCAGAAGTTCTAGTGACATGTATATAGGATAGGTAGTTTTACCTGCTTCTCAGATATGAAATAGTTTTAAGTGGGAAATGTTCCAAGATCTGGGGATCATTTCTCCTTCCAAAGTTTGTAGCCTGTAAGCTTCTTGTCCCACTATTGAATCAATTAAGTACGGGCCTTCCCATGTAGGGGCTAGTTTGCCTGCGTTCTTTTCTCTGGTGTTGGGGAAAACTTTCCTTAGTACCAGGTCTCCTTCTTTGAATACTTTGATGTTGACATTTTTGTTGTAACTTCTGGCGACTGCCTGTTGGTAGGCGGCTATCCTGACTTTGGTTGCATCCCTTAGTTCTTCTCTTAAGAGTAGGTTATCCTGTAATAGGGGCTTGTTCTCTTCTATTGTGTTCAGGCTGCTTCCGGTAGTTGGCACATGAATTTCTCGGGTATTATCTTCTTGCGACCCATAGACCAGGGAATATGGTGTCCGGCCTGTGGTGTTTTTGGGTGTGGTCCCTGTCACCCCATAGGACTAGGGGAGCTCTTCCGCCCATCTTCCTTTTCTTATTTTCAGCTTTTTCTTCAGCACTGATTACTACTTTGTTACTTGATTCTCGCTTGGCCGTTGGCTTTAGGGTAGCCTGGTGTAGATGTGACTAGGTTGATATTCCATTGTGCACGTAAGTTTCTTTGTTCTTTTTCCCACAAATTGTGTACCATTGTCACAGACTATTTCTGAAGGTATTCCATATCTGCATATGATATTCCTTTTGCTAAATGATATGACATCCTTTTCTTTGACTTGCCTGTAAGAGTCTGCCTCTATCCATTTGGAAAAGTAGTCAGTCATTGCTAGCATGAAGACGTTTTGTCCGGCGCTGAGGTAGCTTGCCTACTATGTCCATGCCCCATTTCATGAATGGCCGGGGGGCTGAGATGGAATGTAGTAGCTCTGATGGTTGATGGATATAAGGGGAATGGATTTGACAGACTTCACATTTTGAGCTATATGCTATGCGATCGGCTCGGGGTTGGCAGAAGTAGCCTGTCCGAGAATTTTGCTTGCCAGGCTTCTTCCACCTTTATGATTTCCGCAGTATCCATCATGTATGTCTTCTATGACCTGGCTGGCTTCATTTGGTTCCAGGCAACGTAAGTAAGGTCCAGCCTGAGACTTTTTAAACAAGGTGTTATTTATAATGGTATAAGTGGATGCTTTGATTTTCAGGGCCCTTGCTTCGTTTTTATTTGTAGGGAGTATCCCCTGTAGGAACCAATCATAGTAAGGTTTAGTCCAGGAGGTTTATCTTCCTGGATAGGGCAAATTTGTTCAGGCCTTTCTATGGTTGGTTCCAACAGGTGGACGATGGGTATTTTGTCAAACACAGCAGGGCTGAAGTTTGATCCCAAGCTGGCTAGGGTATCAGCCTGGGTATTTAAGTCCCTTGGTATTTGGTCAATGTCAAAGGTTTTGAATTTTTTGCAAAGGTTTTTGACATATTCCAAATAGAGTATCATCTTTGAATCTTTTGCAGCATATACTCCTTTGATTTGATTGGAAATTAAGGAGAGTCAGTTTTACCTTGAGATTTGCTACACCGAGTTCTATACATACCTTTAATCCAAAGAAATCGAGCTTCATATTGACCTCATTATTCGTGGCTTTGAATTCACAATTAATAGCTTGTGCAATTAGGTCTCCCTGTGGTGACTTTAGGACTAGTCCTAGGCCATTGCCTTTCATATTTGTTGCCCCATCTACATGGAGAGTCCATTCCTGGTCTGTCTTTTGGGTGTCAAGAAGATTGATCTCTTTTATGAGGTCTGGTTCTAGGGTAGGACCGAATTCACCCACGAAGTCCGCTAGTGCCTCGAGATTTAATTGCCGTCCGGGTTCAAAGGTTATATCATAAGTGCTGATTTGATCGACCATTTTACAATCTGCCGACAACTCGGGCTTTCTCGTGATGATTTGATAGGCAGGTTGGTTCTTACAATGATTGGGTGACTTTCAAAATAAGGTCGAAGTTTAGTGTATGACATTACTAAAGCAAGTACATATTTTTCAAGTAGGCCATACCAGTTTTCGCGTCTAGGAGACTTTTACTTACATAGTAAACGGATGTTGTTGGCCATCAATTTCTTTGGTCAGGACTCCACTTACTCTTTGTTTCGTGACAGATAGGTAGACCGTCAGGGGTTCTCCTTTGTCTAGTTTGGCAAGTAGCGGAGGTGTAGTCACGTATGTTTTGAGCTCCTGGAAGGCTGACTTGTGTTCAGGCAACCATTTGAATGCTTTGTTCTTCCTGAGTAGGTCATAGAATGCCTTGAACCTTACTGATGATCTGGAAATGAATCTATTCAGGGCTACAACTCGTCCGTCGGTTTTGAATATCTTTGACCGACTTGGGGATTCCGGTTCTAGTATGGCTCTTATTTGTTCTGGGCTGGCTTCTATTCCTCTTTTGGTCACCATGTAACCTAGGAATTTTCCTGAAGATACTCCAAAATGGCATTTGGATGGGTTAAGTTTCATATTGAATTCTTCCAGGATCTTAAAGGCTGTCTCCAAGTCCCTGACATGATCTTCAGCTTTCTTTGATTTAAATACCATGTCATCAATATAGACTTCCATGGTGTCTCCTATTTAGTCCTTAAACATTGTATTGACCAGGCGTTGGTATGTTGCCCCTGCATTTTTCAGGCCAAAGGGCATTGCTGTGTAGCAATATATGCCCCTTTCCGTGATAAATGCAGTATGTTCCTGATCAGATGGGTGCATCTTGATTTGATTGAATCCACTTGAGGCATCCATAAATGTCAGGAGTTCATGCCCTGCTGTAGCATCCACCATTGCGTCTATGTGTGGGAGCGGAAATGGGTCTTTTGGGCAGGCTTTATTGAGGTGTGTGTAATCTACACAAACTCTCCACTTGCCATTCTTCTTTTGTACCACCACTACGTTGGCTAGCCAGTTAGGGTACATGACTTCTCTTATCATCCCCATGTCCAATAGTTTGTCTACTTCTTCATTAATGATAGCATGTCTTTCAGCGGCAAACTTTCTTCTTTTCTGCTGGACAGGCTTATAAGACTCATCTATATTTAGTTTATGTGTAATAATATTGGCATCTATTCCGGTCATATCAAAATGTGACCAGGCAAAACATGAAGATTTACCTTTAAGAAAATTTACTAATTCGGCCTCGATATTATCGGGGACATCGATCCTACCGAGACGTGCCTGTCAGGGTACTCGGGGTCTAAAATTACTTGATCAGTTTCCATTTTAGTTTTCGCCACATGAGTTGTCCTGACAGTGGTGGCTCGTAATTGCTAGATGAGGGACTTACCCGCCTTGGAAGGCTTCGGTGACTCAAGATAGCATTCTGGGCGATTTATGTTCACCTTTTATGGTTGCTACTCCCCATTCCGTTGGTATTTTGATGCATTGGTGATAGGTGGAGGGTATGGCCCTTACGTTGTGGATCCATGGTCTTCCCAATATGGCATTGTAGGATGACAGCGAGTCCAGACTCCGAATCTTTCGTATGAAGATACTCCTTCCACGTATGTGGGCAGGTATATTTCTCCCAGTGTGTTTCTTGTTTCTCCACTGAATCCCACTAGGACATTAGACTTCTTTATGATTTGGCTTTCATCAATCTTCATTGCTTTAAGGACATCAAGCATGATCGGGTTTATCGAATCGCCTCCATCTACCAGGATTCTCATGACACGTGCGTCCCTATTTGCATGGTGATCACCGGTCATCACGGTGGAGGTCTAGAATGCCCCGCATATCGTTGTCGTCAAAAGTAATTTGAGGTAAATTGATAGGTTTAAAAGGAGATTTCATTTTTAACTCCTTGGCAATTTTCTTTGCAAATTTGAGCTGGTCAAAGCCACAAATTTCGATCCTCCATTGATGAATTTGACTTCATAAATGGGTGGTGCAGGGGTAAGTCACTTTGTTGCCTTTCTGTGTTTTTTCTTGTTCCATCATCTTCCCTGTTCTTTGTTGGCATCAAGTCTTTCAGGTATCCTTTCTTTAGCAGGTAAGCCACTTGTCTCTGTAATCCCAGGCATTCTTCTGTTGTGTGTCCTATGTCCATGTGAAATTCGCACCACCTGGTGGTGTCCTTCCTTGAGTTGGGGGGGTTGTCGACTTCTTTGGCCACTTGACAATGTCTCCCATATGGTCAAGTCTCTTGATCACCCTGCAATGTCAACAGAGAAGTTATATTCCTGGACAGGAGGATAAGTATAGGAGTTACCTCGTTGTTCATGTGTATAGTTGACTTCGATCCGTCGGGTCTCGTGTAGGGAGATGGCCTGGGCGCTTCCTCCGTGGTTAGAGCTTTTTCGTTGGTTTTGTCATATCCCGAGTTGTTGTCGCATTATCGCCTTGTAGCCTTTGTCTTCTTCCAGCCTGATATAGCCTATGGCTAATGCTTGGACATCTTCAAAGGTATGACAGGGCTTCATGGTCATTGCATCGTAGAAGTCACTGTCCAGGGGTAGCCCTTGCCTGAAAGCTTCAACGGCTGTTCCAACATCACATCTGGGGATTGAAACCTTTTCTTTGTTGAATCTTGTCATGTAGGATCTGATTGATTCTCCAGGCTTTTGTTTAACCCGCATGGTCACTAGATCTCTTTTCTAGTTCCTGGCGTTGTTGGCAAACTGATGATTGAAAGAGTTGACCAGGTCAGCAAAGGACTTGATGCTTCCATTTGGCAGGTTTATGTACCATTGCAGGGCAGGTCCGTTCAGAGTTGTTCCAAATCCCTTACACATGCAGACTTGACGTAGTTCACTGGGAATTGATGCTGCCAGCATCCTTTGCTTGTAATAGGCAACATGGTTTTGTGGATCTGTGGTTCCATCATAGATTCTCATTGAGGGAATCACAAATTTCTTTGGCAGGTCTATTTTTGCTATTTCATCCACAAAGGGTGAATCAGATAGCTCTCTGGATTTGCTTCTTCAATTGGGGTAGGAACTCCTGGAATCTTTTCAAATCTCTCATGAAGTTTTTGGATTTCCTGGAGCATAGCCATCATAATGGCCGTGTTAGTCTGATCTGATGAGGTCTCTTCATTTTGGAGTTCTCCTGAGTCCGTTCCTTCTCCTGCTTTGGACTTTGATGGAGTAGGAGTACCAATATTGGAGAAATCAATGTTCCTTATGATTGAGGAGAATGGTGTGCCAGGCTGGACTTTCAACTTTGATCCTGAAGCTTTTTCTCCCGTTTGTATTTTTAGGCCGGATTTCGATTCTTTCAATTTTGCCACTTCGCCACTGGATCATTTTTTGTTTCAATTGTTCCATCTCCAACAATCGTTGTTTGGCGTGACTAATTGTTGCTCAACGCTGTCTCCTGCCATCTTTTCTTAGTTTTTTGTGGTATTTGGTTGTGGGCTTTGATTATTTTTTAGTTAAATGCCCCACGGTGGGCGCCAATTGTTTTTGGGCTTTTTTACCGATCTAGATTGTCCGCCAGGGATTTATATGTAGGGTGATCTAACTCAAACAACTCTTTGATTGGTATAATTAAGTGTAAAATGAACTAATAAACAATGACACAAAGATTTTTATACGTGGAAAAACCCTGGGAATAAGGGAAAAAACCACGGGCACCAAGCCAGGAGTGATTGTTACTATGGTTTTAGATAGCCTGACAGAGTATTGTTATATCGGCGATAAAGTGAATATATAGCTTAAGAATACAAAAATATAAGTAAAAGTGAGGGTATATCTGATGTCCCTTCTAATCTTCTCTTCTTTTCTATTTATAGTTGATCTCTCCCTCCTTCTTATGCCGTTTAGGGTTTCCTGGTAAATAGGGAATGTGCCCTATTTACCCGGAGGTGGTTGCCTCTTTATTAGCCGTTGTTTTGACTGCTTCCTATATCATAGCTTTCTGGAATTGGTCTTCCTTTTTTGTAGGGAACATATATCAACTGCCTATTTGTCGCCTGCAGTGGCCTGGTGCTTTTCCTTTTTAGGCTGCTGGTTATCTTTCGCCTGTCTTTCATCAACTCCTGCTTGGTGCCTATCCGTGTTGAATCAATGCCTGGTTTCAGATGTCTTTTGCCTGGAAGTTGTCCTTGGCTGTTGCCTGGCCTATATCAGGTCAGGCATGATAATTTAGGGCCCAACAGTATGCATAGAACTTGGTGTAGCAAACCTCAAGGTAAAAACCGACTCTCCCTTAATTTCTAATCAAGTCAAAGGAACATATGCAGCAAAGGATTCAAAAATGGTACTTTATTTAGAGTATGTCAAAAACAATTGCAAAAAATTCAAATCCTTTGACATTGACCAAATACCAAGGGACCTAAATACCCAGGCTGATGCCCTGGCCAGCCTGGGATCAAACTTCAGCCTTGCTGTGTTTGATAAAATACCCATTGTCCACCTGTTGGAACCAACTATAGAAAGGCCTGATCAAACTTGTCCCATTCATGAGGACACAACTTCTTGGACCAAACCATACTATGATTGGTTCTTATAGTGGATACTCCCTAATGATAAGAACGAAGTGAGGGCCCTAAGAATCAAAGCATCTACCTACACCATTATCAATAACATGTTGTTTAAAAAGTCATAGGCTGGACCTTACCTGCGTTGCCTGGAACCACACGAAGCTAAACAGGTTATACAAGATATACATGATGGATACTGTGGAAATCACAAAGGTGGCAGAAGCCTGGCCGGTAAAGTTCTCAGAACAGGTTACTTTTGGCCAACCCTGAGAGCTGGCTGCATAGCATACAACTCTAAATGTGAATCCTGTTAAATTCACTCCCCATATATCCACCAACCATCAGAGCTACTACACTCCATCTCAGCCCCCTGGCCATTCATGAAATCGGGCATGGATATAGTAGGCAAGTTACCTCAAGCACCTGGACAGAAAGTTTTCATGCTGGCAATGACTGATTACTTTTACAAATGGATAGAGGCAAATTCATGCAGGCAAGTCAAAGAGAAGGATGTCATATCATTCATCAAACGAAATATCATATGTAGATATGGAATACCTTTAGAAATAATCTGTGACAATGGTACACAATTTGTGGGAAAAAGGACAGCAAATTTCTGTGCACAATGGAATATTAACCTGGTCACATCCACACCAGGCTACCCAAAAGCCAACAGTCAGGCAGAATCCAGTAACAAAGTCGTGATTAGCTACCTGAAGAAAAAGTTAAAAAGGAGAAAACGAAGATGGGCTGAAGAACTCCCCTTAGTCCTATGGGCTGACAGAACTACACCTAAAACAGCCACAGGCCAGACCCCATATTCCCTGGTCTATGGATGTGAAGCAGTAATCCCACCAGAAATTCATGTACCAACCACCAGAAGCAGCCTAAATACCATAGAGGGTGATCCTAACTGAAGAACTGAGCGATGCAGCCAAAGTCAAGATAGCCTTCTACCAACAAACAGTAGCCAGAAGTTACAACAAGAATGTCAACATCAGGGTATTCAAGGAAGGAGACCTAGTCCTAATAAAAGTCTTCCCTAACACCAGAGAGAAAAATGCAGGCAAGCTAGCTCCCACATGGGAAAGACCATACCTAATTGATTCAATAGTAGGACAAGGAGCTTACAGGCTACAAACTTTGGACGGAGAAATGATCCCTAGATCCTGGAACATTTCCCACTTAAAGTTATTTCATGTCTAAACCGGAAACAGGTAAAACTATCAACTCCTTATACGTTTAACTAAAATCATATAGCAAACGCCTACAAAAAATGTCTTCCTGCTATCTGCCAATTTGCCTGAAAACATGCCTGTTATTTTTAGCTCTGCCTAGTCTGCTTATTTGAATCCTATTACATTGAATCCTGAAAACTTGTTTTACGCCTTCTTTTCATTAGTTACATACTGCACTTAGGCTTAAACAAATATTCAGGATTGAGGGCCACTCCACCCAACCCGAAAAACATTCCTGAAATGCTCTACAATAAATTTGGCACCTGCCTGCCCAACCTAAAAACTAAACTGAGCTCAGTACGTAAAAAACAAGTACAATGGTGAAATAGACCAGACTACTTGTCCAAATAAGCTCTCCTAACAGGCTAAGGGCCATAAGCCCTCCTGACTGGCAACCACCCTCCTCTCAAAAAAGCCCTCCTGGCAGGAACCAGAGCCATCATTTCCTAAAAACGGAATGAGGGCCATAAGCCCTCCTGACAGGCATTATTCTAATAAAAACGCCAAATGTATGATTTACAGGTACAATTCAAGCCATTTAAAGAAGTCAAAGGAAAATAAGATGATATATTTATTCCAAAATACTGAAATTGCCCATGGAAACATCCCTCCTGGGGTAAGACAAAACAAACTGCAGAAAACGAAAAACAAAAAAATGTTTGTCCAGGGAACATCCCCCCTTGGAGGGGCCAAACCAAGCAAACCAAAATACAACAAAACAAGAAATAAATCAGCCTGCCTTGGAAGATGTAGCAGAACTGATCCCCTCATCAACAGGCTCCTCTTCTTTGTCATCCTCCCCTTCATCATCTCCCTCTTCCTCAGCTTCGCCACTTTTCTCCTTGGATGGTGGAGAGTGTAACACCCCCATACTCCAAGTGCCTTACCAGGACCACTCAGTTATAAGGATGCTACCATCTCGGTTGCCCGAGGCAATGAATATCATAAGACAATAAAGAAACGTACTTTAAAAGTAATTATAGTTTAAGTGATTACATGTTCAAAACCAAAACTGATAAAAGGAAATACAAGTTCTCAAAACTATCTACTTTCAAAATACTATCAAGCGTCAGACACAGCGGAAGACTTCTAAATCGCAACGTGGTGACTCATCCCGGCCTATCCCATACGTATCGTCTCATACCGCTCAATAATGCTCACCACCCCGAATGGATCACCACAAAGTGTTTAAAACATTTAAACGGGTCGACTAATCACACAATTTATATGATCCAACAACACAACATACAACATAGCTAAAACAAATCACACACACAATCACACCCACTCCAACCAATCTCCGTCACCGATCGTCCATCGGACCAGCCCGCGCGAGTGGGGGACCGCACCGTTCCCACCTAAGCCCCGCTCATCATACCGAGCGATAACCCTGTCCCATTAATGTGCACATCCCCTTCCGTGGCGGGTTCCACGAAGGGCGAAACTAAGGCGTGAAGCCACTCCCGCAAGTGACTCCACTCAGCCGAGAACGCATCTCGAGAACCAGAGACAAACAATCAGCAATCACAATACAACATCAACAACCGTCTGAATCAATCAACAATATACAATCACAACCGTCTGAATCAATCAACAATCACTAATTACAGCACAATCACCACACATTATGTAATTAATACTGAGTAGGGAAACCCTACCTGGAATGCAACACAAACATCAGACGATCTAGCAGCTGTCTCAAAACCTTTCCTCTAAGAATCCTTCTCCTATACAGATAATCATACAATTATCACCTAATCAACATAACCCTCCCAAAACCCCCAAATCTACCCAATTAGAGTTTTAAACAAACTCAAAGAAACATTATAAAATTGGTATGTAGATCTTACCCTTGACGCAAGGAACACTACGATGCAAAGAACAAGATGATCCGACACTCCTAGCCTTGGGGATTTGCCAACAACGCGACGAGAGAGAACTACGTAACTCCTTTTTCTTTTGAAGGGTTTAGAAAGGTTAAAAGTGATTAAATAAACTGACGGAAACCTTTTATATCAAACTCGCGTTATTAGCAAAACCCGTCAAATCATTCCCAGAAACCGGCTTACTCGATCGAGTAGCTAAGGTACTCGATCGAGTGCCCCCTTACTCGATCGAGTATCTACGTTACTCGATCGAGTACCCAACAGGTCAGAAACTATTTTAAAACTCAACACACCCTTACTCGACAGAGTAAGGCCTACTCGATAGAGTACCCAGAGACTCATAAAATCGTAGTATTACAGTCTTCCCTCCTTAAAAAGAACTTCGTCCCCGAAGTTCAACTCATACATAAAAACAAACATACTAACTCGGTCAAGACGCAACAAAGCTACTAAGAACTCAAAACAAAACCCCAACTTACAAAACAAGAAACCATGAACTCTTAACACCAACTCTACCAACTATTCCTAGCTCCAAACCTCGCTCACGATGTCGTATCAACTACATCATAAACTCTCCCGACACTAACTCCATACATAACCAACTACATAAACATCAAACGGAATGTTACATTCTACCACCCTTAAAAGGAACTTCGTCCTCGAAGTTTACTCACACTCATAACCTCATCATCCAACTGTCAACACTATCGAAGTATTCTCGCATTCCTAACATTGAACTACTACAAGCACGTCCATGACCTTTTAACACTATCAACCACAACATATATACAAATCCATACCTTATGCTACACCAACACTCTACTTCCAAATATACTACCATATGTACAACCATCAAAATCTCTTTTATCGCATCCTACTCCTCTTAAGATAAATGTTACGTCCTCGTAACTCGCTAATACTAAATCCTAGATATATCTTTTCATTATCCTCATCACCACCGCATGTCAAAGATAACCACCTAGAACCTAAACACTTGCCATGCACATATCCAAGGCTCTCTTACTTAAACAACTCTCATACTTCACTTCACTCGTCACACCACCTAACCTATACCACAAAATCCTTAACTTAACTCAAAACTTCACGTGTTCCCTATTACCGCCACATGACACGCCTCTCTATATAAACTACATAAAACTCTTATCGCCAAAAGTATAACTCACGATCCACACTTGTTACGTACACTCACACTAGATCCTCAAGTTCCTTTCTTTCATTACCGCAAGACTCATACATAACTTAACACAACACTAATTACTCAACAACCTACACTCACTGTCTCAACAAAGGATTATGAACCACCTGCATATATCAGATCATGACTATGACTACTGATGCCTCAACTTAAAACAAGATCAAAATTATCAGAATAACTTCTCACAAATTTGTGTCCCATCAATAGAATCTCACTATACCATAACAATAACGAAAACATATACAACTCTCTTTCATATCATACTCTACCCTCATACCAAAACTTAACTGGTAAGAAACATCAATAAACAAAACAACTGTCTATCCGTACAAATGAAACTCACTGTAAGGCAACAAAGAAACAAAACAACAATCTATGTATGATGGTATGTACTTTTGAAAACTCGTATCATAATCATCCCGCCTACTCCACCACAACCGGTGACGGCATCGCAACACCGCCACCAACACCCACACCGCAGTGCGAAAATACCCGCATCACAACACTATGTACCGTGCCCGAATCACCACCCGAGGCACAACAACCACATCGATAGACATCACAACTACATACAATCCCCATACACACCGACTCGAATAACCGCTTTCGACAAGAAAAACTTACTCAAATCCACTTTACTAAATCACAACTCAACATATTTTATGAATTAAACAGATAATGACCTCATGAATATCATCCCCTTACCATATCACGGAATAACATATATCATGAATACATACAAGTATAACCAGTCATGCCAGATCCATCAAATTATTACCTTCTTGAATATCATTCAATTAAATTACTGTGCCCAACATATATTACAGAACATTCAGATCACAGCTTTATAACTATCACACCGTACCACTTCCCGTGAGGTCAGAACCTCACACAAACATTTATACACATCATATACCCGTAATCACATCCACCTAGTCAATCCTGATCACGTAAGTTACCACTCAACAAAGGTTACATGTCGCCCGAGCTTAACTCATATGCCCCTCATAACATATTCTCCCATTCGCATATCCATCACCCCCTGCCAAATGTAACCATACTATTAATACTCAACTACTAACAACCGCCTCATATAACCACATCTTACACTCTCTCACAACCATACATATCAACCTGGTCTCTGCAAAATCAACCGCTTCAGAATTGTTACCTTTCTAATATACCATTACCCTTAACCACTAGTCACAAACCATAACACTACCGCTGTCCGGGCATCAAACCTCTTACACTCATCTCTAAATATCACGATTTCTTTCCTATCTTTGGTTAACATCCCAAATAATGAACATCAAATCCATCAACAAAATTACTTCAACATTCTTCCCAATACCATTCTTAACTGTATCATCATCTAAATCTCCACCAAAATATCATATCATGCAGATATTCTACCAACTTCTTACTTTCCTGAATTCCTCAAAACTCAAGACTAATCATGTTGTCCCTAAACTCCTCTATAGCCATTAACTAACATCCTCATGGTTGGTAGCACCCATCTCGACGACTCCTTACCTCTATATCACATAACTCCGGTCAACATTTTCTTAGTTTTATTCCCCTCATTCTTTCCTTTTACACTCTACAAAATCAATTAACCATTCAACTCCTTATCACTTCTACCTAACTCTTTAGTGTTTCGGTTACTTTCTCACTGCTCCAAAACTCACATCTAATTATTTCATATCGATATCATCTCACTCTTTCTTACCACAAATATTCTCTTATTATGTCATCAATCACCCTTGCCACTAATCCATCCATAGAATCAACGTTTACTGTTCAACAATTGCATCTCCCTCCTATCATACCGCTAATTGTCCAAGGAAATCACACAGTAGTTTCATCTCTTAATAAACCAAATCTCCCAAACCCACTCACTGTCTACAAATCCACCTCGCGACATGTCTCCACAAGGTTCACTATATACTACTCTTCTCAACCCCTTTAAAACGAACTTTCACTATGTATTTTCTTAACCCACACGACTCCTAACCATCCCCCTCCATGATTCTTTACACATCTCAAGCTGCCACCATTTGCGTCCCTCATTTCAATCTTTTCATTCTCACGTTCCATAAACTCACATCATCCCTTGCCCACATTAAATTACTCTTGCATTACTCAACATACAAACATATCACTCATCTCATCTCACAAAACATGCTCTATGTCTCAATAAACCATACCAATCTGTCTTTTCTTTTTCCACTATCTATCACAACACATATAACTCATGTCCTCCCACCGAACTCCTACTCACCACAGGTGCCACTCACTTCACCATAAGATTGGGTAACTTACGTATCAAGACCAACATACATGTAAAACAATGCATAAAGAAGTAAAATAACATCTTGGAATTAAACATAATATGCAACGAATTCAAAAGATAAGCATATGACCCAAAACAGGGGTCACTAGATCGAGTACAGGCCACTCGATCGAGTAAGTGACTTACTCGATCGAGTAGGTGAAGATCAGAAGCACGTAAAACAAATTACCAGGGACACTCGATCGAGTAACTGACGTACTCGATCGAGTCCCCCCTACTCGATCGAGTACCAAGGCTACTCGATCGAGTACCTACGCATTTCTCAGCACTGTCCAGTTTTCGTAAAACAGTCATAACTCACTCATTTCTTGGTCGTTTTGGGCGTTCGACCTATCGTTAGAATCATAAAAGGACAAGCTATCACCTCCAATTGGAATCACATTAAAATCATTTATGAATCTCAAGTTATAACAGTTTAAAGACAACCTCCCTATAATCGAAAACACAACTACTTGATTTTACTTCCCAACAACTTAAACGACAACATGGTAAATAAAAACAACTCGATGCTCATAAAACCAGTATCCCTAACCACACGTTACTAACTTCAAAAGCCAAGCAACAAATAACTCGATGCACATATATCATTCAACTTACCAATCACATATTACCCACATGTTTTTATTATATAACTTTACGTAAACAAAATCACAATTATATGACATCAAGTATCATATTCACATGTTACTAGCATAACAACCTTATAAAATCTCTTCCATCATACAACATGCGTTATAAAAAAAAATATCATATTATCATGCAACAATTATCATCTTTTCCACCAATTATTCATGCTCTTACTCAAACTTTCAGCTATATAAACTCGTACAACACTACCAACAACATATATGTATACATAACTCTATGTATAACTCAAATCAAACAAATTTTCTTTCCGTATTTCTATAATGCCATATCATAAAACAACTATCATGCTTTCAATCAATAACTTACGAAATCACATCATCACCATCTTTTCTACACAATCCCCATTCTCAACATACATACATCCACTGATTCATGCCACACATCACTACATAGGTACACAATACACAAGGTAAACACATAGCGATCCCGACTTATATCCCATAGTGACCGGTTCAAAATTGTAGGGCGAGTTCGCGACTTTATGACGTCTCCCAAGTCTTTGCATTAGCTCCTACAACTTTTACCCCGGGTTCATTTTATTTGACTCCCTATGTTTATTGGGTTCATTGGTTACAGGTTTCAGGATCGTCGCTCTGATACCATTTGTAACACCCCCATACTCCAAGTGCCTTACCAGGACCACTCAGTTATAAGGATGCTACCATCTCGGTTGCCCGAGGCAATGAATATCATAAGACAATAAAGAAACGTACTTTAAAAGTAATTATAGTTTAAGTGATTACATGTTCAAAACCAAAACTGATAAAAGGAAATACAAGTTCTCAAAACTATTTACTTTCAAAATACTATCAAGCGTCAGGCACAGCGGAAGACTTCTAAACTGCAACGTGGTGACTCATCCCAGCTATCCCATACGCATCGTCTCATACCGCTCAATAATCGCGCTCACCACCCCGAATGGATCACCACAGTGTTTAAAACATTTAAACGGGGTCAGTACTAATCACACAATTTATATGATCCAACAACACAACAAACAACATAGCTTAAACAGTTACACACACAATCACACCCACTCCAACCAATCTCCGTCACCGGCTGTCCACTGGACCAGCCCTGCCAGTGGGGGACCGCAGCCGTTCCCACCTAAGCCCCGCTCATCATACCGAGCGATAACCCTGTCCCATTAATGTGCACATCCCCTTCCGTGGCGGGTTCCAAGAAGGGCGAAACTAAGGCGTGAAGCCACTCCCGCAAGTGACTCCACTCAGCCGAGAACGCATCTCGAGAATCAGAGATAAACAATCAGCAATCACAATACAACATCAACAACCGTCTGAATCAATCAACAATATACAATCACAACCGTCTGAATCAATCAACAATCACTAATTACAGCACAATCACCACACATTATGTAATTAATACTGAGTAGGGAAACCCTACCTGGAATGCAACAGAAACATCAGACGATCTAGCAACTGTCTCAAAACCTTTCCTCTACGAACTCTTCTCCTATACACATAATCATACAATTATCACCTAATCAACATAACCCTCCCAAAACCCCCAAATCTACCCAATTAGGGTTTTAAACAAACTCAAAGAAACAGTATAAAATTGGTATGTAGATCTTACCCTTGACGCAAGGAACACTATGATGCAAAGAACAAGATGATCCGACACTCCTAGCCTTGGGGATTTGCCAACAACGCGACGAGAGAGAACTACGTAACTTCTTTTTCTTTTGAAGGGTTTAGAAAGGTTAAAAGTGATTAAATAAACTGACGGAAACCTTTTATATCAAACTCGCGTTATTAGCAAAACCCGTCAAATTATTCCCAGAAGAATGGCTTACTCGATCGAGTAGCTAAGGTACTCGATCGAGTGCCCCCTTACTCGATCGAGTATCTACGTTAATCGATCGAGTACCCAACAGGTCAGAAACTATTTTAAAACGCAACACACCCTTACTCGACAGAGTAAGGCCTACTCGATAGAGTACCCAGAGACTCATAAAACCGTAGTATTACAGAGAGTCCACTTCCTCATCAGCGTGCAGTTTACAAAGCTCAGGGTAAGTAGTGTTGAGGTTGGCCAACTCCTGGTCAGGATTCCAAAAAGGCCTAGCCTCGACAGGCTCCTTCATTGCATCCACACGACCCCTGCCAAAGAAATAGGTAGCAAGATCCTTATACCGCCCGCACCAAATCCCTTTCAATGACCAGATCCTCATTTACTTTCATTGCTCCGCATAGCCTACTTCTCGACCTTCAACTCTTCCTCAACAAAGTATCAAATTTAGTCCGAGGAGCTTTGGGGCATCCCGAGCGATTTCACTTAGAAGACTCCACCACCAACCGAGCTTTCCCTGCCTCATTATCCTCCTTTAAAGAATGAATCTCAGCCTTTGACGCTTCCAATTCAGCCTTAAACTTTGCAGCATCCTTCTTCAAAATCTGCACCTCCCAATCCAGGGTATCTTTAAGACTATGGACAGAATCCAGTTGACAGGCACCCCTCAGCATATCATTGACATTCTGGCAAAGAATACATACCCATTTAAGCCACAAAACAAAAAAAACCACACATAAATACCCACACAAAATTAGACAAAAAGAAAATACCTCCTGAAGCATGGTGATCAGGTTGGCAGCATAATCCCTGGTACGATACATGGCAGCCAAGGCACGAGCAGAAGAATCCTCTGCCTGATACTAGTAATAAGGGTCATCAACCATAAAAGCTTGAGCCTGGATTTGTTCCTTACCAAAATTAACCTTATCCAACCGAGCCCTAACCCCCTGACCTCATGAACCCCTCCTGATAATTCATCTACCCTTTTTCTCTTCTCAGGACGACCACCCTCATCCACAACTTTCTCAGGGGATGCCTACTCTACCTCCTTCACAGGCTCCTGAATTTGCACAGCACTGTCACTCCCTGTGGCCTCACTGCTCTTAGACTTCTCCCCTTTGATTTGGGAAACACCTGCCTTCACCAAGGACGGACCAAAACTAGCTATCCTGGCAAAAGCCCTGGTGGCTGTACGACGAGGTTCTACATCAGCAATATAAACACATGTCCAAAACAAGGATCTTCAAAATAAAAATAAACAAAACTTACTCCCTGACGAGGAAGCCCTTGAAGCCTTAGCACTCTTCACCAGTTTATAAGTACTTAATTTAGCCTTCTTGAAACGAGGCATAGGTGCCTGCCCCAGACAGGCAGGCCATGTCCTCTCCTCCTCAGGCAACGCCATAAAAGCTGCAATCCGATCAGCCGACCCCTCAGCATCAGGATTATTTACCCAATCATTTACTGCAAAGACAAAAGTAAGTAAGTTTACTTCCCAAAATATAGCATCTCCAATCAAGATACAATGCAAAAAAAGAAATTACCTCCTTCAACAGCCGGATAATTAAGGTAATTCAGGTTAGGGGCAATAGAATCAGCCTTAATGAACATATAAGTTTGAGCCCATCCCTTATCATCCCCTGAATCAAAGTTAGTAATCAGATGAGCCATCTTTGATCTGACTCGAAGGTTGAACCGACTAGTGGAATGACTTTTTAAGTGGTAGACATTCTTGAAATCTTCCAGGGTGATGACCAGCTTATGTTTG
Source organism: Silene latifolia (assembly GCF_048544455.1). Taxonomy (NCBI): domain Eukaryota; kingdom Viridiplantae; phylum Streptophyta; class Magnoliopsida; order Caryophyllales; family Caryophyllaceae; genus Silene; species Silene latifolia. The sequence continues at coordinate 21,028,369 of NC_133538.1, read as the reverse complement.
GAACATAACTGCTCAACTAAATGAACAATTTTCCAAACCATTGGCATGAGTTGGAATGGAGGGACTCTAATAGCCCTGATCACTTTAGCCATAAAAGGAGAAAGGGGAAGCGGACATCCACCCTTAAATGCCCATTCAAAAATACAGAACCAGCCTGGACTACCCCAATTAGCCCTGACTGGACCACTCTCAGGGATCCAAACCTCAGCCTCAGCAGGAATGAGACCCCTGACTTTCAAATAATGCTCAAAGGTTGGTTTTAACTGATTAGCTTCGTGGAAAGAAGCAGCCAAAGCCTTAACAGAAGTATATTCAACCCCTTTTATATGACATGGATAAAATTTCTAGGGGCAGCAACCACCTCCACCACTTCATCCTCAGGGATGATATCTGGGACATCGACAACAGCAGGAACCTTCTCGACTTCAGCAAGAACCTTCTCAACCTCAGCAGGGGCCTTAGAAGCTGCCGTCTTTCTCCTACCTCCAGCCATATTTTATTTTTTGATGAAGATTAATTTTTTTCAGAAGAGAATTCTAGAAAGAGAAAGAAGAATTTAGAAGATTGGAATGTGGAAGCAAAATAAACAAGGCAAGGTATTTATAGCCGCAAAATTAAACGGGCAATAAAACAAGTGGTTGAACTTAATCATAAATCTCCTAGGGTTTTGTGAATCTACCCTATTTATGGCAATATAGCCGTTACAGAAGCTAAATCAAACTTAACTCCTAATCCGTTAAAGATTCCTACATAATTTTTGCCTGGCTCAAATTTTTATCTCCTCATTCCTGGCCAGACCCAATAAAGGAATAAGCAGATAAAGGACAATTGTTGGGCCCAGAATTATCCTGCCTTGCCTGACAAAGACCAGGAAATGTTAAAAGCTAAGACCTGAGCAGGAAATACTCCAAGTCAGGCATTAAGAGTATACAGACAGGCACCAAGCAAGAGAGAAGCACAGGACAGGCAACTACTAAGCCTGACCTGAAAGGAAACTACATCAGGCACAAGAGAAACATTATCCAAGCTGACAGGCTACAAGAAAGACACGACCAGGCCATATAAGTAAGGTCCCTATAAACAAGGAAGACCAATTCAAAAGAAGAAGATCGAAGAAAGGGTCAAAAGCAACGGCTGAAATGCTGCTATAGTCAATTAACTACTTCCGGGTAAATAGGGCACGAGTCCTATTTACCAGGAAACCCTAAAAAGACGAGAGGAAGATACTTTTGGAGGCTAATATATATAGAATAGAAGATAAAAACAGAAGGGACATTGGAACATACACTGATATACTCATACTATCACTCTCTTTCTTGTATTCAAAATAAATTAAATATCCTTTACCTGTCACGCCTGATACACAAATACTCTGTCATCCTACTCAAAATCATAGTAACAATCTCTCCTGGCTTGGTGCCCGTGATTTTTTCCCTTATTCCCAGGGTTTTTCCACGTATAAAATCTTTGTGTCTTTACTTTTTACTTATTTATTTACTTAGCAATACTAGTCAGGCAAACTACTTGAGTTAGATCACCCCTCCTTAATTCCCCTGGTAGGACATTTCTGTTCAGTGAAATCCCTGCCGAAACAGACGTCTATACCAGTCATATCAAAGTGGGACCAGGCAAAACATGAAATTTTATCTTTGAGAAAACTTACTAGTTCTGGTCTGATATTGTCAGGGACATCAGATCCTATCAGTACATGCCTGTCAGGATACTCAGGGTCTAAAATTACTTGATCTATCTCCATTTTGGTTTCTGCCACATAAGTGCTCTGACAGTCTTGTAATTGCTGGGGAGAGACTTACCCGCCTTGGAAGGCTTTAATGATTGATAAGCGATCTCCTGGGCAGACTTTTGTTCACCTTTTATGGGTGCTATTCCCCACTCTGTTGGTATCTTGACACACTGGTGGTAAGTGGAAGGGATAGCTCTGACGTTGTAGATCCACGGTCTGCCTAGGACAGCATTATAGGATGACAGGCAATCCAGGAGTTTAAACCTCTCATATGAGGAGACTCCTTCCACGTATGTTGGCAGGTAGACTTCTCCCAAAGTGTTCTTTATTTCACCACTGAAACCTACCAGGACATTTGATTTCTTTATGATCTAGCTTTGATCAATCGTCATTGCTTTCAGGACGTCAAGCATGATCAGGTTGACTGAGCTGCCTCCATCTACTAAAATTCTTAGGACACATGCAGTTCCTATTTGTATGGTAAGGACCAGGCCATCATGGTGTACATTAGGAATTCCCTGCATGTCAGTATCATCAAAAGTAATTTGAGGTAAATTTTTGGGTTTAAAAGGAGATTTCATTTTTGATTCCCTGGCTATTTTCTTTACAGCAGAGCTGGTCAGGCCGCAGATCTCAGATCCTCTATTGATCAACTTGACCTCATAGATGGGTGGTGCTGGAGGTATCTCACGTTGTGGTTTCTCCTGATCCTTCCTTGCTCCATTGTCTTCTCTACTCTTTGATGGCATCAGATCTTTAGGTAGCCTCTCTTTAACAAGTAAGCCACTTGCCTGCGTAGTCCAAGACATTCTTCAGTTGTGTGTCCTATGTCCATGTGGAATTCACACCACCTTGTTGTGTCTTTCCTTGAATTGGGGTTGTTTGTCTTCTTTGGCCACTTGACAATGTCTCCCATGTTGTCAAGCCTTTTGATTAATCCTGTAGTGTCAACAGAGAAGTTATATTCTTGAATAGGGGGATAAGTATAGGAATTACCTTGTTGTTCGTGTGCATAGTTGACTTCTGATATGTCAGGCCTTGTATAAGGGGGATGACCTGGATATGCTTCCTCTGTGATTTGAACTTTTCCTGTTGGACCTGTCATATCCTGAACTGTTGTCAGTATTGTCTGCTTTGAAACCTTTATCCTCTTCCAGCAGGATGTAGCCAAGAGCCAATGCATGGACGTCTTCAAAGGTCTGGCAAGGCTTCATAGTCATCTCATAATAGAAATCATTGTCCAGTGGTAGCCCCTGCCTGAAAGCTTCCACAGCTAGTCCAACATCACATCTGGGAATTGATACTTTTTCTTTGTTGAATCTGGTCATGAATGCTCTGATTGATTCGCCAGGCTTTTGCTTGATCATGTACAGATCACTAGATCTCTTTTCAAGTTTTCTGTTGCTGGCGAATTGGTGGTTGAAGGAGTTTATCAGGTCAACAAAGGACTTGATGCTTCTATTTGGTAGATTAATGTACCATTGTAGGGCAGGCCCATTCAGGGTTGTTCTAAATCCCTTACACATGCAGACTTGTCGTAGTTTACTAGGTATAGAGGCTGCCAACATTCTTTGTTTGTAGTAGGCTACATGATTTTGTGGGTCTGTAGTTCCATCATAGATTTTCATTGATGGAACCACAAATTTCTTTGGTAGATCTATCCTTTCTATTTCATCCACGAAGGGTGAGTCAGCATAACTCTCTGGATTTGCTTCTTTAATAGGTGTGGGTACTCCAGGGATCTTCTCAAATTTCTCATGGAATTTCTGGATTTCCTGGAGCATGGCCATCATTATCGCTGTGTTAGTTTGATCTCGTATAGCCTCTTCATTTGAGATTTCTTCTGAGTCTGTATCACCTTCTCCTGCTCTGGATTTTGTTGGAGTTGGAGTACCAAAATTGGAGAAATCAATGTTCCTGATGATTGAAAAGAATGGCGTGCCAGGCTGAATTTTTAATTTTGAGCCTGAGGCTTTGTCTCATAGCCTTTGTTTCAGACTAGATTATGATTCCTTTAGTTTCATAACTTCAGCTACAGCCTGGGCCATCTTCTGTTTCAGCTGTTCCATTTCCAACAATTGTTGTTGGGCGGCAGCCAGTTGTTGTTCAATGCTATCTCCAGTCATCTTTTGGAATTGTTTTCGTGTGGTTTGGTTTTAGGTTTTGATTATTTTTGAGCTAGATGCCCCACGGTGGGCGCCAATTGTTTTAGCAGGAATTTGCACAAGGAAAATGTCTTGCCAGGGAAGATTTTGTAGGGTGATCTAACTCAATTTCAATTGCCTGACTAGTATATTTGAACAAATAAGAGAATAAATGGAAAAGTATAACACAAAGATTTATATGTGAAAAAATCCTGAGAATAAGGGAAAAAACCACGGGCACCAAGCCAGGAGGGATTATTACTATGATTTTGGTTAGCTTGACAGGGAATATGTATGTCAGGCCAGATAATTGGTAAGGCTGCTTAATAATAATGGTAATGTTTCTAGCTGAATACAGATGAATGAAATGTGAGTAAGTAGTAGAGTAAAATTGTGTGTCCTCCTCTTCCCTTCTTCACTTCTATTTATAGTAGCTTGCCAACGGTTCTTCTAGGTTATTTTTAGGGTTTCCTGGTAAATAGGACTCGTGCCTTATTTACCCAGAGGCAGTTGTTTGACTTCTGCTATATTCCAGCCGTTGCCTTTGGTCAATTCATCTATTTTCTTGTTTGAGTGTTTGAATGGGTCTTCCTTGTTTATAGAGGCTCTCTTTCCACAGCCTGACCGCGCTTTTCTTGTCGCCTGACTTGCTTTGATTATGCTGCCCTTACGCCTGACATGGTGTCTTTCCAGACCAGGCCTATTAGATGCATGTCCTGTCTTTCCCTCCTGGTTGATGCCTGATTAGGTGATTTTGGTTCAGGCTAGGCCTTGGATGTCGCCTGATTTATGCCTGATCAGGCAGGGTAATTCTGGGCCCAACACCCACCTAAATAATTTTTTTCTCAATTCCTAAAAATCTAAGGACTAGTAAGGAAGTTTGAAATGATTTAGTTTTTATATTAAGTAGATGAAGTGAGCTCTCTCTCTCTCTCTCTCTCTCTCTCTCTCTTTCTTTTACGAGTGTGATGTAGACGATTTTCATAGTTTAAGGACCACAAGAAAAGAAAAGCAAAAAAGGTGAAACGTTTGTAATAAGAAGCAAAAGAGGTGATTGTTGATACGTTAGCTGAATTATATTCCGCAGATGGCTATTATAAGGGCATTAGCAATAGATGTTTGTCAAAGAGGTTTGTCTACTCTTTAAGAGGTTCATAGACAAACCTCCCTATTGTTGAACAAAGGTTTATAGGTTTATGGATGAAAAGGGTTACAATTTTGTATACAGGTTTGCGTTTTTGGTTGTGAGTGAGAGTGGACCTCATGTAGTATACTTTTATGAGGTTTGTCTATATTTAAGAGGTTTGTCTATTGTTATATTGAGGTTTGTTGTTAGAGTGGTTTGTGTGTTGAGTGATGTGGAATTAGACAAACCTCATTTGGGGTTTGTCTATTGCTAATGCCCTAAAGTTCTAATATTGACTACTTAGACCACCCACAAGCAAGGTCACACACTAGGTCATAAGGGAGGTGGGTCTCCTTAATCACCTCTTAATCCAAAAATTACAGTGACCTCAACTCAAATAAGGTCATGGAGTGACCTCCTGCATATTTCTTGTGACCTGACACATGGCAGTTTTTTATTTGCTGGACACACATATAGAGAAAGGGGAAGGATGATGTGTTGAAATTTTTTGCAGAAGAATGGTTGTGTACTACTTTTGCACATTTTTTCTTCTTTGTTTTCTTCAAAGCCTGAGCACTTGCCTACTAACACCATTTAACTTCTCCATTTACGGAGTATATTTTACACCACTATTTTCCTGTCAAATTAGTTGAAGATTAGAATAAAGTTTGGAAAAAAAATGTCGATTTTAATGCGTAAAAAATTGATTTGGGATAGAATAAAGATGGGATTTGGGAAGAAAAAGATGTTGATTTTTTGAGTTGGAGTAAATCTTATACCGAGTAGTTGAGTATTATGCAAAATTTAAAAAAATTAAAATTAATTTATTTAGAATTTATTAATAAATAGTAATTGAAAAAGTAAAAGAGAGATTTTGGTGGGGTAGAGAATGTGGGAAATGTTAGAAAGAGGAAAATGATTGGGGTTGGTAACCTAGGTCGTGACCTTCTGCTTGGGAGTGTAAAAGTGGGTAAAGATAGATAAGGTGAGATTAAGAGTTAAACTGAGTCGCGATTTAGTTAGCGCGACCCTTGCTTGGGGATGGTCTTATGGAATATACTGAGCATAACTTATGAGTAAGACTAAGCGTACATTTTCACGACTTTGCATCATATTCATCACTCTCCATTTTCCAGATGGTCGAAATCGACGGAGTATTCGTTAAGGCAGCCAATAAAGTCACTCCACCATTATAAACTACTACGTACTTGGTGGAGAATCTTTAAATAAACAAATTTAAAGAGCAAAGACTAACACAAATTGTGTTCATAATCATCGTGGAATAATTGAAAACCACTGTGCTGTGGTAATATGTAGTCCCCTGGACACTAGTGGCTAATTGGTTTCCCCTGGCAAACTTTACCAAAATACAGATTCTTTGTTTACGACCGCCTTAACTTAAGACGGCTTTTACACCGAATTAAAATAGAGGGGGAAATAAAAATGAGATGTCTTAATTTAAGACAGTCTTAAGCAAGACCAACAATGATACGGAATACAATAGAGCATAGGGCCTTCTAATTGAAGGTCTCGACATCTGGTTAAATTACTTCTTGTGCCCCTCTCAATAATTTGTTTATCTTTTTGTTTTTAAATTGCTTTAATTTGTAAGAACAGTAAAACACCAATTTTATGTGTTCACTACTTCACTTGTATACCATCAAAGAAACAAGGTCAAAGTGTAGTTCCTCACTCATTTTATTTAGTCTTTGTATGTCAAAAAGAAAGGATAAACAAAACCGAGTAACCCGTAAGCCTTATCCTTGTAGGTTACAACTTCGTTAATTGAAAGGAGCTCCCTGTTTCATATTACAAATACAGAGAGGAGGAATTCATAAAGGTAATTGTAGTATTATTGATGATAATTGTTCTTGTCTCCAACCATTACAATGGTTTGCATTTTATAGTATTTCTAAGATCTGAACATAATAATAACAGTAAGTGAATTATACATCTGATGTAGTACATCAGATAGTATAGTTTTTGTGCATTAAGATAAAGTTTTGGGAAAATGCACGTGGTGCCCTTGAAGTTTCGATTTTTGCCCGAAATACCCAATTTTATGTTCCGGAAATCTTTAAGAGGCTATAATTCGTGTCTACGAGTTCAGAAAATGATAATTTTTTTTTTCAAATCGATTATCTTTTCGAGAATTACGATTTGAAAAAAAAATTATCGTATTTGGATCCCGTGGCTAGGAGTTTTTATACGTCAAAGTTTTTTTTACCGAACAAACTTTGAGTGACCATATCTCTTGCTCACGAATTCCATACTCGACAATTTTTTTTTTCAAGTCGTAGTTCTCGAAAAGATAATTAGTTTGAAAAAAACCGTCACTTTCTGAGCTCGTAAACACGAATTATAGTCTCTTAAAGTTCTCTGGATCAAAAAATTGAGTATTTCGGGCAAAACATCAAAGTTGAAGGGCACCGCGTGCATTTTCCCTAAAGTTTTTGAGTTTTAATCTAAAAATTTTGAGTTTTATTATAAAGTTTTTGTGCTTATTTACCTAAACTTTAATCTCAAAGAGTTACATTATAACTCAAAAAAATTACATATAAGCTCAAAAAAATTTGATTTTTGACATCATAAAACAAAAATGTAATTCATAAACTCTATAGTACTCGAAAAAAATACACAAAAACTCAAAAAATCATTGAATGTGATGCAGTACATCTGATGTACAATCCTTTTTCTCTAATAATAATAGTATCTTTTAACAATGGTAAAGATAATTAACTTATTGCATAATATTGATATGATTCCGATTACGGTATAATGCAATATACCGTAATATTCTCCAACATCCCCCCTCAAACCCATGGTAATTTGTCGAAATTTCCATGGGTTTGCACAATAACAATAACATGAGAGATCGGTTTTCGTCGGACGGGAACGTCGCAACTTTTCGGACCCGTCAAAATTCAAAGGAAACGAGAATGTCGATTTTTTCGAATTCGTTGAAATGTCGATGTCAGGAACGGCGCAGTTTTTCGAACCTGACCTAAATCATCAATCGGAAGAAAACGTCATTCTTTTCGAACTTTTCAAAATTCTATAAAACACAACCTAAACGAGAACGTCGCATCTTTTCGAACTCGTTAAGGTTTTCCGGACCCATCAAAATATCAAACGATGATCAATATTTTCGAATTCGTTGAATTTGCATTGACAAGAACGTCGCAATTTTTTGAACCTGACAAATTAAATTCAATCGGTGGACAACGTATTTGGAGAATCTCCAATAAAACAGTAGAACATGAAAAGATCATGCTCTGCCTCAGAACAAAAAAGAAAGAAAAGTATACAAGATCCAAGTAAGGCACAAATACTATCCTACAACTAGTTATATAATAGCATTGTACAACCACTTCAAAGTTGTTGAGCTTTTACACAAAGTTGTTGGGCTATTTTACAAGTTATTGAGCTATTTTACGAAGTTATTGAGTTTAATAATTATTCTGTTAAGCTCAATAACTTTGTATCATAACTCGATAATTTTGTTAATAAAGCTCGACAACTTTGTAACAAAGATCAACTACATCAAATAAGTTGTATATACAACCAGTTGTATAATAAATTAACTGCACGTAAGGTCTTGATACTAATGGATGAGCAATATCCAAAATTCAAAACGGCACCAAATTAAGTACCATGAAAGCTGCTCAAACATCGACCATCAGAAAGTTCGATTTTTTTTCGGCTAAAGAAAATTGTATAATCGATAATGGAATCCCGCCGGTGGACATATGGATTTAACGTCCGCCGGCAGATTAGCGGAAATTATTTTGGCCTCAAGAACCGAGAGGCTCTTATACCATATTAGAAATTGAGAGAGGGGGAAACATGGAGAAAATCGTAGTTTTATTGATAATTGCTCGTGTCTCCAACAATTACAATGGTTTGCTTTTATAGTACTTCTAAGATCTGAACATAATAATCATAGTATGTCTTAACAATGGTAAAGATAATTAACTTATTGCATTATATCGATATTATTCTGATTACGGTATATCAGATTATACCGTAATCTCGTAACATTTCACTCGAAAATGAACCCTGAAAATACCACTTTCGGGTATCTAATAGGGAGAGATGACAATACGGTCATTCAATTGTACGGAGTATCAGATGACGTGACCCTCTATATATATGCAAGAGGGTGGGAGAGGGAGAGTTGTCTAATATGGATGAAAAAAAATATTTTTTTTTACAACATGAGAATAACTTACAATGTTCTGTCAGCAACAAAGTAAGCTACTCGACTAAGTAGCACCAGAAACCTGAGAGCTATAACTAGCACTACAAAGTCATACCTAAGCAAAACATAAATATTAAATAAAACTAAAGCTACTACATTAAGATAAGCTAAATCCGCGGCCATAAGATGGAAAAGGGCGGAGGAAGGGCCACGAACAACCGAATCAGCTTCAAAAGCACACTTGACTTCAAGAAGACATCGACGCCAATGAGCCGCAGAGTGACAATCACAAGGTGCACTTCCGCTCTTGCGAAAAGAACGAAGAAAAAAAAAAGATAAGCGAGACGACGAAGTCTGCCATCGGCGAAGATAAATCTCTTACACCTTAGAAATCGAACCCTTTGACCAAAAGACCAACACATCAGGAAATCCACCATGGAAAGAAGAAAGGCCCAAAGCAATCCATTAACCAAAACCCAGTCAAAAGAAGCCAGAAAACAGCGTCTTCTGGCGAAGCCAACCCGCACGTCACTGCTCAAATCCAACTCACAAGGGCGGAGGAGGGAGATGGACACAACACCCACCGGGTGTAAAGTGACTAACTTCCTTATTAACCGTAACTAAATATGAAACAGACTGACCCAACTAAAGCTAGGAAGATAAAGCTAGGAAACGGTTTTATTTGGAAAACCCGTAATAAGGTAAACAAAAAACAAGCATCAACTAGTAGCGAAAACCACCGCATCCGACCTGACCAATAACACAACCAAAATCCCAATTCATCCCCTACCAGACACATCTCAAAAGGGAGACCCATCCACCATGACCTCACCCCAACCTAAAAAAAAATGAAGTCAACAAACACAACCGCGGAAAGAAGCGACAGATCAGCAAGCACCAAGAAAACAAAAAGGGACACCTATTTCACCAAGCGACTCCTCCCAGGACCACCGCCTTACATGCAAAAACCAACCTATAAAGACATAAAATACACATAAGAGAAGGGACCGATAAGATGGGGTAAATTGGGGGATCACGAATCGGTCCCAAACAGACCCGATGTAACACCCCCATTTATTTAGGAGCCTTTAGCAAGACATTTCCAATAAATAGGACTGTTACCATCTCGGTTGCCCGAGGTAAATGATACAAATTAAAACAAACCAAAGTACTTTAATAACTTAACTGAAGTAACGATTTTATTACATTGCCAACCGATTAAATTTAAACCTTAACATTACAATTTACTACGCAGCGAAAATTACATAAATAAAATTGTATAAGTCAACTAAGTGATCTAGACAGCAACTATGGTCCAAGTCGAGCTCATGTCCCAATGCTCCCAAGTCAGCTAATCTTTGGTACCTGTCAAATCTGCTCCCCATTATGGTTCATCACAGGTGTTCACGTATACACAGTCAACCACGAGGTTGAATAGGATAAAATACATTAAAAACAACCAATCTCTCACAACTGTCAATATTCCAATCTCAACTGCTCACATGTCACATGTCACATATCGACATCAACCATCCACGTTATCCACCAGGGACTAAGCCTGGGGCCTTCCAATTATTCACACACGTTATCCACCAGAGACTAAGCCTAGGGCAGTCCAATCATTCACACACGTTATCCACCAGAGACTAAGCCTGGGGCAGTCCAATCACCACTCATGTTATCCACCAGTGACTAAGCCTAGGGCAGTCTAATTCTCGAAACCATTCCACAATATAATCGTATAAAATATACACAACTCCAACAACTGACATTAATCACTAAATTAACTTAATTAAATAAGCAGTCATAAACCAATCATCCTTCCAATAACATCCACGTATTAACACGCAAAGAAATATAGTTGAGTAGATTATCCTACCTGATCAGCAAATATTCCGTATACAACGCTCCAAGCAAATCAAAGCAATCCAACACGTAGAAACCCAATTAAATCGTCTCAACAACTCCGTCACCTAATAAAATATCATTATTCCAATATTAATTCATTTATACTTTTATTCATTATTTATTAATTATTTAATTTATTATGCAAATTACTTATCTACAATTTTAATTTAATTAACTGTTTCCCGTGTAAATAATTACGTAAAAACCCGTCTTAAATAAACAAGTCAACGCATAACTATTACCTAAAACTCAATACGTGAAACACCACCACCCCACATAAACACTTCATACATGGTTGAAACCATGTACCACACCCTTCCATCAACCTCCTTTTCCCGACACTACCACCCTCCAATGACACCACCATCGCCTGCCCTTTCAAGCCCGCAACACGGCTAATCCTAACGACCCTTAACCACCACCTGAACCGTCCTAAACAGCCTCCAAATACACGCCCTAGCCACAACAACCACAACCTATACAAATTACCGAAAACCCAACATATACAACCCCTACCTTCGAAGCTTTAACCACTGCATACTACCACCTACTCGCACCACCACCGCTCACTATGACACCACCACAACAGCTACTAACTCACACAACAAAAATCAACACACAACCCTAGCCCAATTCGTGGTCTAGTCAGGTCATCAATACACGGTATTATACCACAACACTCAATAACCCTTTGCGTAAAACCAGCCATACCGCCACCCTAACCACCTCCAACATCCACCCATTACGCCCTTGACATGCCACACACCACCAGTAGAAACCCGACCCATCAAAAACAGCCCAGCAACAACCCCACACCGGCAGCAACAACACAAGCACCGTTCCCCTGTTTTCGCGTGATTCCAGCCACCACCACCACAAACCGCCACCTTTACCACCCATGACCACCCAACATGGTCGACTCACCGCCATGGTCCAACCCCTCCCCAGGTCCGGTCTCAAAACAGTCACAATATGGTGTTTAAACGATTGAAATCCGGGGTTTAAACACAACAAACAACCCACGTAAAACACCTCCAAAACCCCCCTTCCCGCCGGTCAACGGTGGTCAAAATTAGGTCCGGTCACACCCTGGTGTCCCACGGTCAATGTCATGGTCTCGAGTCGGTCAAAGGTTGTCTATTTAATGAGTTATAGCAAAGCAAAGTGTATACATGAGACGGTTACCTTGTGACGATAACTTAAAGCCGAGTTCTCCCTTTTCTCCTCTCTCTCTCTCTCTCTCTCTCTCTCTCTCTCTCTCTCTCTCTCTCTCTCTCTCTCTATTGTGAGATTATAAATTTTATGAGTGAATAAGGTCTAAAGTTGTATGTTCCCATCTATTTATATAGGTAGGTTAAGGCTATAAGAATTTAATTAGGAAATATGTAATTTACTATATTATTAATATTATACAATTACTCTTATTATTATTATTATTATTATTATTATTATTATTATTATTATTATTATTATTATTATTATTATTATTATTATTATTATTATTATTATTATTATTATACAATTACACATAATACTATAATTATCATTATTATTATTGTTACCCGAGCACACAATCCAAAGCATCCACACGGCCCAATTAACTATTCTCGATTCATTCATTATTTTATTATATTATTCCGTCTTATTGCAATTATTATTATAAATACCTTTTAATACCTTTTAAATTAATTACTCGAATTACATAAAATATTCTCATAAATTATTATTAAATTACGGGGTATTACAGTCTTCCCCCTTAGAATGAACTTCGTCCCGAAGTTTGCCCACAACTACTACCAGAACACTTATAAAATTTCTCATAACTACTACCATCCAACACATTTACGATTATCACCCACATCAATCATTTCACAAGGTATACAAATAATAACTCAAAATATTTGTACTATTACATTCCTTCCCCCTAAAAATAAACTTCGTCCTCGAAGTTCGGAATAACAAACAATAGGAACAACCAAACCATTGTTGTAACATCACAAAATATGAAACGCACATTGTAACATAAGATAACACTTATTTCCAACACAACACCAATTAATGGCTAAATGAATAACAAAATCTTTGAGTTACTTCTAAATAGCAAAACTAATCATATAATATATTATAACTAATCTTTATTTAAACTTCAACTTACTACTTTAGCTATCGACGAATACATTGCCAAACTAGATAATAATCTATAACAAAATACGCATAATTGTTTAGTTTAATCTTTTCTTCATAATGCTATCTAACTTAGAGATGGATGCATTTAATGTGAACATATATATATATATAGGCTTAAGAAAATACATTCCGCATATCACTAGACATGTCATCCTACTTCACATAATTTACAACATCGAAATATCAATGCTCAAAAGATAAGAAACAAAACTTATACTTTTCAAGGCTAGGAAAACAAGTTATACTTCTAAAAATCATAGATAAATAATAACGTAATTCCTTCTTGAAAAATTATATTTTCTTAGAAAATACAGAGAGTTAGTAAACCATGAGAAAAAGAATCAAGTCAAAAACTCATAAGGCCAATTTATAATGCATTTTACAAATTATTTGGTTGAAACGGAAATTTTACAGCAACTTGTCAGAAACTTAGGTCAACTTGTAAAAATTATTATAAATCGTCAAAATATTTCTTTGAAACTTGGCTTATCAATTTGGAAACATATACGAATCTTTTAAACAGAAAAGTTGGAATAACACCTAATCGGTAAATAGTTTTTAAATGGCAAATTTTACAAAAACATGGCGCGAAAACATCACTGTACAGGAATATTCTGACCAGTGTCCACTAAAATATTTATTTCTCCTAAACCGTATATTATTTTAGCATGAAACCAGTGGCATATGAAAACTAACTCACAAGGCTATCACACATAAAAATTTCGTACAAGGATCTTAAAGAACCAGTAAATGGAGACCAAAACAATCAAGGATAAAATTACAAGAAATCAACCAAATTACATGCTTCACAATTCTACGCATTTTCCGTAACACTTCCCATGTTAATCATACTCACACCTCCCACATACATGCCAACATACTTTCCCATATCAACATGCTTATAACAATGCTTAAAAGAAATCATATCACATCCCTCCTCCGTAAAAGCAAGGTTAAGCCCCCGTAACCGCAATCATAAATAAAAACAATATGCAAGTAAGCCAACAAAGCTTCCAAGGCAAAATAAACAATATTCATTTTAAATTACCCCACACTCTCAAGTATTCTCTCAGGGTTTCCGGTTCAAAACTGAGAGGGCCATGGTACGAATTAAGGGCGCCTTCTTAACCGCACTAAGAGGGGCACCTAACAGTTTCTACTCGGGGTTCATTTTATTAGACACATCCTAAATTCATCATTGTTCATTAGTTAATCCTGAGGATCGTTTTGCTCTGATACCACTTTGTAACACCCCATTTATTTAGGAGCCTTTAGCAAGTCATTCCCAATAAATAGGACTGTTACCATCTTGGCTGCCCGAGGTAAATGATACAAATTAAAACAAACCAAAGTACTTTAATAACTTTAACTGAAGTAACGATTTTATTACATTGCCAACCGATTAAATTTAAACCTTAACATTACGATTTACTACTCAACGGAAATTACATAAATAAAGTTGTATAAGTCAACTAAGTGATCTAGACAGCAACTATGGTCCAAGTCAAGCTCAGGTCCCAATGCTCCCAAGTCAGCTAATCTTTGGTACCTGTCAAATCTGCTCCCCATTATGGTTTATCACAGGTGTTCACGAATACACAGTCAACCACGAGGTTGAGTAGGATAAAATACATTAAAACAACCAATCTCTCACAACTGTCAATATTCCAATCTCAACTGCTCACATGTCACATATCGACATCAACCATCCACGTTATCCACCAGAGACTAAGTCTGGGGCCTTCCAATTATTCACACACGTTATCCACCAAAGACTAAGCCTGGGGAAGTCCAATCATTCACAAACGTTATCCACCAGAGACTAAGCCTGGGGCAGTCCAATCATTCACACACGCTATTCACCAGAGACTAAGCCTGGGGCAGTTCAATCACCACTCACGTTATCCACAAGAAACTAAGCCCGGGGCAGTCCAATTCTCATAACCATTCCACAATATAATCGTATAAAATATACACAACTCCAACAACTGACATTAATCACTCAATTAACATAATTAAATAAGCAGTCATAAACCAATCATCCTTCCAATAACATCCACGTATTAAACACGCAAACAGATATAGTTGAGTAGATTATCCTACCTGATCAGCAAATATTCCGTATACAATGCTCCAAGCAAAGCAAAGAAATCCAACACGTAGAAATCCAATTAAATCGTCTAAACAACTCCGTCACCTAATAAAATATCATTATTCCAATATTAATTCATTTATACTTTTATTCATTATTTATTAATTATTCAATTTTTTACACAAATTACTTATCTACAATTTTAATTTAATTAACTGTTTCCCGTGTAAATAATTACGTAAAAACCCGTCTTAAATAAACAAGTCAACTCATAACTATTACCCAAAACCCAACACGTGAAACACCACCACCCCACATAAACACTTCATACACGGTTGAAACCGTCTACCACACCCTTCCATCAACCTCCTTTTCCCTACACTACCACCCGCCAATGACACCACCATCGCCTGCCCTCTCAAGCCCGAAACACGGCCAATCCCGACGACCCTTAACCACCACCTGAACCGTCCTAAACAGCCTCCAAATACACGCCCTAGCCACAACAACCACAACCTATACAAATTACCGAAAACCAGACATATACAACCCCTACCTTCGAATCTTTAACCACTGCATACTACCACCTACTCGCACCACCACCACTCACTATGACACCACCACAATAGCTACTGACTCACACAAAAAAAATCAACACACAACCCTAGCCCAAGTTGTGGTCCAGTCAGGTCATCACTACACGGTTTAATACCACAACACCCAATAACCCTTTGCGTAAAACCAGCCATACCGCCACCCTAACCACCTCCAATAGCCACCCATCACGTCCTTGACACACCACACACCACCAGCAGAAACCCGACCCATCAACAACAGCCCAGCAACAACCCCACACCGGCAGCAACAACACAGGCACCGTTCCCCTGTTTTCGCGTGATTCCAGCCACCACCACCATAAACCGCCACCTTTAGCACCCATGACCACCCAACATGGTCGACTCACCGCCATGGTCCAACCCCACCCCAAGTCCAGTCTCAAAACAGTCACAACATGGTGTTTAAACGATTAAAATCCGGGGTACAAACACATGAAACAACCCACGTAAAACACCTACAAAACCCCCCTTCCTGCCGGTCAACGGTGGTCAAAACTAGGTCCGGTCACACCCTAGTGTCCCACGGTCAATGTCATGGTCTCGGGTCGGTCAACGGTTGTCTATTCAACGAGTTATAGCAAAGCAAAGTATATACATGAGACGGTCTTAAAGAATTACCTTAAGACGATAACTTAAAGCTGAGTTCTCCCTTTTCTCCCCTCTAAATCTCCCTCTCTCTCTTTATTGTGAGATTATAAATTTTATGAGTGAATAAGGTCTAAAGTTGTATGTTCCCATCTATTTATATAGGTAGGTTAAGGCTATAAGAATTTAATTAGGAAATATGTAATTTACTATATTATTAATATTATACAATTACTCTTATTATTATTACTCTTATTATTATTATTATTATTATTATTATTATTATTATTATTATTATTATTATTATTATACAATTACACATAATACTATAATTATCATTATTATTATTGTTACCCGAGCACACAATCCAAAGCATCCACACGGCCTAATTAACTATTCTCGATTCATTCATTATTTTTTTATATTATTCTGTCTTATTGTAATTATTATTATAAATAGCTTTTAATACCTTTTAAAATAATTACTCGAATTACATAAAATATTCTCAAAAATTATTATTAAATTAAGGGGTATTACACCCGATAAGCTATGCTCAAAGACCAACACAACAAGAACAAAGGACCGAAAGGTGGGGGAAATGGGGGGAACACCACTCGTTCCATAGCCGACCCAACAAACACAACACAAAACAGCCCAACACCACTGTCACAAATCTGACCGGAACAAAGACGCCGGAAAAACCGACAGAAAACGAAAAGTCCGATCAAATCTAGACCGTGGGTGTAATACTACAGATTTTATAGGTTGGTACTCGATCGAGTATGGCCTACTCGGTCGAGTAGTGTGTGTTGTGTAGTCTGTTTGGCTACTGCCGAGGAACACTCGGCCGAGTATACTAAATACTTGACTGAGTAGAGGATACTCGGCAGAGTATCCGGTCTGGCGAGTAATATTTCAGCAGTTTGATTCGGGAATAGTTAAGGCGTTATATATTTTCGTTAATCAGTTTATAAACGCCATTTACAAAACCTAAACATCGTACGACGCTCTAATCACTCCGAATCTCTCCTGTGTGTGTGTGGACAATCGTAACAATCGCAATCAATCCTTTATTCTTTCGTCGGTAAGTTTTTATCCCCATGTTTTCTGGTGATTATTTCTAGGGTTTGTCTTTAATCATGAATTGGGGGAAATGGGGTTTTGCAATTAGTAATTGTGTTATGTGATTATTGTTTAGGCGAAGACTTCGTAGAGGAGCCGTTCTAGTTGCTTGATTCTCTTCACTGCTGTTGTTGCTAAGGTAGGGTTTCCCTACTCAGTTACTGTTAATTGAAATAAGACGTGTTTGTATTATGTTTTACTGTTCTCTGCTGATCATCGGAGTGTTGGGGTGACGGTAGTGGTTGTGATGGTGTTGTGATGTTTGTGGTGGAGTCACTTGCGGGAGTGGCTTCACGACCTAGTTCGCCCTCCGTGGAACCCGTCACGGGAGGGGATGTGCCCATTAAGGGACAGGGTTATCGCTCGTTGATGAGCGGGATTTTGGTGGGGCTGGGCTGCGGTTCCCCACTGGCGGCGTGGACTATCTGTTGCGATGGGTAGTCTGGCAAGGCCACACAATTTGGTGTGTTGTCGGTTATTGTGTGAGATCGGGAGACCGGGGATGGAGGATGATCAACTGGTACTTTGTGCACTTGTCTTATTTTGATTGAGCAGTACTGACCCCGTTGTTGTTTTGTAAAATTTGTGGTGATCCATTCGGGGATGGTGAGCAGATTGTGAAAGGTACGCTTTGGGGGCGTACATGGGAGAGTCGTCACATTAGATTAGTATCACCACCGCGAATCTTAGCTTCTGCTTTGTAGTCTTTCACATTTGGATATTCATTTATTGGATTTTGGAAACATTGTAATCTTTTATATTTACCGTACTTAAATAAATGTGTTTGGGACAGTTACTTTTGATATGTACTTACCTCGGGTAACCGAGATGGTAACAGTCTTTCATGCTAGGGTATTCCTGGTAAGGTACCTTGGTATGAGGGAGTGTTACAAAGTGGTATCAGAGCCGACGATTCCGGCACCTAAAACAAATAACCCAATGAACTTAGGGAGTCTACATAAAATGAACCCGGGGAGAATTGTTTGGAGCTACCGCAAGGACTCGGGAGACGTTCCGGAGTCGCATTATGGCCCTCATGAACTCAAGCCGGTCACGGGGGGAATGTGTTGTGTGTTTGTTTAATATATGTGTGTGGTGTGTTGAAATTGAATGCTTGTAACCTGTGGTAGGAGGTGTAATGTGTGAATTCTGAGAAGGACCTTGAGAATTGGTAGAAAGGCGTGATGGAATTGTTATGTGAAATCATTGAAAATGGTTTTGGCATGAAAATGATTGGCATGTTACGTGTTTACTATGTGGTTTTCAGATTCATGACGTGAAGTGTGTTATTTTGGGTAGAAAGCATGATAGGATGTATTCTTTACTGTTTATAGCTCGTTTTGGCATGACTCGGCCGAGCAGGGTGGGTACTCGACCGAGTTGGGGGTACTCGGCCGAGTAACCAGGCACTCGACCGAGTGTTGTTTGGCAGTGAGTATCAATGGCTACTGGATGTGTTTACTCGACCGAGTACTTAGGTGTACTTGACCGAGTAGGCCATACTCGGCCGAGTATGGTTTATACTCGACCGAGTATGTTTCTTTTGAATTTGACATTGGCTACTGGAGTCGACTACTCGACCGAGTGTCACTGATACTCGACTGAGTATTGTTATATGCTCGGCCGAGTGCTTCTTTAGCGGAGGGTCAAATACATTTTGAGCCGTAGGCTTTTGTGCTTACGTTTCTTTACTTCTTATCAGCTCAAAATGCCGCCAAAAAGAACTGTCGCGCAAATTTAAGCTTCTGAGATTACCATAGATGAGATTGCTGGTATGATCGAGCAACAAGAGGCTCTTCTTGAGGCTCTCAAAAATGTGGGAAAAGGGGCGAAGAAATCTGTGGATGCTACCCAACTTAGCATCATCATCGCCCGCTTTAACCCACCTACCTATGAGGGCATTGGGGAACCTAAGTTGCTCGAGAACTGGCATCATGAGATGGAAAGCCTCATGGAAGTGGTTAAGTGTCCACAAGATATGATAGTTGAGCAGGTAGTGTAATACGTGAGGGACAAGGCTGCTGTGTGGTGGCAAAATGTCAAAGAGGACGCCAGGGCTTACTACCAGGTTGAAGGCCTAGGGGCTATACCATGGTCGGGACTAAAGAGTGCTATGAGGGAGTAGTTTGTGCCGGAGCATATCCGTCACAAGTTGAGATCTGAGTTCGATTCCTTCACTATGACCGTCACCGAGTACTATCACCGGTTCCTTGAGTTGTCTAGTTATGTGGAGGACATGCAGCTTGGGCAGAGGGGTTTGGCTCTTCGCTTTGAGAGGGGTTTGTCAGCTAAGATCACGAACCGTTTACCCGCTGGAGTCATCACTGATCTAAAGGATGCATATCTAAGGGCTGGTCAAGCTGAGAGTGGTAGATCTTGCAAGAGAAGCTACAAAAAGATCTGCTGCTGAAAAGAGAAAAGCTGATACTGGGAGCAACAACCAGTCGGGTAACAAGAAGGGCAACTTTAATCATGCCAAGGCTTTTTCTGGTGGGGTTGGTTTCTCTGGAAGATCCCGAGGATGGCGTAGAGGTGGTGGTCGGAGTGTGAGTGACAACTCCAACCTGTCATACTACAACTGTGGTGGCATAGGCTACAAGACACGAGAATGAACTAGTGCCAAGACTGGAGTAGGCTCAGGAACTTTTCAGGGGAACTTCTCACAGGGTCCGAGTCAGAGCTATGCTAGCAATCGACAGGGTGGATCATGGGGTAACCATGGTGGACACAACAACAAAGGTGGTTTTAACCGCAACAGTGGAGGATCATATCAGCGCCCGAACAACAGTGTCACCCAGGATTCGGCAGCCAAGCCGAGTACTTCTAATGCTTCGGTTCAAGGGGAAGGCCATAAAAGCAGTGGAAAGCTCTTCATGATGGATAAGCAAGAAGCGCAGAATGATGCACATGTAGTTACCGGTACCTTTCTTGTTCATAATATACCGTCTTTTGTTCTGTTTGACTCAGGGGCAACCTTTAAGGTGTTTTCAGATCATAAGAGTCTGAAGTATATCTACACTCAGAAGGAGCTTAATATACGACAGAGACGATGGATAGAGTTGATCGGGGACTACGATATGGAGATCATCTATCACGAGGGTAAGGCTAATGTTGTTGCAGATGCTCTGAGTAGGAAGAGCGTTCATTCGCTATGTACTGACTATCTCTTTCTTTGAAGGCGAGGATGAGATGTCTAAGATGGGGATCTTTATGATAAGGAAAGGGGATGCCATCGGGGATTTGACGATCGAGCCGGATTTGTATGAGAACATCAAGAGTAAGCAAGGGCTTGATCATAAGATCCAAGAGTGGAAGTCTAGACTGGAGAGTGGCACAGTTTCCAGGGTTTCTATCCACACAGATGGGAGTGTTCGTTTCGATGGGAGATGATGTGTTCCTGACAATGCAGATTTGAGGAGAGTGATCCTAACAGAGGCTCATTGTACTCCTTATTCGGTTCACCCAGGTGGTGATAAGCTGTATAAAGACCTTAAGAAGACTTTCTGGTGGCCAAACATGAAGAGGGGTGTAGCTGAGTTCGTGGCTAAGTGTTTGACCTGTCAGAGGGTCAAGGGTGAGCAGCGGAGACCACAAGGTAAGATTCAATTTTTGGAGGTACCTGAGTGGAAGTGGGAGTCGATCTCTATGGACTTTGTTGTTAGTTTACCTCGGTCACAGCAAGGTAATAACATGTTCTGGGTAATTGTTGATCGGTTGATAAACTCAACTCATTTTGTTCTTATGAAGGATATTTGGTCCAAGATGCAGCTGGCCTTGGGTTATAGGAGACATGTGGTTCGGTTACATGGTATACCTAGGGACATAGTGTCTGATCGTGATGCGAGGTTTATATCCAAGTTTTGGCAAGAATTGCAGGAATTGATGGGTACTACCTTGAAGATGAGCACCGCTTTTCATCCTGCAACTGATGGTCAGACTGAGAGGACTATCAAGACCTTGGAGGACATGTTGAGATCATGTGCCATGGAGTTTGGGGGAAGCTGGGAGGACAGGTTTGATCTGATTGAGTTTTCGTACAACAACAGTTATCATACTAGTATCGGGATGACATCTTTTGAGGCTTTGTATGGTCGGAAGTGCCAAAGTCCAGTTTGTTGGGACGACAGTTCAGAGGCAGTGGTTTTAGACCACAGCTGGTGCAGGATATGGTTGAGCAGGTTCAGTTAATTCGTCAAAAGATGAAAGCAGCTCAAGATCGTCAGAAGAGTTATGCCGACTTACACCGCAGAGACATTGAGTTCGCAGTAGGTGACAAGGTCCTTTTGAAAGTGTCACCTATGCGAGGAGTGATGAGATTTGGAAAGAAAGGCATGTTGAGCCAGAAGTTTATAGGTCCTTATGAGATTTTGGATTGCATAGGCGAGGTAGCCTACAGGTTAGCTTTGCCACCAGCTTTGGATAGAGTCCACAATGTCTTTCATGTTTCGCAGCTCCGGAAGTATGTGAGTGACCCGTCACATGTACTTGTGGTTGAGAACATCGAACTTGATGAGTCCTTGTCCTATGCTGAGGTTCCTAAGGAGTTCTTAGACCGTAAAGTACGCGAGATAAGGAATGGTGAGACCGTCTTACTCAAGATACTTTGGTCCAATCACAATGTAGAAGAGGCCACATGGGAACCAGAGGAGGCTATACTAGAGCGTTTTCCTAACCTTTTTGATCAGGTATGATTGGTTATGGGGACGTAACCGTTGTCTTTTTAGGGGGGGTAGGAGATGGTCGCATGTGTGTTTTTGGGGTAGTTTGAGTCGCGTTAGTTGGGTTTTTGTGATGTTTTGTGTTAATATATTGTCGGTATGTTATGTCGGGAGGTCGTTTTGTTGTGTTTGTTTTAGGTAGAGTATGAACTTCAGGGACAAAGTTCTTTTTAAGGGGGGAAGACTGTAATACTATGGATTTTATAGGCTGGTACTCGACCGAGTATGGCCTACTCGGTCGAGTAGTGTGTGTTGTGTAGTCTGTTTGGCTACTGCCAAGGAACACTCGGCCGAGTATACTGAATACTCGACCGAGTAGAGGATATCGGCCGAGTATACTCTATACTCGACCGAGTATCCGGTCTGGCGAGTATTATTTCAGCGGTTTGATTCGGGAATAATTAGGGCGTTATATATTTTCGTTAATCAGTTTCTAAACACCATTTACAAAACCTAAACATCGTACGACGCTCTAATCACTTCGAATCTCTCCTCTGTGTGTGTGGACAATCGTAGCAATCGCATTCAATCCTTTATTCTTTCGCCGGTAAGTCTTTATCCCCATGTTTGCTGGTAATTATTTCTAGGGTTTGTCTTTAATCATGAATTGGGGGAAATGGGGTTTTACAATTAGTAATTGTGTTATGTGATTATTGTTTAGGCGAAGACTTCGTAGATGAGCCGTTCTAGTTGCTTTATTCTCTTCACAATTGTTGTTGCTAAGGTAGGGTTTCCCTACTCAGTTACTGTTAATTGAATTAAGACGTGCTTGTATTGTGTTTTACTGTTCTCTGCTGATCATCGGAGTGTTGGGGTGATGGTGGTGGTTGTGATGGTGTTGTGATGTTTGTGGTGGAGTCACTTGCGGGAATGGCTTCACGCCCTAGTTCGCCCTCCGTGGAGCCCGTCACGAGAGGGGATGTGCACATTAAGGGACAGAGTTATCGCTCGTTGATGAACGGGATTTTGGTGGGGATTGGCTGCGGTCCCCCACTGGCGGCGTGGACTACCTGTTGCGATGGGTAGTCTGGCAGGGCTACACACTTCGGTGTGTAGTCGGTTACTGTGTGAGATCGGGAGACCGGGGATGGAGGATGATCAGCTGGTACTTTGTGCACTTGCCTTATTTTGATTGAGCAGTACTGACCCCATTGTTTTGTAAAATCTGTGGTGATCTATTCGGGGATGGTGAGCAGATTGTGACAGGTGATGCTTTCGGTGAGCTTTGGGGCGTGCATGGGAGAGTCGTCACATTGGATTATTATCACCACCGCGAGTCTTAGCTTCTGTTTTGTAGTATTTCACATTTGGATATTCATTTATTGGATTTTGGAAACATTGTAATCTTTTACATTTACCGTACTTAAATAAATGTGTTTGGGACAGTTGCTTTTGATATGTACTATCCTCGGGCAACCGAGATGGTAACAGTCTTTCATGCTAGGGTAGTCCTGATAAAGTACCTTGGTATGAGGGGGTATTACATTGGACAAAACGAGAAGCACCGGAAGACGAATGAAATACCTGTCAGTCTGTCACCATTGTTAGTGAAAAGTGATTACTATGAGTCAGTAGATAAAAAATTACATTTGCAAGAACATGAATGTGTGCGTGTCAAACACTCGAACCTGTAAATTAATACAAAAACTTGTACGATATAGTCTCACATGTACGACCAAACTATGAACCTATAGTTAAAATGATAAATGAGGGTTTAGGTTGGTCGTACGTGTAAAACTGTGTCATACAATATTCACTCCGAAACTAAAGGCCTATGTCGGCTCTGTGTTTCAAATTAGCTGTCATGACCCGCTACCACTTTGAAGATCTATGTCCAACCAAAGACATAGTCGAGGACGTAAACAAGAGCCAGTGAGAATGGATAGAGAAAGAAAGCCACGGATGCTGTCCAAAGAGGGAATGTAGTTCTAAAGCTGCCAAGGGCGCCCATTATGATGCAAACAATGAAAATTACGAGCACTTCTGAGGAGAAGTCCCAAGTCAATCCTCTCACATAAACCAGCGCCAAAAATACAGAGAGACAAAGAACATTGTTCATCGTTGCCCCTCCATATAACTGTAGGAGAGAGGTAAACCAATGGTTAGACACTTAGACTTAATATAATTATATAAGTAAACCTGTAGAACAGCTCATTCGGGTTGTACAGGTTTTGAGGTTGGAGTCATTTTAGATGTGCTTTTATTGTTTTTCTGAGTACAGGTCAATTTGGCTACATCGAGTCAGGTCAGTTCGGAATTGTGTAAATCCCTGCTTGGGAGTACTTTCGATTGTTTGTTTTGGGTTTGCTTGGAATTGGGTAAGTTTTATTAAGACTATCTATAAACATCCAAATTGAGTGTCCAAGCGCGGTCGCCATTGTTTTGGGCTTAAAATGACGTTTCAAGTGCCATACCATGTCAATTGTCAACTTTCAAGTTTTGGATGAAGAAACATGAGGTAAATTGAAGAGTTCGAGTAACAGATCAAGTTTTATAGTAGAACATTAGAAAGCTCAGCAAGAAAGAACCAAACCTCAGAGAAAGTTAAGGAAGCAGATTTTCTTTTCTTCTTAGAGGCAAAAATGATAGCAGATACAGCTTCACTGGAGTTTGTTGCTAGAGGAAGGGCAATAAATGAGATAAAGAAGGAAGGAATGCTGGTTGCAATTGAAAAATTATCGACGGCATCTACTAGCGGATCTGCAAAAACAGCAGCCACTACAGTACCGAGCACTAGGAATAATATTGCCTTAATCATGGTTTTCTTGGATTTTTCAACTTCTTCTCCTTCGGCCTCATCATTTGTATCACCCAACAGCAAATGCTCAAGTTTTGATTCCTGGCAAATCCAATTTTTTACATGAGAAACTATTTCAGCATCACTTTCAGGCACATCCAGCACATGAAATACAACTAAACCTAGCAAATGGGAGATATAGGTTCAGGTGGACCTCAGCGTCTGAGTTGGGTAAATTTGTCCTAAGAAACTATATCAGCAGGCATCACTTTGAGCACATGGAATATAACACAAGACCTAGGAAATGGGTCATTCAGGTGGGGTACGTGTTGGGTCCAGTAGGGTATATTATGCACTTCGCATAGGGTCTTTTGGGTATGGGTCATTTTGGGTCAGAGCATTACGGTTTGTGTTGGGTCGCTTTGCCAAGAGAAATTATGTCTATACGGCAAGCTTACCTCATCATATCGATCTAGATATCTCATACTGTCGGCGCCATTAGGACTTGAAGCTTTGTTACCTCTCACAAGGGCTAGCAGCTTAGAGATTCCCCCGATGAACTCCTCTAGATCGATTTCATCGTCCTGTCGCTCAGTATCAAATTCTTTTAACAATTTTTGGGCAATATCATCTTCATCTAGACCTATCCCTTCAAGACGCATCCCGATGAGAAATGCTCTGAGTTCCCGTTTTGAGAGATGGTTGTCACCATCCAAGTCAATTGCTCTAAAAATCCTATATAACCACATCAAAATTTAAATTATAACATAATCTTTGTACATCCCCGTGAAGATAGCAAGAAGTGAAACTAACCTTTCCAAAACTTCACGGTTAAGGCTGCCATCAGGATTGGAGAGTTTGTCAAGTGGATGCTTTTTCAACAAATGTTTAAGAAATCCGGTCAGAACACGCTTATGCTTCACATAAGCAAGCCTTCTCTCTTGGATCCAAGGTTGGTACACCTGTGTCAACATAAGTTTAAGACCTGTCTCATATTTCCCCAACCAAATTTAATTTACAAACATATTCATTAACGTGTCTGCTTCAAAGAATGATTACCTGATATGTGCAATAGCTAACTAGCATCAGAAGTGAGAGTATGAGAGAAATCAATACGGCCAAGTGTCTCCCAGAAGTTGATTTGAAAGCTTGCGGCAACTGTACCACAAGGAATGGCAATACAGAAAACGCCATGATCCTTGCAGCATAGCTAGTCCATATATCAGTAGAAACACCAGAACCTGAAGACAGAAAAGAAAAATGACAACTAATTTCTATTTGTCAGTACAACAGGCAAATGGGTGATTCGAGTCAGATATAGGTCTGGTCATATGGGTATATTTTGCCAGGTCTAATTGCTCGTGGGTCTGTTTATACTTATTCCATCTCAAATTAAGCTCCAAATCTCCAATGCCTTAGACAAATCACAGAAGTAATATTTGTTTTGAATATTAAAGAGTAAAAAAAGAGCAACTACAAATGACATATACCTTGCAAATTAAATCCTCTCGTGTCGGTTTCATCAATTGTCATAAGACCATCCATATCACACTTCCCGACCAGAATACAAGTTCCCCATATAACAGTAAGAAGCATGACCGTTGAACCAGCCAGCAAACCCATTCCAACTGAAACTTGACTTTGAGCCTCTGCAGCACTTCCAGAAAGGCCAGAAACTGAAGGAAAAAAAAAAATCATAATTTATAACAACTGATACCAAACCTATTACTTGATGACATACATCATGCATGTGACAAGTGACAAGTATATCGAACAAGGAAGAGAAGGTTATATAGAATGTTTGATCACCAGTTTTTCTTCCATATTAATTAAGGAGATCATGATACTCCCTTTGTTTCAGTAGGTTGTATATGTTTGCTTTTGAAAAAGAGTTTAGAACAGTAAATGCTATCGGGATTTTAAAAAAGCAAATCTACTCCTAATTAAACACAAAATTATAAATTAATAGTAGATCACAAATCATCATATCAAGTGGTGGTTCACACATTATGAGCTAGTGAGCTACTACAAGCTACAACCAGTACCAAAATCCATAAAAAAGTGTCAACATTTCCCCTTTCTAAGTGTCTATATGTAAAGAATGGCAAAACATACAACACTGGTGGGCGTTCTTTTCTGATTCCGAAAGTTAACATAGTCTTACTTCAAAATACAAATGAAACTGTTATAACAGAAGCAAGAAAGAACAAATAAAAGAACAATAAAGAGACAAACGCACTGATTTACGTGGTTCACCAACAGTGTGTTAGCTACGTCCACAGGGCAGAAAAGAGAGAGTTTTATTGATATGTGAGAAGTTTTCAGATTACAGATTCTGCTAGGTAGAGGCTTAGATAGTTTATATAATACTCTCTAAGACCTAATACAGAATGACTTAATAAAGGCTCAAGACAGACCCCCGCATAGTCATTCGAACGGTGACTAACAGAATCAAGGCACAAACCCAACAGAAACACAACAATCAATCTTATTCACACAATCGCCATCTTCAGAGGGCTAGCAACGCAGTTGCCCCGATCAAAGTTTGAGACTTCTACTCTTCTAGTTATTTATCTAGTTTACCTTCTTGGGTCTCCTACGCCCCTTAACTATAAATCCGGGTCCCACCGCTAACCATCTTTATATATAGACTTTCATATCCTCATCAGAGGAAACCAAATCCAACACAAATCACCAATAGTCAATTATCCCCATTCCAAAAATGGGCATAATCTGCATATACAACAACACACAAACATCCAATAATTATTTTACTAGACCGATTATCCGAACTGATCCGATATCGGATCCGGATCCGATCCGAAAAAGTGGATATCCGATCCGAAAAGCAGTTTGGATCAGATATCCGATCCGAAACTTTCGGATACGGATCAGATATTGGATATCAGCTCTCAAAATTTCGGATATCCGGTATCCGAACCAAAAGTAAAAAAAACATTCATTTTGGTTGTTTGGATGGACGGGGGTCTTTGTTTTTGATGTAATAAAGCCAATTCACCCAACCCAATACAAAACCCTAAAAATTCAATCCCTCAATCCCTCTTTACTTTGTTCCCCATCTGCCTCCCTCATCTCCTTCCTCTCATCTCTGTCATCACTAACCACCATCCCATCAGCAACCACCGACTGAGCAACAAAATCAACCACGAGCAGCAGCCAACTCCTCAATTCAGGCGCCATCGCTACTCCGACGCCGCATCAACCGAGCTCATCATCACCAATCGACCGAGCCCAGCAACCGCGGACCACCGGAGTTCAGCAATCAAATCACCATCCGTGTTGAGCATGTATTGATTGTTCATATTCAACACACTTGAATATTTAATTTATAATTGATTAATGGTTTTGAATTCTGAAATTGATAATGAAAATTATCTTGGATATTAAATTCGTTTTGGATATTAAAAGATAATAAAAATTATCGTTTTGAATTCTGAAATTGATTTTTCGGATAGGTAACGGATATTTGGATATCTGATCCGAAATTTTCGGATACTAAAAATCGGATATCCGAATGTTTCGGATCAGATATTGGATAATGAAATGTGTGAGTTTCGGATACGGTTATCCGATCCGAAATTGGTTTCGGATCAGATATCTGATCCATACTCTCCCCTATTAGCCAGTCCTTTTAATATACACACACTTGTACGGAGTATTTAATAAAGGAAAATTTAAATGTGTATTTAATTTCGGTATTGCTCTTTCACATACACATTTTACTCTTTCACATACGCATTTTACTCTTTTGACCCTCCCATTTTCACAATCAATTTTCCATTCTCACCTTTCCCTAACAAAAATAAAAATTTGTCACCAATAACCCCACCATGACTTACCGCCAATTCGAGTCTTTCACCCTCCCAAAACACCTCTACCCAGCCGCCACCAACTCCGGACACCACTAACGACCGCAGGTCTGTTTACTGGTTGCCATCTTCGACCGTCAATCGTCGAAAAGCCTACCCAGCCGCCCCCAACTCGGGCCACCACTACCGACCGCAGGTCTGTTTACTGGTTGCCATCTTCGACCGTCAATCGTCGGAAAGTCTACGCGTATGAACATAGCACACTACTCCCTTCGCGCAAAATTCTCACCACCTGTGCATAATAATTAAAACTCAGCCACCTTCGTCTCGCCGGCGAACACCCCCACGCTCCGTCTGAGGCCTTGTATGTTGTCGCATGACAAATTAACCACCCCTTACCCTTAATAAAATAGAAAACCTCAAATTGTTAAACAAAATTACAGTAAGAAAAAGAGAGAATTTATTCAAAAACTATTAATGATGATTATATAAACATGTTTTACTTTATTATCTAATTCTAATTGGTAATGAAAAATTTTGACTGATTGGAGTGCTTTATTGATGTGATTGAGAGGCACTGTACGCAATTTTTGGTTTTTAAAGTCTAGGGTTTGCAAATTAAACCATGGAAAAAAGTGTTTTATTGATTAAAATAAGTATACAAGGATAAGCTACGATAATGGTGAATTTGGTGATCTATAATTGCAATTTAGAAGTAATTTGATTATATTTTGAGGAAGGAGAAGAGACGCAATTTGGGGGGTTTTGTGGGGAGGAGGGGTAGAGGAAGGAAAATTTATGAAAAAAAGTATGTGAAATAGTAAAATGCGTATGTGAAAGAGCAATACCCTTTAATTTAATCAATTAAAAGATCATCTCAAATTATAAGATAGTCTTACCGGATTCGTAAATATCGACGACGTTTTAGTAAATATCGACGACGTTTTCATTGCAAAAGACGTCTACTACCCCTACTCTCTCACTAACAAACTAACTATGCTCTCTAATTCAAAAAACCCAAACAATAAAAAATCAATCCACCAATTAACCACCACCACCAACGCTCCACAACACTACACCACGACACCACCACGCTGCCTGTCGGCCGCCGCCGCACACCACCACCACCAACACTCAACAAAAAATCTATGGTGAAACATGAATTTTGGACGTTTGGCTATGGAGGAACGATGGTTTTGGCCGTTTGCCCATGGACAAACGTTGGGTTTGGTCGTTTGCCCATGGTGAATTTTTTTTTTTTTTTTTAAAATTTTTTTTTTTTTTTTAAAAAAAAAAAAAAAAAATCTCCGTGGCCAAACGTGGAAATCCAACGTTTGGTCCGTGGTGAACGTGGATTTCCATTGTTTGGACCATGGTGAACGTTCATTTCGAACGTTTGGACCATGGGCTGAACGTTGGTTTTCAACTTTGGTCCATGGTTCAACTTTGAAGGACAAATTTGATTCGCAGAAAATCGCAATGTTTGCTATTACTAAGTTAATACGTGAAGTAAATCAATTATCGAACAAATTTAACGATGCGCAAAAAAAAAAATTAACCAAATAATGAAGCGATTAAGTTGTTTAAGTACCGGTGATTCAGGATCAGTCATGTTGTTAATTGTTGTTTTTTTTTTTTTTTTTTAATTTAGTTGATTTTTAGTTGAATTTGAGAGGAAATGTTTTAGAGAGAGAAAATGTTGGAAGAGTAGAAGGGCAGTTATCGTCTTTTTTTTGAAAAACGTCGTCGATATTTACTAAAACGTCGTCGATATAAATCAACCCCCTAGTCTTATCTAGTTCTATAGTTTGTGTTTTAGTAAAAAAATTTGATTTTATCTAGTTTACTTTATTGCATTACAAGTTCGTCATCTAACTATAAATCATGGTCCCGCCGCTGATACTTAATATCCACATCAAGTGAAACCAAATCCAACACAAATCAACAATCAATTATCCAATTCCAAAAAATGTGCAATACCCAATTCAAATAACACAATCATAGTACTAATCAACAATAAGAAAAAGTAAAACATTGTTAGATGAAAATTAAAAAATACCAAGAATGAGCATGGCATCAGGAAGAGCACCAAGAACAGGAAGAAAGAGACCACCAACAATACCAGGACCCATAATTTCCAACAAAAGTTCACTTCCATTTGACAAACAAGTTGCAGACAAATACATCAAATACCCATATACCATTATCAAAAACATATTCCCTATCCATGTTTTTGTACATGGTAAAAACCCATATGTTTGCTCACATTCTCCTACTACATTTTCGGATGAAAAAGATGTTGACTTTACACTTGGGAGGTCAATGTAAATGGACCCCACCTCAAGATATCGACCCTTGTTTACGCCGCCGTCCGCCTCGGTGTCCGGGGTGGCGGATACGGTGGCGAGAAGGAGGAGGAGGAGGGAAATGATGAGTTTAGTGGTTAACATGTTTGAGTTTTGTGGGGGGACTCAGCTTAGCTAATTGTGTGCTTAGTTTATGGAGCAAATCTTGGATGATTAACTAATTTTCGTTGTTAACATCATTATTCGTTGACATTGGATGTGTAGTACTTCGTATAAGTGTATAACGTGTGTGTTTCCGTGTATAAAGCGTGTGATGTTGACATTGTTGGAGCCTAACAACAGTCTCCTCTCTTAGCATAACGACTGACTTTTGTATAAGATCGCTCGGGCGGTAGAGAGCGCTAGGGGTGTTCAACGGTCTAGAATCGGACCGGACCGCAATGACCCGCGGACCGGACAACCCCATATTCAAACCCGGAGATCGGACCGGTTAGGTGAAAACCCGGACCGGACCGGAACCCTTTAGGTCCTGTTTTTTCCGGGTTTGGACCGGACCGATCATATTTTTAAGGGTTATTGCGACTGGTCTGGTCTGGTCTGGTCTAGACCGAATACAATCCGGTCCGGCCAGTCCGGTCTGGTCTAGACCGAATACAATCCGGTCCGATCTTCGGGTCCATATAAATATTGTGACTGGTCTCAGGCCCGGTCCAGTCCGATCCAAGCAAAAAAAATTACCTCAAATTATCTTTAAAAATATGGTTATTTAATGGGAATACTATGAATTATGGGTGCCCTTCTCAAATTACTATGACCTATTGATTAACTACGATTACTATCTACTATTATACTATTCACCATATACTAGTATCAGTTGAAGGGCAACCGGATTAGCAGGTTGTCTTTATTTGAAAGCCACACTTACACCATCATCCCTCACTTAAACAACTTTCCCCTTTTTATCTTACCTTTACCTTTCCAGAATCCCAGAAAACATCATCAAACATCACCATTAATCTCCTTTGTTATTTTACTCACGCAATCTTCAGTAATCATCAAACAACCTAGAAGCCCTAATCTCAATGATCCTGCTGTTTTTTGTTCATTGAAGGCGGAATATTTCAAATCGATTTTTACCCTAATTTCCAATCGCGATGACACAGGTAATTTAATTGTTCCCTTTTTTCTTCAATATTTGATTTATGTCTATCATTTTTGTTCAGTTTATTAATTATTTGTTGTAGTTGCTAATGATTTAAAACAATTTCTTGATTTGTTATTCAAATTTTGTTGATTAATTAGGAAAAACAATTGAAAACCCTGACTTTGAAGTTATGGCATGGTGGTCGTTTTAGAAGGGGTGATAATGGTGTGGTCGTTTTAGAAAGGGTGGTCATTTAGGACTGTAGACATTGACCCAGATGAGATGTGTTGGTTTACATTAGTTGAGGAAGCTGAGAAATGTGGGTTTAGGAGGGAAGTTGATGCTATATTTTTCATGAGCCCTAAAGATGGATTACAAAGGGCTCATGATGACACTCATGTTCAGGTTATTGGTAAGATGGCTGCTGATGAGAGAGTAAGTGAGTGTTATATTGTACCTGAGTGTGATGTTACTGAGTTAATGCAGTTGATAGAGTGTGGGGATGGTCTTAATTTAATGAAGATGCCAACTAAAATGATTCCTAGAAGAAAGGGAAGTACTTGTATAACACAAAATCTCATTATAGACGGCAACTATCTGTCTATAACTAAAGACGGGCCAAGTAACATACCATATTGCGCATAAGACAAACAACAACTTGCGTGGTGGGGCCCAAAAATGGCACCACTTTATGGGTATTTGACCCGTCTCTTGCTATAGACTGATATATCCGTCTATAGCAAGACTTGCTGCTTGTATAAAGGGACCACCTTTGTCTTCACCCACTGCCACAATTGATACCCCTCTATTATTTAACACAAAAATCACAAGTCCTGGTCAAACAAGCAACAAGAAAAGCAGAATCTCATCACACAGCCAAACACTAAAAAAAACCACAACTACGTCACAAGCAAGCACCTCAAAAACCACAATCACAACAAAATCAAGCACTTTAAAACCCACAACAACCTCAAAACCAAGCAGCAACAAAAGCACAACCACATTTAAATCCAAAAAAGCAAGCACTCATACTGTTTTAAGAACCCCACCCAAATTGAACTCAGAAGACAACATCATTGTGCATAGCTCAATACAACCATCTCCCACAGAAGTAGACATTAGTGTTCATGAAGAGCCTCCTGAAACCTCATATAATTGCAATGAGCTGACCTTAGCAGATCTATTTAATGAGTATGAGGCAAATGCTGATTTAGCTTGTATAAATGCGATTGAATCAAGTGAGGGCGAAGTTGAGGACCCTGGTTATAACCCTGACTTTGAATCTGAGGATTATGAAACTGAGTCAGATGCGGAGTTAGATGATGAAGTTAAGCTTGTTAATGAAGCACTGAAGGAGGGAGACTTGGATGATATGTCTGATGTTGATGATGAGTTAAAAGAGGCAAGGGTTAGACTGAAGCAATTCAATGCAGATGCTCTTAAAATTGTAGATCAACTCCAACTAGAAGCAGCTTCAGGCAAACTGAATGGACAAGAAAAAATAAAGTGTTCAACCACTACTGAGCAGCCTACTCAGCAAGTGAGTGATTATGATGAGAGTGGGGTTGAGGAAAATACCCCAGGTAACAGTGATGAAGAGAGTATACCTGACAAGAGGGTTCAAGCAAGGGTTCCACTTGTAAATTCTAGAACTGACTTCAACAAATTGAGATGGTGTGTGGGAATTAGTTTCCCAACCAGAGAAGTTTTTAGAGAGTGTGTCACCAGATATGCCATTGTTCAAGGTAGAGATCTGACCTTTGACGTTAGTGACACTACTCATGGGAGGAAGCTTGGAGTAAGGAGTAAAAGTGGTTGTCCATTTAAGCTATATGGTAGTTGGGATAACAAAAGTGCAACATTTGTGGTAAAATCAGTAGATCCAGGACATACTTGTCAAAGGACAATGGAAAGCAACAGACAACTAAAGTCTACATGGTTAGCAAAGCAATTTCTGGATGTATTTAAAGCAAAACCACATTGGCATGCAGCTGACATCATAGAAACTGTAAGAAGAGCATATAAGGTTTTAATAAAGAAAGGGTTTGCATATAAAGTGAAGTATTATGCTCATAAGCTTTTACATGGTTCAATGAAGGAACATTATAGTAGGCTGGGTAGTTATATAGCAGCCCTTGAAGAGACAAATGCATCAAGTGACTTTACTTTATTTACCAACCCAAACATCACATCAAACCCTGCTGTATTTCATAGGTTCTACGTGTGCTTTGATGCTCTAAAGCAAGGGTGGTTGCTAGGATGTAGAAGAATTTTGTCTGTTGATGCTTGCTTCCTGATAACATTCTTAGGGGGGCAACTAATTGCAGCTGTGGGTAAGGATGGCAATGAGGAAATGTATCCTTTGGCATGGGGCAGTAGTTGAAGGTGAGAACCATGAAAGCTATGAGTGGTTTTTCAAACAACTGAAGCAAAGTTTAGGGATAGATGATGGTGAAGGAATGACCATTATATCTGATCAGCATCTGGTATGTGCCCTTACTTTTCTCTCTTTTAATCTACATTGTGGCCTTACTTTTCTCTTATACATGGTTATTTCTTGTCCTACAGAGTATAGTGGCTATGGTAGCTAAGGAATTCCCTAGAGGTGAGCATAGACATTGTGCCAGAGATATATTTGCTAACTGGCACAAGACATACAAAGGGGAAGATATGAAGATTCTGTTTTGGGCTTGTGCCAAGGCCTATAATGAGCCTGGCTTCAATGAAGCATTTGACAATCTGAAAGAAGCTGATCCTAAAGCTGCTAATGCTTTCATTGCTTGCAACCCAACCTTATTTTGTAGAGCATTCATCCAAAAGCACACTCAAAATGATGTCATAGTAAGTAACATGTCTGAAATATTTAATGCTTACATAATTAGTGCAAGATCCAAACATCTCATATACATGCTTGAAGAGATTAGGACTTTAATTATGCAAAGGCTAGTTCAGAAAAAAATTGAGACGGAGGGGAGTTCACATGTGGTATGTCCAAAAGTCTAGGAAAGGCTTGAAATAGAGAAAGATAAGGCTTCTTTGTGTAAAGCCTTACCATCTAGGCCAACTCTGTTTCAAGTGCATATTGGGATTGATCATGTAACTGTTGACTTAGAGGCTAGGACATGTACCTGTAAAAAATGGGAGTTAACAGGTATCCCATGCTCTCATGTTGTGAGTGCTATATTTGAAGTACATGGTCATGCTGAGGACTATGTGTCTGACTACTATAAGAGGGAGGCTTATCTGAGGTCCTATAATCTTAGGATAGATCCTGTCCCTGGTCAAAGACATTGGCCAAAACGGGAGCTGCCTCTGAATCCCCCACCCATTAAGGTAGGGCCTGGTATGCCTAGGAAGAAAAGGAAGAGAGATCCTCATGAGGATCCAAAGAAGAAAGGTACGTTAACAAGGCATGGCATTGAAATGACATGCTCTGTTTGCAAATCAAAAACACATAACAAAAGGAAGTGTCCTGATAAGGACAAAGCACAACCACCACCACCAAAAAGACCCATGGGCAGGCCTAGAAAATATCCCAGGGTTGAGGCCACTTCAGATGTTCAGGCATCACAGGCTCATCATTCTGCCAGAGCACAACCAACAACAGTTGGTAGGGGTGGAAGAGTTATATTGAGTGGCAGAGGAGGTGGAAGAGGTCGTGGAAGAGGTGATGCAAGAGGTGGTGGAAGAGGGACTGCAAGAGGAGGTAGAAGAGGTGGTGGAAGATCTAGGGTATGTAACAAATTTATTTCATTTGTTTACAACGTTTTGGTCTTTGTTGAGATTTTATAAGTCCAGTAAGTTCAATAAAAAGGTAATCAATATATATAACTAAAGGAGGCCTTTTTTTTTTTCTAATTATACTATTAGCATTAGAATTAGGAGATAATTAATTATTTACAATTTTTCTATTATAATATAATTTTCCTATTAGAAATAAGAATTAATTAATTATTTTACGATTTTCCTATTAGAAATAGGAAATAAATTAACAATTTATTAAGGCGTTTTTTCCTAATTATACTATTAGAATTAGGAGATATAATTATTTAAAAATTTTCCATTGTAATCAGGAATATGATTTTCCTATTAGAAATGAGAATTAATTAATTATTTTACAATTTTATTATTATAAATAGAAAATAAATTAATTATCTACAATTTATCAATATTAAAAAACTATTCATTAGTATTTGTTCACTTTTTTATTAAATTAGAAGGAAAAAAAACATTTGATATATTTATAATATCCAAATTTATAATAACTTTCGATTAAAAAAATTAGGTATTATGAGGCTAAAAGGCCCTAGGCCGAACTAGGTTGTGACAAATGTGCATGCATAATACGTACTACATGGAATTTACTCATGTAAAGAGTAAAATGACTGCTGAAATATGCCCTACGTCTTTTGTTATTGCTAATGTCATATTTAATTATACATAATACAAAGTTTATTTTTCAAATGTCGAATGTATTTCTCCTACTAATTTTAAAGTTATTTCCCTCACAATACACTTCAACTTCTATTGATAATTTATTATATATTATTTACATTCATTTGTCATTATATAAAAGTATATTAATCAAAATTTAAATAATATATTCACAAATTATTGATAAGTACAAAGGTTGATATCTATTTTTCAAGGAGTATTAAAAGATAAAGAAAGTTGCTGCTAATTTGCGAAGCGAAATATCATATTATGACAAATGAGTAAATGTTTTGAAAAACTTTATTGTGCGATTGTTTTACAGTTTAAAGTAAAAATGGTACCACGAGTAATAAAATAGATTTGAATGAGGCTTGAAGGTAAATTAGATACACTTATTAAAGAAATATGTATAAGGTTAGGATTCAATTCAAGCAATGATCAACATTTAAAAAAAAAAGTCATGGAAAATACATAAAAGGGTAAGAGTAGCATTTCCCTAATATAGTGAAGATCGTCTCTCTCAAGCTTTTCTTCTGACAAATTTACATGCATAAAAAATGGTACTATTCAATTATATGTAGCAAACTAATTATTGTTGATGCTATATATTTTTATTTGTGTATAATTTGAGCACATCATCACTATAATTTAGGGAGAGATACGAATTGGGGAAGGGTGAAACATATTCGTTATGCATAATACGATGCTTTAACCACCTTTAGGCAAAAATATAAAAATAAATGAAAAAATTTAAACCTAATAGGGGGTCACGTACTTGCCAACTCGTCTTTAGTTCTTCACCGCATTAATATTCTCATGAAGTTTATGACATTTATTTCATATTAATAAAAAAAATGATTATACTGCTTTGTACAATTTGTGATTTATAACTTTTTGCTAACTTATTTGAACTTGTTTAAATTTATATATTTTAAGTGAAAAATATTAATTATAAATATGATAAAGATAAAGTTTGATCTTTAATTTCCTCGGAGATAAAAAAAAACTCAATTTTTATTTTCTTACAATATACTAATTAAAGGTCATAATGTAAAACAGGAAATTACACAACAATCTACTATTTCAATATGTCGATGATCAACACTCAAAATAGCACATTTGTTATTTAAATAGTGTAAAAACTCTCAAAATGCTAAAAAAAAAAATGTTCAAACTCTCGTTATCAAACAAAACCTAAGTTTCTGCATTTTTTTGTCATGTTCAACTTAATCTTTACGGGATGTAAAAATGATGAAGTTCAGAAAGTAGCGGTTAGTTTTCTGTTAGTTAGATGGACTTTTTAAGAGAGAGATGAAAGTTTTGCATTTTAGACCGTTTTATGTGTGAACCGAAAGGATTAAGTAGTGGGCTAAAGGTTGTTTCGAGTGGGAATGAGGTTGATTGCGACGAGTTGGTTGACTAAAGTTTTTCCTTACTACATCTAGAAAGGGGATAATAATTATGAGATAATAAAATTTGAAGAAAAAAGGACAATAAAAATGAGATGGAGGTAATTAGATTTATTTATGCAAAATGAAATAAATAGCAAAGTTCGTGTATATATATAATATTCAAACTTATTCAGTTTACAAACATAGTACCCAAACACTTTGTTTGAGTATCTGGAATGGAGGTAGGGGAGGGGACGAGAAAAAGACTAGGAAGGGAAAAGGAGAGAGATAAGAGGGAAGATTCCTTCTTAAACTTTTCTTTGTTGAAGGAGAAATAAATTGTCTTCGATAAGGGAGACGAGGATCCACATCATCTGGAGTAAATATTGGTGTTTTATGGAGGTGAATGAGATTTATGACTTCTTAGATGTAAAACGTAGCAGAAAGGTAGTGATAGTGGTAGTGGATTGGAGATTGTTTCAAGTAGTAAGAACTAATTACACTGGCTGATGTTTTATTTTGCGGTTAAATTAGTGGGGTGGAGTGAGGGTGCATTTGTAGAGGGTGATGAGTTTAACGAGGATAGTGATAATAAATAAGGTTATTTATCAGCAAAATATCGCTTGCCTTAAAACATATAGGTAACATGAATAATAACAAGAAACCTCAAATGATCATACTGATAAACTTAATCTTGACCCCATCAATCCAAATTAAAGTAAAATCTTAATTCTAACAACATTGTCGAGAGCAAGGGTTAGTTTCCATTGGATTGTGGATTTTTCTAGAAGTGGGGGGTTTAGTTTGTCAGTTGGTTGGATAAATTTGAGAGAAGTTTTGAAGACAAGGATCGATCTTTCAAGGGATGAGATTGTTTTAGATCATGTGTGTGAATATGGAAGAAAAATAGGGTTCTGTGTGAAGTATTTTGTTTCAAATGAGAAGATGGGAGCAAGACTATTGTTATAGGGGGGTGTCATAAGCAGCCCTAGCCATGTAGTATTGCGTTGGAATTTGGTTCACATTCAAAGGTACGTCTATAGTTTGACCGGGAGATATAACATTTAACTACCTGTAAATGTTTTTACGTAACTACCATTTAGCCCAACAATG
Source organism: Silene latifolia (assembly GCF_048544455.1). Classification (NCBI taxonomy): domain Eukaryota; kingdom Viridiplantae; phylum Streptophyta; class Magnoliopsida; order Caryophyllales; family Caryophyllaceae; genus Silene; species Silene latifolia. The sequence goes on along the minus strand of NC_133538.1, from coordinate 20,988,970 downwards.
ATTAAATTATGGTTGTTATTCTAAAGAAGGAGATTTGTTGCATCATTGAGTTGATTATGCAAAGTAGATATTATTGTTTTCCTTGACCAATTGAAAAACAAACAAGTATTAATGAACAAATTCTAAAAAACTATCAGTCTAGATATCATATATATCTATAAACTTCATATTGGTTTTATTTTTCTAAAAAAAAGTATTTTATTAATCAAACACTTTTTTATTCTTATGTCAATATTATGTTAAGGGGAATTATTTGTTGGTCATGCGGTATACATAAAATCTTAGACATAAACGATGTACTATATGTCTATATTATGTGAAATTTATCACACATTATTTTAATATCCGTGCAACGCACGGGCAAGAAAACTAGTTACATTTGTTTACAGCCACCTCAAGGATTTGGAGTAGACTTGTCAAAACTCGACCCGACCCGCCCGACCCGTTTTTTTAGGGTTACAGACCCGGTTTTTTCGACCCGCGACCCGTTTGACCCGAACCCGAACCCGAAATGACCCGTTATTTTAAGGTCGAGACCCGACCCGAACGGGTCGATCCGTTGGGTCAAAGGTAAATCAAGAATTTTATTAAAATATTAATATTTATATATTATATTTGAAAAAAAAGTTAAAAAAAATATTTTTTTTATTACTTAAAATTACAAAAACAACTGAAAAATTAATTTTATATAACTTTTATAATATTTAATAATAAAATAATTATTAAAAAAACTTATTTTAATAATTATGTCAATATAATTAATGTAAACGTTGAATATGATTAAAATATTAATTTTAAATATGATTTACATTTTAAAAAAAAAATTAATTAAAAAAATCGTTTAAAAAAGACTTCTGACCCTAACCCGACCCGTGACCCGTATAACCCGACCCGACCCGTATTCTGAACCGACCCGTATGACCCAACCCGAGACCCGACCCGCCCGACCCGTTTGACAGGTCTAATTGGAGTGCTATTTGATCAAGAAGGGAATGCATTTACAAATGTAACTATATCTACCTTTACCTTTTTTACAATAAGTTCAGTATTTTGAGTCATGAATAAGTTCACTAACAAGTGCTTTGTTATTGGCAGCCTGTGGGTAGTACCAGTGGACCAACAAGCATCTTGGTTAATGGACAAGGAGGACCAACAACTCAAGAAACCGTCAACTAGATTGTTTGAGTTGTAGTATAGTAGTACAGTTTGGTAGTACCGGTGTATGGTAGTAATGCATTCTAATGTAGTACTGAAATCATTAGATAATCAGTTTAGTGTAATAGACAAGTATATGTTTCGTTTTGACAAACAAGCAACATTATGTAATGGCATTATGTAATGGCCATTTTGGATCAGGAATGCAATGAAAACCATGCTTTATTACACAACTTTGTCCATCAAATTACATCCCAGTTTACGTCTTCAATTTACATCTCAGGCTTATTACACAAGATGTCAATTCTCATCTCACAATTACAGCTAAACCATCCAAAAAAAAGCAAAAAAAATCCAAGAACTAATTAAAGCATACATAAGCATTTTTTGCCTTTTTGACTGTCTACTTAATTCATCCTTCAAATACATCACCTCCATCTTAAACATCTCCTTCTTCAGCTTCAATTTCTTCAATTTGTCATCATATATCTTTATTTCATAGTCAGTCAAGTTCCGAGCACTTCCCAACTGCAAATCTTCCTCTAAAACGAAAAACCCACAACTATTCTACATAATTGAAAAATATAAACCAACATATTAAAACCCAGATTTTAAATCAAATCACAAATTTAAGGAAGATAATTACTATCTACAAACTTAAATAAGGATACTTACAGGCCAAAGAGGACAACCATAGAAATTCTTCCCAACATTTCGTCCTTTACTGATGGTCTTCAGAACCGCTTTATAATTGTGGTTGCAAAATACCGCCTTTGAAGCCTTTGAACCAGAAGCAAAGGATGATGATGTAGAAGATGAGCCCTTCATTAATGGAACAAATTTGGAGGATAAATTAGTAAAAAGAGGAGAGATTAATAAAAAGGAGAAATTAAGGATATTTAATGGAGAAGTAGAGAGAGCCGTTGCAAATGTAGAAGATGAAGATCTTATAAAGGAAAAGTGGGCCCCGCATACTTACAATGTGAACCCCCGCAATAACGTTAAGAAAAATACAATAATAAAATGCGGAATTTTAGGAAATTTTTGAAACTTTTAAAGTTTAAAGCGCGGGTTCATTAAAATCCAAAACATAAATGAAGAATGCGGAAATAAAGTTAAGTTTATACAAACGTGATAGTCAAGGTGACGGAAATATATCCCTCGAATGACAAAATATAACAAGTGAGTCTAAGCAATCCTAATAAACCGATTACTAGTCCAAGGTTTAGCTCTCGCTCGCCCACACGTCTTCCCCACGTAAGCATTTTCACAACCTGTCACTCATGTAAACATGAACGCCACAGTCAGTGGGGAGTAACTCAAGGTTCTCCCAGCCACAAAATGTCGAAACACAGAAAAACAGGAACATATTAGAACATCATAAATATAACCATTTGATGCAAGCACTGAGACATGAGACTAACATTCAAAACATGCGTAGTCAATCATAGATAAGGCATATGATACATACATATGAGACAATCCAACCAAAACGTCATAAATGATAATACAACTACAAACACGATAGAATATCATATGTCACGGATAAACAAGATTACATAATAATAAATGTGAATGGAAACCTTAGCCATGAACTTTGAAAACCAAATAGCATACAATACGCGAAATGGGACTACTAACATCACATAATAAGCAAAGCATCCGGCTCATAGGCTACCTTTAAAGCATGTCCGTGACAAAAGTCCTTAAGTACCTTGGCTCAGCGGTTACCTTTAAAACATGTCCAAATACTACAAACAAGTGCCCGACTCAGAGGTTACCTTTAAAACATGCCCGAGGCACAACACATAAAGTATCTGGGACAGGATTATTAATGTCACATTAAAATTATGGCTTGCATCTCACCATAAGTACGGATGGGAACATCAATCCCGACGATCATATCATAACAAGAGGGCTTATAGCTCACCTCTAGAATTCGATAGGACCAAGACCCTCACAACCGAACAATACAAGACATTATCTAGAATACGACTCACTACAAGTAACTATTTATAATAAATATTTCATACATTCATTATATTAATAAATATTCCACTTCATAATTTAACAAGCCAGTTAAAATAAAATATAACAAGCGATAACGAATAATTTACGTTATGTGAAAATTTACGGAATGCAAACAAGTCCAATACAAGTGACAAAATGAGCCCGATAAACAAACTGTAAGAAGCCCAAATACATACCTGTGGTTAGCCCAAAAATAAGAGGGTGGTGTGCCCAAACCACAACATCATAAAATTGTTTAAGGAGATTACACAAGGAAGCAAGGGAAAGTAAGGGAAAAGCACGACTCCCACACCGTGACCAATAACCCGGATACTTATCGCACCGAAACAAGTAGCTAGCAAAGCAAATTCATATTTATAAATGTAACGGGAACTAATGCCAATGAGTCCATGTATATTACCACCGACACAAACCATCCAATTGCAATACAAACATGAGATGACAAGTAAAAATTCACATTTATATATATATTTAAACACTTGAGACAGAAGGGCACATGAGATTACTTATATGGCGACCACCAAATACCCGCTACACAACAGCCCACGCTGCAACCTACCACGACTGCCAAATAGCTTGCAAACCAGCTCCAAACCCGAGCCAACACAGGCCCAAAACACAGTTCTGAAGTGCATAGCAAAACCCGTCCTAAAACAGTCCAATACACGGTATACAAACAGGGCACCAACCGTCTAAAAACTGAGTTTTTCAAGCGTAAAAATATCGAGTAAACAGGTGACGACTTTAGCGTAAAGACACAAGCAGGAAAACCGATCCGAGGGACCATTAAATCCGTCCCAAAACTGAGAACGAAAACGATAAAACGGAGGGTAAAACAGGGTGAGCAGCCTAGCAAATATACAATTTCAGACAGACAACAAAAGACAAATTCGAGACGGAAAGAGTACGACTTAAACAAGGATAAACACCATCCAAATTCCCGCCATGAGTGAACCCAGAAAAATCAGCAAGTAAGGTACACAGTTCCTCGAAGAGACAACAAGCAACACTCGTTTCATGGATGACTACATCATTAGGATTAAGCCATGGAACGACTAACAACCAATTAAACTGACTATAAGCTTCACAAAATTAACAACACCTATGAGGAAACACATAAAGGCTTAAAATTTACGATAAACACAGTAAAAGCCGAGTAGGAAGGGCGAGTTTCCCGACACTTTGTCGAGTAACCTATCACCGTTACCTTTGCTTCTTAAATTTCCAAGTGAAAACGTCTAAAAGAGCACGAGCTTCCCACCGGGTCTTCAAGCTCTTCAACTAGAAGTAAGGAAACGGGTTATTCGAGTCAAAACCGAGTTGTCTTTAAGACGACCATTTTCGAAATCTCAACAAAACTAAAACTTTATTACGTAGAAAGAAGGTGGAAGGCAAGAGGAAGAGAATGGTACAAAAATTAGAGGAAACAGTGGAAGAATGGAGTTGATATCTGTGTTTTAAGGTCTAAAAATGGTGTTTGTACGGTTCTATTGTTTGATGTTGTTGTTGCAGGTGAAGTTGTTGTTGTTGTTGTTTTGCTGGTAAACTGAAAAAGAAAGGAAAAAAAGAATGGAAATGAAGGGGAGATGGGGACGTAAGGGAGTACAACAACCATAATAAAATGCGGAATTTTAGGAAATTTTTGAAACTTTTAAAGTTTAAAGCACGGGTTCATTAAAATCCAAAACATAAATGAATAATGCGGAAATAAAGTTAAATTTATACAAACGTGATAGTCAAGGTGAGAAAAATATATCCCTTGAATGACAAAATATAACAGGTGAGTCTAAGCAATCCTAATAAACCGACTACTAGTCCAACGTTTAGTTCTCGCTAGCCCACACGTCTTCCCCACGTAAGCATCTTCACAACCTGTTATTCATGTAAACATGAACGCCACAGTCAATGGGGAGTAACTCAAGGTTCTCCCAGCCACAAAATGTCGAAACACAGAAAAACAGGAACATATTAGAACATCATAAATATAACCATTTGATGCAAGCACTAAGATATGAGACTAACATTCAAAACATGCGTAGTCAATCATAGATAAGGCATATGATACATACATATGAGACAATCCAACCAAAACGTCATAAACGATTATACAACTACAAACACGATAGAATATCATATGTCACGGATAAACAAGATTACATAATAATACATGTGAATGGAAACCTTAGCCATGAACTTTGAAAACCAAATAACATACAATACGCGAAATGGGAATACTAACATCACATAATAAGCAAAGCATCCGGCTCAGAGGCTACCTTCAAAGCATGTCCGAGACACAAGTCCTTAAGTACCTTGGCTCAGCGGTTACCTTTAAAACATGTCCAAGGCAGGACTTCTAAGTATCTGGCTCAGCAGTTACCTTTAAAACATGTCCAAATACTACAAACAAGTGCCCGACTCAGAGGTTACCTTTAAAACATGTGCGAGGCACAACACATAAAGTATCTGGGACAGGATTATTAATGTCACATTCATACTTATAGCTTCCATCTCACCATAAGTACGGATGGGAACATCAATCCCGATGATCATATTGTAACTAGAAGGCTTATAGCTCACCTCTAGTATCCGATAGGACCAAGACTCTCACAATCGAACAATACAAGACATTATCTAGAATACGACTCACTACAAGTAACTATTTATAATAAATATTTCATACATTCATTATATTAATAAATATTCCACCTCATAATTTAACAAGCCAGTTAAAATAAAATATAACAAGCGACAACGAATAATTTACGTTATGTAAAAATTTACGGAAACAAACTATAAGAAGCCCAAATACATACTTGTGGTTAGCCCAAAAATAAGAGAGTGGTGAGCCCAAATCACAACATCATAAAATTGTTTAAGGAGATTACCCAAGCAAGCAAGGGAAAGTAAGGGAAAAGCACGACTCCCACAACGTGACCAATAACCCGTATACTTATCGCACCGAAACAAGTAGCTAGCAAAGCAAATTCATATTCATAAATGTAACGGGAACTAATGCCAATGAGTCCATGTATATTACCACCGACACAAACCATCCAATTGCAATACAAACATGAGATGGCAAGTAAAAATTCACACACACACACACACACACACACACACACACACACACACACACACACACACACACACACACACACACACACACACACACACACACACACATATATATATATACATATATATATATACATATATATATATACATATATATATACATATATATATATATATACATACATATATATATACATACATACATATATATATATATATACATACATATATATATATATACATACATATATATATATATATATACATATATAAACACTTGAGACTGAAGGGCACATGAGATTACTTATATGGCGACCACCAAATACCCGCTACACAACAGCCTACGCTGCAACCTACCACGACTGCCAAACAGCTTGCAAACCAGCTCCAAACCTGAGCCAACACAGGCCCAAAACATTGTCCTGAAGTGCATAGCAAAACCCACCCCAAAACAGTCCAATACACGGTATAAAAACAGGGCACCAACCGTCTAAAAACTGAGTTTTTCAAGCGGAAAAATATCGAGTAAACAGGTGACGACATTAGTGTAAAGACACGAGCAGGAAAACCGATCCGAGGGACCATTAAATCCGCCCCAAAACTGAGAACGAAAATGGAAAACGGAGGGTAAAACAGGGTGAGCAGCCTAGCAAATATACGATTTCAGACAGACAACAAAAGGCAAATTCGAGACGAAAGGAGTACGACTTAAATAAGGATAAACACCATCCAAATTCCCGCCATGAGTGAACCCAGAAAAATCAGCAAGTAAGGTACACAGTTCCTCGAAGAGACAACAAACAACACTCGTTTAATAGACGACTACATCATGAAGATTAAGCCATGGAACGACTAACAACCAATTAAACTGACTATAAGCTTCACAAAATTAACAACACCTATGAGGAAACACATAAAGGCTTAAACTTTACGATAAACACAGTAAAAACCGAGTAGGAAGGGCGAGTTTCCTGACATTTTGTCAAGTAACCTATAACCGTTACCTTTGCTTTTTAAATTTCCGAGTGAAAACATCTAAAAGAGCACGAGCTTCCCTCCGGGTCTTCAAGCTCGTCAACTAGAAGTAAGGAAACAGGTTATTCGAGTAAAAAACGAGTTGTCTTTAAGACGACCATTTTCGAAATCTCAACAAAACTGAAACTTTTTTACCTAGAAAGAAGGTGGAAGGCAAGAGGAAGAGAATGGTACAAAATTAGAGGAAACGGTGGAAGAATGGAGTCGAAATCTGGGTTTGAAGGTCTAAAAATGGTGTTTGTACGGTTCTATTGTTTGATGTTGTTGTTGCAGGTGAAGTTGTTGTTGTTGTTTTGCTGGTAAACTGAAAAAGAAAGGAAAAAAAGAAGGGAAATGAAGGGGAGGTGGGGACGTAAGGGAGTACAACAACCATAATAATAATAATGATAATATGTAATAATATATAATAATATATAAAAGTAATAATAATAATAAAAGAATTATTTAAAAGGTAGAGTGTAAGACGGTAGGTGAATGACATGAGTGTTGTCAATTTTTGATTGGTCCAAAATATAAACTTAGCTTCACAAGTGGATTGTGACAGTCTAATGTTAGACGGGAAGATGTCTCGAATCTATATTAGCTTAAGACAGAAACTATCATTATGACTGTCCGACTAAAATACGTATTTTTATATAAAAAGGCTTTAAAATATTACTTTTATAAAAATCGTGTTTAAAATAAAATTAATTAAATTGAATAATTCAAAGATATAAAATAAAGTAATTAAGCGGTCAAATAAACTTTTAAAATGTCAAAACGAGAAATTCGCGGGTGTTACTTACAACCTTCTCCAACCGGTTAAAATATGCCTAATACTGTTCTATGAAAAAGGGTATAATAATAGATAGTAATCGTAGTTAATCAATAGTTCATAGTAATTTGAGAAGGGCACCCATAGTTCATAGTATTCCCATTAAATAACCCTATTTTTAAAGATAATTTGAGGTGATTTTTTTTGCTTGGATCGGACTGGACCGGGCCTGAGACCAGTCACAATATTTATATGGACCCAGAGATCGGACCGGATTGTATTCGGTCTAGACCAGACCGGACTGGCCGGCCCGGATCGGTCCGGTTTACCGGTCCGGTCTACTTTATGTGCAGCCCTAGGTAGAGCTACCAAGTCTGATCTCATCCGACCCGAATCTAAGCAAACTCGGCCTGACAAGATCTGAAAATGTTGTAAATTGATATTGACTTTATCCAATTTGATGATGACTTGTAATGCAATAAAGCCCATTAAGGTAGACCCAAAACAGAACCCGACCCGACTTGAGATGACCCGTAACCCGAGTCCACCTAATACATGTTTCAACTAGACTCGACTCGACTTGACCCATTGAATTCTGATATATGCTTTGGTGTTTCGTGAAAGTTAGTCTCAATTCTGATATATGCTTTGGTGTTTCGTGAAAATATTAGGTACCAGATGATTCGTAGTCGTTTTGTCCTTATCGCCGGGTCTTTTTTAATATTATTTTAGTTTTTTAGGTCATGAAGGTTAAATGAGAGGTTTTACAACATTGATTTAGTTTTAGAGTTTTTTTATCAGATAAAACCTAACATTTAGACCTTTTATAAATTTGGTGCCTAATATTTTTTTATTTGCCCAAAAGCACCAGACATTTACCATTTTTGTCAAATGACACAAAATTAAGAACTCCGTAAAAAAAAAGTCAAACTTATGCCTTGACTTAACAGAGGAATACTTAGGTGGATTTGCCCACTTGTTTATACCTTTCTTTCCTTATTCATCATCCTTAAGTATGCCTCTAACTTACCAATCTTGTTTTCTAACTCCATTGTATACTCAAGCCCTAACTTATGTTGATGAAGTTCCTTATTAAACTGTTATCCTTCAACAAGTTATTGACATTATGTGATATGTAGTCCGTCACAAGCTGTCACATAAAAATGACGCCATTTGACTATGGACAACGCGCCTTTTTTATATGACGATCTGTGACGGATTACCCGTCACATAGGCGCGTCTGTCACAAGTCCTTCAGTAATCCATCACAAACCGCAAAAATGTGACAGTTTTTATTTCCCATCACAGCTTGGCCGTCAAAAATCCCGTATTTTTAAGTAGTGATATCTCTTTCACAGAAACATAACATTCCTCATAACAAAACTTTGCTTGTTTATAGAATTCGATAGGTTGTAGAAATAATATCTTTCCCTAACGATACCACACCAAAGCATATATCAGAATTGAGACTAAGTTTCACAAAACATTTTCTTACAACTCTCAACGTCTCAAATATTAATTAAAGACAGGTTAGGAACATCATATCTGATATGATGTCTTTTCTACCGACCTTTGATGAATACTTTCATCAATTAAGTACGCAAACATTATAGTGCAGATATCCCAAAGTATCAATACGATATGTGTGACTTATCATATAATAGACTGAAGCATATCGTATAATGTTCAAGTAAGGTAGATTGAAACGATTTCATTATCTCTATGATGATCATATGCATTAAGCCCAAATTCTCAGTCTCTATCAAATCGAACATTATTAAATCAACTTCTTAAGTTGATCTTATACTTCTACCTGAAATTCTCCCTTAGCAAAACGACTTATTGAACTCATACATATGTATATATATGTGTGATCAAACAAGTAGACACACTCCCACTGAAATCAGGAGGAGACCTCTTAATTAGTCCCTTCATCATCTAAACAAGATGCACACACATTATTTGATCCATAAAAATAAGGTCTCGAAGTCCAACATTATGGAAATTCTATACATGTTTCATGTATGTTTAATGATCTAAGGACAATGATGAGACACAACTAGTGTCTTCCCGAAAAATTCATTTTTGATTTCGAGTATGTAACCTAAGTTACACCCTTAATCTTTAATTGATCTCTCTTAAAAAAATCATATCTCTCTGAAGTACAAAACATGTTAAATTCTTGCTCATAAAGATAGATAAGATAAGTGTTTGTCATTCTGAGAACATTTTACTTTTTATTTAATCTATCTATTTAACTCAATTTCTTAATTAAGATGGAACAAGACGGGCGTAAATAAGAATGGGTGCTCATTCTTATGTGGCTATAGATACCTAAACATGCCTAGTGTCACGGTTTAGTACTTTTGCCGGATTGTGGGGCGCACCCTTGCCCGACTCTAGGGCAAGAATACAAGCAACAAGGGTCTTGTACTAGTGAGGGATCGCCCACTAGCACGTTTCTCGGGACTTGAGGTGTGTGTCGGGAATCCTAGTCACGATTATTAAAGTCCGGCACACGAAAGCTATAAAAGTAAGCAATATGATTATTGAAAGTAAGAGACAAGTAATATCAAGCTTAAAGGTGAGAAGCGGTTTTCATTGACTAGAAATCCTCATAAAGGCAAATTTGATAGTACATGATTTGTAGAGGGATACATTGAGTGTGCAGAATAGCGATACGTTTTCTAAATGCTTAAAAACATATCTTAAACTAAAAACTAAGCTCCAAGATTTGACACGTAGGAAATATTCTTGGATTACTAATAAAAAATAATAACGGCAACGAAAATACATAAGTGCATGAAAGAAATCTAAGAGCTCGAAGTAAAAGGACCGCGCGCGTAATTTTCAGGAATTATGCGGCTAAAAATGCGGCTCCTTACACTCACCTAATCTATTGCCGCCCTCGGTGATAAAAAAATATCAAACGACGCTTCAGTAAGACATCCTCGGCGAGCTGTGGCGGTCCATGCCGCCTTGAGGTTTGGCTTTCTCTTTGCTTCGGCTTGTAGATACTCTTCGGTCCACACCATAATTCGATTCATCGTTCCTTCAAGGATAGAGTGAAAGTCCTTGACGGTGAGACTGCCGAACATCATGTCCTCCAAGTTTATCACTCGCCTCTAGTCATTCTGGAAAATCCTCGTTCTCGTTGCTCGAGCGGAAACTTCATGATATTGTTCCAGATGCTTGCTCCAGCGCACCTTCACCTTTCTATCACCACTTTAGTACCTCCAGTTATGGGTAAGTAAGTTCTCCAAGATTCCCAATCGGCCTTTCGATGCGGTCCCCTAATAGTACGAGGCCTTCTCATTTGGGTCGGCTGACCCTCACACAAGGATGTCGAGTCAGTAATTCGATGCCCCCCCAATGTCATAAGGCCTTCTTCCTTGGGTCTTTCGACCCATGTTGTCTACCTCCCTCTGATGTGGCAGACACTCGTTCTGTCTCCCAGGCCACTTAGTAGCGTAGTTAACCTGGGTTTTGTTTGCCCTCGGTTCTGCTGAACCGTTGGCCATTCTACAAGTTGGCATCCTTCATCTCAACATTGGTATCACCCGCATTGCATATATTTGAGGGTTCCCCTTGTCCTCGTCTACATCCACGGTCTTCACTATGAAAGACCCCATCACTAGCATTGATCCGTCACTTGGCTTCAACACCACTAATGCTCTTTGAAAGAATTGCATTCCGAGTACTAAATTGAAGTCATCAAACGGAACGGTGGTGAAGTCAAGCTCCCCTGTCCAATCACCCACCTGGATCGCGATCTTCTTAGCCACTCCTTGGATACGTCTAATTTTCCTATTAACAGGCTTCAATCCCCTGTTATCATCGCTCAGAACGAGCCCCAGCCGATCGACTTCTTCTTTAGTCATGAAATTGAAGGTGGCGCCCGAGTCGATCATTGCTCGTGCTTTCCTCTCATTCACCGTCAAGTCCACGTACATCAGCCCCCGTGGATTTCTTGGCAAAGGGTTCATCGAACTTCCCCATCGCACTTATCCTCCGAAGTGAGCCCATTCATGGCTGTTCCTCGTCATCACTCGAGTCTTCGTCATACTCTTGGTGATAGTCGGCCAACACCCTATCAAGACGCTCCTGAGCTCCTTTCGGCATCTTCTGTAACATCACGTCAAACTCTGCTATATTAGGACATTCGGCCATCTTGCGAGGACCTATGTACACAAAACACGCAAACGGCTTCTTCCTTGTAGATGCTGTAGAGTTTCCCACCCTCAAAGACGAGCTTACGGATGAATTCTCATTACTCTCCGATCGAGCTTGACACCCTTGTGAGTGAAAGCAACTGCTCCCAATCGAAACCAAATTAGACTGCGACCTCTTTCCATTAGGCCCATACTGAGGCGCACCAGTATTTTCTGCTGATGCCAGATCTCGAGGCGCCTCTAGCTCCCCGTGGAAGTCGAGGACCCGCTCTGCAGCCGATATGGCTGAAGATAGAGTCTCGGGGTTCTGTCTCATTACCTCTTGTTGAGCCTACGTCCTCAATCTATTGATGAACTCAGTTGACCTGTCTGTCTCAGTCATTTCGGAAATCTCGAGCATGCACGTTGAGAACTTCCTTACATAATCCCGGATTGATTTGGTGTCCTTCAGCTTCCTCCGAGCGAAAAACTCTGTGTTCTCGGGATAGAAGTGGTGTAACACCCCCATACACCAAGGTGCCTTACCAAGGACCACCCTAGCATATCAAGGTGCTATCATCTCGGTTGCCCGAGGTAGAGTATATCAAATTGACCATCAAAGAACGATTATTATAAAAATGCCAAAAACTGTTTTAAGTATAAAATACAACTGAAAATAAACTCAAACGTTTACAACCAAACTGTCAAAAGAGCTAAAACGTAAACTGTCAACTGAAGCTAGATAAGCTGGTCAGGACTCGACCCCCATGCAAACTCGCAAGCTATCCACAGCTATACGTGCTCAATCAACTGCTCACCATACTTGAATGGATCACCACAGTTTTGAAAACAATTTCGGGGTCAGTCAACTGTATAATCAAGATAAGAATTTCACATCACAACGATGAAATCAATTCAATCCCAATATCAATCTTCAACTTCATTATCAATCAATAACTGACTACACACTTAAGTGTGTAGTCCTACCAGAATACCCATCGTAACAGGTAATCCTCACCGCCAGTGAGGGACTGCAGCCGTTCCCACCTAAACCTCGCTCATCGCAACGAGCGCACCCAGATCATTAATGTTCACATCCCCCTTGTGACGGGAGCCACAAGAGGTGAAAATGGAGTTTGAACCATCTCCCGAACATGGTCCTATCTCAACAATACCAATCTCAATATCAACAAACCAATATCAATCAACCAATATCAATCCAATCAACATGTTAATTAATCAATCAATCACCATAATTTTAATTTAATTACACAACCAACTGAGTACGGAAACCCTACCTTATTAGCAAATCTGAAATCACAAACCACAACGGAAACTAGAGTTGTTCCTCTACGAACTCGTCACCTAGCAATAATCACAATAATACTGTTAGGCCCAATTTAGCCTGGTCCGACTGTTGCCTGGCCCGACCTTACTGGGCTGATTAAGGCAACCAGGGACCGGATAAATCTAACTACTATTTGGCAGATGAAGAGTATTACAGGATGAGCAGGCTACTAAATCCTGGAAGAAGAGCCTGATAATAAGTGCATAATAGCCTGGCAGGGCATTCAAACAAACTGGATTAAGAAGATAAACAAGAAATGCAGTTGTATGAACTAATAATCACGTCCTATTCTCAAGGAAGGCCAAGTCTAACTATAAGACTATATCATCCATGAATGTAGACGAGTAAAAGAAGAAAAGCTGAAGATTGGTTAAGAGTGGAACAAGTCAACCGGATTAATAGGAAGTGTGCCCTATTAATCCGGTAACAGCCCCGACAATGGAGAGGGATATTGAGATCAATGCAACGTTAATATTTGTAGAACTATAAATAGCATAATCTAGCATTGTTAAGGGGGATTCATTGATTATTACTTAGCTATTTCACAATTTAACTTTCATTATTTCCCGAATATTCAATTATATACACAAATTTGTATTCAGCTTATCCAAATAATACAAGTGATATTCTTTGTACTCAGTCTTTCCTCATTATTTACTCACAATATTTTTCCAAGCTTATAGAACTAGATACCCAAATTACTCTTTAATCAAGCCGGATCCGTTCAGGGAAAATCCTGCTAAAACAATTGGCGCCCACCGTGGGGCATCTAGTTCTTTAATCAAAAAATTCCTTTTACCATTTTCCACTTAATATTCACATACAAAAATGGTGGAACTCACCTCAGAACAACAATTAGCGGCTGCCCTGGCCAAAATCAAAGAATTGGAGACAATTCAAGAGAAGGCAGCCCAGGCAGAAGCTGAAATCAGTAGGCTTAAGGAATCTGAGTCTAACCTGAAGAAGAAATTGGAAAATCAGGCTTTAGGCTCCAAGACCAGATTCGAGCCAGGAACCCCATTCTCATCCATTATCAAAAACATTGACTTTTCCAATTTTGGAACCCCGGAGAAGGATACCTTATCCGATACCCAGACCATTCCCAATGATGAAACAAACAAAACTGAAGCAACAATAATGATGGCTATGCTTTAGGAAATTCAAAAACTCCACAACAAAATAGAAAATATACCTGGAGTGCCAAACCCTGTGGCTGAAGTAGAAATTGACAGCTTTGCTGATTCACCCTTTGCAGATGAAATTGCAAAGATTGATCTCCCCAAGAAATTCACTGTTCCATCCATGAGAACTTATGATGGAACCTCTGATTCACAAAATCACGTTGCCATATTCAAACATAAGATGTTAGCCGCCTCAATACCCAGTGAACTCAGGCAGGTTTGCATGTGTAAAGGCTTTGGCACAACCCTGACTGGAGCAGCATTACAATGGTTCATCAATCTCCTAAATGGAGGTATCAAGAATTTTGCAGAACTGATCAATGCCTTCAATCAACAATTCACAAGTAGTAGGGACATGGCCAAGAGACCCAGTAACCTGTTCAGGGTCAAGCAGCTTCCTGAAGAAACTCTCAAAGAATTCCTGGCAAGATTTGTCAAAGAGAAGGTAGCCATTCCCAGGTGTGACGAGGAGACAGCGGTAGAAGCCTTGTGCAAGGGGTCTGCTCGATGGTGACATCTATGCACACTTAACCAAAAAAGCCTCGCCCATGACCTTTGCCCTTTGTTCAATCCATAGCCTTAGAGCATGTCAGATTGGAGGAAGATCTCAACTTCAGAACAAACTCGTCCGGAGGAAAGCAAGGCTATGGACACACGAACAGGAAAAACTCCTACCAGAAAGGAGGCAACACCAGATCATCACCTTATTCCAGGCCTGAACGATCTGAAGTCAATATGGCACAAGAACACAAAGGTAATCTTTCTAGCCTACCAACTATTCCTGAATATAACTTCTCTATAAATACTGCAAGATTAATCAAACGCCTGGAAAGCTTGGGAGATACGGTCAGATGGCCTAAAAAATCCGACAACCCCAGGAAAGATCCAACGAGATGGTGTGATTTCCACCAGGATATTGGTCACACCACAGAAGAATGCATCCAACTCAGGAAACAAGTGGCATACCTCTTAAAGAAAGGCTATCTGAAGGACTTAATCCAGCAGCCAAAGAACAAAGATGAAGGACAAAACAAGAGAGATTCAGGAAACGGCAGAGATCCTCCTCCTCCTCCCCCCATCTATGAAGTCAAGTTCATAAATGGAGGATCGAAATCGTGGTCCGACCGGCTCTACCGCCAAAAGAATATCCAGGGAGTCTAGACTTCACCCCCTCTTAGATCTAAGTCATTGCCTGCTATTACTTTTGATGACTCAGACTTGCAGGGAATATCAGATCTACATCATGACAGCTTGGTAATTACCATGCAAATTGGCACAGCTAAGGTGTCAAGAATCCTGATAGATGGAGGCAGTTCAATCAATTTGGTGATGCTTGACGTCCTCAAAGCTATGAAGATAGATGAAGGAAAGATCATCAAGAAATCCAGCGTCCTGGTTGGGTTCAGCGGAGAAACAAAGAACACTCTGAGAGAAATTAGCCTGCCAACCTATGTGGAAGGCGTGGCTTCATATGAAAGATTTGGGGAAATGGATTGCCTATCCTCATATAACGTAATCCTGGGCAGACCATGGATCCACAACGTCAAAGCAATCCCATCAACGTACCATCAGTGTGTGAAAATACCAACCGAATGGGGGATAACCACCATCAGGGGAGAACAAAGGACGGCTCAGGAATGCTACACTCAGGCTTTGAAACCATCAAAGTCAGGTAAGTCCCTTGCATAGCAATTAAATTCACCTGTCAGGGAAGAATATATTGCACAATCGCAGATGGAAACAGGAGAGGTCATTTTGGACCCAGAATTCCCGACGGGGAAGGTACTTGTAGGGTCGGATGCACCGGACTCGGTCGGACCCAATCTGGTCGGCTTTCTCAAAACTAAAATGTCCTGCTTTGCTTGGTCACATTTTGATATGACTGGTATAGATGCTGATATTATAACCCATAAGTTAAATATTTACAAATCATTTAAGCCTGTACATCAAAAGAGAAGAAAATTTGCTGCAGAAAGACATGAAATCACCAACCAAGAAGTTGACAAGCTATTGGACATGGGAATGATCAGGGAAGTAATGTACCCTGACTGGCTTGCAAATGTAGTAGTCGTCCAAAAGAAAAACGGCAAATGGAGAGTCTGTGTAGACTATACCGACCTAAATAAAGCCTGCCCCAAAGATCCATTTCCCCTGCCACACGTCGATGCAATGGTGGATGCTACTGCAGGCCACGAGATGTTAACATTCATGGATGCCTCTAGCGAATTCAACCAAATAAAGATGGACCCTGCAGATCAGGAAAGTACAGCTTTCATCATTGAAAGAGGGATATACTGTTATACTGCTATGCCTTTTGGATTAAAAAATGCAGGTGCAACCTATCAGAGGTTAGTCAACATGATGTTCAAAGATCAAATAGGAGACACCATGGAAGTCTACATAGACGATATGGTAGTCAAGTCAAAAAAAGCAGAGGATTACATTAAAGACCGGAGGTAGCCTTCAAGATATCTTTGGAGAAATTCAATATGAAGCTCAATCCACAAAAATGCCATTTTGGAGTCTCGGCAGAAAATTCTTGGGCTATATGGTGACAAAAAGAGGAATAGAAGCCACCCGAACGGATCAAAGCTATCCTGGAGCTAGAATCACCAAAGTCGGTGAAAGACATACAAAAGCCGACGGGAAGAATAGCGAAACTGAACGGGTTCATTTCAAGATCGTCGAGAAAGGTGCAAATCATTCTATAATGCTAAGGAAAAACAAGGACTTTCAATGGACCCCGATCATCAGTGCCTTTGAGGACTCGAAAACATATCTATCCTCTCCTCCCCCGCCGGGCAAAACCAGTCAAAGACGAACCCCGACAAGTATACATTGTCATCCGCGTAAACCTTCCGTCGGTGCGGTCTTGGTCGAGAAGCAGACGGACAACAACACCCTGTCTACTATGTAAGTAAAAGTCTACTAGATGCAGAGATCAGGTATGGCTTGCTTGAAAAATATGTTTTAGCTTTTATTATGAGTTGCACAAAATTAAGACCATACTTTGAAAGCCACCCTATAATAGTCAGAATCAATCTTCCTATCAAGTCTGTACTTAGGAAGCCAGAATTGTCCTGGACGAATGTGCAAATGGCCACCCAACCTAAGCACATACAACATAACATTTGAACCAAAGACAGCAATTAAGTCACAAGCACTAGCAGACTTTGTGGCTGATTTTAGTCCAGCCCTAGAACCCGACCTAATAAAAGAAGTAAATAAACTGACCAGCGACCAAACAGACCTAGAATGGACCCTATTTGTCGATGGTGCAGCTAACATGAGGGGCACAGGCCTGGGGGTAGTACTAAAATCGCCACAGGGTGATAAGATAGTACAAGCTATAAGCTGTGCATTTGAAGCTACCAACAATGAGGCAGAATATGAAGCCTTAATAGCTGGATTAAAGGTATGTATTGACCTTGGTGTGCAAAACCTAAAGGTACGTACTGATTCCCTTCTTATTTCAAACCAAATAAATGGAATATATACTGCAAAAGACTCAAAAATGATGCTTTATTTAGAAGCTGTCCAGAATTTAAAATCAAAATTCCGCAATTTTAATATTGACCAGATTCCCAGGGACTTGAATACCCAGGCCGATGCCTTAGCCGGCTGATACCCGTCGTTGTGAGTACCAAAAATAAAATTTATATTTCCTATTAAAACTAACCTAGGCTAGTGGTAACGGGGTCGAACCACAAGGAGGCGAATGTAATTAAGAGTTGTCTAAATTTAGTCTAAGGTAACAAGTGTGGGGGTTGATTTGATTTGGTCTATAGCTAATAACAATAAAAATTAAACTAAAGAAATATATTAACTCAAATATAAAGAAAGGTACTAGGATGGTCGGTTCACTATAGTTTCGGCGGCAGCAAACTAAGTCGGTCTAAATCAAACACATGAGGCGGGAAACAAGAGGTCCTCTCGGTCCACTCTTTACAGATAGCATCTTTCGATCTCGCTATAAGTCCCTAATATCTCTAATACTGACTCTCGTCCTGAAAAGTGACTAATAATCTAAAATTTACTTATCTTTCGATCTCAGCATAGTTTAGTCATTTTAATTGGTGGTCAATCAACTGTCCCTATCTCTCGATCTAATGGGTCAGTCGAATCCTAAACATTGAACTAGTCGTGTGCACTCGATTCGTCGAATAAAGAATTAAAACAATTAAAACGAAGGTAAAACTTCACGCGGTCAGTCGATCGACCAGGTATGGCAGTCGATCGACTGACACGCGATTTCAGTCCAAATTATTCTACGCCGCCTAATCTATAGTTCCCCTACATCCTAGCATGATTAAATTAGCTACTCATACTAGGGATGATAACAATAATGAAATTAACGAAATTAATTGCTGAATTCATGATTAAAACGATCAAACAAAAGGCTGGCATAAAACGATAATTATGGTTTCGGGAAACTAACTAACAATTCTATATCTATGAATGCAAATAAAGTAATAAACTGAAAGAAGAAGAATACCAAAATCGCAGAAGAATTGTAACGGAATGATTGAAAGCACGAACGAAAATCCAAAGCGAAATAATATCCCGAAGCCTAATTATTTGATAAACTAAAACTCATGTAAAACGAGGTAAAAGCTAGATAATTTCTGAATGAATGTATCTCTGGACTAGGTTACGTTATATAGCAAACTCACGTAACTTTATTCTTTAACCTAATATAGCTTTGGGCTTTAAGTTCCTCGATCTTTTAATTCTCGTCTGAAGTACGGTCTGGTCGATCGACTAAGCATGGCAGTCGATCGACTGAGATGCAGTGTACAGTAGCTTCTGGAGCCCGAGGGTTGGTCGATCGACTGAAGGCAGTGGTCGATCGACTGAAGTAGCTGACACTTGACTTCAAATTTCTCGTGTATTTGTTTTAGGCCTTGAAATGCGCACCAAGCTCGTTCCTTAAGTGAATACTTCACGTCAAATGCAATGCAAGGTACTCGGGGATGGATTTAGCTCAATTTCCGCTGAATTCTTCACATTTCTGCAATAATGTACAAAAACACGAAAGTAGACGGAAATAGGGGAAATGGTAGCTTAAACTACACAAATGAGTTCTGAAATGCGTGGAAAATAGGATGTAAAACATCATATAAAAGACACGCATCAAACTTCCCCAAACCAAACCCTTGCTTGTCCCCAAGCAAGAACAAGACTCGATCTAATTACCTAATTGAACGAGTTCAATCTCAGAGCGAATTACAATGTGTAAAGCCTAAACCATTTTAATGCAATAACCAACAATCAATTAGCAATTATGAATCATGCAAACGAGTTATGAAGTCGTTAAAGACTGCTGAACCGTCAACTATAGAGACTCATCAAATTGGACTCTCACGGGTCGCTCAAATCACTCATAAGCATAGGTGAATATATAAGATGATAGAAAGAATTCATTTTGTAGAGACTCTCACCTAACTACGACCTATAAGAACATGCCTGCAATCTAATATGAAAGAAATCTCTATGACCGTACATATGCATTCCAACCAACAAATGACCATGACACATGCCGAGGTATATATGGGATATGTGAGGTAATGGGTAAGAAGAGGTAAAACATTTTATGGAAAAGTGGAGGTACAGGTGATCAAGCTAGTACCAAAACGGAACCATATGACAACATCCTTCTTCTTGCTCAAAATTTAATCGATACGGTGCTATAGCAAGCACAAAACTCACAATCTCCAATATAACAGTAATCAACTAACTCCCCATAAGATACTAATGCAACATGGGAGCAAAAATCGCCATAGGATAAGGATTTTGAATTATGCGAATTGATTTCCTTCGGAACTCAGTCGATCGACCAATGATGGCAGTCGATCGACCGCTTTGAACAGTACATAACTCTTTTTTTTTTTCAAATCATTTTTTTCTCTTTTTTTTTTCTTTTCTATTTCTTTCTTTCTTTTCATTTCATTTTCATCTTCCCATCAATATCTCAAAAGAGCATATGCCACCAAAAACTAAGTAACAATCCCAACAACATAGACTACTAGCTTGACAAAGGCAGGCTAAATGTAGGATGTAGTAATCGGGACAAAAAGGCTGTTTTTGGCAGTGTGGAGCTTATGGGTAAAATGAGAAAAGGGAAACCTCTACCACATGTGTTAACAAACCACAAACCGAATGCATACAGGTATTAAGCAGATTAAGTTCATATTTATGCACATTTATGTAACATGTCTCATAAGGAGTATCTACTCACTTCCTAGATAAACTGGTCGTGGGTGTCACCAGTTATAAGCTCTAAACCTTAGAAAATATGATGTAGTTTGCCAATTTTCTAAGTCAAGTCTCAAGTTCAAAGAAGAAATCTAACGAAAACTCGTAGATATGCACTTATACGATTCTACTAATAACATGTCAATTTAGCAAGGCTTAAGCATAAAACAGATGAAAATGCAATGTCATCATGGAAATACTACCGTTCCGACTCGACCTATATGCTAAAATAAACGTGCAATTTTTTTGAAATTTTTGAAATTTTTCGATTTTTTGGAATTTTTTTTTGTATATATATGAAAAATGAAATAACAATGCAAAACAAAATGTAAACGTGAATGCAAGCAAATGATATGCGACACAAAACCCTTCCCCAAACCAAATCGCACAATGTCCCCATTGTGCAAAATCATGTAATGAAGAAAAGAGAAACGGGAATTTGCGAGAAAACAAATGAATACGACATGAAGTAAAGACTTAGAAACTCACAAGACTTTAAGCGCAGTAAAGGAAACCTCCCCAAACCAGCGTGAGCTAGGAGGTTTCAGTAGCCAGCAGTGCTACTAATAAGTACCTGAAAAGACAAATGAATACCACGCATAAAACCGAGAAAGCAATAAAGAAGCGATATTTTGTGCATAATTGAGAAAAATAGAAGAAATAAATAATATGACGGAAGATAAAGTGGAGTAGAAAACTCCCTCAATTCCGCAAAACGACCAAACACAGCAGGGGAGAGGTCGTGAACAGGTACACCAGTGCAGGGCGGTCGATCGACCACATCACTCAGTCGATCGACCAAGGTGAACAGGAACAGTAGCTCCTGGAAACTGCAAACCAGTCGATCGACCACACAGACCAGTCGATCGACTGGAAATACCGCTGTAACTTCAGATTTCTTTGTATTTGCTCAATTAATTGAGCTAATGAGGTCTAAAAACCTACAAGTGCACAATAATACGCGCCCAAAATTGCGCAAAACCCAAAGTAAAGTCTAAAGTACTTAAAAATCCTAAGCAACAAAAATAAATGCAAAGTCTTGCGCACACAAATACAATAAAAAGAGAGTGTCTAACCAAAGCAAATAAAGAAAGGTTTTTGATAAAACATGTGATCAACTAATAGTTGATCAAGAACGACCATGGTATAGCCCACTTGGCTGGCTTCTGGCTACAAGAAGTAGCCTCAACGGTGCTCATCTTATCAACTGCGCCCTTCTTAGCTTCCACATCCGTAGGACTCAACGGGTCAACAGCTTCTATATCTCCCCAGTCAATGATCTCTTCGGACTCGTCAGAATCCAAATCGGACTCTCTCACTTTGACCGGCTCGTCATCAACTTCCTCATCAGTGCCATAGCTAAGGCAACCAAGACCGCCTCGTGAAATGATTAGCTCCTTCGCAGCTGGAGTAACTTGCAGTTCTTCCTTCCCTAAACCAGCTCCTACAATATCAGAAATAGACGGATCTTCCTCCAATTTGCTCCCAGTCTGGGGCGAAGGGGTTACGACGGGAATAGGAGTAGAGATAGGCATGTCAGAAAGCACAAAGTAGGATTTCTTTTCAGAAACCGTATTACAAGTTACAGGCCACATGGGATCTTTCTTCTTAGCAGGTTGGGCAAAAACAATGGAATGCTTCCCTACTTTAAAGGTCAAGGTTCCCGAACCTACATCTATAACTGCACCAGCAGTGTGCAGAAATGGTCTACCTAGTATGATAGGAATATCGGCATCCTCAGGCATATCAAGTACAACGAAGTCTACAGGGAAGAAGAACTTTCCTATTTGCACAGGGATGTCCTCTAAGACTCTATTGGTGGACTGGCAGATCGGTCGACCATCATCTTGTCATGTCGGCCACTGCAAACCTAGTCAATTTTAGCTTCCTAGCAAGACTCAAGGGCATTACACTAATACTAGCTCCTAAGTCACATAATGCCTTCTTAATAGAAAAGGTACCAATGCTACAAGGAACGGAGAAGCTACCTAGGTCTTCTAGTTTGTGAGGTGCAGTGTGGGTCAGATAAGAACATGACTCTTTAGTAAGTGCGACAGTATGCACAGTTTCAAGTGACCGCTTTTTAGATAAAAGTTGTTTCATGAATTTAGTATAAGCGGGCACTTGGTTTACTAACTCGAGAAAAGGAACTTGTACATTTAAGCTACGAATAACTTTTTCAAATTTGTTAAAAGATACCTGTTTCTTTGTCGGCACTAATCTCTCAGGATATGG
Source organism: Silene latifolia (assembly GCF_048544455.1). Classification (NCBI taxonomy): domain Eukaryota; kingdom Viridiplantae; phylum Streptophyta; class Magnoliopsida; order Caryophyllales; family Caryophyllaceae; genus Silene; species Silene latifolia. The sequence goes on along the minus strand of NC_133538.1, from coordinate 20,965,747 downwards.
GGCTGTAAGAAGTAACTTAGCTCTCTCCTCTAAATCTCGCATGCCGGCGTCCGTGGACTTAGGCTGAAAGTCCACCACCTTCTCCTTATTGAAGCTTGAACCCTCTTCAGACCGTCTCAAATGTGAGCCATTGACCGTCATTGGGTCGAACTTCGGAACCGGGACTGACCCATCAGCACTCGGGTCTTGCCCTAATATTTTCGGGATTGTCGTACCCCGAAACAAGTGATCCCTCAAGTTGTCGGGCATCGGAGGACGAAAAGGCTCACTATCAGCAGCGATCTCAGTCGATCGACCAGTGAGGTCAGTCGATCGACTGGCTTGAACAGGACCAGAAGCTCCTGTAACCCGCACTTCAGTCGATCGACCGGGTATGTCAGTCGATCGACTGGTATACCTGGTAAACGCCTTTTTCTTTTCTTTGTTCGTTCCAGCTTTGTTTTCATTCGGTTCCGGCTTATCTTTTTCAGGGGCATCCTCAATCATAGCAGGCCCCTCCAGGGTAGACCCACTCCTCAAAGTGATGGCATTAAGGGTCTCCTTTTGGTCAGTTTGAGTCGGTAAGTGCCCGGAGCTCGAGTGGTATTCTTCCTAGCTAATTGAGCAATTTGGCTTTCTAGCAATTTCATCTCGGCCTCTCTAGCTTGGGACTCCTTTTGGAACATAATCTTCAACTCAGCAAACTCAGAATTTTGGGATTGTTGCTGCTGCGGCACATAGGGAGGTTTTTAATATTGTTGTTGCTTATGAGGAGGCACATAAGTCAGCTGCTGCTGCTGCTGCTGTGGAGGTTGAGTCGGATTCAGGACATTCTGGCTACTCCACCTCAAGTTGGGATGGACATTTGGCTCATAGTACGTGTTTGTCTGCCTGTAATGTTGAAAGGTAGCACAAGACTCGAAGGGACTAGGACAATTTTCTGCAACATGTCCCTCAGCTCCACATCTTCTACAGATGAAAGGACCGTCTGAAATAGCATTCACATGATACATACCTCCTTTTGAAGCTCCTCCCAACTCGTATTTGTCAAACCTTGCCGTGAGAGCCTCTAATGCAGCTACAGAAGGGGATTCAGCACTCCTCCTTTGATTTCCTCTGGAATTCCCATATTCAGCTTTATGGGTGGCTAAGTCATTACTGATCTTCCACCCCTTGGTCTCTCCCATATTCTCAGCAAATCGGCCATTGGCTGCAGCATCCAAAATAGCCCTCTGATCGTCATACATGACCCGTTATAGGCGATTGCAAAGACTCCATTTTTCGAACCCATGGTGCGGTATGGTTCGCACCAGCTTCTTGAAACGGACCCATGCTTCATGAAAGTTCTCATCAGGTCCATGTTTAAAGCTCGTGATTTGAGCTCTAATGGCATTCGTCTTTGAGGCAGAGAAGTATTTCTTGTAGAATGCCAAGGCCAAAGAATTCGAATCGGTGATCCCATGAGCAGCTCGATCCAGATCTCTGTATCACTCCCTTGCAGCATCACGGAGTGAGAATATAAACATAGTCTCCTTTATCTGGTCCTGGGTCACGCCGGTCGGCGGGGGTATAGAGCAGCAATAATCGATAAATATCTCCATATGCTTGGCTGCATCTTCATTTGCAGCACCCCCGAACTGGTTCTTCTCAACCAAATTGATATAAGAAGGCTTCGGTTCGAATTTCCTATCAGCTCCAGGTAATTCGAACCCCTTGTATAGATTTACAGATGTCGGCTCAGAATGACTTGCTATAGTTGCTTCTTCAGCCATGACTGGGATTTCTGGAGAAGTAACTGTCTCAGCTGAAGAAGTAGAAGCAGGAGATGTAGGTGGATCTTCTTCGAACAGCTCGTTCTTGTAGTAACTTGACAGAGTACTCAGCTCTTCCTCTGTCGGCAATATCCTAGATGATCGTCTCAACTCATGCAAGGATTTCTCAATCTCAGGATTGAATGGTACTAGTTCACCACCCTGTGACCTGCGCATAAGAAGAAACTACAAAAAGAATATAAGAAAAATTTAAGGAACGGATGTCCCTTAAACTAAGAAAGACTAAATAAAAACAACTAAAAATTAGAACAATTGCCTCCCCGGCAACGGCGCCAAAATTTGATACCCGTCGTTGTGAGTACCAAAAATAAAATTTATATTTCCTATTAAAACTAACCTAAGCTAGTGGTAACAGGGTCGAACCACAAGGAGGCGAATGTAATTAAAAGTTGTCTAAATTTAGTCTAAGGTAACAAGTGTGGGGGTTGATTTGATTTGGTCTATAGCTAATAACAATAAAAATTAAACTAAAGAAATATATTAAATCAAATATAAAGAAAGGTACTAGGATGGTCGGTTCACTATAGTTTCGGCGGCAGCAAACTAAGTCGGTCTAAATCAAACACATGAGGCGAGAAACAAGAGGTCCTCTCGGTCCACTCTTTACAGATAGCATCTTTCGATCTCGCTATAAGTCCCTAATATCTCTAATACTGACTCTCGTCCTGAAAAGTGACTAATAATCTAAACTTTATTTATCTTTCGATCTCAGCATAGTTTAGTCATTTTAATTGGTGGTCAATCAACTGTCCCTATCTCTCGATCTAATGGGTCAGTCGAATCCTAAACATTCAACTAGTCGTGTGCACTCGATTCGTCGAATAAAGAATTAAAACAATTAAAACGAAGGTAAAACCTCACGCGGTCAGTCGATCGACCAGGTATGGCAGTCGATCGACTGACACGCGATTTCAGTCCAAATTATTCTACGCCGCCTAATCTATAGTTCCCCTACATCCTAGCACGATTAAATTAGCTACTCATACTAGGGATGATAACAATAATGAAATTAACGAAATTAATTGCTGAATTCATGATTAAAACGATCAAACAAAAGGTGGCATATAAAACGATAATTATGGTTTCGGGAAACTAACTAACAATTCTATATCTATGAATGCAAATAAAGTAATAAACTGAAAGAAGAAGAATACCAAAATTGCAGAAGAATTGTAACGGAATGATTGAAATCACGAACGAAAATCCAAAGCGAAATAATATCCCGAAGCCTAATTATTTGATAAACTAAAACTCATGTAAAACGATGTAAAAGCTAGATAATTTCTGAATGAATGTATCTCTGGACTAGGTTACGTTATATAGCAAACTCACGTAACTTTATTCTTTAACCTACTATAGCTTTGGGCTTTAAGTTCCTCGATCTTTTAATTCTCGTCTGAAGTACGGTCTGGTCGATCGACTAAGCATGGCAGTCGATCGACTGAGATGCAGTGTACAGTAGCTTCTGGAGCCCGAGGGTTGGTCGATCGACTGAAGGCAGTGGTCGATCGACTGAAGTAGCTGACACTTGACTTCAAATTTCTCTTGTATTTGTCTTTTGGGCCTTGAAATGCGCACCAAGCTCGTTCCTTAAGTGAATACTTCACGTCAAATGCAATGCAAGGTACTCGGGGACGGATTTAGCTCAATTTCCGCTGAATTCTTCACATTTCTGCAATAATGTACAAAAACACGAAAGTAGACGGAAATAGGGGAAATGGTAGCTTAAACTACACAAATGAGCTCTGAAATGCGTGGAAAATAGGATATAAAACATCATATAAAAGACACGCATCACCGGCCTAGGATCCAACTTTAGTCCCTTCGACTTTGACAAAATACCCATCGTACATTTATTAGAACCTGCAATAAATAAGCAAGATGAAAGTTTCCCAATATATGTTGCCAACTCTTGGACAAAACCTTACTACGATTGGCTACAACAGGGAATCCTTCCCCTAAATAAGCAAGATGCCAGGGCACTAAAAATAAAAGCTGCTTCATATACTATCATTAACAACGTGCTTTTTAAGAAATCGCAGGCAGGGCCATACCTCAGATGCCTGGAACCACAAGAAGCTGAACAGATATTATCAGAAATATATGAAGGATACTGTGGAAATCATAAAGGCGGAAGGGGCCTGGCAAGCAAGGTACTTAGAACAGGTTATTATTGGCCCACCTTGAGAGCCGATTGCCTGGAATTCAGCTCTAAATTCGAAGCTTGCCAGATTCATGGACCATATATCCATCAGCCATCCGAGGACCTAAATTCCATATTCGCACCCTGGCCATTTATGAAGTGGGGCATGGACATAGTAGGGAAACTACCACAAGCACCCGGACAAAAAGTTTTCATGCTAGCAATGACTAACTACTTCTCCAAGTGGATAGAAGCTGATTCATACAGGCAAGTCAAAGAAAAGGATGTCATAGAATTCATCAAACACAACATCATATGCAGACATGGTATCCCCTCTGAAATAGTATGCGACAATGGCACTCAATTCGTAGGAAAAGAACAAAGAACCTTTCGTGCTCAATGGAACATCAACCTGGTAACCTCCACGCCAGGATACCCAAAAGCTAACGGCCAGGCAGAATGCAGTAACAAAGTAATAATCAGTTGCATAAAGAAGAAGCTAGAAAGAAGGAAAGGCAGATGGGTCAAGAGCTCCCCTTGGTCCTCTCGGGTGACGTGAACCACGCCTAAAACGTCCACAGAGCCAAACCCCTACTCCTTGGTTTATGGATGTGAAGCAGTAATCCCAGCTGAGGTCGACATTCCATTAGCCAGATGCAGCCTGAACACAATAACGTGCAATATACCTCTAATGGAGGACAACCTGGACTTAACGGAAGAGCTAAGAGATGCAGCCAGCATTAGATTAGCAGCATATCAGCAAAGAGTTGCAAAGAGCTACAACAAGACCATCAAAGCTAGAGTATTCAGGGTAGGAGACCTTGTCCTCAGGAAAGTCTTTCAAAACACAAAAGAGAAAAATGCTGGCAAATTGGCCCCAACCTGGGAAGGTCCCTACCTGATTGACTTAATAGTCGGCCAGGGAGCTTATAGATTACAAACCCTGGACGGCGAAATGATCCCAAGAGCTTGGAATATTGCACACTTAAAACTATTTCACATATAAAATATATCTCCCGGTCCAGGTATAATTTTTATCTTCATATTTCCTGCCTGACCTGATATGAAACTAGATGTATGATACTTGCCATTATATGAATAAATGCCTTATATAATTTCTTCTATTATGTGCCCAAGTATTTATCAATATTCTCATATTTCCTTTTACCGAATAGAATCTTCAATGTTTGTTTTACATACTGCACTTTACTTAAAACAAATCTTAAAGATTGGGGGCCACCCCACTAATATACAACTGATATCCAACTTTCAGTTGCAAAATCAGGCCTTAAAATATTAAGCACAATTTAATATACAAGCCAGGAAAACCTTTTCCTGGCTTGCATAACATAAATGGGTCATAAGCCCTCCAGACAGGCAAGGGATATAAGCCCTCCAGACAGGCAATAACCCAACCCATGACATAAAGAGCTGACCAGATCCAGTACAAAAAACTGGCCCGATCCAGTCGAATAACTGGCCAGATCCAGTACACATCCAACACTACAAATATACCTTATCAAAACACAAAAAGAAACAAAGACTAAATATTTATTCAAAACCAAAAGAAAATATCCATCCAAAAAAGCCTAGCCTTACCACATACCTAATAAATATTCATTCCAGGGACATCCCCTCTGGATGGGCCAAAACAAAAAAGAAAAACAGAAATCTAAGCAGGCTTCGAGCCAGTAACCGACTCACAACCATCCACCATTTCCTGATCACCATATTTCTCCTTGGAAGGAGGAGAATCCACTTCTTTTTCTTGACCCATATGGGCCAAATCAGGATATTGGGTATCCAGAGCTGTCTCATTCCGGTCCGGATCCCAATTGGCCCGGTCAGATTCCGGATCCCTCATGGCATCAGCCCGGCCTTTCCCAAAGAAGTACTGAGCGACATCAGCAAGCCGCGCCTCCACTAGTTCCTTTTCAGCACCAAGCTCTTCATTTTTTCTCAGCTGATCCTACATTGCCTACTTATCAGCAGCCAACTCTTCCTTGACAGTCCTCAACTCTTCCCTTACAGCCTCCAACTCTTGCCTGACAACCTTCTCAGCGTTTTTTGCAGCCACCTCACAAACTATAGCAGCCCTGGATGCCTCTCTACCGTTGTCCCGAGACCAAGCACTACCTCATTACCCCTGGATGTGTGCAGCTCACGGTTAACTTTATCCACTTTCTCTTCCAAGCTAGAAACCCTAGCCTGGGCATCCCTGAGCTCACAAGCAGTGGCCAACCCGGCATCCAATCCCTACAAGAAACAAAAGAAAGTCAATCAGCCAAATATAAAGCAACACAAAGAACACATAACAATAAAAAATAAAAATCCCTTTACAACTAACCTCCTTAGCTTGAGAAGCAAGTTCAGCAGCCTTTGTCACAAGAGAAGACAGGATGGAAATCACCTTAGTAGAAGACTCAAGAGTATTAGCAGATAAAAGCTGACCGCTCATACCTGCAGAAAATTCATTTATCCGTGCCGGGCAAAGATCCATGTCGTCCATCCTGACACTTGCCCGATGCTCCGATTGGTTGAGCTGAATAGGCTCTTTCTCTCCCCCTCCTCTTCAGGAATAACATCTTCCCTTCTCCTTTTAGAAGCCTCGAACGACCTCTCGGTGATACTAGCACAGGCGGTTCGGGAGGCTGGACATCGAAACCAAAATGTCAAGCGTCTTGTCACTCCCGTTAGCCTCCTGGCTCTTGGATCGCTCAAAGCAATTCTAGCAACCCTGACCTTTAAATCTTTCGCAGTAAAACTGGCCAACCTAGCAGAAGACCTGAATACTGAACATATAGAGAATATACGTAAATATCAGAAGAGAAGCAATAAGAAGACAACAATTGACATAAAGACAAATAGAAGACATACAAGAAAGAGCAGTGGAGCTAGGCTTGCCTTTGGGTACTTTTACCACACTCAGCTTAGTCTTCATATACCGGGGCAATAAATCCCTGCCCAGACTAGAAGGCCAGGCCCTCTCTTCCTCAGGAATAGAAAGGAAAGCCTCTACCCTGGAAATAGCTTCCTCGTCAAGAGGATCGAAGTTCCAATCAGAAGCTGCAAAAATCACCAAAAGTGTACAGGTGAAACTCAAAACATCCTAACTTCGTGTAAAATATATTGCAAAACTAAGAGTACAGGAAACCTACCACTCTCCAAAGGAGGATATCTCAGATAATCAAAGCCTGATCCCAGACTCTCAGTCCGGATGAACAGGAAAGTCTTTGCCCAACTTTTATCATCTTCAGAGTCCAGGTTAGTAATTAATGGAGACATTTTCGACTTGATTCTCAAATTAAAACGTCCAGTAGAAGGATTTTTCATATGATATATTGCCTTGATATCATTAATAGTAATTACAAATTGATGCTTAGCACATAAATTTTCAATAGAATGGATAAGTTTCCAAACCATTGGCATAATTTGAAAAGGTGATACTTCCATAGCACGAATAGTATCAATCATTAAAGGAGTAAAAGGTAACTTAGAACCCGCCTTGAACTCCCATTCATAAATACAGAACCAACCAGGAGACACCCAATTGGCTCTGACTGGGCAAGACTCAGGAATCCATACCTCAGTCGAATCAGGAATTAATTTTTTCTCCCTTAAAACCCTATCATAGTTTGTTTTCAATAAGTTTTCTTCAGGGAAATAGGGATCCAGAGATTGAAGAGCAGAAAAAATAGAATCTTGATATTTAAAAGCTATAGCACGAGCAGGGGGATCAACTTCAACCACCTCCTCCTCCTGGACGTCTTTGGGTTGAGTTCAAGCGACAACTTTGGGGTGCGGGGACGCTTTTTGGCTCCCATATCCTTTATTATTTAGTTTATTGTGATGAATTTTACTTAATGAAAAATTATAAGTTAGCAGAATGGAACTCCTGGGAAATAGGGGAGAATTCTAGAGAAAAGTTAGCAAGGAAAGTGGAAGAAATTTGGTGAAAAACAAACTCAGCACAAATACCATATTTATAGAAGGAGAGTAACGGTGCAAAAACCCTAGAAAATGCAAAACTGTTAGCATGACATCATACAATTAGCCGTTGTGGTATTTAACGGTAACTAGGAGTCTAAGAGTCATTGAGCAAATATAATTCTTTTTATTGTTTAACCCGGTAAAATTGACATCTCACCCCTGGCCTGATCCAGCACGGATAAAATGTCAAGGGGCAATTGTTAGGCCCAATTTAGCCTGGTCCGACTATTGCCTGGCCCGACCTTACTGGGCTGATTAAGGCAACCAGGGACCGGACAAATCTAACTACTATTTGGCAGATGAAGAGTATTACACGATAAGCAGACTACTAAATCCTGGAAAAAGAGCCTGGTAATAAGTGCAGAATAGCCTGGCAGGGCATTCAAACAAACTGGATTAAGAAGATAAACAAGAAATGCAGTTGTATGAACTAATAATCACGTCCTATTCTCAAGGAAGACCAAGTCTAACTATAAGACTATATCATCCATGAATGTAGACGAGTAAAAGAAGAAAAGCTGAAGATTGGTTAACAGTGGAACAAGTCAACCGGATTAATAGGGAGTGTGCCCTATTAATCCGTGAATAATATTCCAAACAATGGAGAGGGACGTTGAGATCAATGCAACGTTAATATTTGTAGAACTATAAATAGCATAATCTAGCATTGGTAAGGGGGATTCATTGATTATTACTTAGCTATTTCACAATTTACCTTTCATTATTTCCCGAATATTCAATTATATACACAAATTTGTATTCAGCTTATCCAAATAATACAAGTGATATTCTTTGTACTCAGTCTTTCCTCATTATTTACTCACAATATTTTTCCAAGCTTATAGAACTAGATACCCAAATTACTCTTTAATCAAGCCGGATCCATTCAGGGAAAATCCTGCTAAGACAAATACTATATCACAATCATACCAATTAACCCCCTTTCCCCCAAACTAAACAATTAGGGCAAAACCCTAAAGGACAAACATAACTAATTAACAAGGTAATAGTGACTTACCAACAAAACCGATACGAAAAAGATGGATGTGTAGACTCACGATCGATCAATTAGCCTTGGGAGAGATTAAGGTGATTAAAGAGGTGATAAGCGTGGTTAGGTTTTGTAAAAAGTGTTTTTTAACTGATAAAACGTAATTTATAATCTCTAATCACCTTAATCAAAACCGCGGAAATTAATCCCGTCAGACCGGCCGGTACTCGGCTGAGTACGACCTACCCGGCCGATTATCTCACTACTCGGTCGAGTGCTCCTGGGCAGTCACCTGACTAGAAGTCACACGACGACCTACTTGGTCAAGTTCCACTTACTCGACCGAGTAACTGAGGACCAGAAAACCATGGTATTACAGTTTCCCTTCTTCAAACGAACTTCGTCCCCGAAGTTCATACCATACCCAAAACAATATGCAATACCAACTACTTAAAGATACCAACAACACCAACTTTGACCGACTATACAACCCAACTATAGCTCACACAAACTAACAACACAACCATACCGACCTCAAACTATCCCAAAACACACATGCGACCATCTCCTACCCCCCTTAAAAAGACAACGGTTACGTCCTCGTAACCAAACATACCTGATAAAAAAGGTGTGGGTAGCGTTCTCTCATAGCCTCCTCCGATTCCCAAGTGGCTTCTTCCATGTTGTGATTAAACCATAGCACCCTAAGCAAGACGGTTTCACCATTCCTTATCTTGAGTACCTTACGATCCAAAATCTCCATAGGAACCTCTGCATAAGTTAGAGATTCATCTAACTCGATATTCTTAACCTCAAGTACATGTGACGGATCACTCACATACTTCCGAAGTTGTGATACATGAAACACATTATGGACCCGATCAAGCGATGGTGGTACGGACCGATGAACTTCTGGCTCAACATTCCTCTCTTGCCAAACCTCATAACTCGTCGCATAGGTGACACTTTTAAGAGAACCTTGTCACCTACCGCAAACTCGATGTCCTTGTGATACAAATCCATGTAACTCTTTTGTCGATATTGAACTACTTTCAGCTTTTGGCGAATCAAGTGTACTAGCTCAATCATATCTTGCACCATCTGTGGTCCTAAGATTACAGCTTCAGCACTTTCATCCCAACAAACTGGACTCCTACACTTCCTGCCATACAAAGCCTCAAAAGGTGCCATCCCAATACTAGAGTGATAGCTGTTATTGTAAGAAAACTCTATCAAGTCTAGTTTATCCTCCCAACTCCAACCAAATTCCATAGCACAAGCTCGCAACATATCCTCTAGAGTCTTGATAGTCCTTTCAGTTTGACCATCTGTCGCAGGATGAAATGCTGTACTCATCTTTAAGGTAGTTCCCATCAATTCCTGCAACTCTTGCCAAAATCGTGATATGAACCTCGCATCTCGATCCGACCTTTTTTCCTTTGGTACCCCATGTAACCGAACCACATGCTTTATGTACCCCAAAGCTAGCTGAAGCTTACTCCAAGTATATTTCAATGGAATAAAATGAGCTGACTTGGTTAAACGGTCGACGATAACCCAAATCATATTGTTACCCTGCTGAGTCCTTGGTAAACCCCGCGATGAAATCCATAGAGATCGACTCCCATTTCTATTCTGGCACCTTAAGTGAATGAATCTTACCTTGTGGTCTCCGTTGCTCACTCTTTATCCTCTGAGAAGTTAAACACCTAGCTACGAACTCAGCAACATCTTTCTTCATACCGGGCCACCAAAACGTCTTCTTCAAATCCTTATAAAGCTTGTCACCACCCGGATGTACTGAATAAGGAGTGCAATGAGCCTCCATCATGATCAAGCTCTTCAATTCAACGTCACTAGGTACACACCACCTTATGAGTCATAATTATATACATATTTATGCCTCCCCTTAGTTACCTTTGATACGGTTTTCGTGCTAGCTTATATTAATTACATGCCTTTTATGTTATAATATTGATACTTCCGCTATTTGGTGTTTAATGCAGGAATGATGCATTTATGGAGCAAAGGAATGAAATGAGCACCGCGGAGTGGGCATGAAGGAATGCACGGAGCATGACACGGGAATCTAGAAGAATAAAGGAAGAGGAGTGAAGAATACAATACGAAGAAAAGAGCTAAAATGGGAAGAATACTCGATCTAACCCAAGTGAACTCGATCAACTGGGAATGTACTCGATCGAGTGCACCTAGGCTCGATCGAGTACACATCGAACTGAGGGTTTTCGCGCAATTTCCATTAGTAGGTTACAATTTATTATAAATACCTAATTCATACCCTATGTTATGTTTACGCCTTATTTTACCTAGCTACGTCTTATTTATCCTAGAAACTCTCTAAAAACTCTTAGTTTAGTTTTATTACTCTTATTTCGGATCTAAGCACTCTCTAGTTACGGTACTATTGTTAATTTTTTTTTTTTGTTTTTTGTTTTTTTGATGACGAGGGGGTTCAATCCCCCCCGGGCCCATGCATTCCTGCACCACCACATGAACCATGTAAGCCACCCCCTTCGGGGGCTGTAGTGGCTAAGTGATCATCGGCCCAGATGGTAGTCGAACCCGGGACCTCACAACTCCTGCATTTCTGCAAGTTTCAAGGTTTAACCCGGCTACCACTAGACTAACACCACTTGGTTTACTATTGTTAATCTTTCTTCTATTATTAATCATTCATTTATTGTTCATCTTGATATTGCCTTTAATCACGTCTTATATTATTGTTAATATTGTTTTTATCACTAGTATGCGTAGCTAATTCACTTATCTAGGGTGAATGGGGATCTAGGTTGTTAGAAAGGGAATTATATTAATGAATTGATAGTTAAAATAGCTTCTTTGTTGTTTTTCAGTTAATTTTTATGACTCTAGCTGATTAGTTTTTGCAGGATTAATTAACTAGTGTTGCAAATTAGGATTTTCACCGACCGGGTTAAAACTCGTAAAGGCTACAATAACTGAATAGAATTAACTTAATGATAGCGACCACATGTTAAGTTAGATCTAAAGGACATATTAAGAATCGACAGATCAAATGACCTTAAACAACATAAATTGCTACATCAATGAATTAAATCACACCACGAATAACTACCTAATGAACCTAATATCTAAACTTTTAAAATTATTGAATTCATCTTATTTACTTTATCGCAGTTAGTTTTAATAATCAAACAATCAATCTTCAAGAAACGGTTACTTTAAGACAAACTTAAATATAAACACACTAGAATAATTAACTCGCCTCCCTGTGGATTCGATCCTTTCTTGCCATTAGCTACCAGTTAGTAGTAATTTAGGATTTACTTTGATAGGCCAACGATTGAAAATAACTTTATCAATTTGGGGAGGCAACAATTTTCGATTTGTTTTTGTTTATTTTTGTCCTTTGTCTCAGGGAGCATCAGTTCCTTGAGACAGTTTGATATTTTTCTTGTTGTTTTCGTGTATGCAAAGGTCTAATCGGTTGGATATTGTACCTTTTGATCCCGAGCCAGAAAAGACTTTTCGGTACAGACGGAGATTTCAAAGAGAAATAGGTCAAGTATAAGACTTGAGTACACTTGACAGTGTTACAGAGCACATATTTGACGCAGAAGATCAGTCCTTAGAAGAGGACAAACCTATTTCTGCCACAAACTCAACAATGATGCCTACTTTTGTCTGTCATTGATGAGCCTATTTTAGCTTCTATTCCCAAGGGATTCAAGCTTCCTACTACCGATAAGGGCACTTTTGAGATTCGTCCATCCTATATCAATTTGGTGGAATGAAACTTGTTTGGGGGAGGAGCTAATGAGGATCCTACCAAGTATATGGAAAAATTTACTGATTATTGCTGCTCCATTCCACTAACTGTAGGAGTAACTCAAGATCAGGTAAAGCAGGTTCTCTTTCCCTTTACGCTAAGAGTCGGTGCGGCCGAGTGGTTGAGGGATCTAGATATGGAGGATCATGGGGTCACTGATTGAAATACTTTAGCTCTTGCGTTCTACAAGAGATACTTTCTACCGCAGAAGACCAATACCTTGAGAAGCCAAATCACTAGCTTCAAAAAAGGTCGCAATGAAGATTTGAATGAGGCATGGGTTCGTTTTAAGAGACTAGTTCATTCAGTTCCCCATCATGGTTTTAAGAAGTGGTTCCTTTGCAACCAGTTTTACAACGGGTTGTATGACGATCATAAAGCTCTACTTGATTCTTCAGCTAATGGGATATTTCATGACAATACTAACGAAGATAATGCATGGAAGTTGATTGATTAGATAGCCACCCATACTGCTAAGTATGTTAACTCCAGAGGTAGTACAAGAGGGGGTGGTTCAGATAGTGTTGTTGCGACACAGCTGGAGGCCTTAACTGGCCAAATAGCTGAATTGAAGACTACCCAGTCTTTGGGTAATAAGCAAGAAATAGTTCATGTAATGATTCAACAAGAAGTGTCCTGTAAGAGATTTGGGATTGATGGCCACACTCGGCCAAGTGTATGAGTACAATTGAACAGGTTCATGCTTTTCAGTCTTTTAAGCAAGGTACTCCCTATTCTAACCTCTTCCCTGAAAGAGGTCAGAATGTATTTGCTCAACCCCGCAACATAATGCTTATATTATTCCCCAAAATCGTGGTAATCAACCACAAGGGAACTTTGTTAGGCAAAATCAAGGAGGTTTTCAATAGATGCAACCTCCTCCACAAGCTCCAAGCAATGACATGGCCAAGATAAAAGCTTTATTGCAGCAAACTTTGATGATTCAACAAAAGCAAATGACTCAAATTTCTGAACTTATAGCTTATAACAAGATGCTAGATACTCAAGTTGCTCAATTGGCGGTACAAAATCCCTCAAAACAGCCCGACAATCTTCCTCCTCAAGGTAAACAAGCACATGAACAAGTTAATGCCGTTTCACTGAGGAGCGGTACCATTTGTCAAAGTCCGGATATGCCCATTGATGAAGATGAGGTCCCTTATGCATCCTAAGGGATTGGGTAATCTTGAGTTGAGTGATGAGGAGAAGGAATTGAGCAAGGATAAAGCACAGGTTGAGAAAAAAGACGAAAACACGAGGAGAGTAGTGTGTACTCGATCGAGTACACCCCCAGAAGTCAATTTTTCTCGTGTTTTAGCTACAACATTGAAATAAAATAGTGTCCTCGGTCGAGTGACCCATGAACTCGATCGAGTACACCCCGTAACTGACGACGGTGCTTCTAAGACGACTAACAAAGTAAAAGAAGCTGAGCCAATTAAATTTCAACTACCTTTTCCACACTGACAACAAAAATCTAAGCTTGATATACAGTTCGGGAGGTTCATGGAAGTAGTGAAGAATCTTTAAGTGAGTGTGCCATTTACTGAATTGGTAACTCAAGTGCTGGCGTATGCTAAGTTTTTGAAAGAGATCTTGTCCAAGAAGCAGTCTTTTGATGAAGTTAAGATAGTGGCATTCACTCAAGAGTGCGCATCCGCATTGCAAGCTAACTCACCACCAAAGCTAAAGGATCCATGGAGTTTTTCTATTCTTTGTCATATTGGTAGTGTAGCTATAGATAACGCCCTTTGCGATTTAGGGGCTAGTGTTAGTGTCATACCGTATTCTATATGCAAAAAGTTAAATATGGGTCAACTCCGCGTTACTAATATGACCTTGCAAATGGCTGACAGATCTTTAAAGAACCTTATTGGGGTCTTAGAATATGTGCCAGTTAGAGTAGGGAAGTATTTTATTCCAGTTGATTTCATTGTTATGGATATGGCTGAAGACTCACAAGTACCTATTATTCTTGGTAGACCGTTCCTTCACACCGCGTGAGCACTCATAGATGTTAGGGATAGTAGTCTGACACTAAGGGTTGGGTATGATACTATTAAATTTGTTCATGATAGCGCTTTAAAGCATCCCCGTTTAGTAGCTCCTTGTTATATGCTTAATATTTTTGATCCACCTATTCACGATTCCTTTGCTCTATGTTTGGACATGAATCAGACCGACGCCCCTGCTGTTGCGTCAGGACCTTATGTTGGGAAATGTGTCCTCAACAATAGTGCGATCACATGATTTAAATATCATTATTAAATCTCATACCAAGAATACGAAAGGGATGATACATAATATATATATATATATATAGTCAACTGGTCCACACATATCAGTAATGATTGGCTGGCTAGAGTTTGACATTACTGTCGTGCGACGGTGGTGATCAGTTGATCCCTTGAGGTCACACTTAAAGGACGATTCCCTTAATTGAAAAGGTTAATTAATTGTATACCGATACAGATTAATTAATTCCTTAAAATTGAACAAATTATTATCACAAGAGAGAGAATGACATCTCATTATAATGTGATTAAATGAGATTTTATTTAGTAATTTAAGAAGTTATATTACTAATAATATTAATCGGTTTTTATGAAACACGCGAGATGAGAATGATAAGTTAGTTATAATTACAAGATATTGTGAATTATACTAACTAGTAATTAAATGACCATTTTATGAGAAAGTAATTTTATATTACTAGTCAATTTGTTAAATATGATTTATTTAATTTGTAAATGATATTTAATTTGTTAAATATGCATTTTAAATTAAAACATGACATAAGACATGTCACATGTCACATGACATACAATTGTACAATTGACAAAAATAAAATGGACTCCATATTACACTATGTAAACCGAAATATGGGTGAGCTTATGAGAAATTTTGTCTTGTTCATTTGTCTTATTCATTTGTCTATGACACTTGATAGTGACTTGACCATGCAAAAGCCTTACACCAATTTGTCTTGTGAAGACAAAAATAAAAAGAAAAATTGGTCCATATACTCCACACCAACCGGTTTTGGTGGGCATTGTAAGAGGATTTTTCTTATTTTTTATCATTCTCTCATGTTTTATGAAAATCAACTACTTCTCTCTCTTGTTCTTCATGAAAATTCATTTTTGTGAATCAAATTTGTTTAAATCAAACACTAATAATACTAGAAATAGTATATGAGTATTAGTAATAGATTTTAAGGTAAACTACATTACAAACATCTAGTACATGTTAGTTTGTGGGATTAAGGGATAGTCTTGGGTGCTACTAATTGGAGGACTTCTATTTTGAAGTCATATATGTTCATCCATTTTGGAAAGCTCAAGAACTAACAAGAAGGAGATATTGTTGGTGCCCATTTGACCGAAATTTATTTGGTGAGAAATTGATTTTCTTATCTCTTTTGTTTTAGTTTACATGCATAAGATTAGTAATTAATTTTATGACTAAATTAATTTGAAACATATGTGAATATGTTAAATAATGAGATATAGATTTCTAACAAGCGGTATCAAGAGCCTTGGTTGTTTGCATGCAAATTGATTATAGTTTTTCCGAGTTATACGATTAACATATAAAACTTGTAAATTTGTGTTATTATGATATATCACGAAATACATTTATGCATGTTAAAGTTTCTGGTCCTAAAATGTTTTTAGGATATTTTGGTTAATTTATGGATTTTTATTGTTCATTTTATTTAATAATGGCATTAAAATGTGTTTTTTATGATAAAAATGTCATTTTTGGACGAAAATTAGCTAAACTTCGAATTTTCCAGTGGTTTTTGGATATGTTTTCACATATATTTAGTTTTAGATGATCTGGAAATTTTCATAATTTTATGAGTTTTTATGCTCGAAATATGGATTTTTTATGTTACAAATCGAATTTAAATGAAAAATAGGTTAATATGAGATAAATTTCGAATCTGGTCATATAAATTTAGTATGTTGTCACATGCAATTTTAAAAGATGTGTGTAAAATAATAGGCTATAATGAAGTCTTCATGCATGATTTATGGTTTTTTGATGAAAAATAGCATAAATAGTGACTTAATTAGTGAAAAATTGCTAAAACATACTTCATGACTAAGGAAAAACGTCACATGTTGCATTTTATTATCTTTTTCAGATCTAAAATTGAAAAGTTGATGAATATAATTTTTCTCATATTTTTATGATTATAATTGTTAAATCCGATAAACCGCAACAATGTTTTTCCCGATAAATTTTCGAAATTTTTAACCTAAGTTTTTGAACATTATGAGTGTCATGGTATTTTTCCAGAATGTTCATGAGTTTAAATTTCAAATTTTGAATTTATTTGAAATTTTTGTGATTTATTTGAAGTTTATAGCATTTTATTGTAAGTTTGAGTCCATTAATGAACAATTTTAAGTAATATAAGTTAATTATAGTCAAATGGTTAGTGAAGACTAATTTTGAGTCCTAAGTTGGTTAGGGTAATTAACTTGTACACAAATATGATTTTATGTAATTTATCGTGATTATAAAACGTTGAATCACGCAAATCCGTAAAAACCATGAAATATACGATATTGGCTCCTTAAAGGCGATTTGGCATAAAATTGGGCATGTTCATACATATTATAATGCTGCATTTTATTTATGATTGTCATAATTTTATTTTATGTAATTTTTGAATTATGTAATTTTTACTTAGTATGGCCTTTGTTTTTAATTGATATTACCCGAAATGTATGGGAATATCGATTCGGTTGTAAATTTTGTGATCTCGTATCACCGGTTTGTAATTTAATAGATTTATTTTATTTTAATTACAAATGTATAATAGGAAATTATGTAATTTGTTATGTAATTTAATTATTCCGGAGTTCCTTGAAGACGGTGTCACTCAAGAAGGCGATACATAAAGACGGCGTTACCTCGAGATGCGTGCCATAACCGAAGTTCAAGGGACCAATGGAGTTGGTTTCCGAATATGTAATAGTTAATTAGATTTTCTATTTTAGGAAGGCCATACTAGGATTTTATTTTTTTTATGCTTTGCATTTTATTTATATGTCGCATGCATCGCTAAATCGCCATAACTAAAACATGCATTACCAGTTTCGCAAGGGAGTTGAGCCGCCTTTACCGTAAGACAAACCTTGTTACGTTGGTGAAGTGGGTGATAAATGTCTATCCACCGAATTCGTGTTGATGAGGGTTTCATCGGCTATCCCGTGCCCAAGTTGATGTGGATTTGGATCATGGACACATTTATTCGAAATTTGGATTGAGCTCAACGGAAGTATTCGTGACCGTAGTCGCATGTGTTCCGGGCTATAGATAAAAATTAGAGTAATTTTATCGACCGAGAATTCTAAAAGTAGAATCGATTAAAGAGTTAGTCCACCGAGTTTTATTGATAAGGGTTCCATCGGCTATCCCGTGCCCAAGTTAATATGAATTGGTATCTCGGAATCATTTATCATAGTTGGGTAGAGGTCACTATGTAAATGCTTTACTTGTTATCTACAAGTATTATTATAACGATGAATGTTTTGTTTTCACTATTCCGTTATCATATTGTTCTATTTCTTTACTACAATTCATATACAATATCATTTCGTTTTTGATTCAAATCTCCATTAAAACATCGTAACTAAAGACCAATATGAATTTGCTTCTAAAACCTCAAATGAACCATTGCTAAGGATCTCTTGTAAAGAGTATAGATAAAAGTTATTCATTATCAAACAGGTTTTTTATTCTTGACTAACACATCTACTTACAATGCATTGTTATTCATATACTTATTTGAATTAAGTACCTTGAAGCGATAAATTGTTTTGGTAATTAGATTTGTCAGAATTCGTAATTGACCAAAATAACGCAACCACTTCAATGAAAGTTTTAAGACTAAAATGAACAAATGAAGAGTAATCTTCATGAATTCAATTTTGCTTCTCAAAGCAAAGACTCATTGAAATGAGTGGGAGCATTCTCTTAAACCGTTAAGATGAGGACGAGGTTCAAGAAGTAAAGATTATAATGGAATTGATACAAGGTAATGTTAAAAGTAAAGTTGTTGAGAATAGCGATACTAAACCTATCAATCCCGACCGATAAAGATTCCACTGTCTTAAATGTTTGACACTAGAAAGGAAACTACCCCAAATTATTGAAGAATCAGCAAGTTAATTGTGGGACATCTAATGGGACCTTCTTCTTTAAAAGTTTATTTGATGACATAAATCTTGCTAGAACTACTTCGTCAATATTAGAAACCAGTGGAGGTTTTCATCATTGTATGCGATACATAGGATCATTAGAATATGACGACTAGCAACAATGATATCAAGAGATAGAGTCAGTGTGTAATCAATCTAGTTTTTGGGTTTGGAGTTGTACTTAATTGTGACTATTAAGTACATAAACTCTAAATAAGAATACAAACTTGTTAAGATACAAAAGAGGTTTCACTTTTGTGACCCTATACACCACAATTTGATGTATGGCTAGCCCATTATCAAGGTGATAATATTCTAAACAAAACTAGAATGATATATCATGAAGATGATGCAAGACTCAAATTGGTAACCCAAGATTAAACCTTAAATTTTGGAATGATGAACGCAAAGAGTTATCGAGTACTCTTGAAACCATTAGATTGTTAATGGTATATGCGTATCTTGTATTCAAAGCAAGATGTCTCGTGCCTTTTGGTTGAAAAGGAGATCGAGGTTGTAAATCATCGATCCAAAATAGGTTGATCATTTTCTTTTACCAACGATTTAAGTTGACGCTAATGTGTTCACTTAATAAGGTAAATAGAAAAATATTTGAAGAAGTTTAAAGAGTTCAAGGAATCACGATTTAGTTGTGATGGGATTATCAAAGTAAAGACTTTGATATAAGCCAAAAGAAATGTGATATAGTATCACAAGTTAATCTCTCTTAGTACGCATTATGGAATAATGTGTGGTTGGATAAGAAATCAAACACTATTCGATATGGTTTGGACTTCAATCAAGTTACTTTGAGTTACTTGATCCTTTTGGGGATTTTATCATTTTGTCTAAGTTATTTTTCCACTAAATCTAAAACAAATCATATGAGATATGAAATGATAGGGTACCATGTTTGTAAGTTTTCACAAGAAACAAATGCTCATTTTTCCCTTTCAATTATCACGAGTACGACGGGTTTGCGGTTCGTGAAGCTGTCTTTCTAAAATACAAGTTTATTTCTAGAAGACAGAGTGGGAGAAATTATTCAAGAGCCACAAAGAATGTTTATTCAAGAGCCACAAAGAATGTTATGTCGCAAGAAACTGGCCTTTCTTGGCTACATGAGACGTTTTGTGCAAGACATTGTTTCTTTAAAACCTAGGAGGTTAAATTCGTCACTTGTTAAAGATGATGAATTCATGCTACTTTTAAGAAAGTAAAGAGCTTATAACTTACAAAAGAAATTGTTTGATTCAAGTTGATTACATCTGGAAAGTAATCAACAAATGACTTACATAAGAGTGTTTAAGTCACAAATCAATACAAGGCTTAGAGCCTTGAAAATCCGAAATAAAAGGCTTGATTAGTGACAAAGGGTTTTGCACTAATAAAGACAGATTTCAAAGTTTGATTGGTTGCAAAAGGTTTTACACCAGTTGAAATGCTTAAGTCTATTTGGATCTTCTTAGGGATTGTGTTTCATTATTATGAAATACATAGCAAGTGAATCTAAAAACCGACTTCTTCAATTAGAAGGAATGTATTCAATACATGTCTTGAGTTTTGTAGATTCTTGCATTCCTAAGATAATGTGAAACTTAAGAGAGGGTCTTAAGTAGGACATCAGTGAGTTGGAATCAATGTTTTGATCATGTTATAAAACATTTCTCCATAAGTCGAGAAGTTGTGTTTATACATGGAATTTAGTGGGAGTTACGGAAATTTTAATTAGTCTTATATGTGGAAGACATATTGATCATTACGAATGATTTAAGACTTATGGAGTATTAAAATACATCTTTAATATCTAGATTTATGTAGATAAATCCACATGATATTGGCGTCAATAAGAAGTCTTATGTTGATAAGATTCATGACTAGTTCAATTAAATTGAACATATTTGATTGTTTCCATTTGCTTCATTTATAGGATCAATTAAATAAGTAATGATGTATAACACTTCATATACTTTGAGTATGATGAGTTGTTATCAAAATTGAATTTAAGTAATCTTTACCAAGTAAGCCATAAAGATTACCCTTAAGTGGTTGCAGAAGCATTAAGGAAGTAAAACAAAGTGTTTATGATGCAATTTTGTGTAAGGGTGTTACACAAGTGACAATTGACAATTGAGATTGCGCATGGTTTCCGACAAAACCATAATCAAAACACATTAGGATGGTTAAGATACCATTGTGGCTATGTTAATTAAGAAGTAGATTTTCTAGAATCGTTCTAGACAATAAAGAACAATGAGAGATATTTATAACGGAAATTGAGTACACTTGCAATCTTGAGATGTGCAAGAAGAATGAGTCCTGCACACTGTGAAAACAGCGGGAGCTATTCTTAGGCTAGAGGGCCTATGTCTTGATTGGATCTCGATACGTACTCAGAAAGTTTTGTGATGCAAATGTATACATTACAAAGGAAAACGAGTATGTAGTAAGGTTGAATAAGGTACAAGAAGTTGATAAAACCTACTAACCAAAGCCTTCTCATAGACTTAACATGATGAGCCATGTCATTTCAATTAAATTGAGATGAACAACTACATTCAAGATCAAATTAGATTATAGAATATGAAATAGTAATCAGGCATTGACTATTCATATGTGATAATCGCATTTATCGTTCGAGTTTTTCTTTAAAACTCTTTTATTATACTTTGTTACATCCAAACGGGTTGTAGAGACAATTGAACCCCGTTAAAGTGAACAAGGATTAGCATTGTATTCGCCCATAGTCACTTACATGGGGTGACGTCTCGAAGTGACTAAAGTGTGATGCGATTGATGGCAAGTTCAAGTGCTATAGAGTCATGTGAGATGACTAGTCGATCACATAGGCAGACTGTTAGGAACACTTTGTCGGGCAGTGACCACTTATAGAGTTCTGGCAAATTTATAAAGCCTGGTCGTGGCGAGAGCTACTATAGTATTCTAATGAGTCGATTCTTTTGACTAAAGACTGTTCACCTAAGATGGCATAGTTTCAGATTAACTTTGATTTGTGTTACTACGACCTTCGTAAATGGGGTCAAATGGGCATATTTTGGGTTATGATGGCTGTGGCTAGTCGAAGAGAATAAGTGCGATAGGAATTGTCCACCCCCTTGTCAGGGTTAAAACAATATCTCAGGGCCACTCGAGGAGTAATGAACTAGAAATGCGTGGCCACGCTCGAAAGGTATCCATGGTGGATAAATTCCGGTCAATCAGTTATTCTCCAGATCGAGGAAACCACTCTCGATATGATCAGTTGCAAGTACGACCCGAAAGACACTTTGCATTGAGTGAGAGATAGTAATAGGACAAGAGAATTGGTGACGCACACTTGTCGAGGACAAGTGGGAGATTGTTGGGAAATGTGTCCTCAACAATAGTGCGATCACATGATTTAAATATCATTATTAAATCTCATACCAAGAATACGAAAGGGATGATACATAATATATATAGTCAACTAGTCCACACATATCAGTATGTCTACTTCACTACTCACTGACAATTCATGATGATTTGGCAGATTTGGTTTCACAATGTACCGCATCCGGAGCTAGCAAAGGTGAAAGGTCACGGAAGCGGGTGAAAGTTTGGGGGAGTTCTTGACTTTTCCAGGAGGTGGAACTCAATTTATACATGGTGCGCTGCATTACATTGAGTTCATTGAAAAGGTACATATTGCATTTCCATGTTTGTACTACAAAGAATAATCTCGGGAAGGGAAAGTAAGATTTATAATTCTTCAATCCCAAGAGGCCAAGACAGGATAAAAAATCAAGATGGCCAATAATGGCTAAGAATCGCCGCTTCTTGCACGATGTGTCAATAACAATATTTTGCTTCTTAAGTATCAACAACAATAACATTACCCCAAGGCCTCAATGGCTAGCGCAAGTTTCAGGGTGGGGGTGGGGCATGTACGCAATCTTACCCTTGCGTTAGCAACACCAAGAGGCTGTTTCAGAAAGACCCAAGATGAAAATTGTGTCAAGAAATGCATCAAAGGACTGGTACTTCACAGTAGAAAGAAGCACGGTCACTTTAGTCAGCCATTTTGCGTGTTAACTATACATTGACTAAATAAGTCAAATATGAAAAATTCACCCACAACCGCTCTGTGAAATACGACAAGATGCATACATACATACATACTGATCTTGCTGTTTTTTTTTTTTTTTTTTTTTTTTTGTTTTACTGATTGTCCCGGGGAATAAAATGGGGCAAGCATACAAGGGTAATCTTGGATGTTGGATGTGGTGTTGCAAGCTTTGGAGGTTATCTATTTGACAAAGATGTGCTTACAATGTCATTTGCTCCTAAAGACGAACACGAGGCTCAAGTCCAGTTTGCCCTTGAAGGGGCATACCGCTATATATTTGTGATGGGTACTCAAAGACTCCCATTCCCAAGTGGAGTGTTTGACGCTGTTCATTGTGCCCGTTGTAGGGTTCCTTGGCATGAAGAAGGTCTGTACTCTTGGGTTCTATTAATTGCTCTAGTCCACCCCTACCCTTCTACATCGTACACTCTTAAAACAGACATTATTGAAAGAGGACAAGGTATTGAGTTGTTTGGAATGTATCTGAAGGTGGTCGCCTCCTTTTGGAACTGAACCGTGTGCTACGACCCGGGGGCTTTTTTGTCTGGTCAGCTACACCAGTGTACCAAAAGCTTGAAGAAGATGTGGAGATATGGGAAGGTATAGTCTCTGAACTTCAAATGTTTACTAAGAAATTGTGCATCAACAATATAACATCAAAAGGTTTTTCTTACCATCAAATAGTTTTTACCGTCAGACAGATGTAGGAAATTGACAATGTTGTTTTGCTACTCAGCAATGTCCAAGCTCACTGCATCAATGTGTTGGAAGCTCGATAAAAAGGAGAAAGATGCTATAAATAAGATTGGAGCAGCAATATTCCGCAAACCGATCAACAATGACTGCTATAACAAGAGGCAGGAGAATAATCCTCCAATGTGTAAAAGTGATGATGATCCGAATGCTGCATGGTACACGTCTTACCAATTACGATCCCTTCTACCTTAACAATGGGGAAATAAAGTAATAAACTGACGCTATCTATTTGAATCTACACATAATGCTAATCCTTGATGATGTTTTCTCTTAGGTATGTGCCACTCCAAGCATGCATGCATCGGGTGCCAACTGAAGAGGCAGCAAGGGGAAGCAAATGGCCCTTGAGGTGGCCTAGGAGGTTGCAGACGCCTCCATATTGGTTGAACAAAACTCAGATGGGAATCTACGGAAAACCAGCTCCGGATGATTTTGGAAAAGACTACGAACATTGGCAAACTGTGGTGAACAAGTCGTATCTCAATGGACTTGGCATCAGTTGGTCAGACGTGAGGAATGTTATGGACATGAGAGCTGTTTATGGCGGGTAACAATCACTTTGTCGATTTATGGACTAAAATTTAAATTCATGCTAACAAGGAAATAAGATAGAGATACTAACTAGCACACACCTTCAGATTTGCAGCCGCTCTGAGAGACCTCAAGATCTGGGTCCTCAATGTTGTCAACGTGAATTCACCAGACACACTTCCCATCATCTATGAGCGAGGCCTCTTCGGGATCTACCACGACTGGTGTGAATCTTTTAGCACATATCCTCGGACCTATGATCTTCGCATCGATCATCTTTTCTCGAAGCTGAGAGAAAGGTAAAGCCATTGAATAGCAATAACAACTGCATACTTTTCTTTTATAATTCAGGTGGTTCATCTCTGCATTGCTTTAAAGCAGGTGCAAACTTGCTCCTGTGATGGCAGAAATAGACAGAATAGTTAGACCTGGAGGAAAATTGATCATTCGTGATGAGTCCAGCGCAATTGGAGAAGTTGAGAACTTGTTAAAGTCACTGCATTGGGAGGTGCATTTGACATTCTCCAAAGACCAAGAAGGGATACTCAGTGCAACAAAATCCGACTGGCGACAAGATTCTACGCATAATCCCGATTCGAACTGCATTGCATTCGGTCCCGGTTTGCCTCAACAGGTAAGAAAAGCGCCACTTGGACAATTCGGCATTTGTCCTTGTCATATTGCAGGAGATGATGCAGAGCGCAAGATAGCATACTATAAAGCAACTCAGCTGTCACTATATCACAGGAGTCACAGGACTAGTGAGTAGAGTCAGTAGACGATGAGCTCCAGCAATGGAATTAGCATAGCTATTCAATTGAATTGTTCTGTGTCCAAAGGTTCATAAATTTTTTTGGGATATATACACTTGTTTTCAAGGATTACCCAAATGTTAGGAAAGCTGCTTGGTTCTGCTCCAGGTTAGATGAAAGTGGACAGATAAATGACCCTGTTATGATGTTTATTACCAGAACAGCTGCGACTGATGACCAGATGCAGGAAAACGCCTATGCAGTACTAATTTATCTACTGCCAAACTATTACTATCTTTTCAATCTTCAAACCATACAAAAATTTAAGAAGGTGACAGTTTGTGTCCAATGCTATATTCCATCAAAGTCAATTGCTACAAGAATGAAACAGTGACCTCCTGTTCCGGCTGGGGTTATCTTCCCGATTATGTCAATTCCCCATGCAGAAAATGGCCAAGGGGATGTCATTGTATAGAGCAATGAAGGAGGGATATGTTGCACGTTCCCGAAGATTTGGCAATTGTGGCAATGTCTTACGTATTTGATGCAATCGGATTCGATTGTGGTCCAATAATATCCCAAACGTGTGATTTTCTTTGCCATCATGGGCCCACTCATGTGAGGACCGCATTCTCCGTCATGGACTTCTTCCATCATCTTTCGTGCCTGTGAATGATCAAGGCAACGTAGGACTACACCAAGAGGTGTTCTTTTGTATAATTCTCCTTGCATCAGAATGTATTGGGAAGCCAGTAGGCGTATAGCACGTTGTCCCCTCTTGTCCATATCTGGTGGATAGGTGCCATTAAGCTTGAAATTCAGGATCGCTTGGAACCAGGGTTCCTGCGCGATTTCCTCTTCGTCGGTGATTTGGTGGACATAAGCGCTCGACCGTCGTTCGATGCACAAAGGCATTTCCACCATGTGATCTGGCATATTAATCAATGATGCAAGTTTCGCAAGAGCGTTTGCAAATTGATTTTCCTCCCGAGGTAGGTGTAGGTAGGTTACGTGATCGAAGAATTGAGCGACTTGGTCTATCCTAGCCTGATAAGGTGCGAGGCTTTCGCTTCGGATTTTCCAAGATCCTGTAACTTGGTTAATGATCAGTGATGAATCCCCATGTACTCCTATTCCGAATCCTCTTAGGTTTGATGCTCCATCAAAATACAGGTCCCAGGAGTCTACAGTTTGGAGTATATCCTCGTCTGGAAATAACCAAGTATCTATTGTTTGTGCGTCATTGATAGGATTTTCTGCGAAGAATTCGGCGACGGCGCGACCTTTTATAACTTTCAGTGGCACGTATTTGAGGTCGAATTCTGAGAGCATCAAGGTCCATCTTGCTAGACGTCCGTTGAGGACGGGTTTCTCGAAGATATATTTGACTGGATCCATTTTGGAGTATATTTTGACGGAGTAGCTAAGCATTTAATGGCGTAGCTTCTTTGTTGCCCACACAAGAGCGAGGCATGTCTTTTCGAGTTGTGAGTATTTGCACTCATATTCCAAGAACTTCTTACTAAGGTAGTAGATAGCTCTTTCTTCACTTCCTACAGTTTGAGCCAACATGGCACCCATGGCTGTTTCGGTTACTGTGAGATATAAACCAAGAGGTTGATCTCGTTGTGGTGGCATGAGCACTGATGGTTTAGCCAATATCTCCTTGATTCGATCGAATGCTTTTTGACAATCGTCATCCCATATGGTGTGGTCTATTTTCTTGAGTTTCTTGAAGATAGGCTCGCAAATCATTGTAAGTTTCGATATGAATCGACTTATGTACTGCACCTTTCCTAGGAATCCTCTGACTTCTTTTTCTGTTTGAGGTTGCGGCATTTCGATCAGAGCTTTGATTTTGGAAGGATCTATTTCTATACCTCGTTGACTAACGACGTATCCCAGGAGCTTACCAGATGTTACCCCGAATGTGCATTTCTGAGGATTGAGCCTCATGTTGTACTTTCGTAGCCTTATGAAGAACTTGCAAAGGTTCTCAATATGCCCTTCTCTTTCCTTGGATTTGACAATCATGTCGTCTACATATACCTAAACCTCTTTGTGCATCATGTCATGTAGGAGTGTAGTTGCGGTGCGTTGATACGTAGCTCCGGCGTTGATTAATCTGAACGGCATTACCGTATAGCAATAGGTTCCCCATTGGGTGACGAATGCGGTTTTATGCATATCTTCCATGGCCATCTTGATTTGGTTATAGCCCGCATATCCATCCATGAAGGATAGTAACGCGTGATCTGCAGTATTGTCCACCAATATGTCGATGTGAGGTAGAGGGAAGTCATCTTTTGGACTTGCTTTGTTTAAGTCCCTAAAATCAACACAAACGCGGATTCTCCCATCCTTTTTGGGTACGGGTACTATGTTAGCTACCCAGAATACGGAAACTTTGATGAACCCGGCTTTGAATTGTTTGTCAACTTCTTCCTTAATCTTTAGAGCCCATTCTGTTCTCATTCGTCGAAGCTTCACATTTCAGGAGTTTGAAACCCGGCTTAATTGGAATCCTATGTTCAGCGATATCCCTGTCGATCCCTGGCATGTCCTTGTAGGACCAAGCGAAAACGTCTTTGAATTCATTTAGGAGGTCTATGAAATCGGTCCTTTCGGTAGAGCTCAAGGTAGTCCCTATCCTAAGTTCTTGGGGTTCTAGTTCGGTTCCTACGTTGATGGGTTCGGTGTCTTCTATTACTAGTCCCCCTTCCCCTTCCTGTAGTATTTCTTTGGCTACGTAGGGAGGTATTTCGATTAAGTCTGGGTCTTGGTCATCCTCAGTATCATCATAAACAGAATTGCACTCAAGATAACACAAAGAGTAAGCAGAACCTGATTTATTAATATTAAAATTTGAGTAAAGTTGAAACAAAGAAGCCAACTGATCCATAGTCAGTGGCGGCAAAGGGACAGTGGTTGGGGCATTTCCTGAACTACTGTGACTACTCGAGACTAAGCTAGGAGAAACGACGGGAGTGGGGATGACAACAGGAGTAGACTCTCTAATGACTTCTCTAGACTCCGACTCTGACTCCGACTCCGACTCGAACTCATCGTCTTCTGGTTCTCCTTTGAACATCTCTCCTTCTCCAGTGGTGAGCTTGAAGAGTCTTCCTTGATTGTTGGTCCATTTGATTGATTTTCTCCATCCTTTCTGCTGTCTTTCGTCGGTTTCTGTGATCTACGCGGTGGGGTTGAAGCGATCGTCTTGAAGTATCATAGTAATGATCTCATCCTGCGCGGCCCTAACGAATCGATCTTCTCCAAACAATAGGCTAACAGCTTGTTCGTCTAAGCAAGGTGCTTGACAGGTTTTGACGGTAGGAACCGTTTCTGGAGGAATGAAGTAGCAATCGTGAAAGATCTCGATTCCGGCTAACTTCCTCTCGAGATAGTGCCAAGGTTTGAGAAATCCGTGGAAGAGTTCTAGACTTCCTTCTTGAACAAAGTACCCATTTAAAGTGGGGAGATAGGGCCTCGTTTGGACTCCTACATGCTTGCGGTTTTGGACTTGGGCGAGCATCTCGAGAACCTCTTCTTTTGTGGGTTTATACCCTAGTCCCAGTGGTATCCTCGTTGAGTTGCCTTCCTTGTATGGTGCGAAGGTATTCTTCCGAATAGGGTTCAAAGGCATTCCAGGGAAGTATCCCTAGGATTTGAGTATGTGGTTGACCACCAAGTTAGAGTAGGGATTATAGTATAAGGGTGCCAACTCACTTTCTATGACGCTTACACTTTGGAAGCCCCCAAGTTCGTATACGAGATCCGCAAGGACTTGATTGTTATTGTTTTTCGATCATTGCCTTGATGGGTGACGAAGTGATCGTCACTACTTTGCCGTTTAGTGGGATCTTGATCTTTTGATGAAGGGTGGATGTTACTGCTTTGGAAGCATGAATCCAAGGCCTTCCCAGAAGTATGTTGAATGAAGCTTCAATGTCCACTATTTGGAAGTTAACCTTTCGTTCAATTGGCCCAGTGGCTATGGTTAAGCTAGCAAGTCCTACTACTTTTCGTCGTGTACCGTCATATGCACGCACACCTTGATTGGTAGGGGTCCAATCCGACTCTTTCATGCCTAGCTTGTATGCCGTTTTGAGGGTATGAGCGTTGCCGCGGAGCCATCATCCACCAAGGTTATTGGCACATTCTTCTTTAGACAAATGACAGTGATGTATAGAGCAAGGTTGTGACTAGCGCCAAAAGGTGGCAAGTCTTCGTCTGAGAAAGTAATAGGATTACTTAGCTTAGGTGATTCTTGGAAGACCAAGTTGACTACATCTTCAGGAGTGGAGTTATGTGCTACATTTAGCTTGGCCAAAGCTTGCAGTAAAGATTGGCGATGTGGGAATGAGCTTGCTACTAGTTGCGGTGAAAGATCGGCCTTTGTTTTACGTAATTGCTTGAGCAAATGATCAGTGGGGTCGTCTTCGTTGTCATTTGGTGTGATGACGTTGGTTGGACCGTTTTGAGTAGTGCTTTGATATGGGCGACCCGAACGAGTTAGGTGATCCACATCTTGGTCTTCACCATTTTGGACTATTTCCTTGACTAAAGAGTTTTCAATGAGATATTCGTCCTCATCATCATCGGCCCAAACCTCATTGACTGCAGCTAGTTCCCTCATTCTCATGATATCACCTTCTAGTCGTATGATTTGATCGACTAGTTTATCAACCACGGTGATTATTTCTTGCATAGTGGCATTTTGAGAGAAGATCAATGGTACACGTTCTTCGGGTATTGCGTTGGGATTGCGTAAGGTTGTTACCATGCTTTCTAGTTCCCAAACTTGTCTATCTACACTCCTTGCCCATGTGATGAAGTCGGAGATAGTAGGGGAGATAGTAGAGTAGAGCCCTTCATTCTCGATTGCATGAATTTCATTTTCGGTGGGAGAAATGAGGTGTGAGCAATCTAAGGTAGATTCATTACTTGTGATCACTAGAACTCCAAGAGGATTCTGAGTGTTGTTAGGCTTACCTCCCGGTGGTATTGGGAGTCGACCATCTTCAATCATGTCTTGAAGCATGTTTTTCAACTTGTAGCATTTTTCTGTGTCGTGCCCCTTGCCCCTATGGTATTCACAGTACGAATTTTCATTCCAAAACTTGGACTTCCTCTCGGGTTCGGGAGTAGGTCCAATGGGTTGGAGTTTACCTTGCTTCATTAGCCTTTTTATAGCGTTGGAGTAAGTGTCCCCAAGGTTTGTGAATTTCCTTGGTGGGGTAGTTTTCTTGGATGGCTCGAGAAGGTTAACTTCATCGGTCTTGCTAGTAGAGCCGTATGAACGACTTGTGGACCCTTGATATCCTCGGCCTACCGTTTTGGACAAGAGTCCTTTACGGATGTCGTCTTCGATCCTTGTTCCTAGTACGGTCAAGTCTTTGAAGGTTTTGATGTTCTGGTATCTCAAATGGTTGGCATATATGGGCTTGAGATTATCCACAAACTTCTCCACAAGAGTAGCCTCATCCGGGCGTTCAACTAGTTGAGTGCTAGTCTTCCTCCACCTACTTAGGAAGTCGGTGAATCCTTCTTTGTCATTTTGGGTAAGAACCTCTAGAGTACGCATGTTGACTTGGATCTCGGCATTATCCGCATATTGTTTAGAGAACTCGATTGCGGCGTCTTCCCAAGTGGCGACCTTCTTGTGATCTAAAGTGTAGAACCATTGCTTCGGGATGGTGTCAAGAGATGAAGGAAAGATCCTTAAGAACATCTCGGGTTTGATGCCTTTGATAGACATGTAATCCTTGAAGGCACGGATGTGGTTTAACGGGTTCTCGTGTCCCTTGAACTTAGGGATATCCGTCATGTTAAAGTTAGTTGGCAATTTGGAATTGACGGCTTCATACTTGGGATTGTTCTCCCTATAAATGTCATCCCCCTTAAGGTACATCAATTGCTCTTCTAGGTATTGGAGTCTTTTCTCACTGATCGTCCCCATGAGAGGATTCTCATCCCTAGATTCATCATCGGAGTTACGTAGTACTTCACTTTCAAGAGGAGGCAACCTTCCCTCTACGGCATAGATATGGCCTTCGATGAGCTCAAGGCGGTCATAGGTTTGTTCTTGAGTAGATTGCATTTGGGCTAGCGCGGCTAGGATTCGATCATTACTATTCTGAAGTTGGTTGAAGTTTGCTTCATCACTTGATCCGGGCATCTTGGAAACTGGATAAGAGATCGGCGACGAATCAAAACACGATCGACCATTCTATCACACTTGCTAAAAGAGGAAAAGTTTTGACTCGTGAAGTGGGTGTGTGCCACTTGTGTTGAGTGAGTTTTGAAGAAAGACAAGGTCTTTGAAAATGTGTGTCCTAGTCAACTGTAGTGTAGTTGTAGGAGTGGACTCGAAGTGAGGTTTTGAAATGGGCTTGTGGCCCGAATTTTGACGCGACAAACGGACAGAGTTTTGACCGGGTTTTGCGCTAATTGAGAGCCTATTTCGAAATTCTTGTTTGAAAAGGGGTTTTGATCTTTTGAAAAATCGTCATGGTTTTGTTTAGAAGTGGTGATCACGTAAGGTATGCATATTTATACAATCATTATAACGGGATGTGTAGATACCCGTATCCGTCGATATTGGAATTTATAGAGAACCCGACAAACACCCGATGATGATAGGACACATGTATTCTTTAGTTGTCATTGTCATTATTTGGGTTTGTTTTACGATGTAGAATGGGCGTCGTCGATGAAGTATTTTATTAATTTAAATGATATTTAAATTAATGTTTTTTTAAGTGAATTCATTTTATTAATTTAAATGATATTTAAATTAAAGCTTTTTTTTGAATTTATTTTCTTAAATTTATTTTATTGAAAATAAAATAAATATTTGATTTGAAAAATCATTTTATGAGTATATTTGATTTGAAAAATCATTTATTGTGTTAATCGATTTGAAAAATCGATTTAAAAATCGAGAAAAACTCGTTTCAACCACGCGTTTTGGAGCGCGATTTTAGCTCGGTTTTTGAGCCCGTTTTCTTTACGAGTTGGCACGAATATCGAGTACACTAACCAACCTAGACCACTACCCATCCAACCCCAGTTCGAACCCCATAACCACGGCCCAAATCATGTCCCAAATCACCCCCAACAGCCCGCATACACAAAGCAGCCCCCCCTGTTTTGCGTGCTCAAACCCGAGCCCAAAACCCGCTCCAAACACCACCTAAATCCATGCCCATTAAACCTACACCATACCCTAGTATCCTACCCATATTACCTTAGCTTAACCACCAAGAAAACCCCCCATACAAACCCTAAAAACCCCACGAATAGCTGATGGACAGCAGCTATGCGAAACAGGCCCGACTGCTTGTTGCCCTACTTCTACCCTTCGAAACTCCTTATAAATACCCCCCCTTCACCATACATTCATTCCTCTAAGTTCTCCATACATACTACCGTCATTCACAAGCTTTAAACTCCAGAAAAAAACCCTAATTGCCTCTCAAAAACCCTCGACAAAACCGACATACAAAACTGAGAATCAGTTTGTGTGTCCTCTTTGAAACCTTTCGTTCTCCATTCAAACCTCCATAAAAATTCGAGTTTCTTGTTCCAAATTAACCATACAACATCCATCTACACATTAGACAAAGATTTACGAGCCAAATTGCCCTTGAGAGTACACGAATTCCTTCGAAAAACAGAGTGTTATACACTCTGTTTTCGCGGCTTTTCCTGTCTGTCCAGTTCTGTTTGTGCTCGTTTTTCATGCCCAATAACTCAAAATGAGCAGGGATTGTTTTAAGATCTCTGTTCTCCTCTATTTCTAGTTTTCAAAACATCTTTTTAATCGAATTTTCACCGTGAAACGAGAGAGAAATCGCAGTTTGAAAGTTGCTGTCCAGATTTGCAAAAAACGTGTTGTTTGCTTTGTTTCTTCGTCGACGACGGCCTCTCGAGATAAAATCTACCATCGATTACGATCCAAGACGGTGTCAACGATACATGTAGGTTGAGGGTGCATCAAATCCTCCTCTTTCTCCCTTTTATTTCGTTTTTTATGTTTGTTTTCTTATAGTTCCTTTTTATTTGTTTATCGTTTTTGTTTATCGTTTGTTATCATTAACTATGAAACTAGTTTAGTCCGAGTATGAGTTAAAGTACCACCATGAACACCCGCGTTGACTTGAGATGGGAAAGAAACCGCTACATCACTCGGTCGTAACCCCCGTCTCATTTACATATCCTCGTGTTCAAGGTAGGGCATTAATCAAACGAATTCTGACTTCGCTCTTCGCTCTTGACCCCTCTCTTCTCTCGTGTGATTCAACCTACCCCTGGACCATTCACATGTTAGTATGACCTCTGATTGTTAACATATAACTCGTTTAGATGACATTAGATTAATTTAATAACCTAATTAGACACTTTAGGGTACATTGACATAGCTTTAAAAATCAACTGACGATTCTGTAACTTAAATCGAATGCATCTCTCTCTTTCACCTAATTTCTCGTTAGTATAAGAGTGCGTGATTAGCACCTTCTTATTAAAACTCGATGAGTTAAATTAATTAGCGAACTTGACCTAATTTGACCCCCTTTAGGCCGTGTAGAATGCGCGTTTGCAAGGTATCTTTTCAAATCGATCAACGTTGATTCTAACTCGTTTTCTAACTTGTTTCCTATCCCGTTTTGCAATCATCTATCTAACCTAATGAACCTGACCTAGGACCTAGGATTGGACGTGGCTTTAGGCCGTGAGGCTTGGCCGTGTCCTTTGGTCTTTCTTGTTTCGTTTGTTTTTACATCGTTTGTTCTTTATTTGCTTTATCGCTTGTAATTTATCGTTTGTTCATCGAGTTGTAATTTTCAAGTTAGTTTTCTTTTATCGAGTCAAAACCTCTTTCAAAAACCTTAGTCTTGTTTGGTTAGATGGTTGTACCTCAATGCATGTAAGAGCGTAGTAAATCGCATGTTGTTTAAAGCAACATGGCCCGATTTATGCTAATGCATGCTTTGGTGCGTGGCCTTATGTCTAATTCGATGAGATTAAGTGAAAGCACACATTACGAGGAGTGACCCAAGGCCGTGAGTCATGTAAGCCGTGGGCCACCCCTTTGTACACGGTTTCCTAGGCCGAATGGCCGTGTATTGCGTCGTGTGTGTAGCGTTGTATTTTAGATCGAGTTGTATCTTTAATTTCTCGTTGCGTCGGCATGAAATGCCTGGGTTGTAATAGGTTAGATACCAACGGCTCCCCCATTCCCATTAAGCCTTGTTTGTTTTGTATGTTGTTAGATCAATCAACCCACATGCTAAATTACAACTTTGACAAAGTTAGTTTAGTTGCATCTAAATCGACATAGAAACTTCACATGTTAGGGTTTTGAAAACGATGTTTGCATATCATATATCGTAGTAGCTATGACCTTATTTGAAATCCGATACTTGACTTAGTAGAGGCCGTTACCGACGGGCGGGGTTAGGTGTCCTTATGGGCTTCCTAACACGTACCCTCACCCCTTACTCAAGATCTATGGTTTGCGGATTCGTCTAAATACCATTGGATTACGAGAGTCATTCAAATCGAGTGATATAGGGTACAAGTCTTTATCTTTAATCACTCGTAGTCGATTAGCTTTATGCTTTTCGATGAAAGGTGTAAAGTTGACTTGAACGGTTCCAAGTTCCCAAAAAACTTGGTGGCGACTCTAATTTGTCTTAATTCGATTCGAAAGAACCTCGAGTCGATTATGCCTAGTGTGGATCCCGCGGACGCAGTTCCCGAGGGCCTTGTCCACAGGATGCTGAGTGCATTTAAAAGGGATTTGGTTTAAAAGGTGGGTTGCCATACCGAACCATCAAAACCGAAGTCTGTGGAGAGACTCGTGCCAAACAAGAGTAAGGCCGATTCCTAGTCCATTTCCTCAAGTAGTGAAGACCCTTGATACAAACAAGAGTAAGCATCATGGTATGGATGACATCAATCGCTATCCATCCTTAGGGCCAAAAAAGAATTAGGACCGTTTAGACGGGACGATTGGTCGAATGGGTTGGGTTGGGCCTAGGAAGGCCGAATAAAACGGTCTAGGAAGACCGAGTTATGAAAACCGACAATTGTCTTGTACAAACTATTCCCTAACCTTGTTCAAGTTTCACCCTTTTGGCTACACGTAAGTGTATTATCCCCAGCGGAGTCGCCAAACTGTGGACAGCGGGGGCCACGGGGGCGCTTGGGAAACAAGCGTTTGCATTTTGTATGGAGTCGCCACCAATTTTTATGGGAAATTGGAACCGTTCGAGTACCTCGCGTCATGTCAAGACACAAAGTAGAGACATGAACACTAAGCAATCGTTACCCTTAGCATTCTATGTCTAGAATGACTCTCGTGGATGCCAATGAACACGGGTGTTCACAGATATCTGGAGTAAGGGGTGAGGGTACGTATTAGGAAGCTCTTTTGATCGAACACCTAATCCCGCCCGCCTCGATAGCGGCCTCTACTAATGATTAGGGGAGTTATTCGTACTTGATATATCGTCGATTGTATGCATGCAATGCAAATCCATTGTTTTAATCCTAGCATGTGAAAATTAATACTAAGTCGGTTGACACGTAATTAGCAAACAATTGGGTTGAAGTAGGATTTAATGCTCAATTACATGTGAAACATAC
Organism: Silene latifolia; assembly: GCF_048544455.1. Classification (NCBI taxonomy): domain Eukaryota; kingdom Viridiplantae; phylum Streptophyta; class Magnoliopsida; order Caryophyllales; family Caryophyllaceae; genus Silene; species Silene latifolia. Next base: position 20,929,965 of record NC_133538.1, on the reverse strand, counting down.
AAGCAATAAACGAAATACAATAATTATAAATTACAATAATGAAAATTACAATAATTACATTGGGATAGGCGATTTATGTCGAAAATACCTTTAAAACGGATAATTGGAGAAAAAAAGATAAAAGAATAAATTAACGAACAGGAATAAGCGATATTACGGTTAATAGTTAATTAATACGTACGTTAATTAAACTACGTCAAGGCAGAAACGGAGTTCAGAGACAGAACTCAGCCAGGAACAGGCGCAGCAGAGCTGCGTCTTTTGGAATAGGCGCAGCAGACGCTGCGTCTGTTCCTTGGCTCAGTTCTGGCTGTGAAGCCGTAATTGCAAACCGTTAATGTCAATTGGTGATTTTAATGATCAATTAAATTATTTACTCGGATGAAAGTGATTAACATGTTATTTAACATATGAATGGGTCATAAAAACAGTAAAACATGAATAAGACGGATGCAAACGGATTAATTACATGGTGGAATAATGACAGAAGTGAAAAATATTAATGAGTCCTACGAATTAAATCAATTAACTACGTTAGATACGACGGATTGATGACAAGTATGCGACGAACACATGAATAAACAGATGAAAACTATATCAAAGACGAATCCCAGAAACTCAATATGAACAAATTGAATCTCTACAACCCGGAATTGAATCTAATGACGAAAACCCGCAAATATTGGATTATTTGGGATTTAAGTCGGATTTATGATGATTAAAGCACGTTAATGATGATGATTAATGATATACATGTGAATTATTATGCTATTGTAATGAAGAATCAACGAAATAAACAAAGGGAAACAAACAAGCACGAATTACAGAGGACGGAGGAAGAAGAAAAGAAGCAGGAACCGCGGCAGCCTCACGAAGGGGCGCAGCAGGTACTGCGCTCCTTGAATAGGCGCGGCGATTCTTTGCGTCTTTTCTCGACGTCTGTCTACTGGAAATCCGTAAAAAAGAGTTTTAAAGCACGGTTTTAGAAATCGGTTTTAATGGTGTTTTCGACATAAATCTTACAATTGTGGTACAATAATTAAAATACAATAAATAAAAGAGAGATTACACCCTCAGACTTACATGTTGACGAAACGAGAAGAACTAAGATATCGATTAGTGATGCTCGACGCGAATGCAAAGAAAGTGCCCTCGTAAGAGGAAGACGATTAATTAATTAAGTTGATTGATGTGTAGTTGGTCAAATTGGTCGGTCATGGAAACGGGAGGTGGTACTCGAAGGATCCGAGCTTACGTGGTCGAATGTTCAAGCACGTAGACGCCAAAAGTAAGAACAAAGTCTAGAATGCAAAGGGAGAAGAGAAGGGCGGACACTCGCGTGAGAAATATGAGGAGTGAAGGCTCCTATTTATACTAATCACGTGACGGAATTAGGGTTTCGGAGACTCTTTGGAAGTGAATCTCGGAAAGATATAAAAAAAAGATACGAGAAACATGCAGAAAAGGGCCTGGGAAGAGGCGCAGCAGCCCATCTGCGTCTCTTGGAAGAGGCGCAAAGACCCCTGCTGCGTCTATTCCCAAGTGGTTTCCTCCTACTGAGAAGAAAGATTTCCGTGTTTGAGTTATGGTAGGACGGAAATAATTCGATTTCCTTAATATCTTATATGAATATTACGGGAATTTACTTACTAAAAGATAAAATTTGTGAAATATGGAATAGAAATATCCGGAACATTCCAGAACATTCTGACTCGGGTTTTAACGGTTATCAGAAAATGGAGACGGTTTTAGGCCCGGACTCCGAATGTACTCTAATTATCACAAAACGACCGTATCGGGACGTAGATGACAACTAAGAGGTAGACATTAATATTTGAGCAATCACTTGACGATAATCTTACGAACTGTCACAAATCGTCCCGCGTACCAAACATGCGGCCCAATCATCACCGGGTGGTTTGCGGGAGGTGCAGAAATGAGGTATCTACAGTTAGTGATCCATCACATGTGTTAAAGGTTGAGAACATCGAGCTGGATGAGTCCTTGTCTTATCTTGAGGTACCAAAACATATTCTTGATCGAAAGATTAGGAAAACTAGACATGGTGAGACGGTGTTTCTTAAGGTTATGTGGTCTAACCATGAGTTTGAGGAGGCTACATGGGAGACGAAAGAGGCGATGATGGAACGGTATCCGCCTCTTTTTTATCAGGTATGTATGGTTACGAGGACGTAATCTTGTTTCTTTTAGGAGGGTAGGAGATGGTCGCGTAGAGTTTTTGCATGTTTTCATAGAGTTTTGTATGTCTTATGTTGGTATTGGTAAAATAGGTTTGTATGTCTTATGTTGGTTTTGGTACAGTTAGTAGCTGCCTTGAGTCGGGTTGAGTTTTGTTTTGAGAGGTGTGATGGGAGTTTGGTGTTGAGTTTTGTTTATGTTGTTGTGTCGGGAAGGTGTCGGTGTGTTTGTTTTTGTTTGTGGCTTGAACTTCGGGGACGAAGTTCTTTTTAAGAAGGGGAGACTGTAATACTACGGTTTTATGTGTGTTGAGGTACTCTATCGAGTGGGGCTTACTCTGTCAAGTAAGTATGGTTTTACGCAAAACAGTAGTCTGCCTGATAGTTACTCGATCGAGTAAGCTTGGCACTCGATCGAGTAAGTGTCACTCGATCGAGTAAGTGACTTACTCGATCGAGTAAGTCGGTCAACGGGTGATATTTGATGGTTTTTGTTAATAATGCGGGAATGTTATATAAGGCCTTCGTCACTTTTATTAAAACACTTTTTAAAACCTAAAACCTTCAAGAGAAGATTAGAAGTTACGTTGAATCATCCTCGCCGCATTATTAGCAAATCCCGGAGCTAAGAGTGTCGGTTTTCGTCGTTCTTTACACTTTTGTGATCCTTGCGTCGTGGGTAAGCTCTACATATCGTTTTTATATCGTTTGATAATGTTGGTTAAACCCTAATTGGGTGATTTGGGGGTTTTGGTGGTTATGTGATTATGGTAGTAATAATATGTATGTATGTATAGGAGGAGGGTTCGTTGAGGAGAGATTCGATTTAGTCGCTTGATAAATACGATTCCGATTCCGTGTTGCTTTCCAGGTAGGGTTTCCCAACTCGGTATTAGTTACATAATTTTTGGTGGTGGTTGTTGTGATTAAAGATTGATTGTATTATTAAGTTGTTAGACGGTTGTTGTTTTCATACTGTTGATTGGTTTGTATCTGTCTGTGATCTTTGGGGCGCGTCCCTGGCTGAGTGGAGTCACTTGCGGGAGTGGCTTCACGCCCTTGGTTCGCCCTATGTAGAACCCGCCACAGGAGGGAATGTGCACATTAAGGAAACTTGGGTTTATCGCTCCGTTGTGATGAGCGGGGATTTGGTGGGTACGGCTGCGGTCCCCCACTGGCGTTGTAGAGTACTTGTTGCGATGGGTACTCTGGCAGGGCTATACACTTTAGTGTGTAGTCAGTTGTGTAGAGATTGTTTATGGAGACTAGGGAATTGTTGTGTTGATTGAGTTGTTTATGCACTTGTTCGTTGTGGCTTTGTTTTATGTAAATAGTACTGACCCCGTTAATTGTTTTAAAAACTGTGGTGATCCATTCGGGGATGGTGAGCAGTTATTGAGCAGGTATGATATGACGCGTATGGGATAGCTGGGATGAGTCATCACGTGGCAGTTAGAAGTCTTCCGTTGTGTCAAACGATGTTTTGTAGTTTTGATAGTTTTACCAGTAGACCGTTTTGAGTACTTTGTATTTCAGTTTAACAGTTTTGGAGTTGACATGTAATCACTTTAAACCGTATTTACTTTTAAATATGTTTCGTTATTGTCTTATGATTATCATTGCCTCGGGTAACCGAGATGGTGACGTTTCCATACTTTAAGTGGTCCTTGTAAGGCACTTGGAGTATGGGGGTGTCACAATCCGTCACACCAATGTAAGAAAATCGTTTTCTCCTAACCTTGTTAATTTTTTTATGCATGCACTAGATCTAATGACTAAATCAAAGAGTAATTTAGATCATCAATTAAATGAGTTTATTTAGAGGGTTATTGAATCCTTTTCAGCTGGTCAGCTTAGATGCGTAGTATATGGTTCATCATTCATGGTTGAATTTGTTTTTTTTATTTATGTGTATCAGTATATGTATCAATGCTTTTAATTTTAAATTTTTTTATTCAATGTCTTTTTGGAATGTAATACGTACAATGTTGTAAAGATAATTTATAAAACTAATTTATCGAACTAATTTATCAATGTGGTACAAGATTTTCATGTTGACAACAACTGTCTAAGTAGTGGCTTTGATGTTTGAAATTAGAGAGAAAAAAATTAGAGAGAGATTAGAGAAGAAAAATGAGAAGGGTATAATTGTCCACACTGTACTGCAATGAGTAAAATAGGTACTGCAAAAATCAGCACCCATTTTTAAATTGGTAAATCGAGGTTGTTTTGGGAGCCCTGAAGGGTGATGGCATGATGGGTGTAAGGTTATTTTAATTTATAAATAGGCAATTCTCCAAAATATATTTTTTTGGCATTAACAAATGAGAACTCTGTCAATCAGTGATCTGAAAATAACTCGATTCGAGATGATCCAAAGCCCAAAATGAATCGGCCCATGCGTACTTGACCTGAATGTAAACCCTGCAAACCAATTAACTGAATTGGGTGAGGGCAAGTCAGTTTAGGTCATGTCATTTTTTGTTCAGATTATTTACAGATCTGTTATTATCGAATTATTAAGGAACATTGTACAATAATAAATATTCGGGTCGTCATATTTGATCGGGTCATTGAAACCAATAAAACTTTATTAAGTCTACATGTATATTTGATATACACAATATGACGACTCGAGTTAATCTAATGACCCAATTACCATGGTCTACTTTTACATATGAGACTTAGGTTTGTTTAAAATGGAGATAATTATTACTCCCTCTGTCCTAGTAGATATTTTACCATTGTTTTATACGGAATACATGATTATTAAGGTAAGGATAGACAAATCAATACTATATATATATATATATATATATATATATATATATATATATATATATTTTAAATCAAGAGACTTTAATGTAATTAAATAAATCTATACAACTTAATTATACTATATAGTTTTTAAACGATAGCACTGTGTGATGGACCCGACCAAGGGACTTCAATGTAAATATTATATAGTTTTGGTTGAATTATAAATTTAGAGAATAACAAAATATGGTGATTTTCCTTAAAATAAATATGCCCCACTTATATTATTAATTAGTATCATCATATAATTATAATATAATTATACAATTATTTAACCCACACAAATATAATATAAGTAGGTTATATTTTAGAAACTATTAAAAGCTAAAAAAAATCAAGCTAGGTTTCAAAAAGATATAATATTTCTATAATTATTTCGATTTGATTTAATAAATATATGTAATATATTTATATAAATATATAAACCTTTAAAATTGTATGGCTAAATAGTAAAAGTAATTAAGTTAGTAGTGAAAATAATTGTACTAACATCCCAATACTAACATTGGATATAATAATATGTTAGTAATCACTCATTTGAATAGTCAAAATAATTATATTAGCAGGGGAAGTAGTGAAAGTAATAGATACAGCAACAGGGGTAGTGAAATTATCAATATTCATGCGGCAGTAGTGAAAGTAACAATAATTACGGCGGGAGTAGTGAAAGTAACCGTAGTAAGAACGAATGTAATAAAAGTAACAATACTAACAACAAAAGAAAGCATATATGAACAATTAGCTAACTAATCGATTTAAATAAAATATTAATAGCGGGAGTAGTGAATTTGTCTCATAATTTATTTCATCGTAATTTTAAGATATGATATAGAAAAATATATTAAAGATAAATTTATGAGTTATGCAACTTTAAAGTAATTTTATTTAATTGAAAATAAACTTTAATGATAAGTAGAGGTAGCCCGGGCGTAGCCGGGCACCAATACTAGAATATGGTTTTGATTGAAGTATAAATAAATATTATATAACTAGTTTAGATCTCGCGCAATGAATACGAGGTACTTGTAGAGTTTTTATTTTTAAAAAAAAAAAATTAACTATAAAACTAATCAAAAAATTGAGTAATATCGTGAAATGTTGAAATGTATATATTTTTAAACAAAATTAATGAAATTGTTTACAATTTTTTTATTAGCATATCATTTAGTTACGATTTAGCATACAAAGAACGAATTTTTTATCACAACAATCTTAGAGACAAATTTTAAATAAGGGATTATATAAAAATAGGAAAGTAAATAAGAGATTTTATCAAAGTAGGAAATGTGGTTTAGGCGGGAAAACTTGAAGTTTTTCCTATTCTTTTAGTAAATAGGGGATTTTGGTTGAAGTATAAATTTAGAGAATACCAGAATATGGTGATTTTCCATAAAATAAACACGCCCAACTTATGGTATATTTTGAAAACTATTAAAAGGTAAATAAATCAAGCTATATTTCCAAAAAAAATATAATATTCCATAATTATTTTAATTTGATTTAATGTATATATGTAATATATTTATATAATGCACTTAAAATTACATGCCTAAATAATAAAAGTAATTATGTTAGTAGTGAAAAGAATTGTAATAACATTGGATATAGTAATATGATAAGAATCACTCATTTGAATAGTCAAAGTTACAATATCAGCAGCGAGCGAGAGTAGTGAAAGTAATAGAAGTAACAATGAGAGTAGTGAAATTAACAATATTAATGCGCCAGTAGTGAAAGTAACAATAATTACAGCGGTGGTAGTGGAAGTAACAGTAGTAATAACGAATGTAATAAAAGTAACAATACTAGCAACAAAAGAAAGTATATATGAAAAATTAGCTAACCAATTGCTTTAAGTAAAATATTAATAGCGAGAGTAGTGAATTTGTCTCATATTTTATTTCATCGTAATTTTAAAATATGTCATAGAAAAATATATTTATGATAAATTATGACTTATGCAACTTTAAAGCAGTCTTATTTAATTGAAAATAAATTTTAATGTTAAATAGAGGTAGTCCGGTCGAAGTCGGACACTAAGGGGTTGTTTGGTTGATCAAGGAACTTAATTTTCCTAGGAAAATGCAATTCATGGGAATTAAGTTCCCTCATCCAATTCAGGTGAATTTCGGAAAAGTGTTTGGTTGCTAATGTAGGAATTAAATTCCACAGGAACTTGCAATGACCAAGGGGTAGACCTGGCAAACAGATAGGATCGTGTCGGGTTCGTGTTCGTGTTGCATGTAAACGGGTCACAAACCCTCTAACCCAAACCCGACCCAATTAAATATCGTGTCGTGTTCGTGACGACCCACTTACATAAATGGGTCATCAAGCCTCAACCCTAACCCGTTAATTTCGTGTCGTGTTTTCGTGTCATGTCCATATTTGGAAAGTTTAAGTATATTTATGTGATGGAGGATCAAGAAAAATTAGGATTAATTAAGTAAACAGGTCTTTTGTGTCGGGTTCGTGTTTAGAGAGCTCAACCCAAACCCAACCCAATTAAATATCGTGTCGTGTTCGTGTCGACCCACTTAGATAAATGAATCATTGAACCTCAACCCAAACCCATTAATTTCGTGTCGGGTTCGTGTCGTGTTTTTGTGTCGTGTCATGGTTTGCCAGCTCTACCAGGGGGGAGTAGGTAAGCAACTTCCCACATCATGTAGGCATTGGAAGTTCCTGGGAAGTTCTAATTCCTACATTTTGTAAAATTTATGGCAACCAAACAACCCATGTTTTTCAAAATCATGAAATTTTCCAATGCCTATGTTTTCTAAGTGGCAACCAAACGACCCCTAATACTAGTGAGTTTACAAATATTAGAACATCAAAAGTAACTTGAAATTAGGAGGAAATATAATGGTCCCCACCCACATGATTTGTTTTATTCACTAGAAAGAAAAAGTGTAAATTAATGACTGAAACACATAAAAAAGAAAAAGTGTAAACTACCACGACAAAGAAAGTACTTTGGTAATAATGTCTAAATAAACTAAAAAAATGGAGGGAAGTGATGGAAATATGGTGGAAGATAGTGTAATAATCCTCTCTCATCTCTATATCAAGGTGTAATTCCTGTTTCACCTCCTCTTCCCAACCTCCAAAACCACCATTAACCGCCAATCTTATCTACTTTTTTTTAAGCCTATATTAATTCGATAATAATTACTTCATCCTAAGCTACCCTTGGCGTGATAAAGGGAAAACAAAAAGGAAGATAAAGGATTGTCAAAACTAAAAAAAAAAAATAACCTCGTTCGAATGCCTGATTAATCATGAGAAATTTAAAATTCCATGAATTATAAAAAAGGGAGGGTGTTTGCTTGGCCTTTTTTTGGTAAAATGTAGGCATTCAATATTTCTAGGAATTTTGAATTAACTCCTACATCCTCAACCACACGAGTTTTTCTGAATTCTTGTGAATTTGTATATAACAACACATGATTTGGATTTTCCTGTAACACCCCCTCATACCAAGGTACCTTACCAAGGACTACCCTAGCATGAAAGCCTGTTACCATCTCGGTTTCCCGAGCTTAGTATATCAAAGTTACAAATTCCAAACAATATTTATTAAAGTATAAAGAGTTAGCGAATACATTATCTCAGACCAACTCAAACTAAAGGTGTAAGGACTTCAATACAACTGAAATCAAAGACGGCTAAACTCGTAACGGCGGAAACTAGACTCGAAGTGATGACTCCCCATGTCTGTCCCATAGCTAAACATCTGCATTACCTGTCATATCTGCTCACCATGCTCGAATGGATCACCGCAGGTTTTACAAAACAACAATACGGGGTCAGTTACTGCATAATTCAAATAAGACAAACAAATAATGTAACCGGCTGATCATCCTCCATCCCCGATCTCCCGATCTCACACAGTAACCAACTACACACCGAAGTGTGTAGCCCTGCCAGATTACCCATCGCAACAGGTAATCCTTGCCGCCAGTGGGTGACCGCAGCCCATCCCCACCTAGTCCAGCTCATCAACGAGCGACTAACAATCCATGTCCCTTAATGTGCACATCCCCTCCCGTGACGGGTTCCACGGAGGGCGAACTAGGGTGTGAAACCATTCCCGCAAGTGACTCCACTACAATCACAATCACACAGCACCACGGCTGTCACAACACCTCCACACCAACACCGTCACAACAACGCCCATACTCCGATGATCAGCAGATAACAATAATCATAAAACAATCATGTCTTAAACAATGAACAGTAAACTGAGTAGGGAGAACCCTACCTTTTCCCAATCCGCTATGCTGCAATCAATCATACAAATGCATAACAAATACCACATCATCACCTACAACAATGGTAATCAACAATCAACACATATATGATGAGCAAACCCTAAACCCCCAAATTAATCCAAACTAGGGTTTGCTAACTTATAAGGACAACAATAGATCAATAAAGATAAAACACTTACTATGACGACTGACAAGGAATATGGTGCTAGAACCCACAATCGATGACCTTTGCCTTGGAATTGATGAAGATGATTAGAGGGGGAAGAAACGTAGTTTATGTTTTTGGAAGAAAATGCCTTTAGAAACTGACAAACGATTATATAAATAATCTCTAATCATTTTAATCAAGACCGCGGAAATAATACCCGACAGACCGGATACTCGGTCGAGTATAAAGTATACTCGGCCGAGTACCCTCTACTCGGTCGAGTATTCAGCATACTCAGCCGAGTGTTCCTGGGCAGTAGCGAAACAGGCTACACGACACACTCTACTCGATCGAGTAGGCCATACTCGGTCGAGTACCAGCCTATAAAATCCGTAGTATTACAGTCTTCCCTCCTTAAAAAGAACTTCGTCCCCAAAGTTCCGACCTAACCTATGAAACCTGGACACCTAACTCTAGGTCTACCAACCACACTTACTTCCACAACATGACTCACGATATCGTCCCAACTACAGCATATACTCTCAATACTAACTCCATAATATTACCAAATAACCACAATATAATGTTGCCAACCTTGTCTCACTTCCATAACACTTTTTTAGTAACTCAATACCCAGACAATCCACCGGACAAGATCAACCATCAAGACGGAATGTTACATTTCTAGTATCAATCCAATTCCTTGATGAACCACACGATTACTATTGACAAGAAAAGAAAAACAGTAGAGGACACTCGTGGAAGACAGCGAGTGAAGGAAGGTAAAAGCCAAATAGCAGAACAAACGAGCGAATAAACATTGAGAGAAGTTTGTTAATGGATTGATTATTACGAACAATAAATTTGACAAACAAATACAGACCGAATCGACTCTTGCTTTCCTAATAGAATAATTCGACCCTTATTCTTGTGCCTGGGTTATACCGAATTTTTCTACTGAGATAAGACGGTCCCCTCTATCTTTGGCACTCAAAGATCAGAGACGTAATATAGAAATATTGTGTGTAGTTTGTTAAACGTTTGTTGATGTTTGAAGAATTTTCTATATATGCTTCTTCTCTTGCTCTTTGTTTATATAGAGAGGAAAACAGGGAAGGGAGGGAAGTTATTCTGAAGAGTTGCAACTCTTCAAAATCAGGAATACATTTAATTAGTTTCCCCGTCATAGTCATTCGTCTGAATGCTAAACCGTAATTCCGTAAATAATTATGCAAGTATACTCTCCGTATTTTCCCGAACTTGCAATTTATTATTCAGAAATTACCCACTAACGAACCAACCTTAATTACGCAAAATGAAACCGGTAATGAAACCGGTAATTACTCTTAAATCACCAACAAAGTTCAGCCTCTCGGCCTTAATTACGGAGTTATTTCTCAATTTTATTAATTTGTTTAGTGTTTTTTGAGGGTTTTGCTTATCTGTTTTTTTGTTTTATTTTAAAAATACGTTTATAAGTAAGTTCGATCATCCATATCATTTTTATGCACGTATATTTTAATAATAGCTATAAATGGTTATCTTTCTTACTTAGGTATTTATGTCAAAAATAAATAAATAATTGAAACAAAGAGAGCATTTTTTTCCTCAAATAATTTGTTAATCCTCAATTAAAATATCCTACACATAAAAAGAAAAACTGAACAAATACTTCGTAATTCGCAATTAGAGCGTAAAAAGTTGACCTGGCAAAGCTAACTCACCCTAAATGATCTGACACAATAAAGCTGGCCCAAGATCCGAAAGTGACTTGAAAGTAATAAACCCGAATATGACCCAAAATCCGAATTTACCCGACCCGACCCAAACCTTGATTGACCCAATTCGAGGTGATTCAACCCGAAACGACTCCACTCGAAATTGATCCGATAATAAATTATTTCAAATGACTCCATAATATCTGAAAGTATTAGTATTAAGTCATGTACTCATATTAATATTGTTATTATATACATCAAAATAAAGGATTTATTGGTTTAAATGATTCATAATAAAAAAAATTAACTTTGTGAGCTGCCTTTGTTTATAATTAAATTGGAATTGATTAAAGATTTTAACTAATGGCCGCCCAAAACTAGCGGTGAGCATCGGTCTACAACCGGACTTAACCGGACCAAACCGGACCGAAGACCGAATCTAAAAGTTTTGATCTTGGACCGGACCAAACCCGATATATTAGGTCCGCTTCAGTCTTACACCTAATTAGACCGAAAACTATGATTTGTCAGTTGCCACTAATAAGTATGCACTAATTAAATTTAATTTTGCCAAATCAAACTAACATTTGATTTAAATAATCGTTAATATTGAGTTTGTAATGTTTTTTGAAGGTAAATTAGTAAACTATTTCATAAAAATTATAAAAAATAACTTTAAACCTAAAAAATATGGACCGAGGACTGAATCTAAAAGAATTCGGTCCGGTTTTGATTCAAACCAAATGGTCCAATCCGGACCTAAAGTTGCTCAGCCCTACCCAAAACTGACCCAACCCAAGCTAAGCCCAACACGAAACAACCCGACACTTTAACATCCGAAATTGATCTATAACCTGACCCGACCCTAAACAAAATGTGTAGCAACTGACAAGGCAAAAATAACCCAACTTAAATAGATCCCTCAAAAACCAGATCGGGTGACCTGTTTACCAGTTACCACCTCCAATAATCTAGTACTCCGTACTAAAGACAGGATGAGATTTGCTATATCACGCCTCTTGTTTTACTTGTTACGCCCCCTATTTTTTCATTTATTCCTATTTTGCCCTTAAACTACGTATTTAGTTATGTAAAATATTTCTAGTTTTTTATTTTATGATTTTTTGAGACGGTTTTTTACAAAATTAAATAAAATTAAATCGTACTCATTCATTCAAAACGATATTAAATCGTTACAAAAAATCGTCTAGAATGAATGAATGAAAAAATTATATCGTTTCAAGAATAATGATTACAAGATTTAAAAAATAAAATAAAATTTAGCGGCACACATAACACGATTTAAAAAAATACGAAAATTGACCTCGTCATGTAGCTTACAAGACACAGCCAAGGACCCGTCATGTGGATTATAAGACATGGCCAAGGACATGTCGTGTGAATTACAAGACACGGTCATGGCACTGTCATGTGGCTTACAAGACATGGCCATGGACCTGTCATGTAAACCACATGACACACCCATGGTTCTGTCGTGTAAACCACACGACATGGCCATGGCACCGTCTTGTAATTCACATGACACCACCATGGCCGCGTCTTGTAATTCACAAGACAAGGCCACTTTTTTTTTTTTTTTTGAATAGTGAAATTTTAAGTAAATGCAATAGTTGGTGGAAAATACGTCTTTTTAAGACCGGGTACATATTAAATTAATTACTCTAAAAATTGCCCCAAACTCAGTTACGACAAAGCGATAATTAAATCAAAAATGAAAAGTTCAACAAAAATCATTTACTATAATATAATTATTAGTTATTGTAAAATATATTACAAAAATCAAATAATTATAAAACAATAATTTAAAAAACGTCTCCGATTAGTAATTTTGTAAAACCCGTCTCTGAAAATCATAAACTAAAAAACGAGAAATATTTTTTTACTTTAATTAGTTACATACTCCAAGGATAAAATAGGAATAAATGAAAAAATAGGGGCGTAACAAGTAAAACAGGGGGCGTGATATAGCAATTTTGCCGGGGTCTATATCTTACTCATTTCATTTCACAACTGACATTCACAATTTCACATCCACCTACACTCTCTAGTCTCTCCCTCTCTTTCCCCTTGTATTGGAATTTGGAAATTGGAGTAAATGAATAGACTAGCGCCATTATCAGAAGAACCCTGCAACGAAGATGAAATTAAAAAGCTTTCAAAAAAGAGTTATGCATTGAAGAATTGGGTTAAGAATTTATTCTTTCATAAAAAATCTGATCTTAAGCTTCTCTTAAGTGTTCTTGCTTGCCCTCTTTTTCCCATTTCTCTTCTTCCTCCTCACTCTCTCCTCCAGGTTTCTTCCTCCTCACTCTTTTTTTTTCATTTAATTAAGTCACAGTAGGGAGTATGTTTTGGGGGTTGATTCAATGAATTGTTGGGTCTTGGCTTCTTGGGTACGAGGTCATACAAGTCCTACTCGTATTTATTCTCTCCGTCCCAGTCAATTGTGAAACAAATGATTGTGACGGAGATAGTATGTTTATCATCCTTGGTGTATCACTCATTGTTTTGCAAGGAAAAATAACTATTTTCAAAATATCTTGGAAAATATGCATGGTTGGTTAATGCTGTTGATTACAGAAAATGTGGCTTGACCCTTACCAATTAAGGGAGTAATCATTTTTTTTGGTTAGTAACGCAAACACGTGAATTAAATTGTCTACCCTTCCTCTTATTTAATACGGAGTATACGAGTTTGGTCGCTATGAAGCGTACAATGATAATCATTTCTAATTACGGCTCATTTGTAAAGAGTACCTCTAATTCAATCGAGTGCAATTTTTTAGACTTAGTTCGTGAATTGCGAAAGTGGTAAACAACTCTCCTTAACTTTGCTTTGATGTGAGATTAAACCCTTTAAGTTTACTTTGTAGCAAATAACCCTTTCAACTTTGCTACAAAGTGAAATCAAACTCCGTTTATTTTTCAAGGTAAAATCTCGCCGGATTATCAATTTCTCACCAATATCAAATTTCATTGAAATCAAGCCCTTTTTATTTTTTTTCCTGTCAAAATCTATCTGATTGTCAATTCTCACCAATATTTCATATTCTCATCAATATTTTTATACTCTAGAACTGATATTCAGATTATATTTTTTTTTTTTTTTTTTTTGACAGTGGCGAAAAGATGTATTACATACGGTTCAGACTCTCCGAGCCCATAATACATCCACTAATTAAAACTAAAACAATAACAATAATACAAACTAATAAACTTAAGATAGTAGGGAGTAAAACGGAATATGGATAACGAGCATTTGCACCAGACTTCACCATCACGGTGACGTCCAAAGACCGCCGGCACATACGAGCCGCCGGTGGCAATAACAAGGCGTATTTACGCTCTTGCGAAAAGAACGTAGATAAAAAGGGTGAAAAGCAAGACGACGAAGTCTGCCATCGGTGGAGATTACTCTCCTACGCCTTAGTAATCGTACCCATTGATCATAGGACCAACAAACCAAAAGAACCAGCCTGTAGATAGATGAGAACAAGGACTGACCCCGCAACCAAACTCCGTTCCACAGATCCAAAAGGCACCAACCTTGATTCCAAGATCAAGCAAGACCCAAAAGGTAACGGACAGACACCCTATACCATAGAAGGGACGCTTTCTCAAGGAGATCTTTATTGAGGAACAAGATAAGTAAATTAAACTGACTAAAACAAACATGACACTTATAACTAAAAACATGGCAAGAAAAAGACCACCACAACCACCCTACCCAACACTACAATCCGCCCCAAAATGAAACTGCCAAATCAGACCAACACCTCAAACCAAAAACCATGATGAACCCGGAACAAACGACGAGTAAAAGAGAGCCTCCCGTAAAAAACAACAGATCGAACAAAATCTCCCACAATGACCCAAACCGATACACGAAACCCAAAACAACAAAAGACGGACTACCCCGAAGCCCCAACGAACCTTAACAGGAAACCAACACACAACACCTACCACCCTTAACACCAAAAGGACCACCCCAAAGATTTGAAACACACTACAAAACCACCCTTTACACCAACCGACTCCTCCCAGGACCACCGCCACAACGACAAACAGACTGAACAAAGAGACGACACTGACAGACATTAATGGAAAAGGAAAAGGGACCGATAGGTGGGGGGAATGGGGGGATCACCATATCTGACCCAAATCACGACCACAAAGCACGACAATGCAACAGACGGATGAGTAGCTATACTCATCGATACAGGTGAACAAAACCAAGAAAACCAACCCAGAGATGGGGGAAATGGGGGGATCATCCCTGGGAGGAAAACCAAAGACACGGAGAGACAGACAAGGAGATGGGGGGGAGGGGGCATGCAAGACCACCAAACACCGGGAAGGACATGCAAGACCATCAAAACCCGAGACAAGGAACGAAACCCAAGCAAAGGGGAAGACCGTGCAACAACAAGGACCCAAACATCGAAGGATCGGACAAGGGATGACAAAGGAGACCGGAAAAAGATCGATCACTTGGCGGACGACGGAGAAACAGAAACCCATCGAAGAAAAGCAATCGGGCATCAAAGGGAAGGTTGAAAGCAAGAGATGAAGGCGGGACCTGGGAGACAAAGCCAAAGAATGGCCACATCTCCGGAGAGGCAGTTTCAAAGAAGAGGGATGTAGAGGTGTAGGCGGCTAGTGGTGGATCAAGACGGAGAGTTTGGGGATTTTTAAGGGGTTTTTTTAGAGGAAATTTTAGAGAGAGATTTTAGAGAGAGGCGTGTAATTACGTCAGTTATCATATTCAGATTATATAATTCAATCAAAATCGTTTAACTTGCTAGTGTAGGTGATAAATGTCAAAATCGTTTTTACGGACATTTAAATCGTTAAACTGGTATCCTGCAAGTATCTCATCAATATTCATATACGTGAACTCGTGGAAGACAGGGAGGTAGAAAGTTAGATTTAGGATTTGGAAACAAAGGTATGCTAGAATAATACTCGTATAAGTCTTTCAGTACATATACGAGTATAAAGGGTGAAAGACATGAGATGTTGGTGAGAAATTGATAATCCGGTGAGATTTTGCCCGGAAAAATAAAAGGAGTTTGATTTCACTTTGTAGCAAAGTTAAGGGGTTGTTTGCCATTTGTCCTTGTAGCTCTCGTTACACCAGAAATTAAACTAAACTATTCGAGTTTGCGATTTCAATTTATACGGAGGCTGTGTAATCTGATCACCCTACCTCACCAATGGCAAAACAGTCATTGAATTGAAGTATCAGTAAATTTGATTAATATGTGTAAAGCAGGTGTCGTCATCAGCCCAATACATAATAGAGCACTTCAGGGCAGCAACAGGGTGCAAAAGGCTGGAAAAAATGGTAGTCAAGAATGTGTTTGCAACAGGGAAAGTGAGCATGACCATGCTTGAGGAACCCGGCTCAAGCGGCTCACCAGCCGCTGTCGTGGCTGCTGGAGCGTCTCACAAGGGTTGCTTTGTCATGTGGCAGATGCTTCCTAACAAATGGTCTATTGAGCTTGTTGTTGATGGACGTAAAGTTCTAGCTGGTAGTGATGGTAATGTGGCTTGGCGCTACACCCCCTGGCTTGGCTCACATGCGGCTAAAGGCGGCGTTCGCCCTCTTCGCCGTGTACTCCAGGTTGGTGTTAAGTTCTTTTTTTTTTTTTTTTTCGAAACGTATTTAACCGAAGTTAAACAAAATTATTATTGCAATCGATGAAATACATACAAAAAGCAAATTTGGCCTATAGAATGTAGAGTTTTTTTTTTTTTTTTTTTTTTTTTGAGTCCTCAATATTTTACATTTTTACTCTAGTTGTTAGTGTTTGCACCTCTTTTCTAGTTTGGGAGAAGATTTTTACACTTTGAGATTGAAATATACACTCCACTTTTGTGGGAAATGAATTCTCTCCATTTCCTTTCTCTCCATTTCCTCTCACAATCTCCTCAAATAATAATTTCCTCTTTCAATCTCATTTTCCTTTATTTTTATGCGTAAATTTAGAACCGTTAAATGTTGTTAATAGGCAATTCGGACCATTAATAAGTATTTGCCTCTCCATTTCTTTTGAGAAAATGGCCTCCTTTGGGTGAGTGCAATTTTAAATGTTTCTATCACCTAGAATGTGTAATAGAGACACAAAGTTAATGGTTTGGTGTCTAATATACTAATCATCTTAGACAAGATTCATTGATGGTTGGGTTTACTAAAACTTATGCCTCACGTGTGAATGTCACTCATCGACTAAAAATGAGATTATTGATCGATCAATTTACCATATTGTCAATTAATTTTATACCGAAATCTTTTTGAGTTTATAAAGTGAAACTTTCCGACTCGTGATTCAAAATCATCTTATTTGGAATTTCATTTTTTTAGACAAGACATATACTCCCTCTCATCCA
The DNA here is from genome assembly GCF_048544455.1 of Silene latifolia. NCBI lineage: Eukaryota > Viridiplantae > Streptophyta > Magnoliopsida > Caryophyllales > Caryophyllaceae > Silene > Silene latifolia. The sequence continues at coordinate 20,912,396 of NC_133538.1, read as the reverse complement.
AACCAAAGGTTACATTTGATCTTTTGATACTATTCATGATTGTAGAGAATCTTTGGTATTATTAGTAATGCATAAGAGAAAACATAGTCATGTGAGATCTTGTTTGATTCATCGTCATGAATGATATAAGAATATCAAATTTTTATAATTTTTAATAATGTGTAACTAAAGATATTTACGTTTCAAAACGCGCCTCGGCAAGCGTAATAAAGTCAAATGTAACCTTTGGTTTGGATAGGAGGGAGTACAAATATAGGAAAATGGATCCTCTCCATTTTCTCTCTTACACTCATTTAATAATATTTTTTCCACCAAACCTCATTATCCTTTTATTTTTACTCATAAATTTTGAGACGTTCGATGATGGCAGAATACAATCTTGACCACCGAAAGAAAATGGCATCTCAATTTCGTTTTAGGAAATGGAAAGAAACTCTCCTCCAAATATAGGACACACAGACACTAGAAGTAGCGTGTGGATCCTCTCCAGTTCCAGAGGGTCCAGTTCCACCCTCATTAGTTTACACGTATACAAGATACAAATCAAGGGTTATGATGGGCTTTTTATTTTCCAGCCTATTAAATTAAACAAGAACATGGTCATCTCTAATTCTCCATCTCAACTCCCAAACTTCATACAATCTACCACCTCATCAATTGCTGCCACCAGAACCATCACCGACGTCTCGCCGTTACCACCGCTATGTAAAGCATCATCCCAAAATGCATCTCCTGCATCTCCAACCCACATTCCATGATAAATTAAATTAGTTTCCACCATTTACAAAGTTCTTGATTTCATCTTCCTCCATTTTATCAATGGTGATCTAACAAATTGTATTATACCCTTACCAACATCACAAATACCCACCCCCTGATATCCACGGGAAAAGCACCGGGCCGTCACCTCGTCCCCGGACCGTCACACTGAGAAAAGCCATCATTATCCATCACTTATTTCCACCTTGTGTCACCGTTAAAGAGGTAGTTAGACCTGGCAAAACCCGACCTGACTCGACAAAACCGATCCGACTCGCCCGATATCGAACCCGTCTGACACCCGAAAATACTACAGAATTATAACACATGAAACCGACCCGGTCCGATCCAACATAACTCGATTCTTAATAACAGTCGATAACCGATATAACCCGAACCCGATAACACCATAGCCGATAAAATCCGATAAAGAAAAGAACCCGACTCGAGTAAAACTCGACTAACTGATACATACTTGTGACCTGAATAAGACTATGTTTATAAGACTAGAATGAACGTTAAGTTTACAAATTAAGAATTTTTGTACACTTTTTTTTTTCTTTATAGTTCTCCGAATGTTGTCTAAATATACGAGTCCGGAAGTGCTAACACTTTGGTCTATAAGTTTGACTAAAAGTTATCGTTCAATTTAATTATGTGTATATTGTATATAGTTAACTTATATATAAACCTAATACACAAAGTTTTAATTGTGCATGACAAACTTTAAAATTGGTATTAATGTTAAACGTGGGTTTGTGGGCAAAACCATAACTCACAACCACTATCAAAGGAATAGAAATGGAGAACGTGGTCTACTTAATATTATATTTGACTACTTCCCACGTTTTTTAGTAAGAAAATAGGTAATTGGAATAAAAACTACAAATATTCCTGTTTTTTTACCAAAAAAAAAAAGTACTTTAAAACGAATTCTTTTTAATATATACTTTATCTAATATGGTTATATATGGATCCGTTTTGCATTATAATTGTGTAAAACCGTCTTACACAAGACTAACTAGATAAGAAATTAATACACTTTTCATTTTTTAGCTTTATTTGGCAAAGACATTTCGGCTACTTTATTTGATTAGGTCTTAATCTTTCGGCTCAAAGGAGCTAAAAACTAAAATTAATGGAGCTCGAGCTCAAATAAAAACCGAACTAGATGAAAATGATGTAAGAGTTAATTTGAGTATATAAATTTGAATTGAGTTGAGTTAAGTTAAAATTGAAGAAAGTCGGCAAAACACCAAAATAGACCGAGCTACCGAATTGAATTGTTGAGCTAAACTAAACTAATTAAATTGAAGCGCCTTTAGTCAAGTGAACAGTATAGCTAAATTAAGCTGAAGCATGCTCGTAAAAGAGCTAAACTGAATTGAACTAACTCTAGCTAAAGTGAATTGAATTGAACTCAATTAAGCTAAACTGATTTGAACTTAACTTAATTGAGCTAAATAGAGCTAAATGGAACTAAACTAAATTCAATTGAAGTTATGTGAGCTAAGTCGAGCTGAACTTAGGTAAATTAAAAATTAGCATCAACTTAACTAAATTTAAGTTAACTTTGCTTAATTAACTTAGGCTGATTAAGCTTAGATTAACTTTTTAACTAAAATTTGACTTCAATAAACTTATTAACTAGCTTTTCTTGTTAAACCTACCGTTTAGCTAGTTTAAAAAATAACATTATTGTCCCCTTCTTCATCTTAATGTATCACTAATTAACTGTCCACGTTCTAAATCTAGTAAGGAAATCGAATGAACTTCCCAAGTAAATTTTTATTTAGATCAATTCAAGTTCGGTCAATGATATAGTTAGAGTAATTCGAATTTCGGTGAATTCAAGTTCTAGTGATTTCACATTCTATTCAAAATATATTTCTCACACATCCTTTTATTATCTAGCTATCTTCGATTTTCAACATTTTGGTTTAAATTTTATTTTAAGTTTTATGTCCAAATAGCTAGTAGTACAAAATTATATAAATATTTATTTCTTTGTTATTTCACATTCAATATTATATAACTGAGATTTTATTTTTCATAAATTCATTATCAATTAATCAATGGTAATTACTCTTAAATTGAAAATTTTAAATACAATATCATTATATATATTTTTCAGCAACTAGCTATATATGAATAGATGCATAACACCGTAAAATAATACAGAATGACCTAAGGGACAAGTTGTGACCCGTTATAACCCGATATGATCTAGTATTAAAACTTTTTGACATGATATGAACTGTTCAGGATTGTTAGTCTAACTAACCCTACCGATAACAACCGTCACCCGACCAAGGGTTCCCTATGCCGACCCGATACCCGAAGTAAGTCATAACCTGAAATAATCCAACCGAAACCGATCCGACCCGCAATTTCATATGACTCGAATAAATCCGACATCACGATAACCCGCACCCGAAACAACTCGACTCGAATCCGACTCGACCCACCCGATTGCCACCTCTAGAGGTAGTTGAGTGAAAATGGCGATATTTGACGAGGAGGGATAATAGAGATGGATTATGGGAGTGATTTTTGGGTATGGAAATGGAATCTAGGCGAAAGATGAGCAGAGTACTTTAATTGTGTGTTTTTATTTGATGATGAAATTTTGGCCATTGTTTTTTTGTCAATACATGTGGTAGCAGATTAGGTTGGGTACTGGAGCCTAGAACTGGAGAGAATCTGGACTCCTATAAGTAGATCACATTAGGTAGATGAATTAAGACTTTTCATAGAGTTGATTCTTAAATGAGTAGTAATATTTGGTGGTGGAATTAATTAGTAGGAATAGATGTTTGTGCAAATGATGGGCATTCACATTGACAATTATGGGTTATTGGATGTCTAGTTCTCACGCCTATATGGCAGCATGTGCTTGGCATTTCTAGGATTATAGCAAAGAAGAGGTGAAGGGTTGGGATCTTCACTAGTTTTAAACCCGTGCAATTTGGGTTGGGATCTTAACTAGTTTTAAACCCATGCAAATTGCACAGGTTTGCTATTTCAAATTCGTTATACTCTCCTATTTACTGTTTTCTTCCCTATTTACTTAAACAGAATTATTCAGGTTTTCTTCCTCTTTCTTATTTTAGAAACTTTTACTCTTATTTTATTCATTTCTTTCTCCTATCACCAAACCCCATCTAACTTTTACTGTTATTTTATTCATCTCTCTCTACTATCACCAAACCCCATTTAACTCACAATTCCTTATTTAAATTCTAATTATTCATTTCTCTCTCCAATCTACAAATCCCACCATCTTCTTTTATTCATTCTTTAATCATCTCCTAAAATCTTGTGTCCACATCAAAGGGGAAGAAAACCTTGAATAGGAGGGAGTATAAAAAAAGTAAAAAAAAAAAGTCATATTTGATATGTTAATTTTTTATACGTATTCGACATGGTTTTTTTCTATTAAAAACAGTATCGAATGTTCAAAAACTCGCATTATTAAATACCGCTTCATATACTTATAAGAAAATCGTATTGTAAATTTTGCTCACCCCTAGTCCCTACCATCTATGAGCTTGTGACTTGTGAGGATGTACGTCTTGGGTTATACTCCGTATAGACCGTATACAATAATTCATACATGGTCCAATTCATTATACATTATCATCCAATAATAATTATTATAGTATTATTTTTGGGTTGGGCCATTTACTTCAGATATATATAGTGTAAGATTCTCGAATAACTACTCTACAATAATCAGCTAGTTTTCTTAGGATGAAGGTATCCGTCTTAATATTAAAACGGGTTAAATATCACCCCATATGTCCATTAAGACAAATCTTTTGCTATTCCCTATGTATTCCGCATTTATCTTATTCAACATCACATGAACTATTTGACCCATTTTATTCTTAAGACACATATACCCGTCTTAAATAAGAATTTGGCCCCAAAAATAGACCTGACAAAAGCAACCCGAAGTGACCCGAACTACATCACCCGAATGTGACCCGAAAACCCGAATTGGCCCGAACATGACCTGAGCTTTCTTGACCCGCAACTGACCCGATCCGAAACCACCAAACCCGAAAATGACCGACAAAATATAACTCTAATTGAACCAAAAAGATTTAAAATGGCTATTTCTTTATTATTCGTTGACCCGAAAGTGACTCGATCCAAAACAACCCGACCCGCTTGACCCGAAACAGACCTGAAACCCAAAATGACTCGTCCCAACCCGAATTAACCTGAAATCAATGAGAGACACAAACTAACTCGACCCAAAATGGTCGGACCCGTTACCCGATTTGCCAGATCTACCCAAAAAGTAGCCCACATAACTAAGTCTGTCTTCTAAAATGCACATATAAATACATATCTACCCGTATGTATAATAAAGACATATACGGAGTACAGTCTGCCAACTAAGCCCATGTAACAAACCTAACCCTCACCCCACATATACATCTCTACCCATTCTCTCCAACTAAAATTCTTGTTTAATCCCACATATCATAAACCCATATTTCCGAGCCCTTAAAGCACCCGGTCCGGACGGTTTTCAAGCTCTCTTTTATCAAAAAAATTGGTCGGTCATCCGTCAGTCAGTTTGTGATACAGTGATAAAGGCTTTACAAGGCAAAGGATTCCCGGAGAACTTCAACGATACACATATTGTTCTAATTCCTAAGGTAATTGGTCCTGAATATATTACTCAATTCCGTCCTATAGGGCTCTGTAATGTTTCGTACAAAATCGTTAGTAAAGTACTTGCTAACAGAATTAAAAAGGTCCTACCTCATCTCATATCAGAAACACAGAGTGGCTTTGTTCCGGGCCGTCAAATCTCAGATAATATTGTGGTATTTCAAGAAACTATTCATACCATGCGCAGGAAGAAAGGCAACAAAGGTTTTATGGCCATAAAAATCGATCTCGAAAAAGCCTATGATCGTCTATGTTGGGACTTTATTCGAGACACTCTCAATGATATGTGCATTCCCGCTTATTTAGTCGATGTCATAATGGAATGCGTCACAACTGCTCGAATGCAAATCCTATGGAATGGTGAACCAACCGATATGTTTAAGCCGTCAAGGGGGGTGCGACAAGGAGACCCACTGTCTTCGTACCTATTCGTTATGTGTCTGGAGAAATTACAACAACTTATCGATGAAGAGGTATGGTGCCACAGATGGAATCCTATCGAAATATGCTCTAATAGCCCTTTCATTTCAAACTTGTTCTTCGCGGACGATATGGTCCTATTCGCAGAAGCAACCACCGAACAAGCTTCCGTTATTTCAAACGTTCTATCCATTTTCTGTCGAGCTTCTGGAGAAAAAGTTAGTGTAACTAAGTCGAGAGTCTTTTTCTCGCCAAATACTAGCACGGCTATTCAACAGCAAGTATCTAGTGTATTGGGTTTCGAGAGGACGGATGATTTGGGAACATATCTGGGTATGCCAACTATCAACGGTCGGGTCACCAAGCACACATTCAATCGAATTCTCGAAAAATTTAATACCCGGCTTGCGGGTTGGAGTACTAAACATCTATCATTGGCAGGGAGAGCCACGCTCATTCAGTCCACGTTATCCTCTATGGCTAATTATAGTATGCAGACGGCTAAAATTCCCAAAACAACATGTGATGATATTGATAGAAAAACCCGAAGGTTTCTTTGGGGTGGCGACGAGAACAAAAGAAAGATTCATCTTTTATCTTGGGAGACCATTCAGAAATCCAAAGTTAATGGCGGATTAGGAATCACCTCATCAAGGCAAGCTAACGCGGCCTTTTTGACGAAACTAGGCTGGCGTGTTCTGTCGACACCAAACAGCCTTTGGGCTAGGGTGTTGCGAGCTAAATACTGTAGTGGAAGATGTGACATTGACATGTTCAAACCCAAATCAAATATGTCTAATGTATGGGCAGGAATATCGTCACAGGCAGCGAATATAGTTAAAGGCACTACCTCGGCTGTAGGTAATGGACAACGAACCCTTTTCTGGGACCATTCTTGGGTTGAAGAAGGTACCCTGTCGGACGTCGCTATTCTTCCTATTCCGGAAACTTTATTGGGGGCAGCAGTAAGTGACATGTGGGATGAAGAATCGGGTTGGAAGTGGGACGAGTTTGCTAATTTTCTTCCGCGCGAGAGCCTCCTTAAAATAGCTTCATTCTCTCTATCACCCGACCCCAACCTGGTGGATTCGTTGTACTGGAATGGTACCTCTCATGGGAAATTCACGATCAAGTCCGCGCTAAATATTATTAAAGGTATGGACCCGGTTCCAGAAGCTAATCAAGTTCGATGGCATGCTATTTGGAAATTGCCCGTCCAACAACGAATCAAGTTCTTTATTTGGCTAGCTGCCCATAAAAGAGCGATGTGTAATGTCGCAAGGGTCCGTCGCAATCTTTCTGATGACCCAAGCTGTCCCAGATGTCTCGCCGAAGAAGAAAGCATGGATCACGTGCTTTGTTTTTGCCCTTTCTCACGTCACCTTTGGAGCCTCCTCGGTATTCCTCCCTCTCTGTCTTCCTTTTATAACATCCCTTATAATGACTGGATATCGTTCAATGCTAGCAACAATATCGATGTGGGGGTAGCCGATTGGTCCATGAAATTTGCCATCACTTGTTGGTGGATATGGCGTTGGCGAAATAATGTTGCCTTTGGTCGTGCGCAAGATAACCCGTTAGACCCCACCTCGTTTCTTCATCAACAGTTTGAGTCCTCGAAGATTGCCTTTGATAAATACTCTCTTTTTATACCTAATCCGGGTCATCGAACTCGGGAAGTGCTAATTCGATGGCATCCACCCCCCTTCAGCTGGTGCCTTCTGAACACGGACAGTGCATCAAAGGGCAATCCGGGTCCGGCAGGGTGCGGAGGTATCCTTCGTGATGATACGGGTAATTTTGTTTCAGCTTTTATGTTCTCAGGTGGGATATGTACTTCCATGAGAGCGGAGATGTTAGCTCTTGTAACTGGGCTGGAAAGAGCGAGAATTCTTAATATTGATAAACTACTTGTCCACATGGACAACGAAACATGCGTCAATCTAGTCTTGGAAAATCAATTGGTGAGTAATAGCCTCCGACCTCTTGTTCTTCGTTGCAAAGATCTCATCCGCTTACCAGGGTGGAAGGTACACATCCAACATGTCTTTAGAGAGGCAAACCGAGCAAGCGATTGGCTAGCGAATCAAGGCGTTCTCTCATCTACTAGTCCCAGTTTCTTTGATGATCCACCAGATGCTCTTAGGTCAATCTTGCGTGAAGATCTCCTAGGGGTTACTATCCCTCGTTTAGTACACTAGTTTTCGGGTGTTTACCCTCTTATGTACCAAAAAAAAAAAAAAAATAAACCCATATTTCCGCCGCTCTCTATCATTCACTCAAGAATTGTAAAATCCTAAAGGCTCTTTCTCCCTTACTCAAGATCACCATCAATACCTCGCCTAAAACATTTGATCTTCTTGCATTATGTTTTGACAATAGATCTCCGTGCATGAATGGTAGATTATAAGGATTTCAAAGAAAAATATGTATGCATCTTATTGCAAACAATTTCTGGCTAATTGATATTTTCCATTTTATTTTGCTATTCTTAATTCTAATAATTTGTCCAATCTTTAATATTTTTTCTGCTTATTTCACTTGATGCAAATTTAACATATTTAATTATCTTGAACCTTATTTCAAAAATGATTATGTGAATGTTGCCTCATAAACCTTCTGTGATTTTTCCTTTTTTTTTGTTGTTGTTTTAATTCTAATAATTTGTCCAATCTTTAATAATTTTTTCTGGGTTTGTCACTTGATGCAAATTTAACATATTTAATTATCTTGAACCTTTTTAAAAATTATTTAAGCTATTGATATGGTTCAAATTTGTGATATTTATAATTATTGTTATCATTAATACGTAGTATTCTAATTATAATTTAATTGTATTTTTTTTAGCAGTAATTTTTTTTAATGAAGTTAACGATAAATGCGGAGTATTAGTTGTAATATACTACCTCTATTTTTTTATATATGACTTTCTCACATTTCGAGACACTCCATTCTCTCTTCAATATCTCTTAAAATATAAGACTAAATATTATGATATGTATACTCATATTATGATATATTGATATGTATACTCATATGAAAGAGTTTTTCGTAAGGAATTTAATGGTACCATTTTTATATTTTTTGAACAAATATATTTTTGTAAATATTAAAGTCAAAGGCTTACCTCGTAAATGCAAAACGTCATATATAAAAAAGTGGAGGGAGTATTAAACAATAAGCAATTCACATTGGTCATATACTATCACTCATATAATCATATGTCCAGGTAATTATCAAGATGATTCTTCTAAATAAAATAGGATTTGTGAACGTGGGTGGGGTTGGTGAGGCCTTTATTAAATAAATAAAAAATAATTATTTTCAACACAGGCTGACACGTTGTTTTAATAAATATGATAAAAGATTAAAGATTGAATCCCCTGCCCTATAGGCCTATACCAAATAGGTTGTCATACCAACATTCGCATCCCTTGTACTCCAATTAGGTCCCACACATTTCATGTGCTAAAAGTTGAGATCATTCCACATTTGAAGATGTAAGATAACTCCCTCCTTCGTTAATTAGAAGATTATTTAGGTTTATTTCAAGGATTAACAACCTTCCATTAATTATCAAATACTTCTATTATTCTTTGTTTTATTATTTGGAATTATTTCGTAGGTATAATTTCTCTTTATCCTTGTCCTTGAAGTTAAGGCTTTAGTTAACATGTCAAAACCATGGGTTTAAATATAATCTCATACTCATGTTTTGGCTAATTAAAATGAATTTTAATTTGCCAAATTGATAGCTTCATTTAAACATATGTAGGGGTAAACCTGACAAAATTTACCCGACTCGAACCCGAATTGACCGACCCAGTACAACCCTACCCGAATTTTTATTGTTGCAAGTTGATTATTATCACAAATAACTTAGTTGACCCGAAAATGACCTATACCCGATCCGACCCGACCCAAACCCGACCTGGTAGACCCGTTTGCCAGGTCTATGTATGGGTTTAACCCGCTCCATTGAAAAGAGGGAGAATCCATTTCATAAGCTCTATGGAATTCTGTTTTAAAATCAAGTGGAAATAGATTATATCAATGTGGGACATTCACGTGTGACATTTCTCTATAGTTGAAACCATCTTCACAATATGACACATACTTCCTCCATTACAAGTTTACAACTACACTAGATCAATACCCTTGTTTTGTAAATTAAAAAATTGTGTGACACAAGAAAATGTTTATAAAAATTTGATGTGATGTCATTAGGACTAAATTAACACGCATAAATGGAAAATAAATGTAGTGTTAGTAGGTGAGACATTTAATTCCAATTTTATGTGATAAAGATTTCTTACATAACAAATGGCCACTAGCAATCCGGATCTTGTTACTCGTAGTTGTTGCTCTCCTGAGTAGATGCATTGTAAGTTTGTTTGACTAGTTATTTTGATGATTTTGTCCTACACACTTATTACTTGGACCTGAAGAGTGCACTGTACTACACGTACAATAAATCAATTGTGTTTAATTTTTGACAAGGGACTGTCCACTGAAGTCAATGTGGTTGTTCATTGTGTTTATAGCTACTAAATGCTCCAATTTTGTGAATTAACATGACCAACAATAGTACTAAATGTCTAATATTTGTTTACCATCTTGATATCGATCATCACGCCTTCATCTTGTTCTCTAGTATGTTTGGATTGAGGGAATTGGAGGGAAAAGAAAGGGAGGGAGAGTAAGAGATTTAAAATCCCTTGTTTGGATAGCAAATGAGGGTGGAGGGAAATGGAGGGGGAGAGATTTGGAGGGATCCAATTTACCTCTTCCAAGCCTAATTAAAATCTCTCCATGATAAGCAAGATTTGGAGGAAAGATCAAACACTCACATCTCATTCCCCCTCTCCTTCCCTTCTCTCCCACTCCCTTCCCTCCTTCCCCCTCCCCTCCCTTTCTCTCCACTTTTGCTATCCAAACACACCCTAAGGGTCCGTTTGGATACAATTTTAGGAGGGAAGGGGAGGGGAGGGGGAATGAGGGGAGGTGAAGGGAGGGGAGAGAAGGGGAGGGCAAATGGGATGTGGGTGTTTGGATAACAAAAATTATGAGGGGAAATGGAAAGGGAGGAAGGAGGGAGATGAAGAATGGATGGAGGATTGAAGGATGTTGGTGGTATAATAAGAGTCCAAATAATATTTTCTTTCCAAATCTTGCCACCTTTGGAAAGATTATAGTTTGTTCTATAGGAGGGAAAATAAGTCCTCTCATTTCTCTCCCCTTCCATTTCCTTTCTCCCATATTTTTTATCCAAACAAAGGAAATTAAATCCCTCCCTTTCCCTCCCCTCCCCTTCTCTCCAATTCCTTCAATCCAAACGGACCCTAAAAGTCATAACTGTGGCTAATATTGCTTCAGAAGTTAGCCACGCTCACAATGGCGAACTTAAGATTTGTAGTTAGGGAGGCGAAAGAAATATCAGCAAAAAAACTCAAGAAAAATCTGAAAATTTTAACTGAACTTTCAAAATCTACAAATTTCAGTGGTGAAAACCTTGGTAAACCCCGTAGATCAACCACTACATGTTCACCTTCAAAATCTTTATACAGCCATCTTTCTTCAAGTGGAGTTTTGAGAGATATCAATCCCAAATCGTATTGTCAGGTCTTTTTTCTAAGATAACTATATCTTTTTATAAAAAAAGTTGTTTTCTTTGTTTATTATGACGCAATAGAAATTTGTTTTGATATGTTATCTCACATGCTGACCTCTGTATGAAAGCTCTTGTGTACCTGCTATTTATTCCAAGCATGTTGAGCTGAAAAAAAACGCACTAAAAATGTTGTAAAAAAAAAAAAAGGTGATTGATGATTTGAGAGAGTTGTCTTTGTATTGGTCCCGTTGTATATTGCATAAACACACCAAAGCATGATGATGGGCCAACAAACCTTGAAATTCACTTGTATATGCTTGACTTTCTTTCTGCTAAGGTGTCCTTTTGGGAGTTCGTTGTAATAGCAACTAGCTAGTCTTCTGTAACACACTGTTATAAACAGACCATTTTGAAGTAGACTTGACAAAACTAACCTAATCCGAGTCCGAAAGAGGACCCGGATCTTATTCCATCTGATCCGACACTAATGTTTGTCACATATTATCCCTAAATAACAATACCCCCAAAAATGACCCCACCTACTCTTGCCAAAAAAAAAAAAAAAAAAAAAAATGACCCACCAGAATCTTTGCAAAACTGAAATTGACCCAACCCGATTAACCCGTTTGCAAGGTCTAGCTTTAAGTGGAAATTTATTAAGATTTTGCTGTAATTTGGAGGGGAATAGAATAATTGAATATTTTTAACAAAATGATCATGGTTAGAGCTGACAAGTCTGACCCGACCCGAACCCGAAAATATTGTGATCCGAAACCGACCCGATGACGACCCGTAACCCGCTACGACCCGATTATCAGTGACCTGAACCCGACCCAGACCCGACCCGATACTGACCCGATTAAATTGATGACCCGACAATTATTAAGCTTAATTTTGATCAAAATGAAAGTGATTTTGTGTTTAGATTGATATGTTTGACTTAGTAATGGATTAATTAAACCAAATAATAGGTTACAAACTAAATTTAATGGTAGAAAATTATAGTAATGCGATTAAGTTACCGGACCCGATAATGACCCGACCCGACCCGATACATCATTTGACCCGAAATGACCCGACCCGATAACGACCCGAACCCGACCCGGCTCGACCCGAAAGGGTATGCTGACCCAATATGACCCGAACCCGATATGACCCGACCCGACGTGACCCGACCCAAACCCGACCCGACTGACCCGATTGCCAACTCTAATCATGGTATCCAAAAGAACACAAATTCTTATTTCAGACCGGATTTTTCCCGTCTGAAATAAGACCGACAAAATATTGTCATTTTTTAAGATAATGTAACATTTAATCCACAAAATGTTATCACTAGAGTGTCATTTTTACCCTAAAAATAATTGTGAAAAATAATGGTAACATGTTATCAGAAAATAACAACATTTTATTATGAAATGACAACATGTTACCTATCTTAAACAACCGTATGAAGTAAGACGAGAAACCAAAAGAAATATCTGTCAGATTCAGATGTGAAAGAGAATCTGAAGGACTCTCCCCTAATATTTTAAGATCTTAGCTGTTCCTCACCCTCTAAACAAAAGGAGTGTACTCATGAGCTAGGTAGCACAGACACTTCTCCTAATTAGTTGTCCCGTGTTCGACACCGTGTTGGACACCGACAATCCTCGGACACACGTCGAAACGTGTCGGACACCTATAAAGCCGTGTCTAACTTTCTACATTTATTCGGGCACGTGTCCGACGCGTGTCCATGACATTTGGACATCATTTGGGGTGAATGATGTTCTTTAAGCGTGAAATGAGCCGTCGAAAGATATTGATTAAAAGATTCGTTTGGATAGTAAATGAAAATGAGTTATAATTAAGACAAGTTTTAGCTTCACTTATTTAAATTTAATATTAAATACTTTTATAAAAATAAAATCGAACGTTTATAATTATAAAATATATATTTTATTAAATTTAAATAACGTGTCCCGTGTCCTAAATTTTAAGGGATGCCGTATCACGTGTCCGTGTCCGTTTTGGTGCTACCTATCTCATGAGTGGGATTTCTGAACTAGTCAAGTTGTAACATGGGATTATAGATTACTTTTTCTTTTCTGGTACTACTCAAAGGACTTTTCTGACCCTATCTTATTATCTTAATTTACCTTTTTAGGCATGGTTTAGTACTCCTAAGTCCTATGTACTGGTATAATTCCAGAAAAATTCTTGTGTTCTCCGGGAGGACCGTAGTCCCGTACTCCTTACACCTAAGTGCGTAAGGACGATGGTCTTCCCGGAGGGGACACAATTTTTTCTTTATATTAATATCTATTTGAAAATTTTAAACATATTTATATGTATTATGTTATAGACGAGAATTTTTAAGACACCGCGGCTACGTTGCTACGTCGTACTTGTTATTTTGGACTTACAGGTTAGAAGTTTAACTAGTTTTCAATAATAGGCCTACACATGAGTTGAAGAAAACATACTAAGTTTAATATTGAGATGACATTACTTGGATTAGTCTGTTTTCTTGGTTGTTAGCTGTGTTGCTTGGACTTCTATTCAGTATTTACATACCTAATTGTGAAATGTGCTAAGGTTCTGATTCGTTTTTCCTCACTGATGAAATTATTCTTTCAATTTCCTATTAATTTGTGTGATAAATCATAGTAACATGGATTACTGATTGTGTTACGCGATCATTTCAATCATTTATGCAGAATAAATACGATTATAACAATGTGATTTACAGCTTCCTTATGCCTTATGTACCATTTTTCTGTTGTGTGAAGCATTGTACTGATATTGCTAGCATTGGATTTTGTATATCACCGTTTTAGATGGGAAACGAATACAATTGCTTATGTATTCTCCCATTTAAACAACAGTTTGGTAATGTTAAATCATCGATTTATAATTGTTTTATGGAACATTTTGTATAGGGCCTAGATCCCATGGCTATATCAGAAGCATTCTCGGTAGCTCAATACATGGGAGAGAAGGAGATAATGGGCATAGATTGCTTTGTGCTGAAATTATGTGCTGATCAAAATGACCTAGCTGATCGTTGCGATAACACGGCCGAGACAATCAAGCATGTAACCTTTGGTTACTTCAGCCAAAAGAGTGGCTTGCTAGTTTACTTAGAAGACTCCTACTTGACCCGAATTCAGTCTCCTGGTACTTGCCCACAGTACTGGGAGACCACAATGGGCTCGAAAATTGAGGACTATCGGACATTGGAAGGAGTTATGATCGCCCATTCTGGTCAAACACATGCCATCATTACCCGTTTTGGGGATAATTTCAAGTTGGGTCCCACGATCCTACGAATGGAAGAGGCTTGGGTCATTGACGATGTTGCCTTTAATGTGCAAGGGCTCTCTATGGACTGCTTTATCCCTCCACCCGAAGTTAAGAGCAATTGTCTCGAGGAGAATCTCAAATATGGTTGTTATTCTCCTCTTGATAGATGATCCTATGTTTGAATTGGACAACACTAACAAGTTTCAACCACGAAAGTAATTTTCATGTCACAAGGAGTCGGAGACAAAACTAAAACTGGCGTTGGAATGACGAAATACAACTTTGAAATAGACTAGTGTCAATCAAAGGTTACTGAGTTTTGGTATAGGTTTAACGACGACAAATTCTAAGAATGTTGGCGATTCATATAGTTATAGTATTATTATGAGTCCATTTTGAAATAATTTGCAAAAATAAAATATTTGTCGTTTTGGGTCGGTTTTAAAAATATTTGTCAATATGGTGTTCACGTAGGCTCGGGATTTTTGGACCTAAAACACGCCACTACCAATGGGCAATGGCGTGTTTATAATGAGTAGGGAAAGAAAATTCATTAAAAAATGGACTAAAACAAACACGCCATTGGGAATGGCGGGTTTCGGAGCCGAAACACGCCACTCCCTATGGCGTGTCTTAGTATAATTTTTTTTTTTAAGTTCTGTCAGTTGAAGAAAAAAATTGTTGTAAAGACACGCCACTGCTAATGGCGTGTTTCCTTCACAAAACACGCCATTGTTAGTGGCGTGTTTCAGATCTAGAAATCCCGAGCCTACGTGGACACTATTTTGACAAATAATTTCAAAACCGACCCAAAACGACAAATATTTTATTTTTGAGCATTATTTCAAAAATGGACTCTATTATTATTGACGAGTTTTAAGTCTTTTTAGTTATTTTCGAGAGGGTGAGAAGCGAGTTTATGAGCGAATTGATAAGGCCTATGGATCAAAGGATTGGTTTACTCTTTTCCCCAATACTGGTATCAAACATTACCCAATCCAAATCTCGGATCATGCACCTATTGAAGTGGATCTGAACCTTGTGGATGCAAAAGGAAGTAGACCATATAAACTTGACGCCTGGGGTCTTAGATCATGAGGAGTGTATGGAGAAGATTCGGAATGAGTGGAGGACGATTGTCATAGGATCACCGGCATACCAAGTGAATAGGAAACTAGCTAGAATAAGGACGTGTGCTAAACACTGGGCTCTGGATAAACGTGCTGAATGGCGCATGAAATGGGAAGAATTTGATAAAAAATTGGAGCAGGGGATGTCCTTAGCCATTGCGGGAAATGGGGATGAGGAATATTCTATAGTGAATGAGAAGGTGACGGAGTTTGCAAGGGCAGCGGCGGCTTTCTGGAAGCAAAGAGCGAAGGCTAAATGGATGGTTGATAGAGATACATGCACCAAATACTTCTTTAATTGGGTTAAAGGCCGGGCAGGCAGAAATCACATTCATGGAATCAAAGGATCGGATGGAAATTGGTATTATGATATGGATCACATTCGAAATGAATTCCAGAATACTTTCATGGATCTTTTTCTATCATCTGGTGGAAGTGTGGAGTGGCGAGACCACTCTGCATTCGAGGACTTGCTTCAGCCTCTTGAGCACTCGCTATCTCAAGATGATATGGATCGCCTCTGTAGGCCTTTTACAACCAAGGAGGTGCGCACTGCGGTTTTTCAAATGGGTGCACTCAAAGCTCCGGGTCCTGATGGTATTCCTGTTGTTTTCTTCCAAAGGTGCTGGTCTATGGTCAAAGGTGATGTTACGAAGGCTGTCTTGTCTGTCTTAAATTCAGGCAGGGTGCTCCGGGAACTTAATAGGACTTTCATCACCCTTATTCCGAAGAAAGAGAGTCCGGAAGGAGTCTCGGACTATCGTCCTATTAGCCTCTGTAATGTAACGATGAGGATTGTGACAAAATGTATTGCTAATCGCTTGGCAAGGGTGATGGGCTCACTGATCAGTGAATCTCAGAACGCTTTTCTCCCAGGCAGAAACATTAGTGATAATATCCTCGTGGCACATGAAGCCATTAATAAGATAACAACGCACCGGTATGGACGACAAGCTCTATGTGCTTTTAAAGCGGATATGAGTAAGGCATATGACCGGGTTCGATGGGATTTCTTGGAGGCGGTCTTGGTAAAGTATGGTTTTCCTCAATCTTTGGTAACGCTTATGATGAATTGTGTTACTTCGGTGAGCTATGAAATTTTGATAAATGGGATCCCACTTCCACAATTCAAGCCTCAGTGCGGTCTTCGACAAGGTGATCCCTTATCCCCTTACTTGTTTATTCTATGTATGGAAGTCCTCTCCAGAAATATTGCACATGCTAATGAGCTACGACTGATACATGGAATTCAATTAGTTAGGGATGTGCGACCTATTACACACCTCTTTTTTGCGGATGATTCAATTTTCTTTTTCAAGGATAAAGAGGAAACTGTAACTCACCTGGTGCAAATTATTAATGATTACTGCAAAGCGTCTGGGCAACAAATAAATGTGGAAAAATCGGGAATTCTATTTAGTCAAAATACCACTCTGCTTAAGGCCCAGACGATTATGAAAGCCTTCAGTATCAAGAAGAATAATGGAATTGGGAAATATCTTGGGATCCCGGCGGAATTTAAAGAGTCTAAGCAAGGGATCTTTGCAGCCCTTATTGATCATGTCACTAGACGAGTTTCTTCGTGGAATGGAATTTTTCTATCACCAGCTGGACGTAGGGGTGGGCACCGGTCCAAAACCGGACCGGACCGGACCGGAACCGGTTTGGACCGGAACCGGAATCGACAAAATTCATGGACCGGGACCGGATTACAAAATTCGGACGGGACCGGACCGGAATATTCCGGTCAAGACCGGACGGACCGTTGGACCGGAATTACCCACTTTTCCAAATTCGGTCCAAAAATTCCGGTCTATTGACCGGATCGGACCGGTTGGACCGGATTGGACCGGAATAAAAATACAATTTTAAGAAAAAAATGCAAATAACAATAATTCGGGCATTAGGTCCAAACCGTCCGGGCCGGAAAATACGGTCCCGGACGGACGGACCGAAACCGGAATCTTGGAATATGGTGGACCGGAGACCGGACCGGAATTTTTAATTCCGGTTCGGTCCACTAGATTCGGTCCGGACGGTCCATTTTTCGGCCCCGGACGGATTATGCCCACCCCTATTTGGACGTCTTACCCCGATCTCATCGGTTCTATCCAATCTCTCAAACTACTTTCTATCGGTCTTCGAGTTCGGTAAGTGTGGCAAAAAGATTAACTCTATTTTGACACAATTTTGGTGGGCGGGATGTAAATTGGGGAATAAACTTCTTGGTGTAGTAAAAATTTCCTAAGTCCGCCGAAGAGTGCGGGTGGTCTTGGTATTCGGAATGTTCAATGTCTTAACCAAGCTCTGTTAGCCAAGCATGGATGGCGACTTGTTTCTCGTGAGAACTCTCTTTTGCAGATTTTCCGACAAAAGATTTTTGGGACAAAAGCTTTTCAAAGATGGGCTATACCCCATCAGAGGCTCTGGATGCTCTTGGGGTGTACGTAGTATCTTATATGGGCTATCCTTTGTACTGGAGAATATCGGTTGGAAGCCTGGAATCGCCTCAAACTTAAACGTGTGGTCGGAAAGATGGGTTGGGGGAGAAAGGCCGGAACCCAGAAATGAATGGCTGGGGCTCAATACCAGCCATCTTGCTATCTTACAGGTTAGAGATCTGATACTACCTGATGGTTCCTGGAACGAAGGCGTCATCAAGAGCCTATTCACGGATGAGTGGACTATGCGGATCCTGGCTGTACCGCGTTGTGAAGTAAGAATCAGGGATAAGATTTTTTGGCCTCACACGACGTCGGGTATCTTCACAGTAAAGAGTGCCTATGGATTAATTTTCGAGGAGTTTATGATCGGGCGGTGAAGCGCCAAAGACAAAAGTAGAGTAAATGACCGAAGCCGACTTTTCTGTCGGAAAATACTTTGGAAGCTGCCAATTCCACAAATGTGGAAGATTCTCCTATGGAAAATTATCACAAATGTTTTACCGACAGGACATGAATTCTACAAGCGAAGCATTGACGTGGACCCGTCATGCGGCATGTGTGACAGCGATCAAAGGACATTGGAAACGCCTGAACATCTTTTTCGAGATTGCAACTTTTCAAGTAGAATCTGGGCAGGTTCTGATCTGGGCATTCGCGTAGAAGGAACTAAGGGCGTCTCTATCGCTGACTGGATTTGTAATTGGATCCGATATCTAGCCAAAAGAGAGGAAGGAATCTATAAGGTGATGTCCTTCGTGGCTACACTATGGGCATTATGGACTATGCGCAACAGGATCAAATTTCAAAATCAGGAGATCAACCCGCACATTATCATCAATATGATATATCGGGCCATCCGGGAACGAGTGAGCATTCTGAAGAGGTCTCTTGATAAAAAAACGGAAAGAAGTAACAGGAGACCGAATGAGGAAAGGACAATTCAAGAGGAATCTTTGGCTATTAGGGATGGGCATCCTGTGTGTATTCTCGGTAAGCCAAGCGGATGTGCTGTGATACGGGTGAAGGTTGATGCTAGCTGGAACAGGAATTTTGAGGCGGCCTTTGGATGGATTGCCTATGATAATATGGGGAGTGAACTGGGGCGGAGACAGGTGCACACGAAAGCAGAATCGGCTTTACAGGCTGAAGCCATGGGGGTCCGAGATATTCTTCTGTGGGCGCAAGAGTGGAGACATCTTCATCTGGACATTTCTTCGGATTGCTTGCAGCTTATCAATCAACTGGCAGGTGCTGACAAGGATGACCATAGGATTATGGGCATTCTTGAGGACATTCGTGCTTCCTATAGTTTCTTTCATTGTCTATGTTTTAATTTTATCCCGAGGCGGTTAAATGGTATTGCGCATAATCTTGCAAAGCAAGCCATGAAACTGTGAAAACCTTATTTACAGCTGTAAAAAAAAAAAAAAAAAAAAGTTATTTTCGAGAGGGGGTGTTTTGGTGTTTGTATATAATAATGTAGATTGTAATGGTAAATAAACTAGTGATATGGGTAATGGTGATCCATATTTTTTTAACCATTTTTAGAATTTCTGGAGCATTTGGGAGATGCATATGATATTGAGATTTGAGACCATGTGTAATGTTATCTTTTGCAGCTCAAATGGTAGACATTAATTCCTCTATTACTATTTGATGCCGTAAAATTGGCGTCTTTTGTGGATGTCATTATGCATGTGTGCGCAATTGCACATTATTGAAAAGTATATTGGTCCTTTCTATGCCATCAATAAATATTTGTGTCTCCAAGGAAAAGGGATGTGCATTTCTAGGTTCAATTCACTATTATTGGAATGTCAAGAGTTTGCCCATGTTATTAACTCCGCAAGAATTTTTTTTGGAAAGCTCCTTATATTTTGGAATCATTTTTTAAAATAATGTACAAAAATAAAATAATTATCGTTTCGGTTCGGAATGAAACTTATTTATCATATTGGTGTCCACCTAGGCTTGGTATATCCAAACCTCTTAGGGGGTGTTTGGTTCACCCAAAAAAGGTATGAGGTATGGGTTTGGAATGAGCCAAACCCATACCAAGTGTTTGTTTGGCAAATACAAGGGTTTTATACCCATACCTCAAACCCATGAGGTATGGGTTTCTCATACCCAAGGAGGGGGGTGGGTATGAGATTGATACCCACGGGTATCAAACTAAATTGATCAAAAATATGAAAAAACAAATTATAGCATATTGTAAATCCAATTTTTTATATACTTATTTGGTTAACTAATCATATTCATGATTTTATAATATTGAAAAATATTATTTATAATACTTTAATTTACGCATTTTAACCTTAATTGATGTTCAAACCCATACCACTCAAAAATGAACCAAACACAAGGTATGAGGAATCAAGTTCCAAACTCATACCACCCGGGTATGATTCCTGATTCCAACCTCATACCCGTGCACGAAACAAACGCCCCTTAACCTACCCAACACTTCTTTGATGACCAATCTCCCTCAATCTCTCACCTCCCTATGGACCACCTTACCACCAGTCACCACCACACCAACCTCCGCCATACGTCACCCAGGCTCCATGACGGGAGTTGCCGTACTCAGACCAAAATCACAACCCCAACTCCGAGTCTCCGACCACTGACATTCTCGACACAAACTCACCACCACCACGTCACAACTGACCCACCACCACAGCAAACCCACCACCACTTCAGACCACCACAACGAACCCCTCAAAATCGTGTCACATTCCCCAAAATCCGAATCCTACTCTACGCAGCCCCGCTCTCCACGCGACCACCACCCGTACCAAACCTCTAAAACCGCCCTGAACAACCACACTTTCACAAATAATTAAAGTAGGAACTCTGAGTATTGCTTTTGTTGGGGAAAATCTAGAGAGTTTTTTTCTTCTTTTAATTTCGAGTTCGGGTCTCGGGGACGATGGTGAGGAGGATGAGGGGTGGATGGCGCCGGGAGGATCGGTGGCGGAAGTGCACACCGACCATGGAAAGTGGTGGTTGGGGTAGTCGTAAAGGTGGGAGTAGTGGTGGTGAGAGGGTCTGATATGGTGGGCCGAAATTAGGAGTATATGGATTGGTTTTGGTTTGGAAATTGTCCAACCCTAGTTGGACCCCATTTTGACAATTAACTTTCTCTCCAAACCAAAATGACAATTAATTTATTTTTCAGCATTATTTTAATAACGATTTTTCTAATCTATGCCCACTAGGCATAGGATAAGAAACCCAAAGAAATAAATGATATTTTTATGGGAAATTGCAATATCAACTACTTTTACTTTGATTTACAAGAAAATACATTTATTACTTTCTATTTTGGGTTTCTTATCCTATGCCCACCGCCTAGTGGACATAGGTTAGAAAAACCCTTTTAATAAAAGCTTCTATATTTTGAGCTAAAAACAATGTCAAGAGTATCTAATACGAATATGCAGGATAATATGACGTGCCCAACTAATATACTTACATTTTTTTTATTTAAGACCATCTTAAATTACACAAAATCTCATTGAAGACTGGTGATATCCGTCACAAGCTTGTGACGGATACCGTTTCCTCTCACAAAATGCCCATTGAGAGGTGAGTGGGAAGCACATAGGGGTGCCCCACCTTGTCCCCTCTCCCTTTTTGTGAGAGGTCACAAGCTTGTGACGGGATTAGCCCGTTACAAGCAAGACTAGCTGCTTAAATTAATACGGTCCTCATAAATATAGACCTGGCAAAACGGGTCAACGGGTCGGGTTCGGGTCGGGCCAATTCGGGTCGGATCAGTTCGGGTTTCTCATTGATTTCGGGTTAACTCGGGTTAAGACGGGTCATTTCGGGTTTTGGGTCTGTTTCGGGTTTGTTGGTCGGGTCAGTTCGGGTCAAACGGGTCGGGTTGTTTCGGGTCGGGTCATTTTCGGGTCAATGAATAATAGAGAAATAGTCATTTCAAGCCTTTTCGGTTTAATTGGAGTTATATTTTGTCGGGTCATTTTCGGGTTTGGTGGTTTCAGATCGGGTCATTTTCGGGTCGGGCCAGTACGGGTTAAAAAAGCTCGGGTCGGGTCCATTCGGGTTGTCGGGTCACATTCGGGTGATGCAATTCGGGTCACTTCGGGTCTCGGGTTAGCTTTTTCGGATCGGGTCAATCAAGTCGGGTTACTTTTACAAGGTCTACTCATAATTGATTTAAATAATATTAGAAAATAAAAGGAGGCCATCGGTTGAGCAAATGAATGATTTTGTTGCTATGAAATGGAAAACAATTGTTATTCCTATTTAGTTTAAAGATTTTCTTCTCAAACTAGGTGGATTTTATTCTTAAGGGTTATCCTTGGAGAATGGGGCAAATTACATCATTTTGAAGCAATTCCTTCTAGATCTTTCTGTACTGGTCTTAAAAAGTATTCCCTCTTATTCAATATAAACTTCTCTATTTCCTTTTTCCGTCTATTCGTAATAACTTCCTTATTTCCTTTTTTGGTAAGTGTTTGTGTGGTACAAATCATCAATATATATTATCTATCTATATTATTAAAGGAAGTTTTTTTCGAGTGATTATAGAGTCTCCAACTTTTGCAAACTACCGCAAATAAATCTATATCTTAATAATTTTTAAAATAAAGTATTTATGCAATAGAGTTTGAGAGATGTTCAAACTGGAAAAATAGTACCGAAATATATCACAATATATAAAGCGGTATGATGATATCCTACCAAGCACACTTTTTTCTGTCTAATTCTATTCTTTCTTACTTTCCTCTTTGTTTCATTGCAATTTATTTATTTGTCTGCAATCGTGTTGTTTTGTTTGTTGCAATTATTACGTTTGTGAATCTAATTGTTTTTACTTAATGTCAGATCCATGAAGAATATCAAGCAATCTCACAATACTCCGACCTGCATATTAGACATGAAAGTAATCTCAAAATTCGGTATCAATTCTTCATCCACGCCTTATGCAGATTTTTTTTTGTTGGTAATTTTTAGCATTTAAAATCTCAAACATGAGATCTTTTGTCGTTTTCCTCTGCTCTAATGATTTTTATTTTGAGAAAGCAATTTTACAAATTTGAAGTAATCTATTTTATTGCTATATTTACTTACTAACATATGATATCAAACTTATGTCCTACAGTTTGGCCGCATATTGGTGGTACGGTATGCATGAAGTTTTATCATGATAAACCAACACCTAAGTTTTACGTTGCCTATTTGCAACCTTCTTGAATCTTATTGTATACATACTTATATGGGCTACTAGAACTAAAATTACGAGGTGATTTTTTTTGTATATATATTCCCTCCTATTCAGCTTAATGTTTTTAACCCCTGTTTTATGCAACTCTGTCATATTGTTATTATTATTATTTAGAATTTTGACGTAATGACATTTATGCTATATTCTATGTGCTATTTTTAGGACAATTAATTTGTGTCTTTTTATCTTTGTAGGTCTAATAGAGCATGTAAAATAGATGCAACTATGAAATACAACTCAATAGATTTCTTTATGTATTATTTTAAATAAGTTGACGGTCTTTATAAATAAGTAAAAGCATTATTTTGGTTCCGTATTACTTTTATGAGTGGCACAATACTATAAGAAAAAATGAGCGGCACTTTAACTTTTAGTTTTCGTTTCTTCATGTTTATTTCATGATTCTTGATTATCAGGTTTTGTGTGACTATTTACAATATCCTAACGAAAAGAATTTAATGTTGGGTTTTCGTGCAGAAATTAGCCGATGATTTAGGGTTCAGGAGGACTTTAGTAAAACGATTCTACTTCGATCATCTAAGACACTATCCTCCATTAAAATAGAAGTTCTATTATACTTTAAAAGCTTTGTAGTGCTACATAAAAAAAAATAAAAAAAAAAATAAAAAAAAGAAAGAAAAAAAAAAGGTAGATACGATATACCTGGATGTTTACTACTCGGGATCATCCCTTTTATCATCAACAAGATCAATTATAATTATAAATACAATCATACTCCTATTTAAAGCTACTTTATACTTGCGTTGCGAAGGCATAATTATGATTGATCTTTGCAATTGTAGGTCAATAAAGAGTTTGGTGTATTACTTTCAATAATATTGTTAATTGTTAATTTTTTTGCATTG
Source organism: Silene latifolia (assembly GCF_048544455.1). Taxonomy (NCBI): domain Eukaryota; kingdom Viridiplantae; phylum Streptophyta; class Magnoliopsida; order Caryophyllales; family Caryophyllaceae; genus Silene; species Silene latifolia. Next base: position 20,887,932 of record NC_133538.1, on the reverse strand, counting down.
TAATCATCCGTATATGTTACTCAGACACATGTTATGGAATATAACTCTACTTTAGCTATTTGTACTCCCTCATCATAAACTGGTGACATAGTTTAATATTTATATCCTAATGTTTTCCAAGAAAAGAAATCATTACGTATATGTTTTTCCAGGCACGGCCCAGGGGCCGTGCAAGCGGTGCGGCTGCACAGGCCCCCAACTTGAAGGGGCCCCAATCGTAAGAAATACCCGTGTTAGTTAATAATTAATTTAACGCTTATTTTAACATAATAATCAACTTGACTCAGTGGTAAGAGTAATGGTACATATTGCCAATGGTCTTGGGTTCGATTCTTGGGAATTGAACTCGGGTGGTATTGCCTCTTTATCAAATTATTCTATTAATAAAAATGGTACTCGGGGCCCCTTTTTAAGATTTCGCACAGGGCCCCCAAAATTACCGGAACGGCCCCGTGTTTTTCTAAAAAAACGACTAAAGTCACATCCATCCTGAAGGAAATCAAATAATTTTACTTTTAATCGATTATAAAGAGTCCAATACTAAATTGAAGAGAAAAATAAGTATCCTAATAAGTAAGAATGACATATATATATATAAATATATATATATATATATATATATATATATATATATATATATATATATATATATATATATATATATATATATAAGAGAATGAACATAGTATCATATTTTAGCCATCATCTTTATCAGATGTATAAGTTGGGTCCAGTTAGGATTTAAGAGTATTTATTAGTGATTTAGTGTGATTGTCAATTTGAGAATGGGTTACGTAAGAATTAGAGTACATACAACTGATACAAGCAATGTCAAAAGTTTTCCAACGAGATAATTAAGACACCAAATCCATAAACAACAATAGCCATACATTGTTATATTGGAGTATATCACCATTCGAAGAATATTAGACACAATGTTTATAACAAGTAGTCCTATAATGAAATGATTTTATGTGAAAATGAGCGTGATATTATTCAATGATTTAAGAGAAAAAATAATGTCAAGGACTAAACACAAAAAATATTTTAATTGATAATAGAAGTCCTACTTTAAAATCCTATTTTTACAATTAAAGTTGGCTGGTATGAATGGTGAAGGCTCTCATCTCTTAAACAAGTGGTCAGAGATTCGATTTCAAACTCTTACGAATGAAAAAGCCAAACTTGGGAGGGGTCAATCCATTAAATTGCCTTCAATACTCCAAATGAGATTGCCCCAAATATCGGATCCAACTGTCGGTAGGGGATACTCTTGGTAAACACTAAAGAAAAAAAATACTTCCTCCTATTCACTCATTTCCTCTCCTTTCTATTTTGCACAAGAATTAAGAAAATGATTTTGGACCACACAAAACACTCTATTCCACTCTATCTCAGACGTAATTAAATTTGGACCATACAAAAGTTACCAAAAAAAGAAAGAGGGAAGAACCCGACTTACCTAAACAGGAATAAGGGAGTACTATTTTTGCACAAGTTTTATACAAGTTTGATTTTATGGAAGATAATCTACAAGTTTTATGTGTCTTTGTAATGGTTGAATGTAAACATATAATTTCCGTGTTTTTTCTTATCAAGGCATTCACAAAGTAGGAAAATAATAAGATAAGAATTTAATTAATTTACTCAAAATATTATGAAATATACCATTGGAGTTCTTTTAAAATTAGAGGCAATTACTTGGTTTTTCTTAGTTGTTTTTAATCTTTAGTCATTCAATGTGTATCTTAGGCCCTATTCTTTTGGACTAAATTTCAACATATTTCAGTTTAGTTTAGTTTAGTTCAGTTATATTTAATTCAGCTCAGTTCAGCTCAATTCAGTTCAGTTCAATTATTTTCAGCCGAAAAGAACTGGGCCTTAAGTTAGGCACTTTATTCAGATGAAAGATCTGAAACATCATACGATGAAAGCAAAAGCAAATGACTCATAGGATATTACAAATAGGCCCGTGCATCGCACGGGCATTAAATCTAGTCTAGTATATAACTAAAGGAGGCTTTTTTTTCTAATTATACTATTAACATTAGAATTAGGAGATAATTAATTATTTACAATTTTTCTATTATAATTAGGAATATAATTTTCCTATTAGAAATGAGAATTAATTAATTATTTTACAATTTTCCTATTAGAAATAGGAAATAAATTAACAATTTATTAAGGCATTTTTTTCCTAATCATACTATTAGAATTAGGAGATAATAATTATTTAAAATTTTTCTATTATAATTAGGAATATGATTTTCCTATTAGGAATGAGAATTAATTAATTATTTTAAAATTTTATTATTAGAAACACGAAATAAATTAATTATCTACAATTTATTAATACTAAAAAATTATTCATTAGTATCTGTTCACTTTTTATTAAATTCGAAGGAAAAAAAACCTTTGATATATTTATAATATCCAATTTTATGACAACTTCCGATTAAAAAAATGAGGTATTATGAGGCTAAAAGGTCCTAGGCTGAACTGGGTTGTGACAAATGTGCATGCATAATACGTACTACATGAAATTTACTCATGTAAAGAGAAATGAACGCTGAAATATGTCCCTACGTCTTTTGTTATTGTTAATGTCATATTTAATTATACATAATACGAAGTTTATTTTTCAAATGTCATACGTATTTCTCCTACTAATTTTAAAGTTATTTCCCTCACAATACACTTCAACTTCTATTGATAATTTATTATTATATTATTTACATTCATTTGTCATTATATAAAAGTATATTAATCAAAATTTAAATAAGATATTCACAAATTATTGATAAGTACAAAGTTTGATATCTATTTTTCAAGGAGTATTAAAAGATAAAGAAAGTTGCTGCTAATATGCAAATCGAAATATCATATTATGACAAATGAGTAAATGTTTTGAAAAACTTTATTGTGCGATTGTTTTACAATTTAAAGTAAAAATGGTACCATGAGTAATAAAATAGATTTGAATGAGGCTTGAAGATAAATTAGATACACTTATTATAGAAATATGTATAAGGTTAAGATTCAATTCAAGCAACGATCAACATTAAAAAAAAAGTCATGATAAACACATAAAAGGGTAAGAGTAGTCTTTCCCTAACATAGTAAAGACCGTCTCTTTCAAGCTTTTCTTCTGAAAAATTTACATACATAAAAAACGGTACTATTCAATTATATGGAGCAAACTAATTATTGTTGATGCTATAATTTTTTTTTTGTGTAAATTGGGCTCATCATCACTATAATTTAGGGAGAAATACAAATTGGGGAAGGGTGAGACATATTCGTCATGCATAATACGATGATTTAACCACCTTTAGGCAAAAATTTAAAAATAAATGAAAAAAAATTAAACCTAAAAGGGGGTCATGTACTTGCCAACTCTTCTATAGTTCTCTACTGCATTAATATTTTCATGAAGTTTATGACATTTATTTCATATTAATAAAAAAAAATGATTATACTGCTTCGTACAATTCGTGATTTATAACTTTTAGCTAACTTATTTGAACTTGCTTAAATTTATATATTTTAAGTGAAGAATATTAATTATAAATATGATAAAGATAAAGTTTGATCTTTAATTTCCTCAGAGATAAAAAAAAACTCAATTTTTATTTTCTTTATAATATATACTAATTAAAGGTCATAATGTAAAACAGAAAATTACACCACAATCTACTATTTCAATATGTCGATGATCAACACTCGAAATATCACATTTGTTATTTAAATAGTGTAAAAACTCTCAAAATGCTAAAAAAAAATGTTCAATATGTCGTTATCAAAGAAAACCTAAGTTTCTGCATTTTTTTTTTGTCATGTTCAACTTGATCTTTACGGGATGTAAAAATGATGAAGTTTAGAAAGTAGCGGTTAGTTTTCTGTTAGTTAGATGGACTTTTCAAGAGAGAGATGAAAGCTTTGCATATTAGACCGTTTTAGGTGTTAACCGAAAGGATTAAGTAGTGGGCTAAAGGTTGTTTCGAGTGGGAATGAGATTGATTGCGACGAGTTGGTTGACTAAAGGTTTTCCTTACTAGATCTAGAAAGGGGATAATAATTATGAGATAATAACATTTGAAGAAAAAAGGACAATAAAAATGAGATGGAGGTACTAAGATTTATTTATGCAAAATGAAATAAATAGCAAAGTTCGTGTGTATATATATAATATTCAAACTTATTCAGTTTACAAACATAGTACCAAAATACTTTGTTTGAGTATTTGGAATTGAGGTAGGGGAGGGGACGAGAAAAAGACTAGGAAGGGAAAAGGAGAGAGATAAGAGAGAAGATTGCTTCTTAAACTTTTCTTTGTTGAACGAGGATCCATATCATCTAGAGTAAAGATTGGTGTTTCATGGAGCTGAATGTGATTTATGACTTCTTAGATGTAAAACGTGGCAGAAAGGTAGTGATGTTGGTAGTGGATTGGAGGTTGTTTCAAGTAGTAAGAACTAATCACAGTGGCTAATGTTTTATTTTGCGAGTAAATTAGTGGGAAGGAGGGAGGGTGCATTTGTGGAGGGTGATGAGTTTAGCGAGGACAATGATAATAAATAAGTTTATTTATCAGCAAAATATCGTTTGCATTAAAACATATAGGTAACATGAATAATAAGAAACAACCTCAAAACATCATACTGATAAACTTAATCTTGACCTCATCAATCCAAATTAAAGTAAAATCTTAATTCTAACAACATTGTCGAGAGCAAGGGTTAGTTTCCATTGGACTGTGGATTTTTCTATAAGTAGGGGTTTAGTTTTTCACTTAGTTGGATAAATTTGAGATAAGTTTCGGAGACAAGGATCGATCTTTCAAGTGATGAGATTGTTTTAGATCATGTGTGTGAATAGGGAATAAAAATAGAGATCTGCGTGAAAGATTTTGTTTCAAATGAGAAGATGGGGGCCAAGACTATTGCTATAGAAAAGGGGGGGTGTGGGTGTTGAGTCATAAGCAGCCCAAGCCATGTAGTATTATGTTGGAATTTGGTTCACATTCAAACGTATTTCTATAGTTTGACCGGGAGATATAACATTCTAACTATCTCTAAATGATTTACATAATTACATTTTGATCTGACAATGATTAAATTATGGTTGTTATTCGAAAGAAGGAGATTTGTTGCATCATTGAGTTGATTATGCAGAGTAGATATTATTGTTTTCCTTGACCAATTGAAAAACAAACAGGTATTAATGAACAAATTCTAAAAACTATCAGTCTAAGTATCATATATATAAACTTCATATTGGTTTTATTTTCCTAAAAAAAAAGTATTTTATTAATCAAACACTCTTTTATTCTTATGTCAATATTATGTTAACGGGAATTATTTGTTGGTCAGGCAGCATACATAAAATCTTAGATATGAACGATGTACTATATGTCTATATTCCATTTTATTATACAATTTATCACACATTATTTTAACATCCGTACAACGCACGGGCAAGAAAACTAGTTTAATTGTATGGTGGGGTAGTGTATTTGTATGGTCCAAATTTATTTATATGGTAGGGTAATGTGTTTCCTTAATTTTTGTGTCATAATGAAAGGGAAAGTTTATTATGAATAGGAGGGTGTATTATATACTCCGTACACTCTTTAAGCTATACCCTAACAGTTATGCATATCATAGCCTTTTGAATCTGAACTAGTTTTAAACCCGTGCAAAATTGCACGGGTATGTATTTGGGCCGGTATTAATGTTTTTGGATCTATTTTTTTTTTTTTTTTTTTTTGCATTTGTATTGTAATTATCTAGTTGGTCTAAATCAGCGATCTACATAATTAATGTTTACACTTGTTTCAAATACGTACGTGTTCACATGCAATAGTTTAAAATGAAATAACGTAATATACTATTGTAAATAAAATTTGCATACTTAAAAAACTTTACATCCCAAAAAAAGAAATATAATTTAATAATCAACTTTAACCTAGGCAAATTATTCTAAAAATTGAAAATTTTCATGATAGTGGTTCTCGGGGATTTGACATTGATTGTTACGTATTTTTCGTAATCACCAAGTTTCTTGGAGGTATGAACACCTATATTCGTCAAGCATAAAGGCAAAGACGAATTATTTCATTAATTTCTGTAAAATATTCACATTATTTGTTATTAAATCTCGTAAGTAATGTAATTTATTCACGTAATTATGTAATTTTATTAGTAACTATGTAATTCAGTCCGATTATATGTAATTACTTTCATTTATTTCGATTTGTAATTCATTCTGTTTATATGCAATTTCTTTTACTTCTGCCGATTATCTATTTATTTCATTAACTATGTAATTCAGTCCGATTATATGTAATTACTTTCATTTATTCCGATTTGTAATTCATTCCGTTTATATGCAATTTCTTTTCTTTCTGCCGATTATCTATTTATTTCATTAACTATGTAATTCCGTCCGATTATATGTAATTATTTTCATTTATTTCGATTTTTAATTCATTCCGTTTATATGCAATTACTTTTACTTCTGCCGATTATCTATTTATTTCATAAAATATTTTCTATGACATAATTTGTCGCATGTTTGTCAGAGACGATTTAAAGAAATAAACTCTTTCCACGTAAACGGGACCTACCATTACCTGAATTTCCCAAAAAAAAAAAAAAAAAAAAAAAAGGTTTGGATGAATGACATGGCGCATCCTGTATTGAGTATTGTCTTTTCAATTAATATAGATAAGATTTGAAATCTGTAAAATTCCTCAATATAACACACTCTTAGTGAACCACATATGTATATTGCTTTCGTTATAACACACTCTTAATTTTTGTGTCATAATAAAAGGGGAAGTTTATTATGAATGGGAGGGAGTATTATATACTCCGTACACTCTTTAAGCTATACCCTAACAGTTATGCATATCATAACCTTTTGACTCTAAATTTGAAATCTGTAAAATTCCTAAATATAACACACTCTTAGTGAACCACAAAATGATGTAGAAGAAACAAAGAGACAGACAATGAAGACGACTAATGATAACGTGTTCAAACTTTCTTCTTGAAGAACGACATTATATTACCTTGCTTAGGATCCTTAGTATTTGCTCCTTTCTTACCACCAGCTTTTCCTGCTGCATGGGCTGGCGCAGTGTTTCCGGTTGCTGGAGACGTTTTAGTCGTGGCCGCCCTGAAAGACCGTTAATGGAAAAATAAGACATTCTAGCAAGAAGTTGCAAAATTATACTCCTTCAGACTCTTTGAAAGCTTTCCATGCAAATCTTTCAAAACACAACTAAAAAAAATCATGGGTACAATAATGCCCATTTTTCCTTTCTGTCATGCTGATCATCCTTGAGCTGTAGTGGACAAATATTTTGATTTTTTTGTCACTTTCATTAAAAGAAGTAGCCCATATAAACATCAGGGAAATAATGTGGAGCGTTTTAAAGAATTGAAGGGAGTAAAAAGACTGTATAATGGATATAAACAGAGGCAATATACAAAAAAAACACACTGCATAATGTACCTCTGAACAGGAGCAACAACTGCATTGTCTTCAGTCTTCACAGTTTGGCTATTAGAATTCTTCCCTGCATTACTGGGATTCATATCCTCCTCTTTGCCTTCCCATACCACCTCAGTCACTACAAGTATAAAAGGAACATAATTATATCACTTGGATGACCGACTTCAAAGACAAGCAGGGATGACAATAGATTAGATTCGGATTGGGTTGCATGATTGAAACCGATACACCTTCTTATTGGATCATCAATCCAAATCCAAAGCCAAACCCGATCCAAAACACATTATCACAGCCTAATATTGATCAAAAACATTTTTATATAATTCAAATCTAAAATCTTATGCTAAACTTGATCTGACAGACCAGCAACTTACTCATAAAGCAAAAGCGATAACTTTCATTGTTCTGACAGGCAGAAATAGCAAAACTAGTAGGATCAATTATCTACGATATATCCTAGCAAAATAATATAGATTCTCATAAAGCAAAACAGATAACTCTCTCCATTCAATCATTTTTAAACATTTGTGGAATACATGTGAGTTATATTTTAATCAAATGTATAAAATTGATTGGATTGGAGGGAGTACCAGTTAGTATTCGAAATACATAGAACAAATGAACTTTTTTTGAGGTATACGACAAATGAACTTTGTACTGACCAACAAAGTATTTACAACGAAGACAAGGGAAAGCACAAGAAACATTGGACAACATTCCAGGCCCAAGAAAAATACCGATAGAAAATAATATACCTTCTCTTCCACGTTCATCAATTCGGGTTTTCAACACTTTCCTCCTTTTAGGTGAACCTGGAGCACGATCTGTAGTATTGTTCTTATTACTAGTACTGACAGCTGCTCTCTGAGGAACCTCTTTTACTTCTGCAGAGACCAAACTCACTTTCTTGCCTTGGTCGAGAGCTGCAAAATCCTTCTTAAAGGGATTGTTTGCTTCAGAAGATGTCACTTTCTCATCTTTTATTATTGGTATAGTTTCTTTCTGCTCATTGTTCAATATGTTATCCTCAAATAAAATTGTTTTGTTCTTTTGTTTTAATTCTGGAACCAATTTTTCTTTTGGAGGATCAGGTGATCCTAAATTTACTGCATTCTCAAAATCTTCTTCATCAGAATCATCAAGTACTACCCTTCTCTTCTTACCACCATTACCATTTGAAGCTCTCCGGAAATTGACATCTGGTTCATTGTCATCACTGCTGCCAGCCTCTAAATTTTCAATGGTGCAAATTTGAGCATCTGCACTATCAGGAACACCTGTAACAATATACACCTTAAGTAAACAAATTTCGAACAAAGAAAAGAAAAATATCACCTAAGTTTCTATTTTGCCCTAGTCAAACCCGGTGCTAATATTCTTGTATTTACCGTTACCCACTCAATTCTATCACCAAGATGTCACTAGACTTTTTATATCCATGTTAATATGTAACAGGGGCTTACTTCTTGTAACTTTTATACGAATCAAATGAGTTATGCTACGGAATCAATTTAGACATCAGTTAGAAAATAATGCAAGGAAACGAAACTGGATCTCTAAATTCTTAAAACCAATGTGTTAATAGTCCCTCTGTCCATGGTCCACTCATTTGTCTCGCACAACATTTTAGGAAATTTATTACTTTCTCCATCCCATTATTATTGTCCTACTTTCCATTTGAGGAAGGATTTAACAAATAGGATAAAATTACTATTCTACCCCATTAATTAATAACAAAAAGGACAATCCAATTTTGATAAGGTGAAAGGTAGTTAAAAACTTAGGGGTATTAGTGGTAGTTTATTAATTTATCATACTAAATTAAGTAAGGGGACAACAAAATGGGATGGAGGGAGTAATATATTCAAGTTTCAAAATTTTCCCCCAAATATAATCCCTCACCTCCAGGGCTCCCAACTACCCATCACTCAACCAGTCTGCCATCACCACCCCCAGCCCAAACCAACGCCCCACACCCACCTTAACCCACCACTACATCAATAGTTGCCATCAGGGGCAGACGCAGGAATTTCGTATAAGGGGGGCACCGAACAAAAAAAATCAGTACATTATTTTTATCTTAAAAACATTTTAATATTTTGAAATTTTTTTCTATAAATTAATGTCTTAGAAATTGAAAAGAAAAAAAAAGGCAAATTAATTCGTTCCATCGATTTTTTTTCACGTCGATTTTTTCTCCAAAATGTCATAGATTCCATTAAATTTACTTTAGTTGACGATAACCACTCGTTATAATTTATAGGATATATTACATTCATGTACTTATATCAACAATAAGTACAAGTAGTTCAATGGTTAAGTAGATGGTATATTATCTTGAGGTCAAGAGATCGAATCCTTTTACTAACAAGTTTTTGCTAGATCAATAATAACAATAAAAGTTACTCGTCTATATACTCAGCCCAGGAAAAAAAAATTAATTAACTGATATCTGACAGTTTTTGCTAGATCAATAATAACAATAAAAGTTACTCGTCTATATACTCAGCCCAGGAAAAAAAAATTAATTAACTGATATCTGACAGTGCCAGTCGAACACAGGACCTGGCAAATGCACATTCATACCCTCAACCAACTGATCTACTACAACCTAGGTAGCACGGACACTTCTCCTAATCAGCTGTCCCGTGTCCGACACCGACACTCCTCGGACACACGTCGAAACGTGTCGGACACCTACAAAGCCGTGTCTAACTTTCTACATTTATTCGAGCACGTGTCCGACGCGTGTCCATGACATTTGGACATCATTTGGGCTGAATGATGTTCTTTAAGCGTGTAGTGAGCTATCAAAAGAGATTGATTAAAAGATTCGTTTGGATGGTAAATGAAAACGAGTTATAATCAAAGGCAAGTTTTAGCTTCACTTATTTAAATTTAATATCAAATACTTTTATAAAAATAAAATCAAACGTTTATAATTATAAAATATATATTTTATTAAATTTAAATAACGTGTCCCGTGTCCTAAATATCAAGGGATGCCGTGTCACGTGTCCGTGTCGTATCCGTGTCCCGTGTCCGTGTCCGTTTTGGTGCTACCTAGACTACAACTTCATGCACTATTATCATACTCATAAATATTTATTTCTAATATTTCATGGTGGGCACCCACCCGGGCCCTCCCAAATCCGCCCATGGTTGCCATCATCCCCGATCTGCTCACTGTTTACAACACCACCTGACCTAAGACACTTAACTTAGCACTCACGCAGTCACGCATCACCTAGCCACTGTCAGACCACCATTCGAAGCCCAGAAATAACTAACCTTCACACTCAACGACATATTTACCGAAAACCACCAGCTTGAGCCCAGATGTCGTCCCTCGTCCTAACGACGTCCACTGTCGACCCCTTCAACCTCCACCACAGTCAGAACTGCTCCTGGGTCATAATTTAGTGTTCGTGGTCGAGCGGTTGGTTGTGAATGAATGAATGGAGTGGTTGAGTTTGTTTGAGTGCCAGGCAGTTATAAATGGTGGATTGAGTGGTGATGGTTGTAGGTAGGAGGATTGAGTGGTAATTGTAGACTTGGTGGGCAAAGCGGTAATTAGGGGTGGCAGTGGTTGTGTTGTCGGCAACTATAGTGGTAGACTGGGAGTGTTATGGTGGCTTGGTGAGAGGTAAGTTTGGTGGCTGATGTATTGGTGGGAAGTGAGGAGAAGGTGGCAAGGGTTATGGGTTGAGGGTAAAATTGTAACTTCAAGAGTTAAAACTTGCTAAATAAGGAAATGTATACAATTAACTGGAAATACCCAAATTGGAATAGGTATACGGTATACATATGAATGGCAAGGAGGAAGTGACATCTAGTCTGGTACAGAGTTGCTCTACAGGATGCATTTCATAGTCAACAGATGTCTAAAATATTTTTATGCAGATGTGAAGATACTCATGAGTTTGAAACCCGTAAACATCAAAACTGCCCTTGTGACTCTCTTAACAACAAAAAAATAAGTTGTCTATTGCTCAACAAAAAAATTCTGAAAATGGACTCACCACAGTTTTGAGCAGCATCTTTGTCTTCTTTATAGGAGTTTGATTTTGAAGATGCACGACCCCATAAATTTGCCAAAGAACCTCCTGTTGGACTCTTGTCACTATGACTTCTCTGTTTAGACAGAGAGACAGGAAGTTTATCTTTAGCTACCTCCTTCTGGAGATCACGAGCAGCAGGCTTATCAGTTACATTTTTCGTAGAGGTTGTGTTGGACTGCAGACGCAAATTTGGGCTTGAATGTAGCAGCTTTTTCTGAGGCTGTGGAATAGAACTAATTTGGTTGGCCAAACTACCTCTAACCTGACCAGAAGCACCGGCCCCTTTAGCCTTCATAGCTGTCATTGGTAAAGAATCTACATCATCAGCATTACGCTTAACAAACAAATTTGAAACCCCACTGAACCTGAACCAAAAAGGACCAAGAAGTACATCAAGCCACATTCATAGGGCGATATGAGCAGACCACACTTAACAATGCTTAGGTGAAATACACTACCAACACATTTATACAAAGTATTGGAAGTGTATATAAGTAAGCTGATCCAGCAAATTTAGCTTTACACCTTTACCTATTATTGCTGAGACAATTAACTTCTGTCAAAGCTTGCTTGGAGAGCTCCTCTGTTTGAATAAACTCCGCGTTCCATATAGCTGCTACATCATTTGGAATACAACTTTGAACACTGTAAACTTGGACCGAGCAATTACCATCAAAATCATGCTTGGCCTCTGGAAATAGTCAACAGAATTTTGTTTTATTAGGTGTAATTATATGCAAGCCTAAACATACAAATCAGCATTTTCTAAACTGTGTTGTAAAAGCTAATCAAATCTCCTTCCATGGACCATCATGAGCCTACAAGAACAGCATTTATAAACAAGGGAGGGAAGAGAGCCGATAAAAGAATCCTTTCCCTAAACAAAAGTGTGGAGTTAACCTATGACTCATCGACTTGGGTAGAAGTGTAGTACAGGGGTAAGTATCGAAGTTCCAGACTCGGCAAGACTCAAAATTTCAAACACGGGGACTCTGATTTAAAATTAAGGATATAGTTGCAGAGATACGTCTATAAAACAAAATATATCAACAGGTTTGGAATTTTTGTAGAGTTTTTTTAAGTTAAATAGATAGATGTTCAATCAATTTGGGGGTCTACAAGAAAGGGAATGGGAATCATACTCTCCTATTCCTTTTATGGTAGTTTGTTTCACTTTTTTTCGACTGTTTCCCCTCTTCATTCTTTCCCACCGTCTCCCCAACTCCAACCACTACAGCTTTCAGCACCTCCCCACCTCCCCTCCTCGCCGGCGATTCACCTCTTCACCATCTGTGTCGAAACCATAGCCCCACCGTCGGGCGTCGACCATCACATCCCTCACCGGAAAAACAATATCTCTACCCCGGAAACCTTTTTCCCCAACCCCAAACACACCATGGGATTTATAAAGTGGGGGTCATGGTGGTCGGCGATGGGGAGAGAATTTCAATGAAGGTGGCCTGATGAGGGAACGAGGGTGAATTGGGGACGGGGAAGGGAAGCGGAGCCCCGGCGACTGTGGGGCATATGAGCCGCAAGTCGGCGATTGGAGCGATGAAGGGCCGCCGTTGGTGGTGGTGGTTATGGGTAGTGGTGTGTTTTAATGGTATTTGAATGGTGGTTGTTGGGTTTCCATGGTGGGTGAACATTTCCCATTATGTTCCAAACCAAATAAGCCTTTTAATCAAAGGGAATTCAATTTCTTTCCCCTTGTTTCCCTTTCTTATTCCCTTTCCCCACTCGGAACCAAACTCCCACTAAAGGTTTCATACACGATCTAATTTTCTACTTAAGTCATGCATGACTCCTTTTTTTTAGCTTTTCTAGAAGAAGTGTAGAACTAGAATAAAATTTTTTATACGAAAAATATTGTATTTTGTGATTCATCAGAACTGAAATCATAGACAAAATGCAGGCAGACAAATGAAAAGAAATGATTGGTGCTTCTATATATAAGTTAGCCAGAAAGTAAATGGACTATCCGATGAACTTGGGATTGGTTTGATATCAGAAAGTGAACGAGATATGACAAATGAGATGAAAGAGATATGACAAATGAGATCTCTTTTGATATCAGAAAGTGAACTGCATCAGAAAAAATCAAGAGGACTCTCTATGCACGCCGCAAGTCTGCATCAACTAAGCAATTATTCACATCTAGTGAAAACGGTAAAAGCATAAGACAGACTAAAAACTAAATAGAAGCTTCACCTTCAAGTTTGGGTTTAGGGACAAGTTTTGTCTGGAACGTTGTAGAGCCTTTTAACCAACCTGCCACAGAGTATATGACTTCTAATTCATCTTCATGTTTTTCCACTAACTCCTGAAGTAACCTAGACGAAGTCGAGACATAAGTGTCTATATAAGAAAAAAAAAACATTTTGAACAAATTTGTGGAAGTCTAGTCTCACCGCTTAGCCGCATTTGATGACACCAGAAATTTGCGACTAAGCCACTTGTATGAAACCTGCCAAGAGAGAAGTAACTTGGTCAGCCATACTCAATGCAAAAGGTAACGCAATATGACCCAAAATAACCTCAAACGAATAACAACAATACAGGATCGTCTCACTGAAGGAGGGCATGGGCAAAGGTCAAAATTTAGGCCCTTCACATAGCTTTGATGGTTAATTAATATAATAAGTAGAGAATTCAAACCTACACCACTGCTCATTAAAATGTATAATGGTCTTGACCATTATACTATAATGAAATATTTGATTCTCACATACAAAAGATAACCATAATGATACACACAGATCATTACGACCCCAAACTCTAGGGTCCTCTTCTCTAAACCAATTTATCACCTGTTAGACGGCCCTGCAACAATGCTATCCAGTGAGAACTTTTCTAGCAAAAAGTATGAAGTATAACATAAGATGACGCAGATCTTAACATCTTACAGGAACTTCTTCATGCTACCAATGACATTGCACTGTAATGTATTCTGTTATTGTTCCAACTTTGTCAACCAAGAGGTAAACAACAACAACATCAGAGCCTTAATCCCAAAATGATTTGGGGTCGGCTGACATGAATCATCCTTTAGAACCATCCATGGGTGAACGCACACCTCAAAATGCGAAAAAAATAGAAAAGGAAAAATGAAAAACAAAAGGGAGAGCAAAACATAATACAAAAGTCAAGGTAAACTTATAGGTTTTAAAATCGAAGTCCGGATTTCTTTTATAAAAACTTAAAATTTAAATCGAGAATAAAGATTAAAACGATTTTGAAAACCGAAGTAAAATTTAAGGGTCCGGATACCTTAAAAGTAGACCAAGTAAAATATATAAGAAAGTGGTTGGTAAAAAAAGTATAATAAAGGAGAAAAGAACAAATAATTTTTTTAAAAATTAAATAAAAACACTAAATATGTCAAATAACATCAAATACTAAAAATCCACATGTATCATTTCCCTCCATTGTGCCCTCTCCGTCACCATTCTCTCCTCAAGCCCTAGAAATCTCATATTGTGCTCTATCACTCTCAACCATGTCTGTCTCGGTCTCCCTCTACCCCTAGGAACCTTTTTTGTTTACTGGTGCGTCCATAGGTCTCCTTCTCACATGGCCAAACCATCTTAGTCGATTTTCCATCATCTTGTCCTCTATTGGCGCCACTTTAACTTTTCCCTAATCACCTCATTCTTTAATCGATCTTTCCTTGTATGGCCGCACATCCACCTCAACATACGCATCTCCGCCATACTCAACCAAGAGGTAAATGTGCAAAATATTAGCACCAAGAGAAACATAATTTGACAAGCTCTGACATCAGAATGTATTCTACTCATCAATATTACCAGGCTGATTTCCACCCTAAGAGTTACGGAGTAGTTGTCAATACAACAAAGCTCTTGGTTGCCCAAGTGCCCAAATAGATTTCTAATCGTGATGTTACTGAAATTCACTAAATAGGCCTAGCCAGAATATCTCCAAGTAAAAGAGCACAGCTTCTCATAAAGTGGTGTCCTTTTACTGAGAGCTCTAAGCTATCGAATCGATCCAACTAACACCGCCTTCTACATAAATCTACAAAAAAAAAAATCCAGGATATTACTATAGCTTCTACATTTCTTCAATTTCTTTCCCGTCATCTATAACGACATCACATTCATCCTTACGTCCTTTAAGCTACAAATTAATCATAAGTTATAAACTAAAAATAAGTTCTTAACTTGACTCTAGATGGCTAAATGAACTTAGCTAATTTTCCTTTTAACTTCTTTAAAAACCCAAACAAAATCCTTCCACCTACCCAAGAGCAAAATACGTTAGCGCCACGGAATCCTCTCACACCGAAAATCTCAACTCTAGATTTAGAACATCAATTAATCAAACAAATCGCATAATCATACCATAACACTAATAATCCAAGGCTATAACGAGAAAAGCGAGGAACTTTGACAATCAACAAGCATTTCAACAAAAACCCAGTACCAAATTTCTAAAACCCATTAAAGTAACGACAATGAAAAGAGAAAAAAACAATATTATGCGACATGAGCAAAATTAGGGGAAAAGGGGTAAATCGAGGATAATGAAATACAAAATTAGGGCAAAATAAAGAGAGAGAAATGACCACTTGAAGGTGATCAGATACGAGAGCTTGAATCTCATCAGGAATTCCTGAGATTTCGAATTCCGACATTTTTGTGGGTTTGAGTATGAGAAGAAGTGAGAAGAGAGGAAGAGAGAGGCGCAAAGATGTTCGCAGTTTTTAGGGGTCAATACATTTCTATTTTTCCCGCCACTCCGTCCTTGTCGTATGTATATTAGCCTATTGGGTTTGGGTTCGTGGTTGACGACCAGTCGGTTCGGATCGGGTCATTATACTACAGAGCATAATCTATAATTTTTATCGAAGAGAGTGGAAATTTGTTTAACTTTTATCTTTTGGATTGATTTTGAATAAATTTCTATCTTAAGACCGATTTAAATGTTTTAAATTGATTTCATGCTTAAAACCATCTTAATTAAGAATTTGCAATTTATTATTAACTTGTAACAAGATCAATATTTGATCTTTCTGCCAATTTTTTTATTTTATATGAACTAAAGACTAATTAAACAAGTGAACAAGACGGTGAGATCATTTTGGTAAGAAGGCGAGTAATTAGAGATTTGAAGTACATCCTTTTTATTGGAAGTCATACTTTTATGCAACCCAGTCTTCAATGGGGATCAGGGGGCTTTTCATCTATCTTGAAACATTGAATCTATTTTGCAAAATCGGTTTTTCTAATGTGTGTTAGGGTATGCATTAATAACTTTGGTAAGATTCACAGGATATTTTCACTAATTATGGTAAAAATGAACACAAATTAACTCTTCAGTTGAGGTCAAGCGTCATTCGGTTCAATTCAGTTCATTAAGTCCAACCGAAAAGAACATGGCCATTTATTGTGGTCAAAGCCATCAAATAATATGGACGGACTATGACCAGAATTATCTACCTCAATACAGTAATATGTAAATTGTTACTGTATTATTTATAAATCAAACATTGATAAATTTACATTGTATCTCTGTACACATGGGAGAAAGAGAATAATAGTCCTCAGAAACAACAATGCTGGAAGAGTGGAAGTCGACAATTATGCAAAGATATAGACCTCGTCAAAGCCTTTCCTGTTAACAAAACAGAAGAGTTAGCAAAGGTTGTCTATAACTCTACAAGTGATCAGTGTGTCCCTTAAAAATTGTCTCAAGGAAAAATATATGTAAAACACTCCAGGAAGCGGTTAATTCTCGAATCGAGAAGTTAATATCAGATCTACAGGTGGTTTTACGTTAACATTAGCCTAAAAAGGATTTATACAAGTATTGGACACTGGAAGCTTACCCTGCTTTGCCACAGTATGTTGGACTGTAATGGTAAATGAGATTGTCAAGCACTTCTTCAACAGGTGCTCTGATCGAAGATTTCCTAGCCTCACTACAAAACATAACTTCATGAGAACTCAACATGAATACTTGAGTAGATGTCAGCTAGTCTAGATGATAAGTTCTTGAGCGCGGTACTCATAAGCTAGATTCAAAACTCATTAGCATAAAACAGTATATGACCAATCCGATTCTCATAACCAGGAACACTTCAGTCTCACGCTTTTTAAGAAGTAAAACTTACTTTAAATAAATGACCTCGAATATTGTTATTGTGAATTTGAGCAATATGAGCTAAGAGACCTCCATTAATGGAGCTTAAGGAAGCCATTGATGATGAACTCAAAGCTTGATGAAACAAAATATCTGTAACGGTTTAGAGAGAGAAAGAAAGTAGAGAGAGAGGTAAATAGAATTTGTAAATGCATTAAGTTAATGAATTCTGTTACAAGGATTGTTTTATATACAAACTAAAACTAACTACTTCTCTAACAAACTAGGTCAATAGTTAGTTACAATGGTCAACTGTGCCAGCTGTCAATCTACAATGTTAACTGTACAAAGAAGCTTCTAGGTCAGAACGAATGCAGGTCTTCAGTGTGGGCTCCTGTCATCAGCACACTCACAAGCCCTTGCTTTCATAGCCCCCCCTCAAGTTGGATGCTCATGAACAGATGTGAATTGCAATCCTAACTTGGAAGCTAAGAAGTGATGCTGTTGAGCTCCTAGGGGCTTGGTCATGAGATCTGCCAATTGTAAGCTTGATTTCACATGATTGGTACAAATCAGGCCTTCTTGAATCCTTTCACGAATGTAATGGCAGTCTATATTGATGTGTTTAGTGCGCTCATGGAAGACAGGGTTGGCAGCAATGTGTTGAGCTGCTTTATTGTCACAGTTCAACTGAATAGGTAAAGCTACTGTGACCCCAAAATCCTGCAGCAGGGCTTGTACCCACACAATCTCAGAAGCTGTATACGACATAGCCCTATACTCTGATTCTGCAGAGCTTTTTGAAATGGTTTTTTGCTTTTTGTTTTCCAAGAAATGAGTGACTCTCCAAGAAACACACAGTGACCAGTTAAGGATCTGCAACTGAAAGTGCAAGAACCCCAATCTGCATCACAATATGCTTTTAAGTTCAGAGCATTATTAGCAGGGTAAAAAAGTGTTGCATCCACAGTGCCCTTGAGATACCTTACCACGTGGAGTGCAGCCTGGAAATGTGGTTCCCTGGGAACACTTAAAAATTGGCTAAGATGTTGAATGGCATAGGACAAATCAGGCCTAGTCAAATTTAAGTACAACAGTCTGCCTACCAACCGTCTGTAAGATTCTGGGTCTGAAAGTGGCAAACCATCATCAGTAGAAAGATGCAGTCCTCTAGGAAGAGGAAAATCAGCAGATTTGGCATCCTGCATGCCTGTATCCTGTACATACTTCCTCTGATTCAAGAGAATCCCTTCAGGAGACTGCAAAACCTCTAACCCTAAGAAATATCTGATGAGCCCAAGGTCTTTAATAGTGAATGCTTTGTCCAAAGCTCTTTTGAGAGTAGGAATGAATGTTGTGTGATTTCCAGTAATGAGAAGATCATCAACATAAACAAGCACAATGGTAACCAGATCATTCTCTTTCCTGATAAACAAAGAATAATCACTTTTGGATTGGACAAAGCTAAGTGATAAAAGAAGTCTGGTGAGCTCAATGTTCCAATGCCTGGAAGCCTGTTTGAGACCATATAGGGATCTCTTTAATTTGCACTCTTGCCCTGAGGAAGCTTTAGTGTACCCTTCTGGTGGAAGCATGTATACCTCTTCATCAAGGAAGCCATGGAGGAAGGCATTATTAATGTCTAACTGATGAATAGACCACTGTCTAGCTGCTGCTACTGCCAAGAATATTCTAACAGTCACAAACTTAGCAACAGGGGAAAAAGTGTGCTTATAATCCTTCCCTTCCACTTGACTATATCCCTTAGCCACAAGTCTGGCTTTGTGCCTTTCAACACTGCCATCAGGTCTAAACTTCACTTTATACACCCATTTTGATCCTATGGCCTTGAAACCAGCAGGAAGGGGTACAAGATCCCACGTGCCATTGGATTCCAAGGCTTGCAATTCTTTGGTCATAGCTGAGACCCAATTAGGGTCATTTTTGGCCTGACTGTAAGAAGAGGGTTCAAATGTCTGAGTAACAGCATTTGAAGATGCTGTAACATCAGAAGAACCAGTAGTAGAATCCTTATGCAACATATTCTGAATATTATTAGGAACTACAAACCCTGTCAGTCTAGAAGAAATAGTTTTATGTCTGACAGACTGTCTAGACACAGTTGGTATGCTAGTATTAGTATTAGGAATAGTATTAGGTATATTATTGGATATTGTAGTATTATTTGGAATTTCTGAATGTGTAAATGAAGAAGTAGTATTATTTCTTTGTACATTTTCAAAAGGAGGAGGAGAAAAACTTGGTTCATTATCAATATCAGTATGAACAGGAAACTTATAGGGATCAGTGCCAGAACTATCCAACTGATCATGGTAGGGGAACTTATTTTCCAAGAAAATAACATCTCTACTTACAAAAATCTTGTGATGAGCTTGTAAGCCTTTTGTCCAAAAGGATATCCAATAAACATGCATCTTCTCCCTTTGGAGGCAAACTTGTCCTTGGCTAAAGAGTTTGTGGGGGCATAGCATAAGCACCCAAAAATCCTAAGCTCCTCATAAGTGGGCAATTTGCCCATTAAAACTTCATAAGGAGTCTTCCATTCCAGGACAGATGATGGAAGCTTATTGATAAGGTAGGTAGCAGCTAAGATACTCTCACCCCAAAACCTTCTTGGCAACTTAGCAAAGAGCATCATGGCTCTAGCAGTCTCAACCAAATGCCGATACTTTCTTTCTACCCTACCATTTTGTTGGGGTACCCCTGGCACACTCTTTTGGTGTATTATACCCTTACTTGCCAGGAGACCTAAACAAGTATCTTGAATAACCTCAGTCCCATTGTCACTCCTAAGCATCTTGACAGTGCAGTTATAAAAATTTTCTACTTGAGCAAAGAAATTCTCTAAAATAGAAACAACCTGAGTTTTATACTTAAGTAAGAAGGTCCAAGTGACCCTAGTATGATCATCTACAATGGTAAAGAAGTAGTGAGCTCCAGTAATTGAAGCAATCTTATAGGGACCCCAAAGATCAACATGTATAAAGATCAAATTGTATAAGATCAAATTTACAAGCTGCTCTACTATTACTTCTAGCAAAAGGCAATCTGTGAATTTTAGCTTGCAAACAAGTTTCACAATCATAATGCTTCATGTCTTTACAAGGAATACCAGCAATATGCTGCATTTTAGACAATGAAGTGTGCCCTAGTCTGGCATGCAATGATGCACATTATTATACTTATTACAATGTCGATTTAGAACAAAAAAATTTAGAACTATTCAAGACAAAGATTACTAACGGTGACAACTTGCCAACTCTATGCTTGAGCTTGTATAAGCCTCTTTCTTGAAAACCAACACCACTGGGAATGCTAGAAGCATGGTCTCGAATCGACATTTGTCCACAGAAAAATGAATCAAGCAAACTAGTAGTGGACAATAGCTTGCAAAAAGATAGTAGATTATGCTTAAAAGCGAGAACATATAGAGTGTCAAACAATTTGATTCTAGATTCAAGAGTGATATGACCTCCATGAGTAACTAATTGAGAGGAACCATCAGGTAGACCTATTAAAATTGGTTTGTTTAAAAGTTGTAACTTATCAAAGTAGTGTTTATGACCAGTCATATGATCTGTAGCACCTGAGTCAATTATCCAAGCATTTTGACAAGTATCACAAGCCTTAGGATGAGCAAGAGTGATACCCGCAAAGTTCACGAAGCATCGAAAAATCCACAGTGAATCATTCTTAGCCCGCCTTTGGACTTGCATCATCCGATTGTATAAAGCGCAACAACGAACAGGATCAAATCAGATCGAGATGCCTCTGCCGAGAACAGTTGTGATGCAAAACTTTCTTTGAAAAGCTTCTTTGTTGTTGTGGAAGCAAAGAAGAAAACTTGGTTCGATTGTGATATTGAGAGGATGCTCCCGATGAAACCGTGGAACATATCTTGTGGGACATCTTGTGATGTAGAAGTAGTATCTCGGAAATCCTGATTGTGCTGTCCATTCAGAGAAGTACCAGCGAAGATTACCGAAAACCTAGCCAAAAACTTTGCCTTTAGTTCAGAAATTTGATAAAACATGCTTCGGGAAGATGTCCTTTCTTGTTGCAGTGATAACACCACCTATCATCAACTTTGGACTTCTTTTCTTCCTTCTTATCCTCCCTCTTCCACACGTTCCAGGGACCTTTACCAGTGCCTTGCTTAGAGACATTCATTGCGCTGACATCTTGTGAAGAACTAACTATGCTAGAGATCATCTTCTGACTCTCGATTTGTTGAATGATAGAATAGACTTTATTAAGAGGAGGTAGAGGATCCATGGCTAATATATTTGACCTAGGATGCTCATACACATCACTCAATCCCATGAGAAAATTAAGAACCTTTTCCCTTAAAGACATATCAAGCATTTTTCTGTACAAATTACATGTACATTTATCCACAGCACCGCACTCACACTCAGGTATAACCTCTAATTCATCAATATCATCCCAATTACGCTTTAATTTTGTGAAATATTCAACAACAGTATCATTTCCTTGAGAAATATTCCTTAATTCTTTCTTCAATTGAAACAATAAAGGCGCATTTGATTGGCCATACCTTTCACACAGATCTGTCCAGAGAGCTTTAGCAGATTTGCAAGTAATAAAATTCTCCTTGAGATCAGGATCAATTGAATTCAACAACCAGCAACGCACCATATAATCACTGCGTATCCACTGAGAATGCTTTGGTGAAGTTAAAGCAGGCATGGCAACAGCTCCACTCAAGAATCCTTGCTTATTCTTGGTCCCTAACGCCATGATCACACACCTGCTCCAAGACATGAAGTTTTTACCAGAAAACTTTGTATTTCCAAGCTCCATTGCAGGCGAATCAGAATTCGCTAAGAAAGTAGGATCGTCGTAAGGATTACTGTATGAAGCATCAGTAGCAACTGTAGCAGTTGACATTTTTGAATTTTGAAGAATTTAAGTAAAAAAACGAAGAATTGATGAAGTAATTGATGTGATTTAGAGAAAGCGGAAGCGTAAATCAAAGAAAAACGCACTAAAAACTCAAAAATGAAGATGAAATGAAGAAATTGGAAACGAAAAACAAAAGATATGCAGAGACAGGCTATTCCTGCTCTGATACCATGTGAATTTGAGCAATATGAGCTAAGAGACCTCCATTAATGGAGCTTAAGGAAGCCATTGATGATGAACTCAAAGCTTGATGAAACAAAATATCTGTAACGGTTTAGAGAGAGAAAGAAAGTAGAGAGAGAGGTAAATAGAATTTGTAAATGCATTAAGTTAATGAATTCTGTTACAAGGATTGTTTTATATACAAACTAAAACTAACTACTTCTCTAACAAACTAGGTCAATAGTTAGTTACAATGGTCACCTGTGCCAGCTGTCAATCTACAATGTTAACTGTACAAAGAAGCTTCTAGGTCAGAACGAATGTAGGTCTTCAGTGTGGGCTCCTGTCATCAGCACACTCACAAGCCCTTGCTTCCATAGTTATGACCTGTGTTACTCAGACACGCCGACACGCAGGGTTACCTAATTCGCCAACATAGGGTGCGTATTGCGAATTAATACGCGCGTATCAATTCACAATACGTTTTCGAATTAATTCGCACTAATTCGCGAATTATACATAAAAACTAGCGAATTCTAAAAGTTTAATTCATGTATTAATTCGCACTAATTCGCGAATTATATATCAAAATTAGCGAATTTTACAAGTTCAATTCGTGTATTAAAAACTAAAAATTCAATATAATATGATCAACTTCAAAGATCATCAAAGGGAAAGGAGAAAATGTATCCGTAGACTAGCAACTTAATCTTATTTTGGTGTTTTGTCTGGTTTAGTCACTTTGTGTTTACTTAAGAAACCAGAAAAATATGATTTGTAGACTTATTTTGGTGGTTCGTCACTTTGTAATGCTGAATTGCTGATCTTTATGCAATGAACCTTTTGTTTTTTGTTATTATCATTAAGTAAATGAAGCGTATTAGTAATTATGAATTCGCGAATTGCTTTTTTTGTAATACTTTGCGTATTCAATTCCCTATTTTGAGCGAATTGCGAATTCGAATTATGTGTATTATGAATTCGGCAACCCTGGCGACACGTGTTGGTGTGTCTGACACGAAATTTCTGAAATTTGTGGACACGTCGACATGGTCAACGGTGTGTCTTGACCGACATAATGGACACGACACGACACGTCAAAAAAAACCTGCAATTTTTTTTATAAAGAAAAATAAAATAAAAACAGTAAAATAAAAAAAATAACCCTATTAAAAAAGAAATAAATATGAAAAAGAAGATATCTGGTTAAGCACGTGAGACTAGTACCCCACCATTGAATAAAAAAAGAAATAAATATGAAACATTGACAGCTGGACACCCTAGTACCCCACTATTGAAATAAAAAGAATCTTATTTGAAAGGAATAAATAAGGTAGAAGCCCAAAATCATTAAATTTCGACACCCAAAAAAATCATCGAAGCCAAACCCTAATATTTGAAACACCAGTGTCGTCGAGACACCTCTGCCATAGATGAAGAAGTCATTCATAGAGAATAGTGCCATGTAAGTTGTCGAAGCCTTCACGGAGTGTCAGTGTCGTGTCCGGCATGGCTGTGTCAGACACGTGTCATGTGTCGTGTCGACCACCGTGTCTGTCGTGTCCGACATGCAACACGCCACCTGACAGCCGTGTCGGAGTAACACAGGTTATGACATCAAGCTTTGCTCGAGAGGCAGGTCACAAAGTGTGGAAATAAGCTCAAAAAATAAGGAGGTGAATGAAACTGGCAAACATGGTCATTCGGTCTGGGATTTTTTACATCCAGGTCACTTCGGATGAGTACTTTTGGGGGGCTTGGGCAGTTTCACTGTCACTCTACCTCAAAGTCCAAGGGCTACGTGAATACGTCTCTACCAAGTCAAAAGATTAAAATCTAGGACTAGCTGCAAATACTTGCATGCTAACATCCTCCTCAAAGGTTTGACAAAGTTGCAAACCAATCTGAGATCAAGTCATTCTATCTTCAAATGACCTACAGAGTATTTTATTAATCCTCTGTTTCTTCCTTTCAAAAGGTCCTCCAATGAGGTCCATATCCTTCTGGTACTTCCTAAATTGGACTTAAAATTCATGTGTTTTGCTTTGAAACTGTATGTTGAGCTAAAATGCATGAAAGAGGACCTCCTCTAACCAATTTCTATAAGAGGGAGTAAAATGACAATATAACAAAATAAATTGAAGTTGCCAAAAACATTATGATTTTTTGATCTGAAGTTGCCAAAGTTCTGGACTCTCAACCTATGTTATCGGCCTTCCTCTCATCCTTAAACGCAATTTCTTGTTATATTGTTTTTCCCTACATACCCTTTCTTTAACACTATTATAAGAATCCAGTATGGTTGCCCTTTTGTGGACTTCATGTATAAGTTCATTTCAACTTTCTAAACAATACAGGCTATAGTACTCACTCAACTGACCCATCTTACGAACTTATAGAGGGCAAGCTTCTAAACCCTATTAAAATTACCATACAATTAACTGCAAGAAAAGGACTACATCAAAATGGAAAGTAGCATTTCCCTGATATATAAAGTTCAGAAGGCTCAGTAATATACAAGTTCTGCATTATAAAGGACAATCTGCTCAAAAATTGTTAGTACTTGTTCCAGCTCATCAGCACCACCATAACTCAACAACATTACCCCAATGCCTCTAGAGTTCCTACAAATGGAGGGCTAGGGGGCTCGGATGTAAACAGTACTACCCACGTGTTAAGTAACACAATGCAGAGAGGTTGTTTATGGATAACACCTATTATGAAAAATGCATCGACAATAGTGAATGGGCGCTACTTCACTATATCTACAAATGCGTTAATGAGGACATTTTTTCTTTACTCTATCACCAGCCAGGGAATAATTACTGGTCTAGAGGCGAAGACCAAAAAGAGGTTATGGCTTTAAGGTAATGGATCTCTAGTTACCTGATAAAGTAGTTCGCAACCCATTGAGTGACCTGTATCGCATCTTCTGAATGTGGGATCATTGTGCTGCCCCCCTCATAAGCATTTTTCTGAGGCCGTTACAACAGTTGAGTATCAGTACAGCCTTAATTCAAAGATATCGTGGCATGACAGAAACTAGAGCTGAAGAAATTATCAAATTTATTTACTTCCTCACTCTATTTAATCACTCGTCATAAACTGATGCACAAATTTGGCGAAGTTTAACAATAAGCAAAGGTAAACTTCTACATAAAATGTCGAGTTGTCGACCTCTTACACATGTATAGCGTTCATAGTGAAAACAGAAGAGTAAAAGTAAATGTTCTTTCTGAATTATTAATTGAAAGATTAATTCGATATTCAGGACTCAGACAATAGTTCTGGTTATCTGTTTTGTATTCTATTACGGTTGCATCTGAATATATATTTTATATCTGACACAAATAATAAAATAAATAAGAGAAGCTAACAAATCGAGGACAAACATAATTAAAAAAAACATACCTCTGGATGCCACTGAAAAGCAGTGACAGGATAATGCTGAGCTTGTGCAGTTGATACATAAACCTAATTATAAAACAGGTTAAGAAATGCGACATGAGAGAAACCACATAATGGAAACCAAAAACCGTCCTAATCATATAAATACCATGGGTGTGGTGTTTGTCACAGCACCTTATCATTTCTGTCGGCGCTGACTGTCAGGATTCTAAAGAAGCTTGATAGGTGTTGGTTGTCTTCTAGTGTTTTCGGTGATATTCCAAACTAGACAGCAACAAATCATTGAATATATTAAAGAACCTAGCAAACAAAGAACATAGCACGCCGAGTTCAATCACAAGCGATGTTACTTATATCCGGTTAGAACTTACAGATTTCTGTTCAAGTGTGAGACACGGCAACAATATGAAAAAAACATCATGTTATGGCTAATTGGCATAAAAAGAGTACAAAAAGGATGATAAAAATACTACATTAAAAAAAATACAAAAAAGATTAACGACTTTTAGAAACATCATCAGTAAAATCTGCATGGGAAATTGAGGATTGACTATGTCACTATGTGACCAAAAAAAATCTTGATGACATGATTCAAGAGCTAAAGAGCGCCATGAAAATGTGAGGAGTTCAAAAACAGCTCTACATTTTCTACATTGTCCAGACAAAGTAGTAAGCTAACCACTCCCACTATTAAGGTTTAACAGTAAAAAAATCATAAGCTATAATCCTTCTAAACGTCTAAGAAGCATTAACCTAAATTTCTCATCAGAAATTCCTAAGAGACAGTTTAATCACAGCAGCCGGAAACTAAAGCAATACGGAGTATTAGATAAATAGAAAGGTGACTGACAATTAAATCCAAATGACCACATCAGTGACCTATCAGCACGAAGTATATAAGTGACTTCATTGGCGAAACTCACTTTATGGTTCTGCATCACAAGACAATCGGTGCTTAACTTTCTCAGCAAATCAGGAGGAAACCTACAACATAACATGAAAAGAAGGATCAGGGACAAAAGTTAATAAATTGTAAGTTTCGTACACATAAACGCTATTCAGAGATTTTCCAAATCTCCAGAGCTTTTTAATATACTTATAGTGCATGTAACATGTCTCTGATTTACCAAGCAAATGGGTAGATAATTATATACTCAAAATCAACAAGTTCATTGTTTATGAAGAGTGCCGAAACTTGAATAAAGTCAAAAAACGAGGTGATATGCAGTTAATAATTCTCATGTATTGCATTTACCTCTCCTCTAAACTTCCCAAAGAAGGAAGAAAAAAGAAGGGACATGCTCCCTTCAACAGACTTGGTTCCACACGGTATACTACGTATGTTGATAACTAATGTAATTCTTTTCCTTACAAGTCAACACCTACAAGGCTATAACTATCATAATAAATTGGACTACCTCTGCTTAGCGGTATGATTTGTAGCTTTCATTTGCAGCAGAAAAACAAAGGTTATATGGCTTCTGAATTAGAAAGACAGAAGTACAGAACATGGTATGAAGTATTAATTTGCACAGAAGTACAAGGGTTCAGCGTATATATAAGACAGAGAGATATCGCCACAAAGAAATTGGATAAACATATTGGCTACTTTGCATCAAAGTTCAAAGGTGCAACATTTATCTATGGGAAAGTACTATACCTCTGGAAAACAGTTCCTTTAATGCTTACATCATCCACAAACTGAAGAGAGGATGCCATATAACTTGCATTATATCTTTCAAGGATATTGTTGTCCTATAATCAACGATGACCACAAGTTAAGCTGGATATTGTACCATAAAAAACTAGTAAACATAAAAAAACGACTAGAAGAACATGAAAGTATCAAACTACGCTCAAGAAGAAGTAATATAAACATGGATTCTCAACAATTTAGGACTAAATCACCTTACTGATGATCATCGTTACCAACTCAAAACCGAGGCAGATTGCATAACATGGAAAGAAGTGGCCTACATCATTCTTCTCCAACACTTTCTGAAGGAAATAGTGTGATCAAAGGAAGTAGTTTAACAACGGTAACACTATTGATCCCATTTAGCATCTATAAAACCACAAAAGGAGTTTACACATGATACCTTGAAGATGTCGCTAACAACGTCGAAGTAGAGACCACGTTTGGCCCACCCACCCGTAAAGAGCACTCCATTCAATAGATCAAGCTTCTGTAGATAGCATACAATTACACACAACAATCCGCATTAAATTTCCAGTCATATGAGAATGAAAACAATTTAACAAGCTTAAAAAGGCCGAATCTTCAAATTCATATATAGATTATTCCATACTGATCAATAAAAAAATTGATACCATTAGTCCGTATTACACACCCTAACAACCAGTTAAACAAACGGATCTAAAGCCATATCCTTACGACTAATTAATGTTCATTTCTACTTGGATGTATAGGTCGTCTTAGATCCGTATCACATAGTTTTTCCTCCAAAATAGTTTTTTTTTTTTTGGTTAAAGGAAGTCACTAGGCCGAATTTGATGCTGACGGGATTTGAAATGTGTACAACCTTTTGTACCAACTAAGCTAGTTGACATCCCCTCTTCTCCAAAATAGGTGGGTTACCTAGCTAAGCAGCTACTCGCCTACTTCCTCCACCTCCTTCATTTGTTTACATTATTATTCTGGGTGACGTTATTTTAATCAAATGTAAACAAATAATTGGGCCGGAGCAAGTATTTCCTTGTAAAAGTTCTACTTCTTCGACAATAAACTAAAAATAGGTACTTAACATATATCATTACTAGTTCGTCCCTTAAAATTTGTCGGCCATCCAAACTACAAATCCCGTCTCCGCCACTGATTAAAATCGAGCAATAAGAACAACTTACTTTGAGAAGAACACCTCGAGGTTCAGTATAAACAAGAGGAACAACAAGAGCACCAGCAGACTCAACCAACTTAACATAAGACGCGGCAATGTAAGAAACACCGGTAGCATTCTTAAGGCGACCCGAAGCGCCATCTCCCGGGTGGGTGACAATACCAATGACGGGTCGGAAGTTTCGGGTCGAGTCAGGAGCAGGGCAACTTGAGGAGATGTGTTTATTAATATTATTATTATTATTATTATTATTATGGTATTGGGTTGAGTTTGAAAATGGTGAGGTGAAATCCGGGTGGGTTGGGAGCATGATTGTTTGAGGAAGTGGGTTTGAAAATGAGGAAATTAGGAGGATTAGGATTATCCATAATAATAATTGGGGGGTTTTGGAAGAGTTGGTGATGATGTTTGACATTGGTGTAGTTGTTGAGTGTAAATGTGTGATTGATTGTGGACGAGATTGATGTGTGTGTTGTGTTCATGTGTGGGGGGCGAATGGACCTTCACCTTCCCTCTGCAAAAGAATCAATCGGGTCAAGTTGGGTTTGGGTCAGTTTAGGTTGGGTTTGGGTTAGGATGTTTGGACTTTGGGCCGGGTGATTTCCCTCCTATTATTTTGATGTATAGTTTAGATCTTGTGTTACATACACGGTTTTTTAAGGCTTTGTTTGGTAAAATTAGCTGAAAAGGCACCTGAAAATTAAGAATTAGTTGAAACCTGATAAGGTAGCTGAAACTTAGAAACTGGTAAGGTGACTGATTATACAAAAAAATGTTTGACAAACTAACTGAAAATTAGCTTATTTTGGTGAAATGACGTAAATGATACTCCCTTCATACCAGACCAATGGTAACATGATAAAAAATGGTGTTTTTAAGAAAAAAGGAAAAGCTGGGGCAAAGCTGGAAAGTAAGCTGAATATAAGAAAGATTAATGTTGGGTTGGTGAGAGAACCACTACTTGACATTTGTGTAAATATAAGAATGATATAAGGGTATTATTGTAAAAAAAACAACTCATTTATAGTATGTTACCATTGGTTGGTACGACCGTATTAAGTAAGTGTTATCATTGGTCTGGTATG
Organism: Silene latifolia; assembly: GCF_048544455.1. Taxonomy (NCBI): domain Eukaryota; kingdom Viridiplantae; phylum Streptophyta; class Magnoliopsida; order Caryophyllales; family Caryophyllaceae; genus Silene; species Silene latifolia. The sequence continues at coordinate 20,857,785 of NC_133538.1, read as the reverse complement.
GAGGGAGTATAATATTTATTTAATACATTATAGATTGTCGGGGGTAAAAATGGAAAACAAACTATAATCAGGTACCTAAAATCTCAAATGTTATCCTAAATAGCATTTTATTTTAGGTAGCTTATTTGGGAAAGAAGTTACTTGCCAAACAAGTGCAGAAAAATAAGCTACCTGAAATTTTTGTCAAAAATGCTACTTCGGTCAAAGCAGGTACCTGAAACGCATTGCCAAACATAGCCTAAGATTGGTTGTAGAAGAAGCAAACAATTAAATTACTGTTTTAAGAGAGTTTTTATTCTCTTAGTAGTAAAGGGAATTATCTTCACAAACCCAATATTTGTTGTTTCGGGAAAAATTTACTCAATACTTAATACAAATTACACGACACTAATAGATGTTTTGTGATTGGCGAAGCTATATCCGACGTTGATGCTCCTTGGGTCCTTGGACGTGAGGTCCTTTGTGCCTATTCTATTCCTCTCGGCTGAACTCCTAAAACAGGAAACGAATCTAGTCTCTGAGGATTCCGAGGAAAGCCCCTCTGATGTCTAAGTCAATCTTAGTTCTCACTTTGGGGTCGACTGAGTCCCTCATGAGGAAATTTTCTTTAGCCAGACTTTTGTAGTGATAGTAAGTGCTTCGAGAGTTAGAGATTGCATACCTTTAAAGGTGAATTGTGCCTTTATTTGTAGGGGACAATTTTGTACGGACCGAAGAGACTCACGTGGGGGCTCCACGTGGCTCCGATTGTACTGCTGACATGGAACGACAATCCTCAAGATGAGCTGTGGTTGAAATCCACCCTCGATTGGGGATAATCCCTAGCTCATCCTCTCTTCGGGTCAAGCCTCCCTTAGCAATATGAGAGTCCTGCTTTAGATTATTTGGGCCCTTGAGGAGGTCTCACGGACCATGATACTAGTTTTGGGCCTAATTATCGTGCCCCATCAATTGCAGTAATCGGAGGTAGCCCACATTAGTGGATGGACTTCGGTTTCCGTTGGGCGCGAATTTCGAGAAGAGATACTTTATCATGGATAAGGCATTGTCAACCTTGGTCAGGTTGAGTTGACTAATCATTGAGCAACTCCGATGCTGGAACGTGTATTTTCATGGTTCCCAATATGTGCTAGGTGGGGGCATTAAATGCCCTAGTTTTTGCTATTATAGAGCTTCTAATCTTCTATAACTCCTTGTATATGCACAAATTTCTCCCACCTTTCCTCGTATAACCTGTTTCCCTCTCTTATTATGAGCGATGTACGATCGGCTTGCCGTGAAGCCCTTTGAGTTGAGCTTAATTGGCATGCTCCGGTTTTAATACCCCATATTTTCTAGGAGTGCACTTGGCCGAGTACAGTAGGGTACTCGATCGAGTGGCACTATACTCGACCGAGTATAGGACCAAGTGCCTCTGGGGAGTTTGGACCAGTGTGTCCACTCGACCGAGTGGCTGGTGCACTCGACCGAGTGCTACCCAGCACTCGACCAAGTGTACGGGTGCAGCTGCGGATTTGCTTGTTGGGCTTCGTGATTGGGCCTTCATATAAATACCCCCTTTTTTGTTCCAGATTTCCCTTCATTATACAACCCTAAATATTTCTAAACTTCCTCTCTCTACCTTTCAAAACACTCTCAAAATATCCCTAACAACCTTATCCTTTGGGAATTTTATCTTTTCTTGAAGATTTAGTATTCAAGCTTCAACCTTTTCATTTTTATACATTTTTTTTTTTGATTAGGTAAGAAAACTAGGTTGATCCCCTAGGGTAGGACCAACCTATCTCATCCTTTCGAATGAGGGAGGTAAGTTGAAGCCACCGGCTATCAAACCACCTCGAAAGAGTTGGACATGAATGTCCAACTGAAGCCATGAAGTCATCAACCTTGTTGGCTTCACGAAAGCAATGTTTAATTATCACTTCATCGAAAAAATGAAGGTCTAATTTCACATCCTTGGTAATACTAAAAATTTCCCACGGAATTTGCCAAGTACCTCGAATCGAGTTAATAACACATAAGTTATCACCCTCCACAATTAAATTTGAAATTCCTAAGTATTTAGCTGCTAAAATACCTTCTTTTAAAGCAAGTGCTTCCGCAACAAGGATACTATTGGATCCGCACTTTTTGGCTCCCAACAAAACGACTTTACCATTGTGATCTCTTACAAGAATATCCTAAAGCGACTTTATTACCTTCTATTCTCGATCCGTCAAAATTTAGCTTTAGGAAACCGTTTGTAGGTTTTTCCCACCAAATCTCTTCCTTACTAGAATTGTTTCTAGCTGACTCTTCTACCTCGGGATTGTTGAGATCCTTAAATCTAGTCACATTCCATGTCTTAGTGCTATTATTACATAAAGTAATAAGTTTGCTGATACTTAAATTAACATTATTAAAGATAATATCATTTCTATGGAACCATGCATTTCACCAAATAAAAATAATCTTTATAAAGTCATCTTTTGGAATTAAATTCTTGAGATAATTAAGTTTCGTTAGAAAACTTTGACTTGTAATAGTATCATAATTTGACAAAAACTCGTTGAAACTAATAATGTTCAGGTCTTGGATGACAGACCCAATCAAGGGACATTCGTAAAAGAAATGATCTTTGTTTTCAATATGATTGTAGCACAGAACACAATGAGGTGGGACATCAATATGACTCTTGAGAAGTCTACTTTTCGTTGGAAGGCCGTCAACACAGGCTTTCCAAAGAAAAAATTTCAATTTAGGAGGAATATTCAATTTCCAAATCCACTGAAATTCACATTTGACAAGAGCTTGATCGAACAAACCTTGCGCTAACCAAGTTCTTTGTTTTGGTAGAGAAATTTCCATCTACGGACAACCCCAAATAAGGGTATCCGGAAAATCATTATGTGGCACTTTGGAATGTTAGTAACTCGATTAACAATATCGTTATTCACTAAATGGATAATTTACAAACATCCCATTGCTTGTCTGAGGTTATGAAATCTTTAACCAAAAGATTAAGATCGCGGTTACTATCATCATCAACCATACTGCTTGTAAGTGGGTGTGAAAAAACTCAATTATCAGACCAAAACTTAATGTTGCTACCATTACCTACCTGCCATCTCAGTCCTTTCCTAAATAGAGTCCGAAGACTCATTAGTTTACGCCATTGCCAAGAAGAGGCTGAATTAGGCTTATGATCAAAGAGTGAACAATTTCTCAAGTATTTTTTAGATACCACTTTGACCCAAATACTTTCCTTATCCATAAGAATTTTCCATAAAAGTTTCATTTGAAGAGCTTTATTAGCTGCTTCAGAAGATTTAATTCCTAAACCACCAACCGACTTTGGTAAACAAACTTTATGCCAACCAACCAAATTAGGAGAACGTTGGGAAGGATTCTTATTCCAAAGAAAGTCTCTATTAATTTTATCTAATCTATTATGGATCGATGAAGGGAGGAGGAAGCTTTGCATCTGAAAAGTTCCCTTCGCGGCTAAATTAGCATTGACAAGAACTAGTATACCTGCTTGTGATAGAGAATTCGCTTTCCATTTCGATAATTGAGTGCAAGAAGATTGAATAATGTTCTCGAAAGTATTTTTAGTCACTCTGCTATCAATTATAGGACATCCTAAATACTTACCCAAATGAGCTTCCTCGTTCATATGGAGAATGCCTCTAAATGATTCACGAAGAGAACGCTCAATATTTCTAGTGCATTGAAAAGTGGATTTGTCAAAATTAACAAATTGTCCGGAAATCGTGCAAAATTTATCTAAAATAGACTTAATAGTTCTACAACTCTGGTTAGAGGCTTTAGCGAAAATGATAGTGTCATCAACAAAAGTGAGAAACGGAATTTTCTCCACCCTGGATCCAATTCTAACACCAATATCACTAGAGCTAACATCACTATTATTTTGTAGAGATCTTGCTAAAATCTCGGCGCACATAATAAATATGTATGGCGAAAGTGGGTCTCCTTGTTGAATACCTCGAGTGGGTCTAAAAACGTCTTCCGGTGTTCCATTTACTAACACTGAGTAAGAAACAGTGTTTATACATGCCATTAAAACCCATTTGTTTAAAAGTTTCCTCGATAAAATTCCATTCTAGTCTGTCGTATGCTTTCTCCATATCAAGTTTGATTGCAATCCAACCTCCTTTTCCCTTTTTACGTTTAAACGAGTTGAAAATCTCGTGTGCTAAAAGAATATTATCTTGAATGAATCGATTAGGTGTAAAAGCACCTTGAAACGGGTGTATAATCTTATGCAAGACATTTCGAAGACGATTAGCCAAGATTTTTGCAATAATTTTATAAATTGTTGAACAAAGACTAATCGGGCGAAAATGGTTTGCTGTTTGAGGATTTTCAATTTTAGGAATCAATATTATGAAAGTATGATTTATTTCTTTTAGTAATTTCTCAGAATGGAAAAATGCTAAAACTGCATTAGTGACAGAATTTCCTACAATATCCCAGTATTTTTAAAAACTCTGCAGAAATCCATCGGGACTGGACATTTATCACGGCTAAACTAAACACAGTTTGTTTAACCTCTTCCCTACTAATATTACCTGTAAGAAATCTGTTATCTTCGTCTGTAATTAAACCACAAATAGACTTAAAATCCTCATTCTTGTCAAAATTACAAAGCTGATTTTTAGCAAACCTAAGTTTAAACTCCTCGGATATTTCTTGCTTAATAAGGTTTTGATCAGTAATACAAACACCATTCTTATTTATAAACTGTTTAATACCATTTCTACTACGTCTAATCGTGGCATGAGTTTGAAAAAACTTGGTATTATTATCTCCAAAATTAGCTTTGTTTATACGAGCTTTTTGTTGCCAGTAAACACGTTTATAGTCAAGGAGTGCATCACGCTTTTTCAACCATCTCACTTGCGCGACTTCTAAATTGGTAATATGAGATGTGCCTAGTTGATTTTGAATATTTTCTATTTTTTTTTCAGCATTTGAAAGTTGTCTAAAAATATTTCCAAAAGTAGACTGGTTCCATTTCTTAGCCTTTTGTTTTAGCAATTTGCATTTTTGGGAGAGACAGAACATATAAGATCCCTGAAACTGATATTGCCAACACTTTTTTACCATTTTACTAAAATCATCTCGAAGAGTCCACATAAGCTCAAATCGAAAAGGAGGAGCTTTCATATGAATTTGGTCATGAAACTTCACAGATATAGGACAATGGTCGGAGCTAGTGAACGCATGGTGCACAAACTGCATGTTTGGATAAATACTAATTCAATTAGGAGATGCTAAGGCTCTATCCAGGATTTCAAAAACATTTTCAGAACCAACTTTGTTTTTTCTCCAAGTAAAAAAATTATCAGAAAAAGGTAGATCCACACAATTAGTATTACTTAAAAATTTAGTTAATCTCAAACAACGCGCATTTGTAACTTTGGCACCCCCTTATTTTTCACTAGGACTCTTAATCTCGTTAAGATCACCTAATAATAGGAAAGGCAAATCAAGACTAAGCACAAAATTTTGAAATTCATTCCAAAAGTCCGTTTTTTCAGCCGCTTGAGCAGGAGCATAAACAAAAATAAGGCAAAACACCACATTTTTGGTTAAATCACACACTTCACAAGCCATGAATCTATTCGACTTAAATATGACATTAATCGAAAAAGTCATTGAGATAGACTCTCTCCAAAATAACCAAATACCGCCTGATAAGCCAGTACTAGGAATAAAATCACAATTATTGAACCCAAAACCCGTCATCAGATAAGGTTCAGGCTTAGAAGACGTTTTAGTGTCACATATAGCTAAGATTTTAATTCCATTTGACGCGCTAAAGAAATTAAGTTCTTCAGCAAAATTCTTTCTTTTGGTACCCCTAACATTCCAAAAGGCAATATTCATGGAAAATACTTTGAGACGAAATGACGCAAAAATGGCTTAAAAACATTGCAGAAAGTTAAATGCAACCATAACCAGCTGCAAGTGCGATGGATTGCAAGAATAGTAATACAAGATCCAAAAGTATAATTGGTTCTAAACGAGACGACAAGGTCCCAGTAAAGCTTAGGAACAACAAAAAACCGATAGTCTGTCCTATTCAATTTACGGAAGCAGTATCTAAACCAACAAGCAAAATAAATTTGATTGTCATGGTGATGTGACCATAATTGGCGCATATTTAGCCCCCGAATTAGCCTTGTTTCCATGCTTTTTAGTGCTTATTTGGGTCATTTATTATCTTTAGTTCTTTGTTTCGCATATTCTTTGAGATTTTGATCCCTTGGTAGGAAAGGAGTAAGAATCTTGCATTTTCATGGCAAAACGAGACTAAATTGATCGAATTCAATGACCAAGCATCAAGGAGAGACAAGATTAGAAGGCCTTTGTACATATCATAGTAGAAGAGCAATGTTGAGAAAGGATCCTTGAGTCCCCGAGGAAATCCCCAAGGAATTTATGAAGAAAAGGGAAGAAAAGAAGAAGAATTGTTGCTGACTGACAATCCGAGCGGATTGTCACCAATCCGTCCGTCCCGCAGCAGCACAATCCGAGCGGCTTTGCCACAATCCGCTCGGATTCCCCCTCCACAATCCGCCTGGATTCCCATGAATCCGCTCGGATTCAAACACCAGAATCCGCCCGTTCCGACCCCATTCCGCCCGGATTCTAGCACAGCACGGATTGTCTTCTCCAAGCTACGAAGAAAGAAGCCCTTCTCTCAGAAAATACCCGCTCCTCCTTGCTCAACTTAAAAAGTGTAATTACTAGTTTAGCCCTTAGTTAACCCTAATGCATCCTCCCTAATTTCCACTATAAATACCCCATTAGTCTAATTAGAGGAGCATGTTCTTCTTATCAATAATTAGTATAGTTAATCTCAATCAAATCTCTCTTTAATATTGTAATCAAGTTTTAATCAAGTTTTAATCCAAGTTTTAGTTCTTTAATCTCTCTTTTGTTCATCCTTTATTTTGGGTAATTGAAGATTATTTTGGGTTATTGTTTGGAGATTGACAACCTCTCAATCAAGCATTCAAGTACTTCTTTTATCTTTGCTTTATTATTGGAATCATTAGTAGGTATAATCTCTTAATCCCTTTTTAATTATTGTTAATTACTTTCATTTATTCATCATGTTTCATATTGTTGGTATGATTGACAACCTTGCTAGCATGATCAACATGATAATGAGCGAGTAGTCTCTTAGCTAGGGTTAATGGGTGATTAGGGGAAACCAACATGGGGAATGATTCATGCTTAAATTAATATGATTTCATGTTTTATTTGCTTGCTTGTTTTGATCTCAACTCATGCACATGTTATATTTGATGAAATGTTAAGCCTATGAATCCTTGCATTTACTATCATCTTCTATCTTTTCAATGAGACCTGTAAGACATAACCCAACTCGAGTCTCATTAGCCCATGCATGTTGTTGAGTAGGGAAGATTAAGTCGACTTGTAGGTGTTGTACAATCTAATCGATTCGGCTCCGGGACCCAAACTTTCCTAGGATTGTAAGATATAACCCAACTCAATCCATCACAACAATAATTGCTTGCTTATAATTTGAGAACATGTTTGTATGATCATATCCCATGATTCCCCTATGACCCCATGACACCCTAGTGCCTTTAATCAATTGTTTACACCCCTTTAATTCATCTTGCTTGTTTATTTTCATTGCTATTTTAGTTTAGTAACCTTCTACATCAACCCAATTTGTGACACCCCTTAGACACCACTAGTTACAATAGAAATCTCATTTCAACTCCCGTCCCTTGGGATCCGACCTTTTCTTGCCTCTTTACTAATTGTAGAGTTGTTTGTGGAGCTATAAATTGTGTTTTGATTCGACCGTGACCAACGACCACATCTTAATTTGTGAACACTTAGCGGGATCGCATCAAAAATGGCGCCGTTGCCGGGGACGGTGTTTGTTTGATTTAGATTTCTCTTTATTGTTATTAGTTGTGTCTTTCTTCGCCTTGAGGAAGTAAAACTCCTCAAGGTTTGTTCTAATCATTTTTCGAGTTGTTTGATATTTTGCGAGATGGATTTCATAGACTGTTTTGTAGAGGACCACTTGAGTATCCCTTACTTCAAGGATCCCATGCAAGCATTAGAAGCCTTAGAAGCAAGTGAGGCTAAGAGCATGTATTGGGAGTTGGAGGTGGATCTCTTTGAGGCCGCTCTAGCTAACAAGGAACTTACTCGTGCACAATCCGAATTGGTGCATAATATTCTAGTGGAAGCATGTCAACCCATAGAGGATGAGCAATCCATCCTAGAGGATATTTTACAAACTCAAGAGCAAGAGGAACCCATCATGGGATTTGAATATGATGAGGTTGATGAAAGTGAAGTTGAGTATGCTATGAGAATGGAATGCCTAATGGAGATGGAGCAAATTCTCAATGAAACTCCAAAGGAAGAAAGTAAGGTACAAACTCCTACTTTGAAACCCCTTCCCTCAAATTTGAAATATGCTTACCTTGATGAATCAAAGACCAAACCCGTGATTGTTAATGATAGACTTGATGATGACCAATTGGGAAAGTTGCTTGGTGTGTTGAAACAACATGAGAAGGCTATAGGTTATAGTCTAGATGACCTTAAGGGGATAAGTCCCGACTTTTGCATGCATAGAATTCATCTAGAGGAAGACCATAGACCTACCATTCAACCTCAAAGAAGATTGAACCCCCACATGCAAGAAGTTGTCAAAGGAGAGGTCATGAAATTACTTGATGCGGGAATCATATATCCCATATCGGATTCTTTGTGGGTTAGCCCCGTCCAAGTGGTACCTAAGAAAGGAGGTACCACGGTAGTGACAAATGAGAAGAATGAATTAATACCCACAAGAATGATCACCGGTTGGCGTATGTGCATTGACTACCGGAAATTAAACTCCGCAACAAGAAAAGATCACTTCCCCTTACCATTCATTGACCAAATGCTTGAGAGGTTAGCCTCCAACAAATTCTTTTGTTACCTTGACGGGTATTCGGGATTCTTCCAAATCCCTATACACCCGGATGACCAACATAAGACCACCTTCACATGCCCTTATGGCACTTTTGCATATAGGAGGATGCCTTTTGGATTATGTAATGCCCACGCCACTTTCCAAAGATGCATGATGAGTGTCTTCTCCGATTACTTAGAAACCATAATGGAAGTTTTTATGGATGATTTTAGTGTTTATGGAAAGGACTTTGACTCATGCTTGCATAATCTTTCTCTTGTATTGCAAAAAGGTGAAGATGTTAGCCTTGTTTTAAATTGGGAAAAGTGTCACTTCATGGTCAATGAAGGAATTGTCTTGGGTCATTTGATTTCGGAAAAGGGCATCGAGGTCGATAAAGCTAAAGTTGAGGTGATAGAGAAACTCCCACCTCCCGTGAATGTTAGAGGGGTGAGAAGTTTTCGCGGTCACGCGGGTTTTTATCGTCGTTTCATAAAAGATTTTTCGAAAATAGCAAAACCCCTCACTCAACTTTTGCTTAAAGATGACCAATTCCAATTTACTGACGAGTGTGTTGAAGCTTTTAATAGAATCAAAGAAGCATTAATCTCGGCACCAATCATTCAACCCCCGAATTGGGAGTTACCTTTCGAGATTATGTGTGACGCTAGCAACTACGCCGTTGGAGCGGTTCTTGGCCAACGGGTAGGGAGAGCTCTTCATGCCATCTATTACATAAGCAAGACCCTCGACCCCTCCCAAGTGAATTATGATACAACCGAAAAGGAGCTTCTTGCCATTGTATATGCTTTGGATAAATTCCGTTCCTACTTGCTTGGATCCAAGGTTATTGTATTTTCGGATCACCGTGCTCTTCGACATCTCTTGATAAAGAAGGAGGCAAAACCAAGATTGTTGAGATGGATTTTGCTTCTTCAAGAATTTGACTTGGAAATAAGAGACAAGAAAGGAGCCGAAAATGTAGTGGCGGATCACTTGTCAAGGATCCGGTTTCATGATGAAAATGGAAAAACACCGATCAATGACTCATTTCCCAACGATATTTTGATGGCTATTCAAACACAACTTGAAAGGCACATCACCCCATGGTTTGCCGATTATGCCAATTATATTGTTGGAAAAGTGCTCCCTCCAAACTTGAACCACAACCAAAGGAAGAGATTCCTATTCGAAGTAAAGAGGTACTTTTGGGATGACCCAAACCTCTACAAGGAGTGTAGTGATGGGCTCTACCGGAGATGCATCCCTCAATGGGAAATCCAAGGAATCTTGAAAGGATGTCATTCATCACCCTACGGTGGGCACCATGGAGCAAGGAGAACCGTTGCAAAAATTCTCCAATCGGGCTTCTATTGGCCTACAATGTTTCAAGATACAATAGAATTCATCATTCATTGCGATGCTTGTCAAAGAATGGGGAATATATCTTGGAGGAACGAAATGCCACAAAGGGGCATTCTAGAGGTAGAGATCTTCGATGTTTGGGGAATTGACTACCAAGGGCCCTTTGTGACATCCAATGGGAATAAGTACATCCTTGTGGCCGTCGATTATGTCTCAAAGTGGGTGGAGGCAATTGCCACCCCAAATGATGATGCAAAAACGGTCACCAAGCTTTTCAAGAAGATAATTTTCCCAAGATTTGGAGTTCCTAGAGCAATCATTAGTGATTGAGGAACACATTTTCATGAGAAGAAGCTTGCATCCCTTTTGACCAAATATGGTGTTCAACATCGAACCGGCTTGGGATATCATCCTCAAACAAGCGGTCAAGTGGAAATTTCAAATAGAGAGATCAAGCAAATCCTTGAAAAAGTTGTGAACAAGACTCGGAAAGATTGGAGCACAAAGCTTGATGATGCTCTTTGGGCTTATAGGACGGCCTATAAGACTCCCATAGGAGCCTCCCCCTACAAGCTTGTATATGGAAAAGCATGTCATTTGCCAATCGAATTGGAGTACAAAGCTTATTGGGCAATCCAAGCACTTAATCTTGATCTCAAATTGAGCGGTCAAAGGAGGATGATTCAAATCCAAGAGTTGGAAGAATTCCGACTACAATCCTATGAGAATGCAAAGATTTACAAAGAAAGAACAAAATTGCTTCATGACAAAAGAATTAGACAAAAGGCCTTGCACAAGGGAGACAAAGTCCTTCTATTCAATTCCCGCTACCGACTCTTTCCGGGAAAGTTGAACTCTAGATGGATGGGTCCCTATGTGATAACCGAAGTTGGAAAATATGGAGATTTCGAACTCAAGGCGGAAGATGGAAGCAAATTTACGGTAAATGGTCAAAGATTGAAGCCATACTATGAAGGAGCGTTTGTTGGAGAGGTCGAGGCTACCTACCTCGGGCCTCCTCCCCTTTGAAAGGACCATCTAAGGGAGAGTTTGGTGGAGTCCTCCCTAAACCACCACTTGTAAATATACTAACCCCCCTAACTTGTATTTATTTATTGCATTTGTTTTAATAATAGCATGAACTCTTTTCATGAGCGTAAGTAAGGGAGGGTTACTAATGATTTTTGAATGAAGGAAGGAACAAATGCCCAAGTGTGGGGACACATCTAAGAAAGGAGAAGAAGTCAAAACTCGCAGCCTGAATCCGTGCGGATTCCCTGGAATCCGGCCGTCTTGCTGGAATCCGGAAGTTTAGAGGAAAAACCGTCCGTCCAGCTGCGCTGGGAAATTGAAGATTTCTGGGACTGAGGTCGAATCCGAGCGTCCTGTGAGGAATCCGCCCGTCTGGAAGAATCCGGCCGGATTTGAAGAAAGACGCCCGTCTTTCTACCTGTGCATTTCAAGAAAAATCTCTGTACTGGAATCCGCCCGTCTTCTTAAGAAGACGCCCGTCCCACCTTAAAAGAATCCGAGCGTCTTATGCTCGGGACGCCCGTCTTGTGGCGTCAAAATTCTGGGAATTTTCTCTGTGGCAGAATCCGAGCGGATTGTCAAGAATCCGCCCGTCCCGTGGAGCAAGAATCCGAGCGTCTTCACCTCGAATCCGCTCGTCTTCTCACGGTGTCTTGACCCGACTTCTTCCTAATTAAAATACCCCCCACCACACATACAATGACATATCACTATTCCTTCCACTTACCCTATAAAACCCACCTCCTTATGACTCCTATACATATCCAAATCACTCTCTTTACCCTCAAAAACAAAAATCCCCAATTTTCTAGGGTTTCCAACACTCAATCAACAAGGAACATCCTTAGCAATCTTCAAATCAAAAGAACCCAACAAAAGAAGCAAGAATGGCACCAAGGAGATCCTCCTTTAGAAGTGCAAGAAGACCAAGGATGATGGGAAGTTCCTCTACCTCACATCTCAACACCATTAGAAGGGAACATGTAGAGCTTGTAGATCTCACAAGGCTCGATGATTTCTCGAATGTGGAATTCCTCGATGATGTGCAGCGATTAGTCTTCCACCGACTCTTAAGTAAGAATATTCTTCCCACTAAATTTCTTTGTCATGCTACCTTAAGAAAGCTTGGGATTTTTCACCAAGTGGAAGCCCTCTTTGAGGTTTTTGGTCTTTCAACTCTCTTTCGCATGCATGAACCAACTTATCGGTCCCTTGTGCTAGAATTCTTAAGCTTTTTGAAGATTACAACCGTGAACAAAGTGATATGCATAGAGTTTAGGTTGGAAAATGTTTCTAGGATGATGACCCTTGTAGAGTTCGCCAATGTGTTCGGACTTGATGTTTCGCCTACCCGAACATCAAAGCCCAAAAAGTATAATGTTGCACCATTGTGGAGGGCCATGACGGGCCGGGATTTCATTTTTACCAAGGAATGTCTTGCTTTTCACATCCAAAACCCGATCTTGAGGCTTACATATCGATTTCTTTCGGGTACTCTCTTCGCCCGCCGAGATCCGGCCATCGTCAACCAATTGGACCTTGTGTTTATGGAATCATACCTCAACATTCAAGGGAGAGATGGGTATCACTTCAATGCACCTTTAGTTTTGTTAGAAAAATGGGCAAGGTTTAGAAATGGGGATGATGATGGAATGAAGCACATAGTGAATGGTGGACTCATAACTAGACTTGCAAAGCACTTCAACCCAAGGTTCAATGAGAACAATGAGTACACTCCACTTACGGGGAGCACGAGAATTAATGAAGATCTCCTTGTCGTCCAACACCATTGGATAACCCTTGAGGGGGTCGATAAGAGGATAAAGTGGTTGACAAAAGGGAGCGATCCGATCTATCTCCCAATAACCGATCTACCACGGATCTCCCCAAGAAGAGGAAGCTTGTCCCCAATGCCCTCCTACCTCATCCCAAGTCAAACAAGGCGAACTCCACCACCACAAAATCCACCACCACAACAACAAGAACAACAAACCCAAAATGAGAAGATAAAAGTGCCTCCCTACCCGTTTCCCTACCAACCATATAACCATCCAAATCCCTTCATCCTCCCCCATGACGACTTTGTCACGGGAATTTTGCAAGATTTACACTACCGTCAATATGAGGCCTCCGTGGACACTTACTATGCTCTTTACCCCCAATACCATGAGATGGCTCAAAAAGGACGGATTAGTGAGGAAGGAGCTTTCCCCTCATGGGCTCAAATGGAATTGCTCTTTCCCAACTCGGAGAAGGCTAATGAAGGGGCGAACGGTAGACAAGGGGAGGAGAGTGGCAATTCTTGTGGAGGTGACACGGTGAAGCTTGAGAGTGAGGAAGACGAATTCATGGATCCAAGTTTAAGTGATGCTTCAAAGGATATTTGGGATAGCGATATAGAGGGAGATGATGCCGATGTCTAGGAGACCACTTCATCACTAGGTGGAGCAAAGCAAGAGCACCCACCTAAGTTCAAGTGAAGTTTTCTCATCTCTCCTCTTTATTTTTATTTTTCATGAAAAGAAGTTTGTGTCTTGTACCTTTGTATTTTATTTCATTTTGATCATTGTTGGAAGTAGTCCTAGCCCCACTAGAGGACTCACACCTCGGTACCATTGAGGTGTTCTCATTCTATTGTTCCCGTTTTAAAAATCCAAAATGACAAACTAGTTTCATGCATAGCATAGTGTGTGCATGAACTATACCCATCCTTGGACATTAGCAATAGTGTCTCACTCGGTTTGGGGAAGTTAATGCATACGCAACGGGAGGTAATCTAAATTATCCTCTCCGTCATAACAAAAACCATGCATCATGTAGTGTAGCTTAGTGTAGATTGCATTTAGTATAGAAATCATGCATCATCTTTGCATAATTTCCATCATTTTGGCCATTGAGGACAATGCCCATATTAGTGTGGGGATGGTAATTCTAACATTTAACTCTTATTCAAAAATCCAAAAAAAAAAATTGAAAAATTTGAAAATTGAAAACCCAAAAACATGTTTATTTCCTTTTTAGTGTAGTCTTGTATAAATTGTCTTGTATATATTGTGTTTGTTCTATCCTTGTTCACATTGATTGACTACGCCACATCCGAGACATGAGGATATTGAAGACCGCATGGTATGATCTTTCCAATCCCCTTTTCCCTCTTTGTGTTAATGACTATGTGGCTTTATTTTGATTGATGCGGTATAACAATGTGAATTTAGGACTTGCATTTAGTTTATATGTCATATTAGTTGGTAGAATCACTTGCATTAGGATGTTTATATTAGTTGCATCATGGCATGTAGTTTGCATGGTTAGAAAAAAAATTTTGCGAAACCGTCTACTTGGGAAGCTTGACAAGTGTATATAGGCCCTAGTAGATGCTTTTTCTTCTTAAGACTTTGCTTGTTAGAATACTTGTAAAACACCCTAGGATGTGTCATGCTAGTATCCTTTGACCCATGGATTAAGGCCTAGTCAAGAGTACCTTGTGGTGTGATAACTCCTTGGCTACCGTTTATTCCAAGGTGACCCTTGAAACCATGCAACCATCATTCATCCATGTTCTACCATATTTTTGTCAACAAAAGGGAATGGGCACAAAAAGAAATCAATTTGAGTTCAATGAAATGAAAAGTGAAAGAAAGTTTGCAAAAATGCATCAAATGAAAAGAGGAGCAAAAATAGAACTCCTAAACTTCAAATACAAGGCACCCTCGTTACTATTTGGGGTGACTTTGAAAATGTTCAAAAGAAAATGCAAAAAGTTGAAAAATTGTCAAGTGTTGAAAAGCCAAAAATCAAAAGAAATGGCAAAAAGAAAGTGTTCTCAAATGTTATATGCCACAAGAAATTGGGGGGAAAACAAAAACCAAAGCAAACTCCCAAATGAAACTCAAATTTTATTGATCCCTTTATCCATCTTATCCATTTTTGTGCATGGTAGAGAGGGGACGACCCTTCTTCTTGTCTAGGCAAGAGGGGGAATTCCGCGATCCTCCAGTGTTTCTAATACCATAGGGAGTCTACTCTTGACAAAAGCATTTAACGATTGAGGACAAAAGTACCCTAGCTTGACACAACTTGGAGGTGATTTATTGGTATCCTTCTAGGCTTAGTAGTTTGAAGAAATGGTATCTATGAAGAAGTGTGTACCCTTGAATTGCTTCCCTTGTAGATAATTTCCGCCACTTAGATGAGGAAAGTGGCTATTCTTTTTGTAGATGCATCCATTATGTGATTTTGTGTGCTTAATGTTTGGATGTGTCGCCATTTTGGCAAGACCCACCTTGCCTTGCAAGAAGGCATCCTACCTCATGGTTGTGTTGTTGTGAGTTGAAGGGGCGGAGTGAGACCCGCTAATTGTCTCATATCGGCTATATTATTAGTATAAGTTAGTATTGGTCCTAGTCTTTGTCACCTCTTTACTCGGGACGAGCAAAGGTTCGGTTTGGGGATATTTGATGTGACCATAATTGGCGCATATTTAGCCCTCGAATTAGCCTTGTTTCCATGCTTTTTAGTGCTTATTTGGGTCATTTCTTATCTTTAGTTCTTTGTTTCGCATATTCTTTGATATTTTGATCCCTTGGTAGGAAAGGAGTAAGAATCTTGCATTTTCATGGCAAAACGAGACTAAATTGATCGAATTCAATGACCAAGCATCAAGGAGAGACAAGATTAGAAGGCCTTTGTACATATCATAGTAGAAGAGCAATGTTGAGAAAGGATCCTTGAGCCCCCGAGGAAATCCCCAAGGAATTTAGGAAGAAAAGGGAAGAAAAGAAGAAGAATTGTTGCTGACTGACAATCCGAGCGGATTGTCACCAATCCGTCCGTCCCGCAGCAGCACAATCCGAGCGGCTTTGCCACAATCCGCTCGGATTCCCCCTCCACAATCCGCCCAGATTCAAACACCAGAATCCGCCCGTCCCGACCCCATTCCGCCCGGATTCTAACACAGCACGGATTGTCTTCTCCAAGCTACGAAGAAAGAAGCCCTTCTCTCAGAAAATACCGGCTCCTCCTTGCTCAACTTAAAAAGTGTAATTACTAGTTTAGCCCTTAGTTAACCCTAATGCATCCTCCCTAATTTCCACTATAAATACCCCATTAGTCTAATTAGAGGAGCATGTTCTTCTTATCAATAATTAGTATAGTTAATCTCAATCAAATCTCTCTTTAATATTGTAATCAAGTTTTAATCAAGTTTTAATCCAAGTTTTAGTTCTTTAATCTCTCTTTTGTTCATCCTTTATTTTGGGTAATTGAAGATTATTTTGGGTTATTGTTGGGAGATTGACAACCTCTCAATCAAGCATTCAAGTACTTCTTTTATCTTTGCTTTATTATTGGAATCATTAGTAGGTATAATCTCTTAATCCCTTTTTAATTATTGTTAATTACTTTCATTTATTCATCATGTTTCATATTGTTGGTATGATTGACAACCTTGCTAGCATGATCAACATGATAATGAGTGAGTAGTCTCTTAGCTAGGGTTAATGGGTGATTAGGGAAAACCAACATGGGGAATGATTCATGCTTAAATTAATATGCTTTCATGTTTTATTTGCTTGCTTGTTTTGATCTCAACTCATGCACATGTTATATTTGATGAAATGCTAAGCCTATGAATCCTTGCATTTACTATCATCTTCTATCTTTTCAATGAGACCTGTAAGACATAACCCAACTCGAGTCTCATTAGACCATGCATGTTGTTGAGTAAGGAAGATTAAGTCGACTTGTAGGTGTTTTACAATTTAATCGATTCGGCTCCGGGACCCAAACTTTCCTAGGATTGTAAGATATAACCCAACTCAATCCATCACAACAATAATTGCTTGCTTATAATTTGAGAACATGTTTGTATGATCATATCCCATGATTCCCCTATGACCCCATGACACCCTAGTGCCTTTAATCAATTGTTTACACCCCTTTAATTCATCTTGCTTGTTTATTTTCATTGCTATTTTAGTTTAGTAACCTTCTACATCAACCCAATTTGTGACACCCCTTAGACACCACTAGTTACAATAGAAATCTCATTTCAACTCCCGTCCCTTGGGATCCGACCTTTACTTGCCTCTTTACTAATTGTAGAGTTGTTTGTGGAGCTATAAATTGTGTTTTGATTCGACCGTGACCAACGACCACATCTTAATTTGTGAACACTTAGCGGGATCGCATCACATGGATTGCTAAAGATGGCCAACGATAATACAGAAAGTTATCAAAGAGATAAATGTAACTTTGAGTTAAAGATCTATTACCATACCACAAGTGATTAACCTTCACATAACAACAGCAAAGGATGTTCCAAATAAAAGTTAATGCAAAGGCAATGAAGCGATCCAAAAGCTTAGCAACAGAGCTCCAATTAGGTACAACAATATAAATCGATGTAAAATCATCAAAACGAAACTGTGTTTGTGCACTGATCAAACTCTCAGGAGACCCTCTTGAAACATTTTTGAATCGAGAGAGATAGGGGTAGTTACAGAAAGAAACTGTGCCAAAAAATCTAGGCAATATAAAATCCTTAGTATCATAACAGGATGACATTCTTGTGTCAAGGCTGAAATAAACCGTCATAAAAGAATACATACTGACATGATAACCTTTGACTTGAGGGAGGCCTAAAGCTAAAGTTTCTGTGGTGCGGACACAAGACTGATAAAAGCTCTCCGGTTCTAAGTTGGAGAGCAAATCAATGCCCACAAACACAGAAACTGAAGAATTAGGCGAAAAGAGGTATTCCAAAGAAATGAAAACCTCAAAATTGGACAATCCGATAGGATAAAGACAAATTACAACAGATGTTGGTGAGCTAAATGAATATCTTGAAGCCAAAAACAAGAACAAGTTTGTCTTACAGGAGAGGAAACTCTCCTCTATTTCAATTAATAATAAAAAATCAACAACAAAGACTAGAAAGGCCAAATCACTAAGCTGCTATCGTCACCATCGTGGCGTACCTGTGATGACCTCGGAACAGCTGGATACGATATTTGATCTGAAGAGCCAGACGCCAACCCGTCCTCAACCAAGCTCTTAGTTCCGTACAGCAAAAGCGGTAGCGAAATCCGAAAGGAAGAGATCTCGCTACACCAAAACCACATCGAGAGCCAAGAAAGAGCTGCTAGAGGAATGCCGGCAGTAGCAAACTGAAGGAATCTATTGGTTTTTAACTGAGTAAAAAAACCCCAAATCCATTCCGATATACCAAAATAATGGTAAGAACAGACGATACTCAAACTCTCTACAATAATCTCCTCAAAAGAGAGAAATTTGTAAGATCTGGAAAGATTAATCGAAATATTAATCAAAGAAAAGTGCTTATGAGCATAATAATCAATCTTAAAAATAACGCATGAAGAAAAGATAAGGAAAGGTGATGTTTGAGATTGAAAAATCTGGAAACATGGTTGCTATAAACTAGCTACTAGTTTTTTTTTTCTTTTTTGACTTTTCATGATTTGAGAGAAAAACATCTGAATATTCATACTTTTTCTTTTATTTATTTTGTTAGTAAATCCTAGATTTTGGAGAGTTGTCTTATGAGAATTTGATTAGGGTTTTGGTTAATTAAGGGTTAATTAGTATTATTAATGTTGTAGGATGTATCTGTGATAGTTATTACATTAATTGTTGTATTAGGAGACTTCTTAGAGGAGCCCTGTTAGTGTGATTGCTTTGGTTGATTGAAGATTTGCAAGTGGTAGGGTTTTCCCTACTCGATCTTAGTAATATGGTTTTTTACATTAGTTTTAATTGTCATAAATTACACATTACATGTCATAGTTGCATTATAACATGATTAGTCGGGAAATTATGTTGGTTACACACTAGTATTGGACATTCACCAAGTTATGATGTTGGTAAGTAGTATTAATTTCACATATTCATTTGAATTACATTATAACATGAATTGGGTAAATTGTTAGTTATTAGATTGGTTTAAATGGTGAACTTATGCATTCATGTCATATTGTGGTTCATGATTATGAAGAAAGGTATGATTGGCATTTGTTATATGCATTGTTTACTTGTGGATGTTAGAGGAGATTTGGTGGAGTATTGGTGTGTTGTGTTGGGTTGTTGAGGAGACATAAGACGGGTCGGGAGACCGTCTTACGCTTGGGTCGCCTCTTAGAACTTCCCACTCCAAGAGGGACGTGCATGGTCATGATTTGAGTATTGAAGGACTCGCATGGTGTCACGACATCTGACAGGGATTTGGTTAGTGCCCGGACTCGACACTGTGGGCGTGTCCTTAGTGTCTTGTTATGGACTGCGGTCCGGCTGTTGGTGGCGGTGTTGCGATGCCGTCACCGGGTTTGTTGGAGGTGTGGTGATTGGAGGACACTTGTGTTATCATATTTCATTTATGCATATCATATTTGTTGGGATTCATTAATCTCATTTGGTTACATATTGAAAATGTGAATAATTAATTTAGTCATAAAATTAATTCAAGATCTTATGCATGCAAAACAAATACAAGAGTAAGGAGAAAATCGGTTCCTTACATATGAGATTCGGATATATGGGCACTAGTAAGGTCACCTACCTTAGCTAGTTCTTGAGCTTTCCTTATGGATGAAAAAGATTCAAGTGTAGAATCTCTCCCCAAGGATTGTACTAAGATAATACCCTTAATAGTTTAAATTAATATGAGACTAGTATTAATAAAACCTACCTTAAAATAGACACAAAATAATTTGTATTTTGCTCTTGAAAATTTCGGTCAAGAGGAGGATTTTATGAGCTCTCTTGTTCTCTAAAAAATGTAGAGTAAAAGGAACCACTAGTAAAAATATATCATGTATCTTTTTACAACTTATAGAATGAATAAAAATGTAAGAGAAAAACTCTTTTTCTCTCTCTTTGGGAAACCGGGTAGCTAGGGAGGAGAGGAGCCAATGCATGAGCTTATTTTCTTCCCAAGAATAATAGGTTTGCATGACTATGAAATAGGTCATCATTGTGTTTTTTTTGAATAAATAAATTGGACAACACAAACCTAATACTCCCTCCATAAAACCAGTTATTACCCATAAAAGGGAGGTCCATTTTATTTTTGTCATTTGTCAATTGTGACATATGTGACATGTTACTTGACATGTTACATTATACTGTATTTTTAACATATTAAAAATCATTATATAATTAAATATGTCACATACAAAAATAATTAGTAATTCATAATTACTTGTACCAAAATGGGTCATATAATTATAAACTACAATAACTTGTATTTATAATAATTTATTCATTCTATTTTTAATTGTTTCATAAACAATAAATTAATCTAAGTAATAAAACAATTCGATTACTTAGACCGAATCTTATTTAATCAAATTACAATAAGACACGTAATTTTACTCACAAAATCACTCGTCAATTTTAAGGAATTTAATTAACCCGTATCGTCATACGATTAATTAAATAATCAATTAAGAGCATTACCCTATAGGTATGACCTTAGGGGATCAACTGGTCACCACCGTCGTACGACAGTAATGTCAAACTCTAGTCAGCCAATCATTACCGATATGTGTGGACCAGTTGACTAAGAAGTATTACTTTCCCTCATGTATTCTTAATATGAGATTTAAATATGTGATCTCAAAATGATCAACAATGTGATCGCATTATTGTCGGGGACACTCCAACAATCTCCCACTTGTCCTCGACAAGTGTGTGTCACCAATTCTCTTGTTCTATTACTATCTCCCACTCAATGCAAGGTGTCTTTTAGGTCGTACTTGCAAGTGATCATATCGAGAGTGGTTTCCTCGACCTGGAGAACAACTGATTGACCGGAATTATCTACCATAGGTACCTTTCGAGCGTGGCCATGCATTTTCAGTTCATTACTCCTCGAGTGGCCCTGAGATATTGTTATAACCTTGACAAGGGGTGGACAATTCCTATCGCACTATTCCCTTCGACTAGCCATAACTCATCATAACCCAAAATAAGCCCTTTTAACCCCATTTACGAAGGTCGTAGGAACATAAATCAAAGTTACTCTGAAATTGTGCCACCTTGAGCGAACAGTCTTTAGTCAAAAGAATCGACTCATTAGAATACTATAGTAGCTCTTGCCACGACCAGGCCATATAATTTGCCAGAACTCCATAAGCAGTCATTAGGCCCGACTGAGTGTTCCAAACCATCTGCCTATGTGATCGATTAGTCATCTCTTATGACTCTATGACACTAGAACTTGCCATCAATCGCATCACACTCTAGTCAATTCGAGACGTCACCTCATACAAGTGACTATGGGAGATTATTATGTCAATTTAGTTCACTTTAATGGGGTTCAATCTTGTCTTTACAACCCATTTGAATATGACAAAGTAATGAAAAATTAAAAGACAAATGTGATTATGCATATGAAGAAATAAAACAACTCTTTTATTTCTTATCAAAATCTAACATAAAACAGGCATGCGTTGAAGTCCCATGGATACAACATGTCCATCATGTTTAGCCTGCAATAAAGGCTTGGTGAGCGGATCAGCAATGTTGTCATTCGTCCCAACCTTAAAAATCGCAATTTCCTTCCTTTCAATGAAATATCTAATTACATGAATTTTCTAAGTACATGTCTAGATCTATTACTAGACTTGGTCTCTTTAGCTTGAAAGATTGTCCCATTGTTGTCACAATAGAGAGTAATGGGATCATTGGCAGTAGGTATTACTTTTAGCCCTTCCAAGAATTGCTTGATCCACATAGCTTCCTTGGCAGCTTCTGATGCTGCTATGTACTCAGCCTCCGTTGTAGAATCCGATCACACGACTTCCTTGAAGCTTCTCCAGCTTACGACACCACCATTGAGCATGAAAATAAATCCAGCTTGTGATTTCATGTCATCTATATCTGTTTGAAAACTGGAGTCCGTGTAACCCTTAACACAGAGCTCGGAGTCACCTCCAAACATTAAGATATAATCCTTAGTCCTTCGCAAGTACTTAAGGATGTTCTTGACGGCAATCCAGTGACTCTCACCTGGGTTTCCTTGATATCTACTCGTCATGCTCAAAGCATACAAGACATCTGGACGAGTGCATATCATGACATACATGATTGATCCAACAGCGGAAGCATAAGGGATCAACTTCATGCGTTCAACATCTTTGGGTTTGGTGAGTGATTGAGACTTGCTCAATATGGTCCCACTAACCATAGGAACCAAGCCTCTTTTGGATTGGTCCATGCTGAAGCGTCGAATAATCTTATCAACATAAGATTCTTGACTTAATGCCAATATCCTTTTCGGTCTATCTCTATAGATCCGGATACCTAATATGCGTTATGCTTCTCCTAAATCCTTCATTTGGAAATGATTTCCTAGCCACTCCTTGACGGAAGACAACATAGGAATGTCATTTCCAATAAGTAGTATGTCATCCACATACAATATTAGGAACACAACATTACTCCCACTGAACTTCATGTATAAACATGGTTCCTCAATACTTCGAGTAAAACCATTTTCTTTTATGACATGATTAAATCAATGGTTCCAACTTCTTGATGCTTGCTTAAGACCATAAATGGATCTCTTAAGCTTTCATACTTTGTTAGGATTTCTAGTATCCACAAAACCTTCGGGTTGTATCATGTACACCTCATCTTCTAAATGTCCATTCAGAAAAGCGGTCTTGACATCCATTTGCCATATTTCATAGTCATAAAATTAAATGCGGCGATCGCTAACAGTATCTGAATTGATCTTAGCATAGCCACGGGGGCAAAGGTTTCGTCATAGTGAAGACCATGAACTTGAGTAAAACCTTTTGCCACTAGCCTAGCCTTGTAGACATCATCATGTCCTTCTATGCCATTCTTTACTTTGAAGATCCATTTGCACTGAAGAGGTCTTGCCCCTTCAGGCAAATCCACCAAGTTCCATACTTGATTTTCATGCATAGAACTCATTCCGGATTTCATGGCTTCAAGCCATAAAGCTGAATTGGGACTAGAGATTGCAGCTGTAGGTGGCGGGTTCGTCACTTTCTAAAAGTAACACAACGAGGGTCCCATCCTCTTCGATAAGTCCAACATATCTATCAGGATGGTGAGAAACTCGACCTGACCTCCTCGGTTGAGGAATAACAACAGAATTAGACGACGAAGGAACGTCTTCTTGCGTCTCTACTTCGGTTTGTGGCGCTTGAACTTTATCAAGTCAAAATTTCTCCCACTCTGTCTCTTAGAAATAAACTCACTTTCTAAGAAGACAGCCTCACTAGACACAAACACTTTGTTTTCATGAGGTTTTTAGAAGTAATATCCTCGGGAGGTAATGGGGTAACCTACAAAGATGCATTTTTCGGATCGTGGGGCAGCTTGTTGTCGGTTTTTGCCTTGACGTAAGCACTACATCCCCAAAACTTCATATAGGATATATTAGGAACCCTTCCTTTCCACATCTCATATGGAGTCTTTTCAGTTGCCTTTGTTGGACTATTATTCAATGATTTGATTGCGGTTTGGATTGCAAATCCCCAAAACGAGTCGGGTAACTCGGTTCATCATGGATCGAACCATATCTAGTAGGGGTTCGATTTCTCCTTTCGGCAACACCATTAAGTTGTGGTGTACCGGGTGGAGTGAGTTGTGACACGATGCCACAACCTTTCAAGTGTGAATCAAATTCATTACTAAGATACTCTCCACCACGATCGGATCGTAGTGCCTTTATCCTTTTATTCAATTGGTTTTCTACTTCATTTTGAAATTCTTTAAATTTCTCAAAAGCTTCACTCTTATACTTCATTAAGTAGATATACCCATATCTACTTAAATCATCGGTGAAGGTTATGAAGTAATCATAATTTCCCCTAGCGGTGATAGTCACTGGTCCACATACATCGGTATGTATAAGTCCCAATAGTTCACTAGCTCGAGTCCCTTTGCCACTAAAAGGATTATGAGTCATTTTTCCTAGGAGGCAAGATTCGCATATACCATATGATTGAAAATCAAATGGTTTAATAACATTAGTGGAAACTAATCTTTTGATGCGATTCTCATTGATATGACCCAATCGACAATGCCAAATGTATGATTCATTTGGATCACTTGATTTGAGTTTCTTTGATTTTATATTATAGATGTCTTTACTGGGATTAGAAGTTTCTAGAACATAAATGCCATTAATAGAAGAGCCTCGGCCTATGACCAAGTCATTTCTAGAAATAATACAACAATTGTTTTTAATGGCAAAATTAAAACCCTCTATGTCTAACATAGCAATTGAAATAATGTTCTTAGAAAGAGAAGGTACATAAAAACAATTATGCAAATACAACTCAAATCCATTTGCTAAAACAAGCACATAAGTTCCCTTGGATGTAGCCGCTACCCTAGCTCCATTCCCAAGATGGAGATCAACATCGCCTTGCTCAGCTTTTCCACGTTTCTTAGCCCCTGTAAATGATTACAAAGGTGAGAACCGCAACCGGTATCTAATACCCACGTTGTGGTGGAAGTAAAATTTACATCAATAACATAAATTTCAGAAGGAATTTTACCGAGTGGAATAACAAGTCCATCCCTAATATTTCCCAAATATATGGGGCAATTCCTCATTCAATGTCCCATGCCATGACAATAATGGCATTCATCATCAACTTTGGCTCCTTTGGTAGTCCCACTAGCCATCTTGTTTCCATTGTTGAATCTTCTACCTTTCTTTCCCTTCCTTTTGAACCACTTTCCTTTAGTTGCAAGAGCTTGCTTGCTAGAACTCCCACTAGTTTCGGCATCCCTTTCTTCCAAAGATAAGGATCTCATAGATTTAGCGAGATGGTCTTCCTGAGACACATTCACAAAAGATCTAGTCATAGTAGGAGGTATGGTGGAAGTAATGAAATTAAGGTTTCCATCGGAACCGATCCCAAAATGAAGCTCTCTAGTAGTATCGAGATTGTGGTTGGAGAAAATATCGTCAAATAAGTTATGACAAGACTCAATGGTAATAGGTGTTGTTGCATTAGTAGGATCCATTACGATATATAAACTACAAACATGGAGGTAAAGGAAATATTAACATTTGTAATTTGATCAAACTTGCAAACATTTTTAAACAAATTTTAAACATTTATATAGTGACCTCCACCCAACTATTATAAATGAACCCGAGATCAAAATTCATATCAATTCGGGCACGGTGAGCCGATTCATCCGTTATCAATATAACTCGGTGGGTTAACTCTTTAATCGATTCTACTTCTAGAACTCTCGGTCGATAAAATTACTCTAATATTTATCTTTAGCCCGGAACACATGCGACTACGGTCACGAATACTTCCGTTGAGCTCAATCCAAATTTCGATATAATAACTTTTTACTACCCATTTACCCAACGTAACAAGTTTAACACCCCGGTGAGGCGAGCCTACTTCCTTATGAAATTGAGATTCATGGTTTCTACTATTTGGTAAGGCTAATTCTCAATTATTATTTAGTGAGAGGTCTTGTCAATTTATTATCTATCACGTTTTAAGTGAACTAAAGCGGTGAACTACGATAATTATAATTGACATGGTCGATGACTCGATAAAATAAAATGTATGTTTAGTTATGGCGATTTAGCGATGCATGCAAACATATAAATAAATGCAAAACATAAAACATAAAATCCTAGTATGGTCTTCCTAAAAAGAAAATTTAATTAACTATTACAAATTCGGAAACCAACTCCATTGGTTCCTTGAACTTCACTTGGCACGCATTCCAAGGCAACACCGTCTTGTCGGAACGCCTTTCCTAATGGCACCGTCTTCAAGGATCTCCGGAATTACAAGAAATAATTAAAAATTACATAACTTCCTATTATACATTTGTAATAAAAATTAATTCTATTAAATTACAAAACGGTGATACGAGATCACAATAACTACAACCGAATCGATATTCCCATACATTCCGGGTAATACCAATTAAAAAATTAAGGCCATACTAAGTAAAATTACATAATTCAAAAATTATATAAATAAAAAGTATGACAATTATAAATAAAATGCAGCATTAAAATATGTATGAACATGCTTAATTTTATGCCAAATCGTCTTTAAAGAGCTAATATCGTATATTTTTCTCGGTTTTATGGATTATTATCTATTAAAATCATGAAATATTTCATAAATCTCATTTATGTACAAGTTAATTACCCTAACCTTTTAGGACTCAAAATTTAGTCTTCACAAATATTTCGACAATAATTCAACTTGAATTTCTAATATTGTTCATTTGGACTCAAAATATATATAAAAACTCCAAATTAAATTAAAATAATTTTGAATTTTGAATTTTGAATTTTAAACTCTTGAATATTCTGGAATAATTCCATGACATTCATAATGTTCAAAACTTAGGTTAAAAATTTCGAAAATCTTCCGAGAAAAACTTCGTTGCGGTTTATCGAATTTGACAAATAAAATCATTAAAGCATAAGAAAAAAAATAATTTAATCAACTTTTCACTTTTAGATATGAAAAGTGGGATAAATAAGCAACATTGGACATTTTTCTTAAGTCATGAAATATGTTTTAGCATTATAGGCTAATTTAAGTCACAATTTATTGAATTTTTACTCAAAAATTCATAAATCATGCATAATGAGTTCAATCCATCTAAGATTTTTACACACACTGAGTAAAAATGCATGTGACAATATATTAAATTTTCATGACCAGATTCGAAATTTAACTCATATTAACCTAATAACCCTTTTAAATTCAACTTTAACTTATAAAATTCATATTTTATGCAAAATGACTTTATTTTACAAGAAATTTAACATGCAATTATTAGATTTTATTTCTGAAATCATATCCAAAATCCACTGAAAAATTCGAAATTTAACTATTTTTCGTCCAAAATTGACATTTTTCTCATAAAAATCACATTTTAATGCCAATAATATATATATATAATGAACAATAAAATCCATAAATCATCCCATATGACCTAAAATCCATTTAGGACCAGAAACTTGTAACATGCAAAAATTATTTCGTGATTTATCTTCATAAATCCTAAATAACAAGTTTTATTTGTTAACTAATTAACTCGGAAAAACAAACCCGATTTTGCATGCAACAACATTGTGCTATGATACCACTTGTTGGAATTCATTAATCTCATTTGTTTACATATTGAAAATGTGAATAATTAATTTAGTCATAAAATTAATTCAAGATCTTATGCATGCAAAACAAATACAAGAGCAAGGAGAAAATTGGTTCCTTACATATGATATTCGGATATATGGGCACTAGTAAGGTCACCTACCTTAGCTAGTTCTTGAGCTTTCTTTATGGATGAACAAGATTCAAGTGTAGAATCTCTCCCCAAGGATTGTACCAAGATAATACCCTTAATAGTTTAAATTAATATGAGACTAGTATTAATAAAAACTACCTTAGAATAGACACAAAATAATTTGTATTTTTTTTTTTAAATTTCGGTCAAGAGGAGGATTTTATGAGCCCTTTTGTTCTCTCAAAAATGTAGAGTAAAAGGAACCACTAGTAAAAATATATCATGTATCTTTTTACAACTTATAGAATGAATAAAAATGTAAGAGAAAAACTCTTTTTTCTCTTTGGGAAACCGGGTAGCTAGGGAGAAGAGGAGCCAATGCATGAGCTTTATTTTCTTCCCAAGAATAATAGGTTTGCATGGCTATGAAATAGGTCATCATTGTGTTTATTTTGAATAAATAAATTAGACAACACAAACCTAATACTCCCTCCATAAAACCGATTATAACCCATAAAAGGGAGGTCCATTTTATTTTTGTCATTTGTCAATTGTGACATATGTGACATGTTATTTGACATGTTACATTATAATGTATTTTTAACATATTAAAAATCATCATATAATTAAATATGTCACATACAAAAATAATTAGTAATTCATAATTACTTGTACCAAAATAGGTCATATAATTATAAACTACAACAACTTGTATTTATAATAAATTATTTATTCTATTTTTAATTGTTTCATATACAATAAATTAATCTAAGTAATAAAGCAATTCGATTACTTAGACCGAATCTTATTTAATCAAATTACAATAAGACACGTAATTTTACTCACAAAATCACTCGTCAATTTTAAGGAATTTAATTAACCCGTATCGTCAGGGTATGTGTGGAACCCCTGGGAGGTGCACTTGGTCAAGTGGAGGGAGGGAACTTGGCCGAGAAATAGGCACTCGGTCGTGCAATAGGCACTCGACCGAGTGGTCAATTTTCCAGAATCTGAAAAATTCCTAAAGAGTTGCACACTCGACTGAGTAGGAGGCGTACTCGACCGAGTATAGTCCACTCGACCAAGTGTCCCCTAGCACTCGACCGAGTGGACTGTGTGGCAGATTTGGGGACTTCATGGAAAGTTGGGCAGTATACCGAGTATTGTCGCGTACTCGACTGAGTGGAAGGGAACTTGGCCGAGTGGTGCCTGACACTCGATCGAGGGGTCCCCTATCTTGGGCCAATCGTGTTTGTCTCTAATGGTGAGACATATGTTGAAGTTTACCTTGGTTATTGAAGCTAGAATGCCGTCAAGAAGAGCTAAATCGGCATCCGGACCACCCCGTAGCTCTGATGAAGAGGTTGAAAGGATCGTAGCACAAAATGAGGCTCTCACGGAGGCCCTAAAGGAAGTAACCAAGAAGAGAGAGGTGGTGGTCGAAGCTTCGGCCATAAGTACGACCATGGCACGCCATCGGCCTACCAAGTATGATGGGTAGGTGAGCCAAATCTCTTTGGTAATTGGATGAGGGAGATGGAAAATATCTTTAAGGTGGTGCATTGCCCCAAAGAATTGCAAGTGGAGCAAGCCGCTTTCTATCTAGGAGGCCAAGCAGGCCTATGGTGGTACAAGGAGCGGGAATCTATTAAGGATTAATATAGGAGCTAAGGAGAGGCCGTGATCCCTTAGAGGAACTTCAAGACCGAGATGAGGGATGAGTTCATTCCCGAACACGTACGAAGCAAGCTCAAAGTGGATTTTGATAGCTTTGTGATGTCGGAGGGGATGACCGTACAAGAGTACTATATCAAGTTTAATGAACTTCTTACCTACGTGGAGAACCTTCATCTTAGCCAACAACTCTTGGCTCTTAAGTTTGAAAAAGGATTAATCTTGAAAGTTCTTGAGAAGATTCCGGCGGGCGTGTTAACAGACGTGAAGGATATTTACGCTAGGTCCAGAAATGCGGAGATGCTAATTAAAATGACTAGGGAGGCTAAGGAGAGGACCTGGTAAAAGAGAAGGGCCGATAACGAAGGAGGTGGATCCCGCCAAAAGAAGCTAAATTTTCATCAATCAAAGTCATACTCAGGAGGACCTCACATGAGCGGTTATGTAAAGTTAAATGGCAATGGAGGGAGGGCCTCTAGTGAGGGCGGATTTTTGAGATTTTATAATTGTGGTGGTCTTGGACACAAAATAAATGAATGTACTAGTGCCGAAAGGGGGTCCTACCAGAGGTTTGGGTAAGGGTGGTTCTACCAAGCTCCCTCCTAAAGTATGGTGAGAAACCACAACTCGGGATCTTGGACCAATCAAAGGAACCCGAATTTGAACTTCAATGGTGGATATGGACATGGGAACTTCAACCGGTGAGCGCCATCACAAAGGCCAAGCTATAATGGAATTCAAGTCTCAGAAGCTAAACCTACTACTTTCGCAAGCACCGTCCAAGAAGCACTAAAGGCTAGTGGGAAGTTATTCGCCATGGAGAAGCAAACCGCCGAGGAGGATGCTCATGTTGTCTCGGGTACTTTTCTTGTTAACTCTCAACCTTTTTTTATTTGTTTGACTCAGGGGATACACATTCGTTCATGTCTAGGAGTCATGTGTCGACCTTAGGATTGAGGAAAGGTGAGTTGCTGAGTGATGACGTGGTGTTACCGTCGGGTGAGTCCGTAGTGTGTTCATGATTGTTTAAGGAAGTGTCAGTGACACCCCCACATACCAAGGTGCCTTACCAGGACCACCCTAGCATGAGAGACCGTCACCATCTCGGTTGCCCAAGGTTAGTATATCAAAGTTACCAATCTAAAACACAATTATTAAAGTATAATTGATAAAAGTTTACATGTTCCAAAATTCAAAACCAAAATAAAGGTTACTAATGTTCAACACCTAAAACTGAATGATAAATCTCATGACAGCGAAAGCTAGACTCGAGTGATGACTCCCCATCTCGTCCCCATAGCTAGTAAACATCATCACCTGTCACAATCTGCTCACCATCCCCGAATGGATCACCACAGATTTTATAAAACAACAACGGGGTCAGTTACTGTATAATCAACATAAGACAAGTACGAAAGATACCAGCTGATCATCATCCACCTCCGACTCCCAATCACAACATATAACCGACTACACACTAAAGTGTGTAGCCCTGCCAGTGGGGGACCACAGCTGTACCTACCTAAGCCCCTGCTCATCAACGAGCGATAACCCTGTCCATTAATGTGCACATCCCCTCCTGTGGGGGGTTCGATAGAGGGCAAAACTAGGGCGTGAAGCCACTCCCGCAAGTGACTCCACTCAGCCGAGGACGCACTTCGCGAACATCACCATCAACCATCACAACTCCAACACCCAACTCCAATTCAACAATCAGCAGATAATCACAATATCAATCGTACAACAATCACAATACAATCTTAAATCAATTAACAGTAAACCGAGTAGGGAAACCCTACCTTAACACAACTGCAATGAGACAAACACGCAAGCTAGAAAGGCTCCTCTACGAATTCTCCACCTAACAACAATCACATAATTCCAATTACCATATGCAAAAACCCCTTTCCCCCAAATCACAAATTATGCAAAACCCTAAAGATAAATCAATAGAACTTATGAAATCAAAACCTTACCGACACAATCGACGCAACAAAAGATGAACTAATGCGCACTTGAGAGAGAGATTTGGAGAGGATTAGATTTACGTTGTACTGCCTAGGTTTTGTAAAATTGATTAGAAACTGTAAAACGCGTCTTAAATAACTCTAATCCTTTCCCATACTCGGCCGAGTATTATTGGGCAGTAGACTGTCCAGAAACACACGACACACTTACTCGGCCGAGTAAGCCATATGCGGCCGAGTAACAGACTTAGAAACCCGTGGTATTACAGTGTCGGTCATAGTGGGAGAAGTGAACTTTCCTGTGAACCTTTTTGAGTTTCCTTTAGAGGGATTTGAAGTAATTTTGGGAATGGATTGGCTAAGTAAGTATAAGGCCAATATATATTGTCATCAAAAGAAACTATCTTTAAAAGGTCCTAGGGGTGTTAGAGTTTCATATAGAGGTTTTGTGGTCAAACCCAAAGTTAAGCTAATTTCGGTGATGACCTTAAAGTCGTGGTTAAAGAAGGGTTGTCCCATGATATTGTGTCATGTAAGAGACACTATAGTAGAGGGACCCTAAGCCTAAGAAACACCATGGTCGAAGAGTTTGTGGACGCAATTCCGGAGGAGTTGCCCGAATTACCTGCACCAATAGAGATTGAGTTTAGTGTGGACTTGAAATTGGGAGCGAGACCAATCTCTAAGGCCCCGTACCGGATGGGTCCAAAAGAGTTAGAACAATTGAAGAAGCAACTATATGAGTTGTTCGATAAGGGATACATCCGACCAAGTGTTTCCCATGGGGAGCACCGATGCTCTTTCTGAAGAAAAAGAATTGTAGCATGATACTATGTATCGAGTATCGTTAATTAAACAATCTTACCATCAAGAGCAAGTATCCATTGCCAAGAATTGATGAATTATTTGGTCAACTAAGTGGAGCCGGAGTATTTTCCAAGATAGACTTGAGGTCGGGTTACAATCAACTAAGGATAAGAGACGTGAATGTTCCTAAGACCGTGTTCCGATCAAGGTACGGGCATTATGAGTTCGTTGTGATGTCGTTTGGGTTGACAAATGCCACGACCGTGTTCATGGACCTAATGAATCGGGTGTTTAGTCCATATTTGGATAATGTGGAGTCTATTGATCGAATACGAAAGAGGGGGGGTGAATTGAGTATTAAAAACGATGACCGCTTTTTCGAAATATATGATATAAATTAATTACTTGATTTTATTGATTAAAATTAACTAATTAAATTATTAACAATAAATGCAAAATCGAAATAACAATAATAAAGAGAGAGAGAAAGAGAGACACACAGGATTTTGAAGTGGTTCAGTTTCACAAGTCGAAACCTACGTCCACTATTCTCGATTAATAATTTTTAGTACCTTTCTCCGGATTACAAAAATTATCAATCCACTCGTATAATCAACTATATGAGTATAACTCAGATTGAGTATCGCTAAATACTCTAGGTTGCTCTTACGTTAATAAGAAAAATACAACGACAAATACTAATCTCACGTTATGCGAGTGAGTATACTATCCTTGTGTATTTAATATCCTATAACGATTTTTCTTTGAGTGATTGACAAATTTGATGCGTAATTTTTGTATAAGCAAATTTGGAAAATAAGAATTAAAGCTCAAATGATTTTTGCTTAAAATATTTTTCTCTCTTGAAATTTGTAGATGTGTGTGTCAACAATTAATGTTGAATGAATGAGAGTATTTATAGTAGAGTGAATTAGGGTTTGGAATGTTCTGGAATTAGGGCATAGGAATGTTCTGGAAATATAAAACTTGAAGAACAAGTAAGGAGCAAAGGAATGGAGTTTGGCCTCCTAGGGTTCGGCCTCCTAGGGTTCGACCACCTAGGGTTTCGGCCTCCCTAGGGTTCGGCCGGCCCAAGGCCTCCTTCGGTCCATTCTTGCTTCTATAGCCCGCAACAAATCGAGATAGAATTTAGTTAAACCCCTAGGTTGCATGACGATATAAATATCGTGTTACAAACCAATAGTTTATTTAACTTAAATTCTAATTAATTAATTCCAATTAAAATAAATACTCTCTTATTTTTATAAACCATTAAAAATATATTTTCCAAAAATTAACGCATCATTTTTGTCTAGTAATGAAGTTATGTCTATTAGGTCATAACTTCACTAACCTTTAAATCAAACAAAGTAAAACCATTACCGGATGACGACCTATACTATCTAATCTTCAGTAGATCTTCAGTAAACGAATCGTCTCTTCACAAGTCTCTCATCTTGAGTCTCGTGGTTGATTTCCAATCTTGATCTCTCTTGAAAACATCGATCAAGTATATTTGAAGTTGTACCTCCTTGGTCCAAACTTCAAGCTTGCGTCATTGTAATTGTTCCTTTCTAAATAAAGACTTAAGCACACAATTACACGCATATGTTTATATATTAAGTCCACATACAAATCATTACTGTCATTATCAAAACAATTAATTAGGACTAAAGGTCCAACAAATTCCCTCTTTTTGATGATGACAAGTCTCCTATGATTTGTGTCTAAGTCTAGTTCCCCCTCAACATAATACTTCCCAAAATATAGAACAGTTGAGCGCAAAAACTAATGATCTCTTTAAAGTTATAACTATAGAACGCCATGAGAGAATTAACTTTGAGACGGTCGCAAATCATAAAAACAATTCCCCCTCTTGGCATCATTGAAAAGATAAGAACAAACATAAAACGACCAGAATAATATATTATGAGACAAGAATTAATCATGAAAAACATATTATATTAAACGCAATCTAGTTCTTAATTAGCATAATAATAATATAAACTTGTAATCACAAAAGGAATAATGCAGAATTAAAAAAGCTGATATCCATAAGAATGGATTTTTATTGTGAGCAAAGGAATTAAAAAGATAAGGCTAGGTTGAATGGATTAGGGCAAGATGGTCAAGGGTAGCGTGGGCTTGGCGGTTTGGACCTAGGTCGGGTGCGGTATTCCAAGTCCTCGAGTCGCGCATGACAATGGTCTAGGAGTGCAGCTTGGGCAGTCAATCGAGTATCAAAGTTACCAATCCTCAAAGTCATTGCTTTAACTGCTTCATATATAGTTTGCATCTCAGACCTCATCTCCTTCCCAGATTGCAAAAGATCATCACCAAACTTAACCAAACTAGCCATACCTTCCTTTATTTGAGTAGACTCGGAGTGAGTTCGTACGACGGCTTTAAAAACACTTTCGAGGCGTGTATCAAACCGTGACAACACGGTATTTAGACGAGCCGGGCTAATTTCACTTGGTCCACTAGTATCAACTCTCCTTTCCTTTTTAATTAGGTCAAACAATTCTTCCAATTTCTTGTCTTGTTCATTAATCCGTCCAAGAATAGAAGTAAAGTTTGAATCCATCTTTGAATCCAACATATCAAAACTCACATTGCTTTTTCCTTCCTTTTCTCCTTTATCTCCTTTTGTCTCAAAACCTAATTCGTTGCCATTAATAACGAGCTTCATATAAGATAGGTAAAGATCGCTCATCTCATCATTAGTGATAACTCCATAACTATGCTTCCCAATTACTCCTTTCTTCTCTAAAATTCGAGATATCCAATTCCCATAAGGCAAACTTAAAGTAGAAGCGAAATCATCCATCTTAGCCGTTACACTAGCTTGTATAATTTTATGAAACACAAGCAAGGGTAGACTAACCTTTTCTCCTTCAAGCCAAGCCTTCATAATAATCATCTCATGTGCCTCGAATTTATATCTACCTTCTTTTCGAGGAACAATGGTATTCCAAAGAAAGTTAAAAAAGAACCTCAATTTTGGCGACAACTTCGCAGTTAAGATAGTCTCGCATTTAAGTTGCATCTTGTTTGAAATACCGTTTCACTATCAACCTTTTTCGGGTGACACACCTCCCCATTCTACGCTTGGATTGATCTCGGTTCCTCCTTCAGAACTCGAGCCAAGTCGCAGAATCACCAGTGAGACTTTTATGGAAGTCTCATTAACCACAACAAACAAATTTCCTTCCTTAAGATGAACAGAAGCATAAAATTGATATACCTCAATAGGAAAGACAGGACCACTTACAGCAACAATATTTTCCCATCCTTGATCTTTGAGAAAATTTCTGAAAAACCCAAGTGCTTTGTATTTCTTTAACCAATCAATCGAATATACTCGTCCTGCGTGAATGCGATATTGAGCAACTTGATTGACATCCCTTCTTTCTACTTGAGTTAGTCTAAGATTATTCAGTCCATTGTTGGTGTAATCATCCATATGCTGTGCGTAAAGAACTCGTGAAGAACCATCTTGAAGTTTATAGTTTTCAGTCTTTGAACTTACCTCAATTTCCGAAACCGTCTTTCCCTTACCCTTAAACAATTTTCGTCGCTTGGTGAGGTTGGCGGGTTGGTCGACGAAGGACCGTGGGGAGCGAGGGGGTTCGGCCGGTGAGGTGGAGCGAGTTCGAGGGGGTGATTGGCTTACCTTCTTTCTAATAACAACATGTTTCTTTGATTGAGAACGGGTTGTAGGTTGATTAGTCATTATTAAAATTGAAGATAGTAGTAAAAGATAATTAGGGTTTAGAGGATTAGAATTGATGAGAATTATGGAGAGATTGAAGGGGTATATATAGCATAAGGAATTTGAGTTTAGGTAAGAATAGGATTCCTAAAAGATAGAAAATAATACCAATTTCCTTAAATTCTTTAATGCCTTTCCTTTTTTTTTCGGCATCTTTCCCTTTTTTTTTTTTTTTTTCGTGCGTTTTTCCTTTTTTTTTCGCACCTTCCTCTTTTTTTTTTTTTTTCTTTTTTTTTTTCGGTATTATCTCCTATTAAATGTAAGATTAGGAAAGAAAATCTTGAGATGGAGTTTGTGCAGGATTTGTGTAGGAATATAATAAGATAAAAATATCTTTATTATATTAAGGCAGTTTATTGTAGATTTTGTCGATTTTTGTAAGGAAATGTGATTATGCAGAATTTAAAATACTACCATACACATAAGCAAGATATAACACGTAAAATAAATATTATTTAACATAATTAAACTTGCAACAAAAATATATGGACACAATCGTACAATCTTATCTTCCTAGCGGTCATTCGGGTTCCCGGACATAATTATGACGGATTTAATTATCACTAATTAAACCAATCTCAAGTCTCAATAACTCAAAGCGTTTTCTAGCTAATGCCTTAGTCAAGATATCAGCCCATTGCCTTTCAGTACTACAAAATTCAAGTGAAATGTTGCCTTTCTCTACATGATCCCGTAGAAAATGGTGTCGAATATCTATATGTTTGGTCCTCGAGTGCTGGGCAGGGTTCTTAGAAATTACTATAGCACTCGTATTGTCACACATAATAGGCATACAACCTACATTTATACCATAATCACATAGTTGTTGCTTTAACCAAAGTAATTGAGAACATATCAGTCCCGCAGATACATACTTGGCTTCAGCAGTAGACATTGCAACTGAATTTTGCTTCTTTGATCCCCATGTGATAATACAAGGTCCAACAAACGTTGCATACCCAGAAGTGCTTTTCCTATCTAAAGAACATCCTGCATAATCTGCATCTGAATATCCTACTAGATCGAAATTACACTCAAGTGGATACCATAAGTATAAATTAGATGTACCAATTAAATATCTCAAAATACGTTTAACTGCAATCATATGTGATTCTTTAGGGCACGATTGAAATCGAGCACAGACACATACGCTAAACATTATATCAGGACGACTTGCAGTTAAATATAAAAGTGAACCAATCATACCTCGATATGTAGTCTCATCGACACACTTACCATGTTCATCTATAGTCATCTTCTTTTCAGGTACCATAGGTGTATCGTATGATTTTGCATTTTCCATACCGAACTTTCGGATTAGTTCCTTGATATATTTCTGTTGGTGTATCTTTATACCATCCTTTGTTTGTTGAATTTGTAAGCCTAGAAAGTACTTCAGTTCTCCCATCATGCTCATTTCAAACTCAGAAGTCATTAGATCAGAAAAATACTTGCACAATTTTTCATTAGTAGAACCGAATATAATATCGTCTACATAAATTTGTACAACAAGTAAATTAGAACCCTCGGATTTAAGGAACAGGTTTTTATCGACAGATCCTCTTGTAAAATTATTTTGTAACAAAAACTTGGATAATCTGTCATACCATGCCCTTGGAGCTTGTTTCAAACCATATAAAGCTTTGTCTAATTTATAGGCGTGGTTTTGAAACTTGCTATCTAAAAATCCGGGAGGTTGTTCTACATAGACTTCTTCCTCCAAATAACCATTAAGAAATGCTGTCTTAACGTCCATTTGGAACAGTTTCATTCCTTTATGAGCAGCAAAGGCAATAATGAGACGTATAGCCTCAAGTCTCGCTACAGGTGCAAAGGTCTCGTCATAATCGATCCCTTCCTGTTGATTGTAGCCTTGGACAACTAGTCGTGCCTTGTTTCTTGTAATAAGTTCTGTATCGTCCAATTTGTTTCTAAACACCCATCTAGTACCAATAACAGTTCGATCACTAGGTCGTGGCACTAAGTGCCATACCTTATTGCGTTCGAATTGTTGAAGCTCATCTTGCATAGCGGTTATCCAATCAGGTTCAGCAAGAGCTTCTTTAATATTGGTAGGTTCAATAGTTGATAGAAACGAAAAGAACGAGCAGAAATTATTCAAGGACCTTCTAGTTTTAATGCCTTGCTCTAGATCCCCTAGGATTTTGTCCAAAGGGTGGGAGCTTTGATGTTTCCATTTTTTGAGAACTCTAGGCTCATTATCATTTGATGGACTAGCATCATCTGCAGACGAAGAATCATGATTTGTTCCCCCTGAGTTGGACTCGGGATTTTCTTCAGAAGCATCACTAACTTCATTAGAAATATCATGATTTGGATCGGAAGTTACAACATAATTAGGTATAACTTCAAGATCTCTTTCTTTATCCAAGGAAGGGTCGATAGTATCATTAACTATGGACTCATCACTTCTCTTAGGATTGTTTGCAGAATTTTCTAGTTCATCATTGATACCTTGAATATCTTCATCTTCATTTAAAGGCTCATTTCTTGCTAGAAAGAAATCGGGCTCATCTGGATCCTCTTCTTCCTGTTCAGCTTTATCAAACACATTATCTTCGTCAAAGCGAACATGAACACTTTCTTCTATGTGCAAGGTTCTTTTATTGAACACTTTGTAAGCTTTACTATGATCCGAATATCCTAGAAAAACAGCTTCATCACTTCGGGGGTCAAATTTTCCTAAGTTTTCTTTTCCATTATTGTGAACAAAGCATTTGCTCCCGAAGCAACGGAGATGTGATATATTGGGTTTTCTCCCTCTTAAAAGTTCATAGGGATTCTTTTTCAAAATGGGTCGGATCATAGCTCTATTATGCACATAGCATGCGGTACTAACAGCTTCTGCCCAAAAGCTTCTAGGAAGGCCACTACACAAAAGCATAGTACGAGCCATATCCTCTAGGGTTCGATTCATACGTTCCACGACACCATTTTGTTGTGGGGTACGTGGTGCGGAGAAGTTATGCCCCACACCATTTTCCCTACAATATTCTATAAATAATTGATTATCAAATTCCGTGCCGTGATCCGTCCGAATCGAAATAAGCTTATTATCAAATATATTTTGGGCAAGCTTCATTAATACCACAAATTCATCGAAAGTTTCATCTTTAGAGGAAAGAAAGATTGGCCAGACATACCTTGAGTAATCATCGACTAGAACAAATACATACTTTGATCCACCACGGCTTCTAACTCTCATAGGTCCACATAAATCCATGTGTACCATCTCAAGTGGTCATTTAGTGCTAACTATTCTCTTAGGTTTAAAAGAGGATCTAACATGTTTGCAGCGGGCACATGAGTCACACATTGTCTCTTGCTCGAATTTAATTGAGGGCAAGCCTTGAACTAAATCCATGGACTTAAGTTTCTTTAAAATAGTTGGACTAATGTGTGCAAACCTCTTGTGCCACAGGCAAGACTCATCGGAAGTTACTTTCATACATGCAAAGGAATTTGTATTGACAACATTTAAGTCAATCATATACACATTCCTCATACGGTGACCCTCAAGTAAAACATTACTAGTACCTTCAATTATGATACGACAAACATCGGCATGAAAAACAACTCTATTTCCTTTGTCACATAATTGAGAAATACTAAGTAAATTATGTTTAAGACCACTTACCAGATATACTTTATCGATTGAATGAGAGGATGAAATTCCAATTTTTCCTACTCCAATAATCATACCCTTCTTGTTATCTCCAAAGGTAACCTTGCCACCAAAGAAGGGCTCTAGTGAAAGAAAAAGATTTCTGTCTCCTGTCATGTGTCTCGAGCATCCACTGTCGAGATACCATAGATTATTTTCTTTCACTTCTACCTGCAAATGAATCAAATACAACTTTTAGGTACCCAAGCTAATTTGGGTCCTTTATGGTTAGTAATTCTATATATTTGATCCTTTCTAACCCATACTTGTCTTATTATTCTTTTGGCTTTAACATTGGGTTGTCTTGGTCTTTGTCTAACAATCGGAACATAAGGTACTCTAGGTTTTGTTCTATCGAAAGTGGCTTTAGGTCTAGTACCTTCATGAGACGCTTTAGGTTTAGGGTTATGAACTTTAGGCTTGAATGTATGCTTTCGATTCTCATTTATTTTGTATGATTTTGAAGGAACAGATGAGTAATCGAAAGCCATATCATAAGTCCATCTAAACTCATTATTGCGTTCTTCATTGTCGTTAGGTTCATCTATAGTAGAGACATCATCTTCCACTATGAAATCACAAGTCTTAACAGTTTCAACATTCTTTTTCTTATCCCAAGCAAGTTTGACACAATTGACTTGTATATATCTAGTAGAGAGCCACGATGTAGTTGCAAATCAAGTATTCTCGGAATATTAACGTATTTTCTTTTTCAAATCATTTTGGAAGGATTGGATTTGCATTTATCATGGTCTCTACGGTTATAGCATTCATGACCAAGTCCCATCTTCATGTTATTGTCGATTGTTCGAAGGAAGTTTAGAACCTTTGTGCTTCCTTCCCACTTATCATGAACTTTTCGAGCATGTAAAAGTAATTTTTTCAAGGACTCAATTTCTTTTCCACATTTTGAATGATCTACATTCGAATCCTTGGAAGAGCTACCTTTCTCAAAGTCTTCACGAAATTTATCAAAACGTTCATTCAAGATACGTTTCTCTTTTTCATGTTGTACCTTGAGTTGAGACATACTTTTGCTAGTTTCATCCAATTGCTTAGAGAGAAATACAATTTCTCTCTTGTGTTCGGAAACCACACTATCTTTGCCATTAAGCTCATCTTTTAAAATCTCATTGACTTTCTTCAACTCAGAAGTTATAGCATCACTAGTTGTAACTTTAGCTTGAAGATGCCTAATGTTGAGTTTAAGCCCGAGTTATGGCATCACTAGCCGTAACTTTAGCTTGAAGATTCTTAATGTTAAGTTTAAGCTCTGAAGTTGTGGCATCACTAGCCTTAACTTTTAATTCAAGAGCTTTCTTCTCAAAGATTTGTCATATCCGAAGTTGTAAATGGAGTAGCCATAACTTTAGATTTGAGCTTTTTAGCGTTGGCTTTCAGAAGTTGGTTTTCCTCAAAGAATATCTAAAATCTGTTCCTTAAGGTCTCTTAACTCTAGACTTTGTTCATGACAATGATCAAGGGAATGTTCACAACACTTAATTAAATTATCCTTAGAAAGTTTCTTAACACGCTTTTTAAGTTCAAGATAATTTACCTCTTCATCCTCCGAATCAATCGAATTTCCAACAAGACACTTCTCAGCATTTGAAGCATTGCTTTCATTGTCGCTTTCGGAGAATAGGTCAAGACTGACGCTACTTAGACAGACGTTGGCAGTTTCTTCTTCATCTTCGGATTCACCATCTTCAGAGTCCAAGTCTCCCCAACAGTATGCCATCATAACTTGCTTGAATTCTCTCTTTGTTTTGTCACGTTGGTTTTTGTCTTTAATTTTCTTCCATGTAGGGCAATCTTTGATCATGTGATTATCATCACCACACTTGAAGCATCCATGATTAGAGAAAGACCCTTTTGACTCAAACGATTTCTTAGGGGTTTGCTTTGATTTGTTGTTTGTCTTATTTTGATTTTGAAAGAAGGGCTTTTTCCTAAGACGTTTAACAAACAATACAGTTTCATCTTCAATATTTGAAGAATCATCAACTTTGCTAGACTCAGCTTGTAAGGCCATCTTTTTGCTTGTGCCAACTTCCTCCTCATCCTGATTCAGAGTAATCTCGTGAGCCATTAAGGTTCCGAGTAGCTCCTGATAGGATAATGAAGTTAGGTCCTTACATTCTTCTATGACAGATACCTTATGTCTCCATCTGCGAGACATACTTCTGAGTATTTTTCTAGAAATTTCCTCGGAGTCAAAAGTTCTTCCAAAATTTTTTAGCTCATTGATGATGCTAGAAAAGCGAGAGGACATGCTATCAACTGACTCGTTTTGCTCCATGGCAAAAAGCTCGTATTTTCGCATTAGTAATGCCATACGTTGCTTTTTGACAACAGTGGTTCCCTCATAGGCTAATTCTAGACCATCCCATATTTCCTTGGCAGATGAACTGGTTGAGAAACGATCGAATTCAGTGGCAATCATACCGTTTTGAAATAAGCTTATTGCTTTTGAATTCTTCTCAGCCTTTTTATAATCCACCTCAATATAGTCTTCTTCTTTCTTTTCGACGGTAGTGCCATTACTGGTTGCAAGTAAGATCTTATTCGGACCATTCTTGATAATCAACCAACACTCCCAGTCGTTTCCCTTAATGAAGTGGGTCATCATATTTTTCCATAAACCATAGTTCTTCCCATTGAATATAGGACACTTTAGGTGTTTGGAATCCATTTGATAAAAAATAAATGCAGCGGAAAAGACGATAAATAGACTACAAAAAAAACGATCAACTCTAGCTGTTAGGCTATCAAGAGCACGAGGCTCTGATACCAATTGTGGAGTCTATTGATCGAATACGAAAAAGGGGGGGTGAATTGAGTATTAAAAACGATGACCGCTTTTTCGAAATATATGATATAAATTAATTACTTGATTTTATTGATTAAAATTAACTAATTAAATTATTAACAATAAATGCAAAATCAAAATAACAATAATAAAGAGAGAGAGAAAGAGAGACACACAGGATTTTGAAGTGGTTCAGTTTCACAAGTCGAAACCTACGTCCACTATTCTCGATTAATAATTTTTAGTACCTTTCTCCGGATTACAAAAATTATCAATCCACTCGTATAATCAACTATATGATTATAACTCAGATTGAGTATCGCTAAATACTCTAGGTTGCTCTTACGTTAATAAGAAAAATACAACGACAAATACTAATCTCACGTTATGCGAGTGAGTATACTATCCTTGTGTATTTAATATCCTATAACGATTTTTCTTTGAGTGATTGACAAATTTGATGCGTAATTTTTGTATAAGCAAATTTGGAAAATAAGAATTAAAGCTCAAATGATTTTTGCTTAAAATATTTTTCTCTTTGAAATTTGTAGATGTGTGTGTCAACAATTAATGTTGAATGAATGAGAGTATTTATAGTAGAGTGAATTAGGGTTTGGAATGTTCTGGAATTAGGGCATAGGAATGTTTGGAAATATAAAACTTGAAGAACAAGTAAGGAGCAAAGGAATGGAGTTTGGCCTCCTAGGGTTCGGCCTCCTAGGGTTCGACCACCTAGGGTTTCGGCCTCCCTAGGGTTCGGCCGGCCCAAGGCCTCCTTCGGTCCATTCTTGCTTCTATAGCCCGCAACAAATCGAGATAGAATTTAGTTAAACCCCTAGGTTGCATGACGATATAAATATCGTGTTACAAACCAATAGTTTATTTAACTTAAATTCTAATTAATTAATTCCAATTAAAATAAATACTCTCTTATTTTTATAAACCATTAAAAATATATTTTCCAAAAATTAACGCATCATTTTTGTCTAGTAATGAAGTTATGTCTATTAGGTCATAACTTCACTAACCTTTAAATCAAACAAAGTAAAACCATTACCGGATGACGACCTATACTATCTAATCTTCAGTAGATCTTCAGTAAACGAATCGTCTCTTCACAAGTCTCTCATCTTGAGTCTCGTGGTTGATTTCCAATCTTGATCTCGCTTGAAAACATCGATCAAGTATATTTGAAGTTGTACCTCCTTGGTCCAAACTTCAAGCTTGCGTCATTGTAATTGTTCCTTTCTAAATAAAGACTTAAGCACACAATTACACGCACATGTTTATATATTAAGTCCACATACAAATCATTACTGTCATTATCAAAACAATTAATTAGGACTAAAGGTCCAACAGATAAGTTTGTGGTGGTGTTCGTAGATGATATCTTGGTCTACTCTAAGACCAAGGAGGAGCATGAGGAGAACTTGAGGATTGTGTTGCAAACATTGAGGAACAATCAACTTTATGCCAAGCTAAATAGGTGTGAATTTTGGTTGGAGAAAGTTGCTTTCTTAGGACATGTGGTATCTAAGGAAGGTGTATCCATTGACCTTAGTAAGATTGAAGCCGTGTCAAAGTGGGAGGCACCAAAGAATGTGGCGTAGATACGAAGTTTTCTTGATTTAAACGGGTATTATCGAAGGTTTGTCAAGGACTTCTCCAAGATTGCTAGACCTTTGACTTCCTTGATGAGGAAATAAAATCGATTCAAGTGGGACGGGAGTTGTGAGACGACATTCTTAAACTTAAAGGTGTGCCTAACCAAGGCTTCGGTGTTGGCTTTACTGGAAGGAAGTAAGAATTTTGAAGTTTACACCGATGTTTCAAAGAATGGATTAGAGTGTATGCTCATGCAAAGTGGTAGGGTTATCGCATATGCTTCGCGACAATTGAAACTGTATGAGGAGAACTATCCAACTTATGATTTGGAATTGGGTGCTGTAGTATTTGCCTTGAAAATATGGAGGCATTACCTTTATGGAGCAACCTTCAATGTGTTTTCTGATCACAAGAGCTTGAAGTACATCTACACTCAAAATGAGTTGAACATGAGGCAAAGGAGGTGGATTGAACTTATTGGGGATTATGACATGGACATTGTGTACCATGAATGGAAAGCTAATGTAGTAGCCGATGCTTTGAGTAGGAAGTCGGTTCATTCTTTGTGTACCACTTTGTCTATGATGAGGTTAAAGGAAGAAGTGGGCAAAATGGGTATTCATGTGATCCGAAAT
Source organism: Silene latifolia (assembly GCF_048544455.1). Classification (NCBI taxonomy): domain Eukaryota; kingdom Viridiplantae; phylum Streptophyta; class Magnoliopsida; order Caryophyllales; family Caryophyllaceae; genus Silene; species Silene latifolia. Next base: position 20,813,176 of record NC_133538.1, on the reverse strand, counting down.
GGGGAGGCTATTAGTGACTTGACCTTGGAGCCCGAATTATATGACAAAATTCTAGAGAAGCAAGTGAATGATCCCAAGATTTTAGAGTGGAAGGAAGCTTTGGGGAGAAATGAAACATCAAGATTTGAGCTATATGCGGATGGTAGACTTAGATTTAAAGGGAGATGGTGTATTCCTAATGATGGTGAACTTAAGAAGAGGATTATGGATGAAGTGCATAATACACCTTACTCGGTGCATCCGGGTTGTGAAAAGTTGTATGAAGATCTTAAAAAGACGTTTTGGTGGCCGGGTATGAAGAAGGAAGTAGCGGAATTTGGGGAAAGATGCTTGACATGCCAAAGAGTCAAGGGGGAGCATAAGAGACCACAAGGTAAAGTTTAACCATTGGATGTGCCGGAATGGAAATGAGAATCAATGGACTTCATAGTGGGACTACCAAGGACTCAAAAGGGTAACAAGATGATTTCGGTGATTGTGGATAGGCTTACAAAGTCGGCTCACTTTGTGCCAATGAAGGACACTTGGAACAAGGTAGAATTAGCTAGTGCTTACTGGAAGAATGTGGTGAAGTTGCATGTGATACCAAAGGACATAGTGTCAGACAGTGATTCTAGATTCATTTCTAGGTTTGGCAAGAATTGCAAGCCTCCTTGGGTACTCAATTGAAGATGAGTATGACGTTTCACCCCCAAAGGAAGGGCAAACGGAGAGGACTATCCCAACGGATGGAAGACATGTTAAGGGCTTGTATCATGGAGTTTAGAGGCACTTAGGATGAAAGATTGGACTTTATTGAGTTTCCTTACAACAATAGCTACCATGAAAGCATTGGCATGACTCATTTTGAGGCCTTATATGGGAGAAAATGACGAACTCAAGATGTTGGGATGATAGTACCGAAGCTGTCATATTATGACCTTAAATGATCCAAGATATGATAGACCAAGTGCATGTGATCCGGGAAAAGATGAGAGCGGCACACGATAGGCAAAAGATTTATGCCGATTTGAGAAGCGATATTGAGTTCGCGTTTGGAGATAAGGCGCTACTTAAGGTTTCTCCCATGAGAGCAGTAATGAGATTTGGGAATAGAGGTAAACTGAGCCTAAAGTTCATCGGCCCATATGAGATATTGGATAAGGTCGGGGAAGTGGCCTACCATTTGGCACTTCCCTCGGCGCTTGAGCGAGTTCGCAACGTATTTTATGTGTCTCAATCGCCAAAGTATGTAAGTGATGCTTCCCATATTCTTGAAGCAGAAACAATCGAGTTGGATGATGCCTTGACATATGTGAAGACTCCAAAGGAAATCCTAGACTGGAAATGTAACACCCTCTTCTTACCTACCTAGCCAAGGTAATCGGGAGATGTCACCATCTCGGTTTCCCGAGGCAGTGAATCGGAATTACAATTGTAACACCCCCATCTACCAAGGATCCTTAACAAGATCTTCCCTAGCAGATAAAAGTGTTACCATCTCGGTTGTCCGAGGTAAGAATATCAAATAGACAATAAAAGAACAATTAATAAACTATTTTACAACATACAACGGAAACCAAAAGGGTAAATAACTCAACTATACAATGTAAGATACAACTGGTGAAACTACTATCGTCTAAACATCGACTCGATGTCATGCGACCTCTCTGACCCAACAGCTACACCAAGACAACAACCATAATTACCTAAAAAGTCTAACTGCTCACTATTTGCCGACAATATCAAATGGATCACTGCAGACATAGAAAACAAGAAGACACATAGCCACCACACCATACAAGTTAGTAATGGTACAAGGTAATAAGAAAGCAGCAAGTATAAAAAGCACCAAAATGAGCAAAGCAATACCAACTCCACTGACTCCAACACAATCAATGTCTCTCATCGCAACGAGTAGCCGGGAGCCTATCGCAACAGATAACCCACACCACCAGTGGTAGACCGCAACCTTGCCACCTAAAGCCCCGCTAATTGCAATGAGTGCACCCAGATCATTAATGTGCACATCCTCCTTGTGGCGGGAGCCACAAGGGGCGAATATGGGGGTGAAGACCATCGCCTGACAATGGCTTCATAACCGATACCGGTAACACCAATAACGCCGCCATACCCCAATACGATACTGTAACCGAACTAATATAATAGGACACCCACAACAATGGCAATCACATTAACACAATCAGTAAATCAATCAATTGCAAACTGAAACTGAGTAGGGAAATCCTACCTTTTCGCAATTCCTTAGCAATCGCATTAATCACATCAAGCCTAGCAAGAATCCACATCATTTCCTACAATCAACGATTATGCCCTATTCCTATGTTATTAAGGCTGACTAAACGATTAACGAATATTCACAAAATTACCTTGAAGAGAACTAGAAGTCGATGGCGGCAACGGCCCGACTCAAAGACATCGCGCATAAGCTACGTCCCTCCCCGGATTGTGGTTCATGGTAAGGTCCTAATTGGGTAGTGAGAGATGGGAGAATTGGGAGAGAGAGAGAGAGAGAGAGAGAGAGAGAGAGTTAGGTTTAGAAAATGATAAAACGTATTGGCGAAAATGATTTAAGTCGTAACCTTCACGTGATATTATAACACGCTATCAGATGCGTACTCGGTCGAGTATGGAGAATACTCGGCCGAGTACCGAGTACACCGTACTTGGTCGAGTACCAAAGTACTCGGCTGAGTGACCCTTACTAGGTCGAGTATCTAGTCACAAATTTAACATATGTCTCCCCCTTCCATCTCTTACTAAAGATCCTACACGTAAATGGGTCAGTCAACGGGTTCCTAATAGGGCGGGTATTACAGTCATCCCCCACTTAAAAGGAACTTCGTCCCCGAAATTTGTCCCATACGCCAAACGAAACGTGACAGAGATAACCCGAAACAAAAAACACACGATACTCAACGCAAATCATCAGATCACAATACCATGTATACCACAATGTCATCACCAAAACAACTATAAAACTAACGTAGATCACAACAAAACAAGTATACCACAATGTTATTATGTCATCACCAAAACAACTATAAAACTAACACTGTCAAACAACTACATTACCACCGTGGTCTTAACTAAACCAATTAGTAAGCAAGACTGGTAAGATTTATTGCAATTACCAGCCTAAAACAGATTTTATTGCCGCCATGTTATCTACCTCTCTTAAAAGAAACTTCGTCTCCGGAATTCACTCTCAAGATGTAGCAAAGGAAAGCATAAACACGTGAATGTAAACGAGTACTCCAAAGCAAATATCACACCTCACTGTCACATATAACTACACACGAATATGACCTAATGCAACTATGCTTAATGATTGAAAGCAATTAACATGAATACTATAATAAATACATGTAATTATATATAACAAATCGAAGCACACAAAATAGTATTACATTACCACCATGTTCCTATCCACACTAATTTGCATTCCACATCCGACCCAATTTCCAAGCATGTTGCTAAACCATCACAAAACTGTCATGCCAACACCATACACCGCCCGTGCCTCAGACCAACATTAAACACACGGAGAAAAACAACCCACAAACTCAACAGAATATTATGCAAATGAATAACGGGGTCACGAATATAATCATGGATGCCATCCCAAGGTACTCGGTCGAGTAACAGCGGGTACTCGGCCGAGTCGAGTAGTCAGTACTCAATCGAGTTCTCTGAAGGCAGAATACCGAGTCATCAATTGTCAACATGAAAACTCCAAGTCACTTGCAAACATCAGCTCTAACCTCTGAATATCATAGAAAACCGTGTCTTAAACATAGTATAATCTACGATAAAGTAAAGTTTTGGCCTTATGGCCGAATTACACACATAAAAAGGGGTTCAAATGTTGAAAATAAACCAAATCCGCAACATGTGCAACAACTAATACAAACAACGATAAAAATCAATCTCAGGGGTCCGTGCCCACATCCTCATCCATGCCCTCGTCACCGCCTGCGCCCAACGTCCCAACTCCACGATATGCTTAAGCAGCGGTGTCACCACCAATCCATCTCCCCTCCTCATCCAGCTAACTACCATAGTTAGCTCCCCACGGACCTGCAAGACAACAACACCCATAGCTAGACGGGGCTCCCCATGTAGCTCGGTTCACCCTATAGCTATCGAGTACTCTACTGTCATCACCCACTCTGTAACAACCTGGATTATAAAACAAAGGAAAAACTTATATAAAGTAAATATCAGAGTACGATACTGATAAAAGGGTCGAGGTGGCGGAAACACCTGACCAAATCCGGTTCGCTACTAAATCCAAAACGAACTAATACATTATTCGAAGGTTCTTAAAATATAAAGCAAACTCCTATTTTATTATTAAGCTCGCTTCGCACATTCCCCAAGCAAGTATCAACCAGTAAGCAACATCTGAACAACCTGAGAATGGGGGGTCGACAACCAGTCGGGAGTAACTAGATGCTCTCCCAGTCATGTTTACAACAATTGAATATAACTAACAATCATTAACAACTGAAATGTAAAACCCGTAAACATGCGAGACCATCTATTCTCATAGAAACCAACCTAACTTACCATCACTTTACCAACCTCAGACGAATGCAATCATGCAAACCTAGACCATATGCAAGAACTAGACCATGTATACTTACAATCCAAGTAGCACGCGACCCATAACAACTTAAGGCACAATGCTAGCATTTAAGTATAGCGAACATGGTGACACACGATCCACAGCAACAGAAGGCACAAAGCTAGCAACAAAGCATAGAGAATAGAGTGAACGCCTGTTAGAGCATATAACCACCGCCTCTAACTTGCCAGAGCGTATAACCACTGCCTCTAGCTGACGGAGCGTATAAACATTGCCTCCATCGGTGTGGAGCGTATAACCACTGCCTCCACGGTACTATGTATAGTGTATAACCACTGCCTATATATCTAAGACCTGGCCAGACTCCCGGTGCAATAACTGTACACCGAACAACACTCGGGGAACAGAGCGTATAACCACTGCCTCTGCCCAATCCCGAACATAGACCAAATAAATCCCACATCAACGGGTGTCTTTGGTTCATTCCGATAGCACATAATCGTAACTACCGTAATCTATTCAAACTAGCCAACAAACAAATGCACACTATAACCGACTGTACTAACATGCGTGAACAACATCACGACTCAACTCATAGGATAGCATAACTGACCATCCTACTTATCATATGAACAAGAGTAACCAAAGATATATGCAAACACAATGACACATAATAACTGAGCACAACATAACATGTGAAACAAGTATTAACGGACAATGTTATAGTAACCTTAACTATAACATGAACTCCGGATGCGAGGTTATAGTAACCTCGAATATAATTTCAACACGTATAATTTGATGTTATACTTACCTCAACTATAACCTTGACACGAAACTCAAAGTTATATTAGTTCCAACCATAACCTTGAGCCATAATCTTAGGGTTACGTTAGTTTCAGATATAACCTTAACTCGTACTTCAATGTTATAGTAGCTTCAACTATAACCTTGAATCATATTTCCAAGTTTATACCTCAAACAGCCACAACTAGAGTAACGACCCAAAGTTATACTAACTTCAGCTATAACACTCGAATCATCATCAAGGTTATACTAGCTTTAGCTATAACTTCGGAGAGCACTCTTGGCCGCCTATCATGCCGCCACTAGGGTTCATTCGTAAACCCTAATTGCGCTCATGACACCCATAATAAACATATAAACAACATACGATATATAATTAAAGCATTAAAACATGTACAAACACGCGAAAACATAATTAATCATGACAATAAACAATCAAACATGTACCAATCATACAAATCAATCATTAAATAACATTAATTACATCAATTGGCATAAACACAATTAAAAGAGAAACGCCTAATTACCTTTTTCAGCAAATAATCGTAAAGATCGTCTTCAACGATATAAACGTCTGGTCGGTCCGCTTTGAGCTTAGATTTCTGTTACTTGTCGTTAGGAGCACCTAGACCAAAACAATATTTATAACTTTACAAACAACTCTACTACTAGTAAAGAGGCAAGTAATGGTCGGATCCCAAGGGACGGGTATTGATGTAGGATTTTCGATTGCAAGTAGTGGTGTCTAGGGGTGTCACAATTTGGGTTGAGATAAGAAGATCACTAAAATAAATAACAATTAAAGTAAACAAGCAAGATGACTAAAATGAGATGTAAACAATTGATTAAAAGCACTAGGGTGTTGTAGACACCTCGTTTCTACACCTCCTGCAAAACACCCGGTGATGATTGGGCCGCATATTTGGTACACGGAACGATTTATGACAATTCGTAAGTTTATCATCAAGTGATCGATCAAACATTTATTTCTACCTTATGGTCGTCATCTAGGTGTCATTACGGTCGTTTTGGCAGTAATTAGAGTTCATTTGGAGTCCGGGACAAAAACCGTCTTCATTTCCTAAAACCCGTCAAATCCCGAGTCAAAGCAATGGGCTTGTCTACCAAAGGTTAGTATGTCATAAAATGTTGAGATTATATCTCATTTTGAGTCCCATGTCACTTCATTAGGCTAAACTAAAAGTTTACATTACAAAATGTGCATTTCATTTAGTTAAAATGATAACCTGAGCTTTAGGCCGTTTTACGAGGTCATAACGAGTTTTTTGGGTCAGGCCTATTTCACAGAAAGTTCTAGATCTCTTTCTTAGCTTTCCAACGCCACCAAAATCACCTTATTCCGAGTCTTTTAGAGAAAGTTATGCCTAAAATACGACAGGATGTCAAACGCGCTTTCTTGCGCAGGAGGAACCCGCTAAGGAAAGGACGCAGCAAGTGCTGCGCCTCTTCCAAGGGACGCAGCTCATGCTGCGCCTCTTCCTCAAGATTTTATTTTTGTCCAAGTTTCCGTGTTTAACCTAAGTCGGTTATTTCCGGATCTTTCTCTCCTTTCCATATTTCCGTCGTGTGATTAGTATAAATAGGAGCCTTCGTTCCTCATATTTCTCACGCGAGTGTCCGCCCTTCTCTTCTCCCTTTGCATTCTAGACTTTTGTTCTTACTTTTTGGCGTCTACGTGCTTGAACATTCGAACACGTAAGCTCGGATCCTTCTGAGTACCAGCCTCGTTTGCATGACCGACCAATTTGACCAACTCCACAATAATCAACATAATTAATCTTAATCGTTTTCTTCTTACGAGGGCACTTTCGTTATAGTTCGAGTCGAGCATCGCTAATCGATAACTTAGTCCTTCTCGTTTCGTTAAACATGTAAGTCTGAGGGTGTATAATCTCTCTTTTATTATTGTTATTTACCTTTTTGTATCATTAATGTAAGGTTTATGTCGAAAATACCTTTTAAAACTGATTTCTAAAACCTTGTTTAAAAACCCTTTTTTACGGATTTCCAGTAGACAGACGTCGAGAAAGGACGCAAAGAATCGCTGCGCCTCTTGAAGGAGCGCATTCTCGCCGCACCTCTTCGTGAGGGCCGCAGATTCTCGCTTCTTTTTCTTCTTCCTTCATCCCTCGTAATTCGTTCGTCTTTTATTTGTTTCGATTGTTTCTTGTTAATTTCTTAATATAATAGTCTAATAATTTCATGTATATTATTTATCATTCATTCATATGTATAATTCATCATTAATTCCGACTTAAATCCCTTATAATTCATATTTGCGGGTTTTCGTCATTAAAATCAAATCCGGGTTGTAGAAATTCAATTCTTTCATATTGAGTTTCTGGAATTCGATCTTTGATATATTTTCATCTGTCAATTATCATATTCATTGTTAATTCGTCGTTAACTCATCGTATTTAGCCTAATTAATTTGTTTAGTTTTTAATTAATATCTCTAATCTTGTAATTAATCCGTCTCATCCATGTTTATGACCTTAATCGCATGTAAATAACCTTTTAAATCACTTACATCCGAGTAAATAATTTTAATCAATCTTTAGATTTACCAACGAATATTAACAACACGCAATTCCGGCTTCACAGCCAGAATTCAGGTCAGGAACAGACGCAGCAACCGCTGCGCCTATTCCAAAGGACGCAGCTTTGCTGCGCCTGTTCCGGGTTGAATTTTGTCCCTGAACTTCGTTTTCTGCCTTGATGCAATTTAATTAGTTTACATATTAACTAACTATTATTCGTATTATCACGCTGATTTGTTCGTTACCTTATTCTTTTATTCGCTTTCTCAAATTATCCGTTTTAAAAGTATTCTCGACATAAATCACCTAATCCATTGTAATTATTGTATTTTATTTATTGTAATTTTCTTTCATTGTATTTTGTATCATTTGTATGTTTTCACATGTAATTGAACATTAAATCCTACTTCGACCTAATTGCATGTTAAATTAATTGTTCACCGACTTAGTTAATCTTCACATGTTAGGACTAATCTAATGGATGTTGCATTGCATGCATACAATCGACAATATATCGAGTATAGATAATTTCCCTAATCATTAGTAGAGGCCGCTATCGAGGCGGGCGGGATTAGGTGTTCGATCAAAAGAGCTTCCTAATACGTACCCTCACTCCTTACTCCAGATCTCTGTGAACATCCGTGTTCATTGGCATCCACGAGAGTCATTCTAGACATAGAATGCTAAGGGTAACGAGTTCTTGGTGTTCATGTCACTACTTTGTGTCTTGACATGGCACGAGGTATTCGAACGGTTTCCAATTTTCCACAATAAATTGGTGGCGACTCCACAAATACAAACACTTGTTTTCCCAAGCGCCCCCATGGCCTGCATTGTCCACAGTTTGGCGACTCCGTTGGGGATAATACACTTACGTGTAGCCAAAAGGGTGAAACTTGAACAAGGTTAGGGAATAGTTTGTACAAGACAATTGTCGGTTTTCATAATTCGGTCTTCCTAGATCATTTCATTCGGCCTTCCTAGGCCCAACCCAACCCATTCGACCAATCGTCCTGTCTAAACGGTCCTAATTCTTATTTGGGCCTAAAGATGGATAACGATTGACGTCATCCATACCATGGTACTTACTCTTGTTTGTATCAAGGACTTTCACTACTTGGGGAAATGGACTAGGAATCGGCCTTACTCTTGTTTGGTACGAGCCTCTGCACAGACTTCGGGTTTGATTGTTCGGTATGGCAACCCACCCTTTAAACCAAAACCCTTTTAAATGCACTCAGCATCCCGTTATAATGCCTGTTTTGAATGCTTGTATCATATGTGATCACCATTTTGTAAGCAAAACCATTATGTAAAATAAAATCCTTTTCAAAATGTAAACATTTTTAAAATAGCGAAAAATAAAGCCGAAACTCTGTCCATATATCGAGTCAAACTTCGGGCCTAAAACCCATTTCAAAACTAAATACAAAACACCAAAAAAAAAAACAAAAAAAAAATCCAAATAAAAAGTCCAACAAAAAAAAATACGAAAAAAAAAGTCCAAAAAAAGTCCAACAAAAAAAACGAAAAATAAAGAGTTCAAAAAAAAAGAAAAAAAAAAAAGAAAAAAAAACCAAAATATTTTCCAACATGTAAATGTAAATGTGTAAATTCAATTGGGCTAAGTTAGAGTCAAAGTTCAAACCGACTATGTCCTAGTCGGAACTCTGTCGAGTCATAAACCCGTCTTCCTTTACACTTTTGGGTCTTTTCAAATTTAAGTCAAGTCCTAAGGCGTCACGCCGTCATTATGGACTCCCTACCCCAATTCAGTTAGGATCTAAGCATTTTCGACACATCGAGTCACACGTTTCGAGGCTCAACACACGAGTCTCAATGGGCCTCGTATTTGAGTCTAAACTACAATAGTCTTCTTAACACCTATAAGCAAACATACAAGTTAGAATCAACACGTGTTATCAATCCCGTCAATAAGGTCAATCATATGAGGGTCACTCCGTCAAAGTCAACACTCGAGTCTAAAGGTCAAGGTCAAGCACCATGAGTCCAAACACGAGAGGTCACTCACGACATTTCCTGGATTCACAAATCAAGAGTCTAGTCATCTCGTCTCGTTGTATGTCCTTTGTTTGTTGCCTTAGTATGCGTGATCCCATGTCAAATCGAGTTGTAATGCGCGTCATTTCTGTCGAGTAGGAATCCAGCAAGTTTTGTCAGTCAACAAGGTCACGAAGGAGTTCAAGCCACAATCACCGTGTCTCTCCAAGACGTTTATGCCATGGTCCTAGGAGTTCAAGCTACAGTGGAAAATTTGAGCATTCGCGTCCTCACCCTTGTAAATGGAATGGTGGAAAAGAACATGCCAACTAGGGAAACCTCTAGTCTAGGTCATCCAAAGCTTACCTCTTGCAATAACCATCGTCCTAGAAAGCCGAAAACAGCTGAAAGGAAACCTGAGAGGCATCAAAGGGTGCTTACCAGTTTAGGCATGTCTTATGCCGATGCTTTGAAGAGACTCTCTGCCCAAGGCAAGCTACATCCAATAGGGCCAACTCCGGATCCACCTTTAGAGAAACAGCGAACCTCGGAAGGGCAACAAATCGCTTATATCACCAAGGTAGAGGCCATGATATTGAAGAGTGTTTTCTCTTGAAACACACCATCCAAGATATGATCGAAGTGGGCAAGCTTCCTAAGCCACCTTCTGTCGGAAAATCCAAGAAAATCGACCGTCTTGGGTCGAATATCATTAAGCATGATGAAGAACCATCTCTAGATTGTTCTCATCTCCTCAATCATCATGATGATAAAGAAATCAATGTCCTCGAAGATGAAGATATCCAAAATGGAATGCTCATGCTTTCCATTACCTTCAACAGTAAATTCTCCAAAATAGAAGGAGCCATTGATAATCTAAACTTCCGACTTTCCAACATGGAGAAACAGTTTGCTGAAATGAGTAAGAAGCTTGATGCCCGACCTCTCAAGATGAAAAGTGTCTAGACAAACCCTCAGCTTGACAGTCCTAAGGAGAAAGTAACAAATGGACAATATATTCCTAGTTCTTCTCATCCAAGAATCAAAATCAACAAAGGCAACCTCATGGAGCCTTCAGGGTCATTTACAAAGGCTTCCGAAAATAAGGGCACACCTCCTAGGAAATTTACCAACATTGGTATTACATACACCGATGCCCTTCAGAGACTCATGGAGCGACGAATGTTGAAGCCTATAGGACCTACACCTAACCCAGAGAAGAAATCCAAGTTTTGGGATGAGAATGCCTACTGCAAATACCATAGAGGCAAAGGGCATGATACAGAGAAATGTTACAAATTAAAAAACGCCATTCAGGATATGATCGAAAGCGGGAGGTTGTCCCTCTCAACTTTTAATCCACAAGGCAACTTAGGCAATCCTCATGGATATACCACTTATCAAGAAACTCTTCTTGACTGTTATCCTTCCAATGTTCCCAATGATGAGGATGAGGTGCTCAAATGGGTGGATGCTCAAAGTCAGATGCCGAAGCCAGTTGCTGGAAGAGAAAATGTTCAAGCATGGGCCGATGATTACGTGTCTAGGTCTAAGATCGCGTCAAAGTCCGGGTCCGAGTCCGAGTCTTAAGCTTTCTTTCTCGTATTTGTTCTAGTATCTTTCTCCATTTTCATTCCTAGTGACAACCTGGGGGCTGTCCCACGAGTCACATGTCTTCTCGAGTCTGTGTTAAATACATTTATTATTCACCTCAATAAAAGTACACTTTTCAATCCACATATTTTATCATATCTCTTCCTTTACTCTTTTCCTGTGACAACAAGAATTGATTTGAGATATTTTAAAATGAGCAACAACAACACATGACAGTCAATGTGAGTGCACTTATACGATGTTCCGTTCAAAGTTGTAGAGGACCTGAAACTCCGTGTTCTTTTCTTACCTATTCCATGTCTGGCAATAGAAACCACAATATAACCCTAGTCTAGGACGAGCCTGTCTCAAGAGATTCTAAGACGAATCCAGACCATCTCCTTGTTGACAATCCATGACGGAAGGCAAGCCCATTCCCCACAATAAACAACCCGTGTTACTAAAGACCAACCCGTTTCACACCAAAGGTGCTAGTCTGACCCAAGTCCATCCAAGACGATACGGGCCATGATCAAAGACAAAAGGCTCAATCAAGAGAAACTGAGGTCAATATCCAAGGCCACAATTATGCCCATAATCCAACATAAAAGAGTCAAAAGAAGAGGCTCAATCAAGCAAGTCAAAGTCAATATCCAAAGACGACGTTATCTTCAAAAACCGAATCAAAAATTTGAGCAGAAATCCAAGATATACTCTAGACCAAGAATTTGAGTCTGAATCTAGAACGAGTATGAAATCAAATGTTGAACAGAATGCTGCTGAAGTCTATAAAGAATCAAGACACCAATCAAGATGGTCAGCTAGCACCCTCACTAAGCCTTTCACATCATACACCCTAAGTCCTTCTCGAGACCGTTACGGGGGGATAGTTAGGAATTTTGAGAATCCTCTCGAGCTCGTCAAGTATACCCATCCTTTAGGGCCAAGACATGGAAACTTGAACCCACATCATTTTAACCTACCTTTATGTGCTCAGGCTACATCAAGCCAAGAGACTCCATTTCCAAGCCACATTACAAGCCATAGCCCTATAAAGCCTTAACTCCACAAAATCAAGCTCCAGAGATTTGCTTCATGAAAGCCTCTTATTACCGAGCTCCACATTCCAAATATCCAATCCAGTTTCACCTTGACCCATACACGGAGTCTTCAAATACTTTGCTACCTAGGACGGGACATACCCATATTCATCCTTAGGGTCCACTTTTAGATGTGCTCACACGACAAGGAAATTTTTACAAAATTAATTATACCTCTTTGATCTATGATCAGAGGGAGTTATCTCAAATCGATTCTTCGAGTCACCAAAGGAATATACCCTTGTGACCCTGCACTTTAAGGCCCTAACAACATAGCTTAGTCACACACTTGAACTACGAGCATGGTTTGATTTCACCTTTTCAGGTGGATACGTAGACAGTCTTTTCTTACACAAGAAGGATACAACCACAACACCCAAACAAAATTAACCAAACCTCAGAACTACGATCTGGTTTGATTTCACTTCACGTGAATACGTAGGCAGTCTTCAGGGACACAACCATCCTAACCATCAACTTCCAACCTCAATTAACATCCCTTCCACAACCAACACCTCTATACTGGGGGCTCCTTATTGTCGTCCATCCTCTTTTTTACCAAAGTCCAGAGTCATCTTCTCATCCTGGGGGCTTGTCTTCCAAGATGACACCCTTCCTTTATTCCTCTAAGTCTAGCTAGTACTCGGTCCGGACAATGACAAAGGTCTTAGATCAATTCTCCAAGTTATAGTGCCTCAAGAGGGGTCTCTTTTACAGCAAACGGTGGTGAAATAAGTCCTAATAGACAGCTAATCCATGGCTCATGCCCTACCTTTAAGTTCGCATTCTTATACCTTGGAATTGATACGCGTTATCACCCACATTTGGCAAGGGGTTGCGCATACTTAAACAAAGTCTGTCAGAGTCATCCCTGTGTCGCGTCAGTCCAAGCTAAGTCTATATTTTCACGTCCGCATAAGGTCTACGTCGCGTCAGTCCCGTGTCTAAAGCCCATTGAATATGCATAACGCATTACAAACAACAAATTTCTTTGAGCAAGTTTTAAACGACTTTTAAAAAGAAACGAATTTTGCAAACCCTATGTGTTTCCTTATTCGAGGTCCATGTGATAATCGCTTACGTGCATATATTAGATTGCATTCTTGTGTGGCTACTAACCATGTAGGTAAGTATCAGAAGTAGTACTTTATCAAGACCTCGCTTGCCACAACGAGCGAATATTCTTTGACAGGTGTTTTGACACACCTCTATTATGTTCCCCCAACGAGAGTACACGGGTAAACATTCCCTTTCGAGACATGGAGATCAGTTCCCAAGATTTATCACCCAACGAGAGTTTGCTTGAGGACAGAAACATGCAGATTCCCTAGAGTAATCACCCAACGAGAGTTTGCTTGAGGACAGAAACATACAGATTCCCCAAAATCATCGTTTTATTCCCCAGTGAGAGTTTTCTTGAGGACAGAGAGAGGCAGATACCCCCAGGTGATCCTTCATATCTTTAGGTAATCCTTTTTCAGGATAAACCCTTCAGATACCCTTCAGATAACCCTTTATATAACCTTTGGGATAATCCTTCCTTGAGCCTTCCTCCCTTCAGATAATCCTTTATTTCTTAAGACACTTCAGGATAATCCTTTCAGTAACCTTCGGATAACCCCTTTTCAGTTAAGTCCCCTTTCAGTCCTTTAGAGAGAGTTGTCCTTCAGCCTTTCCTTTAGTGAGAGATAGCCTTCAGAGTTAGCCTTCGGAAGTGTTAAGAACTTTCTTCAGAATCCCTGTGAACCCTAGATTCTTAGACCCCAAAATGGCTTCCCATAGGTTCATAAACCTTTAAACCCCCACACCAATGACCTTAGGTTCATAAACCCATAAATCCTTTTGGAGTTCTCATACCTCAGAAAGCTTAAGCGCACGTGTTTAAAACAAGAATTAGTAACCCAGTAGTTCCTAAACTTAAACTTAGGATCCCAATTCCTCTTAGGTTCACAAGCCTTTAAGTTCTCATACCAGCCGTCCTTTTAGGTTCGTATACCCAGGTTCGCACACCTAGCTTCTTTTAAGTTCCCAAACTCCCTAGAGTTCATACACTTCTACCCTTAGGATCATATTCCTTTAGGATCACCTTATACCCTTTAGGATCATATTCCTTTAGGATCACCTTTTCCTTTTAGGATCATCCTTTCCTTAGAGCTCCTACACTCAAACCTTGATTACCCCTTAAGTTGAACTTATATTTGGCCTCCTTTTAGGATCATCCTTCCCGTCGATGCTTTCCTTTAGGGTCCCACACCCTAGCACAATCGTTATATATCTTTTAGGTCTTACCCTTAGCTCCTATGCTTACCCTTAGCTCCTACGCTTAACTTTAGCTCCTACGCAACTCCGGAAACATCTCGAGAAAGAAGTCTCAGGTATGGTCTCTTCTTATGGCTGGCGAGCTTCCTTACGTAGTCTAATGGACTTTAAACGACCCTCCCCGATAGACGACAGACTCTAAAATGTTCCCGACGACAGGTCCTTGGTTCAGACCCCTTGAACCGCCTCGCGTCGCCATAGTCGTCAGGTTGTAATCTTCGATTGACCTGATGGCTATACTTTGACGTTCTCCTTGTCCAAGCCTCAGTCAAAGTGGGGGCTCTGTAGACACCTCGTTTCTACACCTCCCGCAAAACACCCGGTGATGATTGGGCCGCATGTTTGGTACACGGAACGATTTGTGACAATTCGTAAGTTTATCGTCAAGTGATCGCTCAAACATTTATTTCTACCTCATGGTCATCATCTAGGTGTAATTACGGTCATTTTGGCAGTAATTAGAGTTCATTTGGAGTCCGGGACAAAAACCGTCTTCATTTCCTAAAACCCGTCAAATCCCAAGTCAAAGCAATGGGCTTGTCTACCAAAGGTTAGTATGTCATAAAATGTTGAGATTATATCTCATTTTGAGTCCCATGTCACTTCATTAGGCTAAACTAAAAGTTTACATTACAAAATGTGCATTTCATTTAGTTAAAATGATAACCCGAGCTTTAGGCCCGTTTTACGAGGTCATAACGAGTTTTTTGGGTCAGGCCTATTTCACAGAAAGTTCTAGATCCCTTTCTTAGCTTTCCAACGCCACCGAATCACCTTATTCCGAGTCTTGTAGAGAAAGTTATGCCTAAAATACGACAAGATGTCAAACGCACTTTCTTGTGCAGGAGGAACCCACTGAGGAAAGGACGCAGCAAGTGCTGCGCCTCTTCCAAGGGACGCAGCTCATGCTGCGCCTCTTCCTCAAGGTTTTATTTTTGTCTAACTTTCCGTGTTTAACCTAAGTCAGTTATTTCCGGATCTTTCTCTCCTTTCCATATTTCCGTCGTGTGATTAGTATAAATAGGAGCCTTAGTTCCTCATATTTCTCACGCGAGTGTCGGCCCTTCTCTTCTCCCTTTGCATTCTAGACTTTTGTTCTTACTTTTTGGCGTCTACGTGCTTGAACATTCGACCACGTAAGCTCGGATCCTTCTGAGTACCAGCCTCGTTTGCATGACCGACCAATTTGACCAACTCCACCATAATCAACATAATTAATCTTAATCGTTTTCCTCTTACGAGGGCACTTTCGTTATAGTTCGAGTCGAGCATCGCTAATCGATAACTTAGTCCTTCTCGTTTCGTCAAACACGTAAGTCTGAGGGTGTATAATCTCTCTTTTATTATTGTTATTTACCTTTTTGTATCATTAATGTATTAGTTTATGTCGAAAATACCTTTTAAAACCGATTTCTAAAACCTTGTTTAAAAACCCTTTTTTACGGATTTCCAGTAGACAGACGTCGAAAAAGGACGCAGCAACTGCTGCGCCTCTTCGAAGGAGCGCAGTTCCTGCTGCGCCTCTTCGTGAGGCTGCCGCAGTTCCTGCTTCCTTTCTTCTTCCTTCGTCCTCTGTAATTCGTTCGTCTTTTATTTGTTTCGATTGTTTCTTGTTAATTTCTTAATATAATAGTCTAATAATTTAATGTATATTATTTATCATTCATTCATATGTATAATTCATCATTAATTCCGACTTAAATCCCCTATAATTCATATTTGCGGGTTTTCGTCATTAAAATCAAATCCGGGTTGTAGAAATTCAATTCTTTCTTATTGAGATTCTGGAATTCGATCTTTGATATATTTTCATCTGTCAATTATCATATTCATTGTTAATTCGTCGTTAACTCATTGTATTTAGCCTAATTAATTTGTTTAGTTTGTAATTAATATCTCTAATCTTGTAATTAATCCGTCACATCCATGTTTATGACCTTAATCGCATGTAAATAACCTTTTAAATCACTTCCATCCGAGTAAATAATTTTAATCAATCTTTAGATTTACCAACGAATATTAACAACACGCAATTCCGGCTTCACAGCCAGAATTCTAAAGTCGAATGACAGACAACACGCTGCGCCTATTCCAAAGAACATCTCTCTGCTACTGTTCGGGTTGAATTCTGTCCCTGAACTCCGTTTTCTGCCTTGACGTAATTTAATTAGTTTACATATTAACTAACTATTATTCTTATTATCATGCTGATTTGTTCGTTACCTTATTCTTTTATTCGCTTTCTCAAATTATCCGTTTTAAAAGTATTCTCGACATAAATCACCTAATCCATTGTAATTATTGTATTTTATTTATTGTAATTTTCTTTCATTGTATTTTGTATCATTTGTATGTTTTCACATGTAATTGAACATTAAATCCTACTTCGACCTAATTGCATGTTAAATTAATTGTTCACCGACTTAGTTAAGATTCACATGTTAGGACTAATCTAATGGATGTTGCATTGCATGCATACAATCGACAATATATCGAGTATAGATAATTTCCCTAATCATTAGTAGAGGCCGCTATCGAGGCGGGCGGGATTAGGTGTTCGATCAAAAGAGCTTCCTAATACGTACCCTCACTCCTTACTCCAGATCTCTGTGAACATCCGTGTTCATTGGTATCCACGAGAGTCATTCTAGACATAGAATGCTAAGGGTAACGAGTTCTTGGTGTTCATGTCACTACTTTGTGTCTTGACATGGCACGAGGTATTCGAACGGTTTCCAATTTTCCACTATAAATTGGTGGCGACTCCACAAATGCAAACGCTTGTTTTCCCAAGCGCCTCCGTGGCCCGCATTGTCCACAGGTGTCATGGGTTCATAGGGGATTCATGGGAATTAATCATACAAACATATTCTAAAATTATAAGCAAGCAATTATTGTTGTGATAGGATCGAGTTGCTTTATATCTTAAAAATCCTAGGAAGGTTTGGGTCCCGGAGCCGAATTGATTAGATTGTACAACACCTACAAGTCGACTTAATCCTCCCTACTCAACTATATGCATGGTCTAATGAGACTCGAGTTGGTTTATGTCTTACAAGTCTCATTGAAAAGGTAAGTGATGGGTAAAAAATGCAAGGATTCATAGGCTCGCATTTAATCAAACATAACATGTGTATAAGTTGAGATCACAACAAGCAAGCAAATAAATTATGAAAACATATTAAATTAAGCATGAATCATCCCCCATGTTGGTTTTCCCTAATTACCCATTAACCCTAGTTAAGGAAACTACTCACTCATTATCAAGTTTAACATGTTAACAAGGTTGTCAATCATATTAACAAAGCAAAACATGATGAATAAATGAAGATGATTAACAATAATTAAAAAGGGATTAAGAGAGTTATACCTAATGATGATTCCAAAATAATAATGCAAAGAATAATAGAAGTACTTGATGAATGATGGAAGGTTGTCAATCTCCCAATAAACCCAAATAATCTTCAATTACCCAAAATAAAAGATGAACAAAAGAGAAATTAAGTAAATGAGATTTGTATTAATATTTGATTAGAAGTTGATTACAAGATTAAAGAGAGATTAGAATAGTATAAACTACACTAAAGATTGATAAGAAGAACATGATAATCTAACTAGACTAATGGGGTATTTATAGTGGGGATTAGGTGCACAAATTAGGGTTACTAAGGGCTTAAATGACGATTAAGTCCTTGAGGAATCGTTCCTCTCAAGAAAAGATGCGGGTCTCCTTTTAGCTAGTCTTCCAAAAATATGCGTATCTCAAATGAAGAAAGAAGAGGACGTGCCCCTCTGGAGTACAATCCGAGCGTCTAAGAGTCGGGATGGGCGGATTGGGGAGCTGCTGGACAAGCGGCTTGGACGAGCGTCCCGGGGAGCTGCTGGACAGGCGTCCCGATGGTTGGGACGAGCGGATTCTGGCTCAGCTTCCTTTTCTTCTTTTCTTCTTCCAACAATCCTCCGGGATTTTGTCGGGGATGCAAGGATCTTCTTCATCATTGCCCATCTACTACATTATGTACAAAGGCCTTCTAGTCTTGTCTTCTCTTTGATGCTTGGTCATTAGATTCGATCAATTTGGCTATATTTTGCCATAAAAATGCATGGTTTGCACTCCTCTCCTACCAAGGAAACAAAACCTCAAAGAATATGCAAAACAAAGGACTGAAGAGAGTAAATGACCCAAATATGCACTAAAAAGCATAGGAACGAGGCTAATTTGGGGACTAAATATGCTCAAATATTGATCACATCAAATATCCCCAAACCGAACCTTTGCTCGTCCCGAGTAAATAGGTGACAAAACTAGGACCATTATCTAAACTATCCTACTAATATAGCCAATATGAGACAATTAGAGGGTCTCACTCCGCCCCTTCAACTCACAACAAGACAACCATGAGGTATGATGCCTTCTTGCAAGGCAAGGTGGGTCTTGCCAAAATGGCGACACATCCAATCATTAAAGCACACAAAATCAAGTAATGGATGCATCTACAAAAAGAATAATCACTTTCCTCATCTAAGTGGCAGAAATTATCTAAAGGGGAAGCAATTCAAGGGTACACACTCCTTCATAGATATGGTTTCTTCAAACTACTAAGCCTAGAAGGATACCAATAAATCACCTTCAAGTTGTGTCCTCAATCGTTAAATGATTTTCTCAAGAATAAACTCCCTATGGTGTTAGAAAAACTGGAGGATCGCGGAATTCCCCTTCTTGCCTAGACAAGAAGAAGGGTCGTCCCCTCTCTACCATGCACGAAAATGTATACGATGGATAAATGGATCAATAGTATTTGAGTTTCATTTGGGAGTTTGCTTTTGTTTTTTTTTTGTTTTTTTTCCAATTTCTTGTGGCATTTGACATTTGAGAACACTTTATTTTTGCCATTTCTTTTGATTTTTGACATTTCAATACTTGACAACTTTTCAACTTTTTGCATTTTCTTTTGAACATTTTCAAAGTCACCCCAATTAGTAACGAGGGTGCCTTATATTTGAAGCATAGGAGTTTTTATTTTTGTTACTCCTCTTTTCTTTTGATGCATTTGCAAACTTTTTGACTTTTCATTTCATTTCTTGAACTCAATTTGAATAATTTTCGTGCCCATTCCCTTTGATGACAAAATGTATGGTAGAACATGGATGAATGATGGTTGCATGGTTTCAAGGGTCACCTTGGAATAAACGGTAGCCAAGGAGTTATCACACCACAAGGTACTCTTGACTAGGCCTTAATCCATGGGTCAAAGGATACTAGCATGACACATCCTAGGGTGTTTTACAAGTATTCTACAAGCAAAGTCTTAAGAAGAAAAAACATCTACTAGGGCCTATATACACTTGTCAAGCTTCCCAAATAGATGGTTTCACAAAAAATTTCCTAAATGCAACTATATGCCATGATGCAACTAACATATATACATCCTAGTGCATATGCTTCTACCAACTACTATGCCAAATAATCTAAATGCAATCCTAAATTCACATTGTTTATACCGCATCAATCAAAATAAAGCCACATAGTCATTAACATAAAAAGGAAAAAGGAGATTGGAAAGATCATACCATGCGGTCTTCTATATCCTCATGTCTCGGATGTGACGTAGTCAATCAATGTAAACAAGAATGAGAAAACACAATATATACAAAACAATATATACAAAATTATACTACAAAGGAAATGAACTTGTTTTTGGATTTTCAATTTTTCGATTTTTTTGGTTTTTCGAAATTTTTTGTTTTTTTTGGATTTTGAATAAAAGTCAAGTTAGAATTTCCCATCCCCACACTAGTATAGGCATTGTCCTCAATGGCCAATACGATAGGAAATTATGCAATGAGTATGCATGATTTCTAAACTAAATGCAAACTATACTAAGCTACACTACATGATGCATGTGTTTTTGTTATGGCGGAGAGCATAATTTAAATTAGCTCCCAATGCATATGCATGGACTTCCCCAACCAAAATAGACATTATTTCTAACGTCATGAATTTCGGGGGAGTTTATGCACATAGAATGCAATGCATGAAACTAAAGATTGTCATTTTGGATTTTACAAGTTGGGAACAAAGATAAAGAACACCTTAATGAAGCCAAGGTGTTAGTCCTCTAATGTTGCTAGGACTCCACAAAATAAATGATCAAGATAAAATAAAAACAAGAGAAGTAGACAAACCATAAGGGAGGTGTAAGAATGTAGGAGCCTCCAAAGTTTGCTAATCCTCACCCATTATATCATTATCATCATCATCATCATCTCTTAAGGCATCATCAACCTCCATAGATGTGGAATCATGTCCACTCTCACTTTCACTTGCTTGTTCTTCCTCACTTTCCTCTTCTTGAGCTTCTTCTTCTTGAACCTCTTCTTCTTGAACCTCTTCTTGGTCACCACCCTCATCAACAACCATCTCCTCTCCACCCGGTCTACTACCACTAGGAATGATAGGAAAGAATACTTCCCTATCCGCCCAACTAGGCAAAGGACAAGACGGATCAAGAAGTCCTTGCCTAGCTAGATGTAGGAGGGGCGGATATTGGACCTTGTAAGCATACACTATCATTGTAAGCTCGCTTGTGCATTTCCTTCATGAGTAGTGTCAAGTAATCATTTCCCACTTCGACATCCTTGGGTTTGAACTCTTGGTATTTAAATGGGTAAGGTGGGGTGATAATGGAGGAGGAGGGCTCGGTAAATTTGCCCCTTTGTTGTTAAATGATATACTCGGTCTCTTCGGAGAGTGGGAGAAGGTAGTTCGATCGGTGAACATTCAATCGGCAAATTTTGGAAGGCAAGGTGAAGGATATAGCTTCATTTGTTAACCACCCATATTTTTCGTCAAGAGTGTCGTGCTTGACCCACTTGAACTTGTGAATCATGGTGTCCATATCAACAAGATGGCCTCCTTTAACCGGCACATAAGTGTTGTTTTTGTTGAAATCCCGGTTAAAATGCCTAGCCAAATGGGTAACTAGTCCTCCATTGACAATAAAGGCGGTTCCTTCTTTGCCACAATCGACATTAAGCCACCGTTCAACCAAAAGTCTTAGAGCATTGTATGGCTTGGTAAATTCCCTCCCAATGTTCAAGGCCGACTCAAGAAGAATACAATCAAGTTTGGTAAGATGGTTTTTGCCATTTCTAGCTATCAAAGTATTCCCATTGACCTTATGCCATACTCTAATGCCCGGATGGTGGACTAAGAGAGCACGACAATCATGAAAGCGCACGAATTTCTTTCCGAAACTGCCATCCAAAGAGGAGCGGGGTCATACTTGATAGGAGTCTTTGTATATTTCGGGTTATAGCTAAGGCCTAATATCTTACCCAATTCGCCATAAGTTATGTGTCTATCAACATTTTCAAGACGAAACTCGATGTTGGTTCAAGTCTCCACCCTTGTGACTTTCAAAGAACTTAAAAATTCCAAGGTGAGGGAGAGGTATGTCAATTCTTTCATTGTAAACAATTTACCCAATCCCATAGACTCAAAGAAGGTTTTGGTTTGTTCAAGAACACCCAATTTTGACAATGCATCTTCACAAATAAACTTAGTAGGCATGATGGTTTTCTTAGCAAAGAGAATGAATTTCTCCCTATGAGAGTCAGAAGTGAAAGTTACCTCCGGATAATTGGATAATTGTTCAATGACCGGAGTTGTTGATGTTGTAGCTTCCATAGGGGGATCTTGTTATTGAACCTCCAACCTTGCCTCATGGACTACCAATGCCTTTGACAATTGTTTTGCTTGAAGAGCTAGTTGCCTTTTGGAAAGTGTCTTCTTTGGGGGTACCTTGTTACCTCCTTTAGTTCTTGCCATTCTCCTTTGCTTGATTATACCAATGAAAGATTAAAATCTTACAATTTTTAGTTATACCCAAATCGATTTAGGATGAATGAATGTTGCTTTGTATCCTAAAAATCGACTCAAAGGTTGAAGATTTTGGTGTTTAAATCACTTTTTGTTGCAAAAGAAGTGATTAATTTTTGTTTTGGATTTGATTTGGTTGAATTTGGTTGAGGAAATTTGATTTTGTTGATGGAGAGGATGAGGGTTTTGGGTAGTGTTTGTATGTTGAAGAAACGAGAATGAATGGGAGAAAAAGAGTTTAAATCAATCGTTATATTTGAAAGTGCAGCAGAGGACGAGCGGACCAGGCATCGGGACGGGCGGATTCTTCAATGTTTGGCCCAGGAAAAGACGCCACAGGACGAGCGTCTTGCTTCTAAGACGAGCGGATTCCTTGGGTAGGGACGAGCGTCTTTCTGGGTGAACGCTCGGATTCCTTTACAGAGAAAATCCCAGATTTTTGCTATTAAAAAGACGAGCGTCTTTTGTGAAGGACGGTCATCCAGAATAAGACGAATGGATTCTCAGCTGAGACGCTCGGATTCTCTTAGAGACCAGTTTTTTATATTCTGCAGCTCTACCAGATGAGCGTCTGGTGACTTTGGACGCTCGGGTTCTTCAGGACGAGCGGATTGTCCATTTGGACGCTCGGATTCCTCCTTGACCACACAAATTCAGGTCCATCCGTGGGTACATCATAACCCGTGTCATTTTCATTCTTCAATTCTCGTGTTCTTCATTGTAGGGCACTACAAAGGAATGAATAGCCTAGGCAATTGCTATCCCCACACTAAGGTAAAGCACTACACATCAATAAAATAATAAGTCCCTCCCTCAATTCTCTCAAAATGATGAATATCTTGATCAAGGCACAAAAATAAAACAAAAAATGACAAAAAAATGCAATGTAATAATTGAAATACAAGTTAGGGAGTTAGAATATTTATAAATGGTGGTTTAGAGAGGACTCCACCAAACTCTCATCCAATGTGAGATGTCAAGGGGGCATGTTCAAGGTGTTGTTGATGTTACTCAACACTTTGAAGAAATAGTTGAAAGCTTGCTCATTATCATGATAAAGGTCCTCAATAGATTTTTGCACTTGTTGTTCTCCATGATGGTTTTGGTTCATAGCATTACCAATATAGGGATTGAATATCCCTTCGAACTCATCATCCCAAAGACCGCAAACTTCATCTACTTGATCATTAAAAATTTCTTGAGTTGATAGAGACAACTCTCCTTCTTTCTTGTCTTGGCCAAGGAGGCCATCTTCTTCACTTGTCATGAGTGAGCTTTTCAAGCTCTCATTGTTGCTATTTCCTTGCTCTTTTAATGGAGCATCATCCACTTTCTTTTTACATTGAAATTCCAACTTCTTCCTATCATCCTTTCGGCTATAGTGATCAACCATAAAACATGGCTCATGCAATCAGGGAGCTCTCATGGTTTTGTCAAGATTGAAAGTGATGGTTTCATCTCCCACTTCAAGGGTGAGTTCTCCATGCTTCACATCGATCACCGCTCCCGCAGTGTGCAAGAAAGGTCTTCCTAAGATAATAGGAATGTTGGAGTCTTCTTCCATGTCAACAATAACAAAATCCACCGGGATGAAGAATTTTCCAATTCTCACGGGAACATCTTCCTATACCCCTAAAGGTGTCTTTGTTGATCTATCCGCCATTTGAAGCGTGATGTTGGTACATTTGAGTTCTCCCATTCCTAGCCTCTTGCTAAGCGAATATGGCATGACACTAACACTTGCCCCAAGGTCACATAAAGCTTTGTTGATTGTAGTGTCACCAATAGTGCATGGAATGGAGAAGCTTCCCGGATCCTTGAGTTTTGGAGGTAAACTCCCTTGAAGGATGGCACTACTCACCTTAGTGAAGGCAATAGTCTCAAGCTTCCGCATTGATTTCTTCTTCGTAAGGATGTTCTTCATGTACTTTGCATAGGCCGGAACGTGATTGATCAATTTCGTGAAAGGAATCGAGACTTCTAAATTCTTCACAATTTCCATGAATTTTCCAAGTTGGTCATCAAACTTAGGCTTAGCTTGACGACTCGTGAATGGAAGTCTAATCACGATGGGCTCCTTCTCTTTGGCCTTTTCTTCACTTTTCTTTGAAACTTCTTGATTGGTGGGTTCTTCTTCCCTAGAGTTTTGCACAACTCTTTCCTTGTCACTAGCTTCCACAACTTCATCCTTAACTTGCTTCTTTGGTCCTTCATATCTCCTACCACTCCTCAAGTGGATGGCACTAACCGTTTCGTGTCTTGGGGGATTACTTTGAGGTGGTAATGGCCCCTTTTGTCTTTGAGAGTTTGAAGATGCTAGTTGGGTCAATTGAGTTTCCAACATTTTTGTGTGGGCTAAGATGTTGTTGATGGTAATGTCTTTTGCTTGGCTATATTTTTGCATTTGAGTGAAAAATTCTTGTTGATTCTTTTGCATTTGGAGGACCGCTTTTTGAACATCAAAACCTTGGTCATTTTGTTGAAATCACAACAAGCAAGCAAATTAATTATGGAAGCATATTAGATTAAGCATGAATCATTCCCCATGTTTATTTCCCCTAATTACCCATTAATCCTAGCTAAGTAACTACTCACTCATGATCAAATTTAACATGTTAATAAGGCTGTCAATCATACTAACAAAGTCAAACTTGATGAACAAGTAAGAAAGATTAACAATAATTAAAACAAGGATTAAGAGAATTATACATACCTATGGAGATTCCAAAATAATAATGCAAAGAATAATAGAAGAACTTGATGATTGATGGAAGGTTGTCAATCTCCCAATAAACCCAATAATCTTCTAATTACCCAATAATAAATTTGAATTACTCAATAATAAACTTGAACAATAATTAAGGAAAGATTAATGTGTAATTTGTGGAAAGATTAAAGAGTAATCTATTCTAATCTACTCCTAATCTAATCTAAAGAAGGATTGAATTAACCTAATGAAAACTTGATGGTTTGATTATTACAAATGGGGTATATATAGTAGAGCATCATTAGGTTAAGTAAGGGTAAAATAGTAATTTAACAATGCTAATTGTTGGGTAGGGAATCGCCGGTCTCAAGAGAGACTCCGGTCTCCTTTTCGCCGGTCTTTGAAAAATATGCACATCCTTCATAGAACAAGAAGAACACGAAAGTTGCTGTAAGGGAATCCCAGCGGATTTGTCTCGGGACGATGGGATTGGCGGACAGCTTCTTTGTTTGAGCTCAGTTTGTAAAACGGACGTCATTTTCTCATCCGGACTCCTATTGGAGTGATTCAAAAGCCTAGATCACTTGTTTTTTCGACGCCGTTCCATCTAGCATACTTTCAGAGCCAAAGGAGCAACTCTTGGTTTGGGTTTCGGGCAATTTCTTTTTGCAATGTCTTCCTTCTCGTCATCCTTGCTTTTTAGCCTAAGATGCCTCTATATACTCTTTATTTCTACTTCCTTGGTCATCATTCTTGCCTCCTCTTCATACTTAGTCCATAAAATATCATCAACAAGCTTCCAAATATGCACGAAAGACGGGAATTTCCGCCTTATTATCTCCTTTCCTACAAAACATATAAAATGCACTAGGAAAACAAATAGGAAGGATTTGACGGATAAAATGGCTATGGAATGTTATAAAAGTATGCAAAATAGGTTCAATTAGGGGACTAAATGTGCGCAAATAATGTTCACATCAAATATCCCCAAACCGAACCTTTACTCGTCCCAAGTAAAGAGGTGACAAAAACTAGACCTTTATTTAAACTATCCTACTAATATAACCGATATGAGACAATTAGCGGGTCTCACTCCACCCCTTCAACTTACAACAAGACAACCATGAGGTAGGATGCCTTCTTGCAAGGCAAGGTGGGGCTTGCCAAAATGGCAACACATCCAATCATTAAAGCACACAAAATCAAGTAATGGATGCATCTACAAAATAATATCCACTTTCCTCATCTAAGTGTCGGAAATTATCTACAAGGGAAGCAATTCAAGGGTACACACTCCTTCATAGATATGGTTTCTTCAAACTACTAAGCCTAGAAGGATACCAATAAATCACCTCCAAGTTGTGTCAAGCTAGGGTACCTTTGTCCTCAATCGTTAAATTCTTTTGTCAAGAATAGACTTCTTATGGTGTTAGAAACACTGGAGGATCGCGGAATTCCCCTCTTGCCTAGACAAGAATAAGGGTCGTCCCCTCTCTACCATGCACAAAAATGGATACGATGGATAAAGGGATCAATATTATTTGAGTTTCATTTGGTAGTTTGCTTTTGTTTTTGTTTTTCCCCCCAATTTCTTGTGGCATTTGACATTTTGAGAACATTTCTTTTTTGCCATTTCTTTGATTCTTGGCATTTCAACACTTGACAACTTTTCAACTTTTTGCATTTTTCTTTTGAACATTTTCAAAGTCACCCCAATTATTAACGAGGGTGCCTTATATTTGAAGCATAGGAATTTTCATTTTTGTTGCTCCTCTTTTCTTTTGATGCATTTTGCAAACTTTCTTTCACTTTTTATTTCATTTCTTGAACTCAAATCAATTTCTTTTTGTGCCATTCCCTTTGATGACAAAAATGTATGGTAGAACATGGATGAATGATGGTTGCATGGTTTCAAAGGTCACCTTGGAATAAACGGTAGCCAAGGAGTTATCACACCACAAGGTACTCTTGACTAGGCCTTAATCCATGGGTCAAAGGATACTAGCATGACACATCCTAGGGTGTTTTACAAGTATTATAACAAGCAAAATCTTAAGAAGAAAAAGCATATACTATGGCCTATATACACTTGTCAAGCTTCCCAAGTAGAAGGTTTCACAAAAATTTTCTAACATGCAAACTACATGCCATGATGCAACTAACATTTATACATCCTAATGCATATGATTCTACCAACTAGTGTGTCATATAAACTAAATGCAACTCCTAACAACACATAGATACACAAACCGCAACAACAAAACACACCACATCCTCCTTGACATGTAAGCCAATCCTCCTCATATGAATAATGAAAAAGAAATGGAAAGGAAATAGAGATTAGAGCGATCATACCAACCGGTCTTCATTTTCCCTTGCTAATGCCTCAAATGTAGTGTTGTATCTATGTGAGAAGAAAACAAAAGCACAAGTATATACAATTCTACACTACTAAATTAAAGAACATGTGTTTGATTTTTCAAATTTTCAAATTTTTATGGATTTTTGTTTTATGAAATTAAAAGACATATTTTTGTGATTTTTCGAAATTTTTCATTTTTTATGCATTTTGGAATATAAATTCCCATCCCCCACTTTATTTTGGACATTGTCCTCAATGTACATGTAGGAGTAGGAATGAAAAAGAAAGACATGTTTTTGGATTTTTGATTTTATGGAAATTGAAGTACAAATGCAATGATATGATATGAATGAATGCATGCTCTAACTAAATGCAATTCTATATGACATATATAACAAATGAATGCAATCTAAACTATATTATATGATGCATGATTTCTAGTAAACTATGGTCACCTATGATCAAACCTCCCCAAACCGATTTAAACACTATTTCTAGTATAGAAATGAATAGGTTTGGCCATTAGTGACTATGCATGAATTCTAATCTATATGCACCTATCTACATGAATCATGTGAGAAATATTACAATGCAAACTATACTAAATGCATATATACAAATTAATGGTTATTGAGGAACTCCATTAAACCAAAGATTATTAATGAACAATTTCATAGAAGATTATCACTAGCACTCAAAGCACGTAGAAGTCGGTCAAATTCTTGGGAGTGAGAAATAAATAGGCATGGATAACAACACAAAATTATGCAATAAAATAATGCCCAAGTAAGAGACCGAACAAGCATGTCAAGAACATTATGACAAAAATTATAAGAGAAATGATGGATGGAAGGAACATGAAATAGGTAGTTGGTTGGCAATTCACTCAACTCATCCTCCAAATAGTCAAAATCACCACATTCAATGCAAGTACTCTCATTATCATCCAAGGTGATTTTAAGGGTGTCTATTTGGGGTTCCCAAATGTCCTCATCATATTCCTCATCCCAACAAGGTCCATTATCAAAGGGGTTGTCATAGCAAGGCTCACCAAGCTCAACACAATTGTCTCCCTCAAATATGTCATCCTCAAAGGGTGATTTTTCTCTCAAGCTCACATCCATATCATTCGCACTTTGCCCATTAACATCAAATTCCATGGAGGTTGATTTCATTGAAACACAAGAGGAGTAGGATGACGGCATCCAAACATTAGTTTCACAATCAAGAATGTACTCTTCCTCATCATCACTCTCCTCATCTAGCACTCCATCTTCCCAAGGTGGGGTAATTTTGTGGGCAAAGTGGATTGGCTCAAGGTTATAGGAAGGTTTCTCATCCTCACAAATCTCATTTTCATCATAGTTTTCCTCAATGAATTTTTGAAATGTGCTTTTTATCGCTTCTATACCTTCCTTGGCACTTTCAAATATGTCATGTATAGTTTGCTTGAGACAATGAATGGTCATGAACACAACAAATTCCCAAAATTCCTCACAACTCATCTCACAAATTCTACCACCACTCAAGTGAAATGCCAAGTTGCGGGTTTCAAGGTTCATGCCATTATAAACAACACAACATGCTTCATAATTTGAAAGAGTAAAACCATGATGCCAAGCATAAGTCATATAATCTTCAAATCTTGCAACATATTTTTCAAATGATTCATTTTCATATTGCCAAAAAGTGAATGTAGACATGTTGAGCATGTGAAATAGAACAAGTACAATAAAACTCAAGAAAAAGAAGCACAACTAAAACTAGACAAAAGAACAATTCAAATAAACAACACCGTCCCCGACAACGGCGCCATTTTGACGTGGGTAGTGATGTCGTCGGGTCACATCCAATCAAACACATTTATAATTCTCAACAAACAACTAGTTAGTGGTAATTAAGTCGAGGTAGATCCATGGGACGGTAGTTACTCAAATTATTTAATCTAATTATGGTTGTGCTAGGGATTGTCACAATTATAATGGGTTGATGATTCTAATCTAATAAAAGCAATAAACAAGCAACAAAAGGAAAGATGTAAACAATTGATTAAAAATGCTAGGATATCATGGGTTCATAAGGGATTCATGGGAGTTGATCATACAAACATGTTTCCTACTAGATGGAAGCATATTAGATTAAGCATGAATCATTCCCCATGTTTATTTCCCCTAATTACCCATTAATCCTAGCTAAGTAACTACTCACTCATGATCAAATTTAACATGTTAATAAGGTTGTCAATCATACTAACAAAGTCAAACATGATGAACAAGTAAGAAAGATTAACAATAATTAAAACAAGGATTAAGAGAATAATACCTATGAAGATTCCAAAATAATAATGCAAAGAATAATAGAAGAACTTGATGATTGATGGAAGGTTGTCAATCTCCCAATAAACCCAATAATCTTCTAATTACCCAATAATAAACTTGAATTACTCAATAATAAACTTGAACAATAATTAAGGAAAGATTAATGTGTAATTTGTGGAAAGATTAAAGAGTAATATATTCTAATCTACTCCTAATCTAATCTAAATAAGGATTGAATTAACCTAATAAAAACTTGATGGTTTGATTATTACAAATGAGGTATATATAGTAGAGCATCATTCGGTTAAGCAAGGGTAAAATAGTAATTTAACAATGCTAATTGTTGGGTAGGGAATCGCCGGTCTCAAGAGAGACTCCGGTCTCCTTTTCGCCGGTCTTTGAAAAATATGCGCATCCTTCATAGAACAAGAAGAACATGAAAGTTGCTGTAAGGGAATCCCAGCGGATTTGTCTCGGGACGAACGGATTGGCGGACAGCTTCTTTGTTTGAGCTCGGTTTGTAAAACGGACGTCATTTTCTCATCCGGACTCCTATTTGAGTGATTCAATATCCTAGATCACTTGTTTTTTGACGCCGTTCCATCTAGTATACATTTAGAGCCAAAGGAGCAACTCTTGGTTTGGGTTTCGAGCAATTTCTTCTTGCAATGTCTTCCTTCTCGTCATCCTTGCTTTTTAGCCTAAGATGCATCTATATACTCTTTATTTCTACTTCCTTGGTCATCATTCTTGCCTCCTCTTCAAACTTAGTCCAACAAATATCGTCAACAAGCTTCCAAATATGCACGAAAGACGGGAATTTCCGCCTTATTATCTCCTTTCCTACAAAACATATAAAATGCACTAAGAAAGCAAATAGGAAGGATTTGACGGATAAAATGACTATGGAATGTTATAAAAGTATGCAAAATAGGTTCAATTAGGGGACTAAATTTGCGCAAATAATGTTCACATCAGTTCGCGAGGTGCGTCCTCGGCTGAGTGGAGTCACTTGCGAGAGTGGCTTCACGTCCTAGTTTCGCCCTTCGTGGAACCCGCCACAGAAGGGGATGTGCACATTAATGAACAGGGTTATTGCTCGTTGATGAGCGGGGGCTTAGGTGGGCAAGGCTACGGCCCCCCACTGGCAGGGCTACACACTTTAGTGTGTAGTCAGTTATGAGATGTGATTGGGAGTTGGAGGTTGATTGTGGAACAACTTTTTATCTTTATCGTACTTTGTCTTATTTGGATTATGCAGTGAACTGACCCCGTTGATATTTTGTAAAATCTGTGGTGATCCATTTGGGGATGGTGAGCAGATTGTGACAGGTGATGATGGTCTTTAGCTATGGGGACGAGATGGGGAGTCATCACCTTGAGTCTAGCTTCCGCTGTCATGAGATTTACTGTTTTAGCTTCAGTTGTTTGAGTACTAGTGAACTTTTATTTTGGTTTTGATTTTGGAACATGTAATTGTTAAATCCTTAGACTTTAGTAAACGTTTTGGAATGGTTACTTTTGAAATACTAGCCTCGGGAAACTGAGATGGTAACAGTCTCTCATGCTAGGGTGGTCCTGGTAAGGCACCTTGGTACGTGGGGGGTGTTACAAAGTGCTATCAGAGCGACGATTCTGGAACCTAAAACCAATGAACCTAATGAATATAGGGAGTCTAAATAAAATAAACCCGAGGAGAGTTGTTTATAGCTACCGCAATGACTTGGGAGACGTCCCGAAGTCGCATTGAGGCCCTTACAACTTTGAGCCGGTCACGACAGGGTGTCAACGGATCGTTATCTGTTGTATGACTATAATTTTATGTTGGATGAAGTATATTTTTAGGCTTAATGGAAGTGATTGAAGTATATGTAATGTGATGTGGGGTATGTCTATATGGTCATGATGATGTTAATGTTTGGTTTGTTGGTAGTAGCATGTTATTAAGGTCATGCGTCTATATATATGAATGTTGTGTTTCATTTACATATGGGTATGATAAAAGTTCACCTATGCAGTGGTTTTTAGAAGTATTGAGTGGTTATTGTTTGTCTTATTCATGTTCAAGTTGTTTTGTTAAGAAAATTTGATTTGTATGAAGACAGATTATGGATGGCTGTCTTAAAACTGTCATAAGTCGAGTTCTAGAAATGATATTATTGTAATTCCAATTGAAGGTGATAGCTGGTCCTCTTATGATTCTAATGATAGGTCACACGCCCAAAATGACCAAGTAACAAGTGAGATATGACTATTTTACAAAAACTGGACGTTGATGAGAACAATGCCCGTATTCGACCGAGTAGGCCCTACTCGGCCGAGTAACTCTCATACTCGGCCGAGTAACCCATATTTGGCCGAGTAATCTTTCCATGATAATTATGTTAAGCTTCTAGTCGTGAACTCGGTCGAGTAGTCTCATTACTCGACTGAGTGTCCTGTACTCGGCCGAGTACGTCATGCACTCGACCGAGTGTCTCTTTGGGCGGTTGTTTGGGTTGGCGGCTACGTTCTTACATACGTTTTGAGTCGTAGGTTATATGTACACGTATGTTTTGGGTCTTAAAGCATTATTTTATATATGTGACGGTCTTGATACGTAAGTTACCAGATGCTATGATGTGGGGAATGCCGGCTTATGAGGTATATGTGTTGGGTAGGGAGGACATGAGTTATATGTGGTTTTAAGGGATAGTGGAAAAGGAAAGGAAATATTGATGAGTTTATCTAGGCAAGGAGCACGTTTTGTGAGATGTGGTGAGTGATATAATCGCGTGTTGAGTAATATAAAAGTAAGTGTATATGGGCAAGGGTGATATAAGTGTAAAGAAATGTGAGAATGCAAAGATTGAGATGAGGGATGCGAATAGTGCCAAATTGGGATGTGTAAGGATTTATGTAGGGAGACGGTTAGGATTGTGTTGGTCAAGGATATATGTGACGGAAGGTCGTTATAGAGGGATGGAAACGAATGGTGTATAGTGAGATCGAGTTATGCCACGATGTGTAGATAGTGGCCGAGTTTGGGAATTTGGATTATCAAGAGGTTAGCCTAGTGTGTAATTCTTTGGGCAATTAACGGTATGAGGTGAATTTTTGGTTTTTAGGGATACGAAAGGGAGATACAACTAATTGAAGAGTAACCGTTAGTTGTGTGGACTTGATGGTGACAAGTGTGAGTGAGTAATATGAGGGCAGAGGATCAATGATAAGAAAGAATGAGAAGATATTAATATGATTGAATGAGATTTAAGTTGTGGAGCAACAAGAAGGTAACTGGATTACTAAAGAGTTAGGTAGAAGAAGGAAGGAGATGAATTATTAATTGATATTATTGGATGGAAGTAAGCTGAGAGAACGTTGACCAAAGTTATGGAACATGAAAGTAAGGAATCATGGAAATGTACGATAACATCATGAGAGGGTGTGAGTTAATGGTTATATAGGATTTCAGGACGACATGTTAGCCATGAGTTTCGAGGTATTAAGGGAATAAGAAGCTGGTCGAGTGTTTGCACGATATGAGATTTTGGTGGAGAGTTAGGTGACGATACGATAAAGGATAGAATTGGAAATAATGTTGAGGTAAATTTTGTTGATGGATTTGATGTTCGTTATTTGGGATGACAACCAAAGAGAGGAAACAGATTGTTATATTAAGAAGTGATAGTAAGAAATTAGTCACATGAAGGATGGTGGTGTCGTAGTGTTGTCACTAGTGGTTGAGAATGATGTTACATAGGGAAGTTAGTTGTTCTAAAGGGGTTAATTTTGTGGAAACTGATTGGTATGTATGATTGTAAGGGAGTATAAGATGTGGATATAGGAGGTGTTTGGTAGTAGTTGGGTACTGATGATATGGTTATATTCGGCGGGTGGTGATAATTGTGTGGATGAGAGGATATGTTATGAAGGGCATCTGAGTTAAGTTCGGATGAGAGATATTCATTATCAATTGGTAACTTACGTGATCAGGATTGACTAGTTAGATTCGATTATGGGTCCATGATGTGTGTAAATATTTGTGTGAGGTTCTGACCTCACGAGTAGGGGTATGGTGTGATAGTTATAAGTCGTTAGATGAGCGTTCCGCATCATATGTTGTGTACGGTAACCTAATAGAATGATATTCAAAAAGTGGTAATTTAGGTGATCTAGTATGGCTAGGTATACTTGTATGTGTATGTATGATATCTGTAAATGATAGTGTGAGGTTATGGCCTCATGAGTAATAGTATGGATATGATTCATAAGGTTATTATCTGTTTATTCCGTGTAAGATGTTGTGTTGTGATCTAGAAAAGCGGTCTTAAGGAAGTTTTCTTGTCAAGGAAGTTATACTGAGTCAGTGTTTATGGGATTGTATAAGTTGCGATGACTATCGATGTGGTTGTTGTGCCTCGGGTGGCGATCCGGACACAGTACTTCGTGTTGTGATACGATTATTTTCACGCTGCGGTGCGGTTGTTGGTGGCGGTGTTGCGATGCCGTCATCGGTTGTGGTGGAGTAGGCGGGATACTGATGAGACGAACTTTCGAAAGTATATATCATTTATATAGATTGTTGTTTGTTTACTGCTGTTTCCTGTCAGTGTCGGTCTGGGCATATAGATTGTTGTTTTGTTTATTAATGTTTCTTACCAGTTTCGGCTTGGGAGTGAGGGTAGAGTATGATATGGAAGAAAGTTGCGTATGCTTCCATTGTTGTCATGGTGTATTGATATTCTATTTATGGGACACAGTGGTGAGAAGTTGTTAGGGTACTTTCAGTCTTGTTTTGAATGATGCATTGGTTGACATAGTTGTGGCAGGAGTTTTGTGGAATGTGTATACGCTGAGCTGGAAGCGGCAAGTGGTTCGTAATCTTTATTAGGACAGTGAGTATAAGGTGTTGGGAGCTAGTATTATGTTAAGTTATGGATGAGTTTTACGGCAATAAACAAGAGAACTTGAGGATCTAGTGTGAGTGTGTGTAACAATTGTGGACCGTGAGTTATAATTGTGGAGATAAGTGCATGTATAAAGAAGAATGTCATTTTGCGGTAATGATTATGCTACGGATTTTGTGGTATAGGTTAAGTGGTGTGCCGAATGAATTGAGATATGAGAACAACTAGAGTAAGAGAGCCTTGGATATAGGAATGGATGTAGGTAAGTGTTGAGGCTATAGGCGGATATCGTTGACATGCGGTGGTGATGAAGATAATGAGAAGATATAGCTAAGGATCTAGTATTAGTGAGTTACGAGGACGTAACATTTATCTTAAGAGGAGTAGGATGCGACAAAGAAAGTTTGATGGTTGTACATGTTGTAGTTTAATTGGAAGTTTGAGTGTTGGTGTAGAATAAAGGATGGATTTGTGTTGTGGTTGATTTTATTACAGGTAATGGCAGTGCTTGTAGCAGTATGATGTTTATGAGTGTGAGTAAACTTCGAGGATGAAGTTTGTTTTAAGGGTAGTAGAATGTAACATTCCGTTTTGGTGGTTGATCTTGTTTGGTAGATTGTCTTGGTATTGAGTTTACTAGTGAGAATTATGGAAGTAAGACAGAGTTGGCAACACTTATGTTGTTGGTATTCGATAATATTATGGAGTTAGTATCGAGAGGCTATGCTGTAGTTGAGACGATATCATGAGACGTGTTGTGGAAGTAAGCATGGTTAGTGGAGTTAGTGTTAGCTGTTTATGTTTTATAGGTTGGGTTTGAACTTCGGGGACGAAATTCTTTTTAAGGAGGGAAGACTGTAATACTACGGTTTTTCTAAGTCTATTCGGCCGAGTAAGTGCGTCGTGTATTTCTAATCAAGCTACTGTCCAGGAATACTCGGTGCGTCGTGTATTTCTGGTCAGTATACTCGGCCGAGTATCCGGTCTGACGATGTTTATTTTCGCGGTTTGATTTAGAGAGGATTAGAGTTATATAATCGAGATTTACAGTTTCTTAATCACTTTTACCAAAACCTAAACTTTCAACGTAACTCTAATCATCTCCAAATCTCTCTCAAGTTCGTGGATCTTTCGTGAGTCTTGTTCATCCTTCCTTCGCGTCGATTGTGTCAGTAAGCCTCTAGTTCTATGAGTTTGTCATTTGCCTTTTAGGTTTTGCCTTAGTTTATGATTTGGGGGAAAGGGGTTGTTGTGCATGTTTGTGATTCAATTGTATGATTATTGTTAGGTGGAGACTTCGTAGAGGAGCCGTTTTAGCTTGCTTGATTGCCTCATGTCAGATTCGTGCTAAGGTAGGGTTTTCCTACTCGGTTTACTGTTTAATTGATTTAAGATATTTGTTATAATTGATTGTACGATTAATAATGTGCTTGATTGTTGTTGGTGGATTGGAGTATGGTGTTGGTGTTGAGATGGTTGTTGATGTTCGCGAGGTGCGTCCTCGGCTGAGTGGAGTCACTTGCGGGAGTGGCTTGACACCCTAGTTTCGCCAGGGGATG
The DNA here is from genome assembly GCF_048544455.1 of Silene latifolia. NCBI lineage: Eukaryota > Viridiplantae > Streptophyta > Magnoliopsida > Caryophyllales > Caryophyllaceae > Silene > Silene latifolia. Next base: position 20,776,487 of record NC_133538.1, on the reverse strand, counting down.
TGCACATTAATGAACAGGGTTATCGCTTGTTGATGAGCGGGGGCTTAGGTTGGCAAGGCTACGGTTCCCCACTAGCAGGGCTACACACTTTAGTGTGTAGTCAGTTATGAGATGTGATTGGGACTTGGAGGTGGATTGTGGAACAACTGTTTATCTTTACCATACTTTGTCTTATTTGGATTATGCAGTGAACTGACCCCGTTGTTGTTTTGTAAAATTTTTGGTGATCCATTCGGGGATGGTGAGCAGATTGTGACAGGTGATGATGGTCATTAGCTATGGGGATGAGATGGGGAGTCATCACTTCGAGTCTAGCTTCCGTTGTCATGAGATTTACTGTTTTAGCTTCAGTTGTTTGAGTACTAGTGAACTTTTATTTTGGTTTTGATTTTGGAACATGTAGTTGTTAACTCCTTATACTTTAATAAACGTTTTAGAATGGTTACTTTTGATATACTAGCCTCGGGAAACCGAGATGGTAACAGTCTCTTATGCTAGGGTGGTCCTGGTAAGGCACCTTGGTCTGTGGGGGTGTTACATCATGAGCTCTAAATTAGCACATACCACCCCGGGAGCATTGTAGTAGAAACGCCTCTCCCGAGTGGGGTTAAGGTAAGACATCAAAAGCATTACCTCATAGGTGTTCAACTTACTTACGACACTCTGCCCATACAAAAGACAAGTCATCATCCTAAGAAAGATGTGAAGAGTCAAATGTTGCACATCGTTAATCAACATGGCACTCGCATTAGGTGCAGGTCGACCTGTAATCAAAGGAAGGTAGATAAGAGCCCCACTCTTAGTCGCTACATCACTTAGGTACTCCTCTTGTACTTTCTCCAAGTTCAAGTGTTCGACAATTTGGTCAAGGGTTAAGCCAAAACTAGTGTTCATAAGATGGAAACTTACAATTTTTCCAGCAGCATCATATTTATACGAACTCATAAACTCCAAAGTCAGAAAAGGATAAGACTTCTTACGAAGTCGGTACAACTATTCAAATCCCAAAATCTCAAACATGTGGCATATATCCGCCTCAATACCCAACTCCTCCAAAATACCAATATCTACACATCGGGTAGGTTTCATGGTACGCTCCATCAAAGCAACAAAAGGCGCAGGCTGGTAAATCAGCAAAAAATACCGTAGGATACTTATCAACCTAAGGAACAGTCGGTCCTGGCTCGGTTGCCCTTGCTCGGTCGCATTATTAGCATGGATTCTCTTCTTGGCGGGTCCTTTGGCTTTCGGCATACTGCAAGGATACAAAATCAACAAAGATTTCCGGATTTCACATGAGTACAAAAGGGAAAATTTCAGATTTTGCTCTCTTATAAGACGAAGTTTAAGACGGATTTTTCGATCAAAATACGCAAAACGGACACTAGATAATGTAGTTCTAGCATCAATTAAGTTCCTATCAGCATTTTTAGATGAATCTGGGTAGCAAAAAAAAAAAATCAAAACTTTGGGCAAACCCTAGAAAATTTCCGGCACATACATAAGGGATTTTGGACTTAAAATTCATCTTTTCAATATGCAAACTCATAAGTGAAGAACAAGATGATGAATCAAAGGGCAAAGGACACAATATCACCAAAGTTTTTTGTTGGAAGAGAAAGCTTTAAGAATGTTTGAGTGATTTTCAATGGATATGTGTCGAGAATTATGAGAGAAATAGGTTTATAAGCTTTCCGGAAATAACTCGATGAACCGGCTGATTTGGGGTACTCGGTCGAGTACCAGACATACTCGGTCGAGTACCCTATGCTCGGTCGAGTGCACTTTCCTACTCGGCCGAGTACTAAAAAATTGCAGATTACAACAGCTATTGCTTTTAGGGCACTCGGCCGAGTGTACCTCATGCTCGGTCGAGTACCCTATGTACTCGGTCGAGTACCTGAAATGAGTAAAATGAAATTGTTTTAATATTAACATCGTCGTCCCTGCAAACACGAGAAACGTTGTTCGGAGTCTAAAATATATTCAGAACTCGTCACAATTAGGTCCTAATTCTACTATCCACTATGCAACTTAGAAATTATACACATAACCCAACTCGGTTGCATCAACAATGATATCGTACTTCCAAAACAATCTACGCATCCAACTACCATTTTAAGCACGCACAATACGATTCAAACTTGAATAAACTACCAACAATATCATCTGCATGTAAATACTCACTCAATTACAACATGGAACAACACTGTATGATAATTCGCACATAGTATAAACACATCCACATAGACACCCACTACCTATACTTGTACAATAACAATCATACATAAAACTCAACTCTAACCACACAAACTCATTCACATACGCTTTCACATATCATTCCCTTGTGTCATATCTATTCCAACTTCCATGCCAAGATATAACATGAAAACTAATATGAATTAATCGTCACACATCAACATACACACAATCCCACACCTTTATCCCACGCGGAGTGAAATACCACAGGTTTCTGACCATGGGGTACTCGATCGAGTAGGCTGTCTGGTGTGCTGAGGTTGGGTTCTGGAATGTCAGTACTCGACCGAGTAGTCTTTGTACTCGGCCGAGTTGGGCGTACTCGGTCGAGTACATTGAGTACTCGGCCGAGTAACCGGTCGGACAGGTTAATTTCCGTGGTTTTGATTAAAATAGTTGGAGAAGTATATAAAGGCGTATTAACAGTTTCTTAATCTTTTCTTAACCATTCTCTTAAAAACCTAAACTACGTATAACTTCTCCAACCATTCTAATCACTGCTAAGACTAGATTGAAGGGTTTTTACATCTTTTGCTTGCGTTGATTTCATCGATAAGCATCGTACTCTTGTTATTATTGTCATGTTGTAGTTGATAAACCCTATTTGGTTTGATTGGGGGAGAATGGTAGATTTTGATTTTATGATGTTGTTATGGGTGACGAGTTCATAGAGGAGCCTTTCTGATTAATTGCTGTGGTCGATTGGATTGCGAATAAGGTAGAGTTTCCTTACTCAGTTGGCTGTGTAATTGATTAAGTTGCTTTTGATTAATTGTTGGCATGTTATCTTTGATTGGAATTGATGGAGGTTGATTGGATTATACTTGTTGGTTGGTTGTTGTTGTGGGATCATGTCGAGAGATGGTTCCTTCTCCATGTTCGCGCCTTGTGACTCCCGTCACAAGAGGGATGTGCACATTAAGGAGCTGGGATCGCTCGTTGCGATGAGTGGGGCTTAGGTGGTACGACTGCGGCCCCCACTGGTGGTGTAGGTTACCTGTTGCGATGGGTAACCTGGCAGGACTACACATTTTAGTGTGTAGTCAGTTATTGGTGATGGTTGGGGTTAGAGTATTGGTTGATTGTGTTGTCTGCTATTGTTTCCGCTGCGTATGCTTAATTTGGTTATATAGTTGACTGACCCCATTTTATGTTTTCAAAACTGTGGTGATCTATTCGGGGATGGTGAGCAGTTGACTTAGCAGGTGATGGATGTTGAGATAGCTCGCGGGATATGGATGGCCGGAGTCATCACTTGTTGCGTTGATTAGCTGTAGCTAAGTTTAGTTTTAAGACTTTTGGTTTTGGTTGTACTGTTTTTGAGTTTTAGGACTTGTAACCTTTTTCTTTCAGTTGTTTTAATAAAAGTTGCTTCATTATGGTTTCTATGATGCATACTACCCCGGGTAACCGAGATGGTATGTAATACCCCATATTTTAATTATATTTTTTAAGTTATAGTAATTAATTATATTTATTAATTATAATAATAATAATAATAATAATAATAATAATAATAATAATAATAATAATAATAATAATAATAATAATAATAATAATAATAATAATAATAATAATAATAATAATAATAATAATAAGTAATAGCAATAATAGTCATAACAATAATAATATTACGGTAATAATAATATTAGTAATGGTAGTATACGGTAATCCTACTTATGGTAAGACAAATATAATATATAATATATAATATAATAGAATTGGTAGTTTCCTAGTACTTTCCTAATTGTATCCTTTAGACCACTATATAAGCTTCAATCACCCACCCTTATAATTTACAAATTCATAATTCACAAAAGAAAGAGAGGGAGAATAAGAAGGAGAAAAGCAAGGAATTTATCATCTTTTATCGTCTCAAGGTGACGGACTTGTTGAACGAGTTTATTGAAGGATAGTTTTAGTAGATTGCATTATTTGGAGTAATTGCTTGCCAGGTAGGTTAACTACTCAACTTGCCTTACTATTTATTTGATAAGAGTAATTGTGGAATTGTGTGAATGAATTATTGGATGTGGATTATCTGTCATTGGATTATGCGTTGGTTGTTGGTTTATTCATATCATACTTATTGGATACCTCAGACGCGTTATGGGATTATTATTATTGTTGTCATGGCATTTCTATTGGATACCCCAGTTTTATACTCGGATGATGGATACCTCAACCTTGTATTGGGATGATGGATACCCCGGGCCTGGGATTGGCAGGATGAACGGGTGTTTCGGGTGATGAGCTCAGTTGTATTTGCATATCATATCATATCATATAATAAATTTTTATTTATTTCACCTTGTATTGTTGTTGGTTATTCCTACTCAAACTCGTGGTTGACAGTGTATTCGTGAACACCTGTGATGAACTGTAACTGGGTAGCAGACCTGACAGGTATTTAAAATTAGCTGATTTGGGAGCTTATGGGGACGCGTGAGGACTCGGCCAGTCTACGTAGAAGTCTAGATCATATAGTTTTATTATTCACTTTATTTAATTCCGCTGCGAGTTGTATTATAATTTTATATTGAGATATTTAGTTGGATTAAATTGTAATAAACCTTTAATCACTAAATTTTATCTAATGTACTTTGGTTTGTTGTACTTTATTATTCACTACCTCGGGAAACCGAGACTGTAACACTTCTATTTACTTGGGAGGCCTAGCTAAAAGCTCCTGAATAAATGAGGATGGTACAAAGTAGTATCAGAGCAAAACGATCCTCAGGCCTAACCGATGAATTTAATAATGAATTTAGGATATGTCTAATAAAATGAACACGGGTAGAAACTGTTGGGGTTTGGCTTAGGATGAGAAGGTACCCTCACTCCGAACCCCGGCCCTTCCAGTTTTGAACCGGTTACCTTGAGAGAAATTGAAGAGTGGGATAATTTAAGATGAGTATTGTTTATTTTCTTCAGGGTCAATGGTTTGCCTTTGGATGAATATTGCCATCGTTAATAATCGATTTACGGGGACGTAACATTGCTTTTATGGAGAGTAGAATGTGATATTATAAACTTTCAAGCATTGGTATGAGCATGTAGGTGTGAGAAAAGTGTGTTGACATGTATTAGGGAGGCATCGTTATGATTAACATGTGAAGCATGATGGAAATGCGTGAAATTGTGAAGAATGTAATTTTGGTTGATTTCTCAGATTCTTACCCTTGATTGCTTTGGCTGCCATTTCTTGCCTGTTTAACATCTATGGACGAAATTTTTATGTGTGATAACCTTGTGTGTTATTTTTCGTATGGTATTGGTTATGGACATATGCCACCTACACGCCCAGCCGATATGTGGATGCATAGCAGTTTGAAAGCCACGCTCGGTGGCGTAAAAAAATGCTTTCGACCAGATCGCTTTGGATCGGTCGGTTTCGTCTAGGCAACGGTCTCGAAACGATATTAGAGATGTTCGGAGTCGCCACCAAGCATTTGTGGGATGCTTGGAACCCGTTCGAATCCACTTTATACCTAGGAGGCATTGTTGGTGACGGCGAAGTCTAGCTTGACTGAGATCGGAACGTGTTCCCCTTCTGGTGATATTAAAAGGATTCATACCCCGAAGCCTCTCAGGTTTGATGCACCATCGAAGTATAGGTCCCATGTGTCGATGTCGGCATAAAGGATTTCTTCGTAATTGAGTGACCATGTGTCGGTCGTTGGATCCTCGTTGACGGGATTTTTTGCTAGGAAATCGGCGAATGCCCTTCTCTTGATAACCTGGAGGGGTACGAATTTGAGGTCAAATTCGGATAGCATGAGTGTCCACCTAGACAGCCTTCTGTTTAGTACGGGTTTTTCGAAGATGTATTTGACTGGGTCCATCTCGGAGTAGATGTGAACCGTGTAGCTGAGCATGTAATGTCGCAGCTTCTTCGTCGACCAAACCAGGGCAAGGCATGTCTTCTCCAGTTGGGTGTACCTTGTTTCGTACTCGATGAACTTTTTGCTAATGTAGTAGATGGTTCGTTCTTCGCCGTCTACTGTTTCTGCTAGCATTGCTCCTATGGCTGTGTTGGTGACAGTCAGGTATAGGGATAAAGGAATTCCTTGCTGAGGTGGCATGAGGACAGGAGGCTTGGATAGGATTTCCTTTATCCTGTCGAAGGCATTTTGACAATCATCGTCCCAATCGGTGTGATCGGAGGCGTGAAGCTTCTTGAAGATTGGTTCACAAATCATGGTGAGCTTGGCTATGATGCGGCTGATGTATTGGACTTGACCGAGAAATCCCCGAATCTCCTTCTCGTTCTTAGGCTGAGGCATTTGCTGAAGAGCTTTGCTTTTGGTAGCATCAATTTCAATGCCTCTTTTGCTGACGACATGTCCCAGGAGTTTTCCGGAGGTGACCCCGAATGCACACTTCTGAGGATTTAGCCTCATGTTGTATTTTCGAAGGCGGGCGAAGAATTTCTGAAGAGTGCTGATGTGGCCGTCCCACTCTTTTGATTTGACGATCATGTCATCGACGTATACCTCCACTTCCTTGTGCATCATGTCATGTAGGAGAGTGGTGGCGATTCTTTGGTAGGTTGCTCCGGCGTTGATTAGACCGAAGGGCATGATAGTGTAGCAATATGTACCCCACTGTGTAGTGAATGCAGTCTTGTGCATGTCTTCCTCAGCCATTTTAATCTGGTTGTACCCAGCATACCCATCCATGAATGATAGAAGGACGTGCTCGACGGCGTTGTCTACCAGGATGTCAACATGTGGCAGAGGAAAGTTGTCTTTTGGACTTGCTTTGTTTAAATCTCTGAAGTCGACGCAAACCCGAATTCTCCCGTCTTTCTTGGGCACGGGAACTATATTTTCCACCCAGTCAGAGTATTCGGACACTTTGATGAATCCGGCTTTGAACTGTTTGTCTACCTCTTCCTTGGTTTTCAGGGCCCATTCAGGGCGCATGCGGCGCAACTTTTGCTTCACGGGTTTAGCTCCGGGTTTAATGGGTATCCTGTGCTCTAAAATCTCTCTATTGATCCCAGGCATGTCTTTGTAGGACCACGCGAATACGTCCTTTTATTCGTGCAGAAGGTCGATGAACTGTTGTCTTTCCGAGGGATCAAGGGTGGTCCCTATCCTAATTTCTTGAGGTGTGTTGTCGGTCCCTACATTGATGGGTTCGGTCTCCTCAATGATGGGTGTCCTATCCTCTCGTTTGTCAAGTTCTTTGGCTAGGTGAGGTGGGTAGTCACTCAAGTCAAATTCCTCATATTCGTTTAGAATTGCATTGCAGTTAAATTGAGACGAGTCGTATGCAAACTCAGCGTTCATTAAGTTGACCTGAGCGAAAAGCTCGGATAGGATAGACATCTGATGGGCAGTCAGAGGCAACACAACAGAGGAGGTGGCCCATGGAACAAGCTCGAGGTTGCTACCTTCTGCGGGAGTGGGGATGACCCTAGTTGACTCAGCCTCTGAGGCAGCCACAAGTTTGTGATAAAACGGTGGAAAGGGGACCTTTACTAGGACATCAGGAGTGCTAGGAGCTAAGACAGACTCTAACTCAGACTCAGACTCCCCGTCTTCACTTTTCTCTTTGAACATAGGGCCTTCTCCAGTTGTGATCTTGAGAATGTGGCCTTGACGATCGGTCCACTTGACAGTTTTCCTCCAGCCTTGCGTAGCTTTCTCTGGGTCACTATCAGAGATTAAGGTTGTGGGATCGAACTGGTTGTCTTTCATAGCGATGTTGATGATGTCCTCATAGTCGAGGCGCTTGATGTTGTCTTCTCCAAAGGGGAGGCTCACGGCTTGCCCGTCCAGGAAAGGGGTTGAATCAGATTTGGTTTACGCAGCTTCGGTGTTGTCGAGGATGAAGTAGCAGTCTTGAAAGACTTCTACGCCCGGGTGCTTGACCTTTATTACGGAGTCATAGATTGGCTCAGGAAAGCCGTTGAAGAGCTCAGACTCTCCCTCGGGGACGAAGTAGCCATTGAAAGTCAAGTGGTAAGGTCAGAGGATGACTTCGTGCTTCTTGTGCTTCCGTATTATGAGATTCATTTCCCGGATGTCTTCATTTGTCGGCTCATAGCCTAGTCCGAAGGAGATGTTGGGGACCTTGGCCTGTTTTATAGGAGGCAAGGTGCTCTTTAGTGGATTGAGTGGTAGGCCCGGGAAATAACCCTGTCGCATCAAAATGCGGTTGACTGTGAGGTTCGAGAACGAGTCACAATCAAAGGATGCTGATTCATCGGTTAAGGCATTCACAGCTTGGAACCTCCACATTTCACTGTCGTCCTCTTCAATGACCTGAGAGGCTATTCTCTTCTTCATGATAACCTTGATTGGGGATGCAGGAATTGTGATTGTTTTGCCGTTGAAGGGGACCCTATTCTTCTGATGAAGGGTTGAGGTGAAGGCCTTGGCCGGGTGAATCCAGGGGCATCCCAGAAGCATGTTGAAAGAGGCGTCGATATCGACCACCTGAAAATTGGCTTGTCTTTATAGGGGTCCTCTTGCAATGGTCAAGGTGATGAGCCCCATGACCTTGCGACGAGTTCCGTCATAGGCGCGTACTCTCTGATTAGTCGAGAGCAAGTCAGCTCTTTGATACCGAGTTTATGAGCCATCTTGAGGGGAATGGCTTTAATCGCAGATCCATCATCCACTAGGACCATAGTTATGTTCTTCTTCAGGCATTGCACAGTGATGTATAGGGCCAAGTTATGGTTAGCTCCGAATGGAGGTATATCTTCGTCGGAGAAGATGACTGGGTTATTCAGGTAAGAGACATCCCTGGTCATGTGCGCTACCATTTCTTAAAGAGAGGAGGTAGAGGGAACTGTCAATTTCCCCAAGGCTTGAAGCAAAGCCTGCTGATGTTCGAAGGACGTAGTAATCAGTTGCCAAATGGATATTTCGGGCTTTGCCTTTTGCAGTTGTTTAAGGATCTAGTTCTCGGGAACCCTGGATTGAGCGTCCACGTCCGAGACGATTTGGTCATTGGTTGTTGGAATGGCTGTTGAATTGTTCGGATTCTGGTAGGGGCGTCCGGACCGGGTAAGGTAACCGATCTCTTTTGCCCGTTTGCCTTTTCCCGAAGTAATGTAGACATCCTTTGCGTCGTCTCTCCAGATACCATTGATTTTGGGATCGCGAGGGTACCTTGGAGGGGTATTCCTCGGCGGGTAGTTTTTTTAGGAGAAGTTCTTGTGAGGGTAGTTTTGTGGGATTTATCTGTATGAATCCCTCAATATTCAAGGATTATAACGAATTTAATGAAGACGATCACTAGTCATAAAATAAAATACATAAACAAAAGTAAAGGATTCAGAAATAACCTTCGGTCCTAGCAAATACGGCCTAAGAACAATATCAAAGTAGAGATTCGCCTATTAGTTGTACCCAAGACGATATGAGATATGCCCTTTTGATTGTGCTAGAATCGATCCAAAATTTTCTGTAAAAATTTAGGTTTTTGTGTTTTTTTCTGATGAGAGGAGGCCAGAAAATCAGTATTAAAATTAGGTTATCAAATCATCTCCCTCTCACCTACTTAAACCGTGAATTAGGTTAGTAATAGGGTAGATGTTTTCTTCCTTATTTTCGGCCCATATAACCGAAATAAGGAGTATTATTTCCTTATTTTGGTTATTCCAAAAATGTATAAAATGTTGTTAAATTGTCATCTAGTGAGGATCGAACCCATGACCTCTTGGTTTGTGTACCCTCACTATTACCACTATGACACATTCGTCTTGTTGATATTAAATATAACCGATTACATTTAATTACGAATTAATAGATTAATTCGTCCAAGCTAACATTACATACATTCAATTAAATATAACTTATTATATTCAATTTACGAATTGACAGTTAATTCGTCTCAACTAATATTATTTAATCTTCATTAAATAATTGTCTCATCAACACATTGACTAACTGTTTAGTCATATTAGGCGTCAATGTGATTATATTTCTATAACCACATGTCTCAAACACATCCTATAGGTGTGACCTTTAGGGACCAGTTGATCACCGCCATCTGTATGATAATAACGTCAAACTTTCTAGCAAGCCAACCGTTATTAGGTAAACGTTAATCAACTGATTAAATATACGAAGTATATCCTTGTGAACCTGTAAGAGATTTACAAATGTTATCACACTAATTTGTGGAGGACACAAGCTCCAACAAACTCCCACTTGTCCTCACAAGTGTATGTACGATAACCGATTCTCATATCCTAAAATTTCTCCCACTCAATGTAAAACAATTTGCAAATCTGTATTCACAAAGGTCGTATTTTACAAGCGATCATCATCAAGAGTGGTTTCCCGACTAGAGAGTAACTTAAGCGATAAACGCGAATCAACATTCGAGCATGGCCATGCATTTGATTACAACTCCTCGAGTGGCCCCGAGAAATAACTATACCGATAAGGGTTGGATATTTTCCTCAACTCGAATCCTGCCGATGTAAGCACGGTATGAAATGACCCAGAAAAAATCTACTTAGCCTCCGATTCGGCGGACCGTGAGAAAGAAACCAAAGTCACCCAAAACCTGCCTTAATCTCAAGAGACAGTCGATAGTCAAAAGAATCGACTCTAGGAACACAATGGATGTCCTATCCACGACCTGGCACCGAATGTTTTTAAACATTTAGGACTCCATTGCGTTGTCACAAAAAGTTGTCCAACGAGGTATCGTTATAATCTCGCATCTGTGATCGATCAGTGAACCGTTTGACTTATGGCTCGTTGAACCCACCATCAATCGACTGCACAATATAATAGCCGGAGTTATCAGCTCACATTGGCGATTACGGACCAAAACAAATATAATGTAATTCAGTTCACTTTGTGGCGTTCAATGTTGTCAGTACAATCCACATGAAAAACAAAATATTATAATAAAACGATGAAGTTATAAATAGTATATGAAAAAGATAATGTATCAAATCCATAATCAAGTACTACAACTCAGGAACACGTTTAATTCCCATGGAATTAACGTGCCCTACATGCTTATCATAATTCAACGGTTTAGTGAGAGGATCCCCGATGTTATCATCCATCGCAATCTTGTCTATCACTATCTCCTCTTGCTCCACGTAATCACGGATCAGGTGAGCTTTCCGATGTACATGTCTAGATTTGTTGCTAGACTTTGGCTCCTTAGCCTGGAAGATGGCACCTCTATTGTCACAATAGATGGTGATAGGGTCATTCAAACTCGGAACTACTGTAAGTCCTTGTAAGAATTGACGCATCCATATCGCTTCCTTTGCTGCCTCCGAAGTGGCATAGTACTCGGATTCAGTAGTAGAATCTGCTACAACACTCTGTTTGGAACTCTTTCAGCTGACCGCAGCACCATTAAGAGTGAAGACGAACCCGGACTGAGATTTTGAATCATCTCGATCCGTTTGGAAGCTAGCATCTGCGTAACCGATTGCGCATAGCTTAGTATCGCCTCCATAAGTCAATACCCAATCCTTAGTCCTCCGTAGGTACTTGAGGATGTTTTTGACAGCTATCTAGTGTGTTTCACCTGGAGTCTTTTTGTATCGACTCGTCATACTCAATGCATATGCCACGTCTGGACGTGTGTATGTCATGGCATACATGATCGATCCTATTGCAGATGCATAAGGAACACGACTCATGCGCTCAATCCCTTCAGGCATCGTGGGTGACTGAGATTTGCTCAACTACATCCCAGTCGTCATTGGAAGGTTCCCCTTCTTGGAGTTGGTCATGCTGAACTTCTCAAGAATCTTATCCAAATAAGACTCTTGACTAAGTGATAACGTCCGTCATGATCTATCTCGGTAGATACGGATTCCCAAAATGCGCTGTGCCTCACCCAGATCTTTCATCTGGAAATGGTTCTTCAACCATTCTTTAACTGAAGATAGGAGAGGAATGTCATTCCCAATCAAGAGTATGTCATCAACATACAATATCAAGAATACAATCTTGCTCCCACTCGACTTGATATATAAGCATGGTTCTTCGACCGATCGAGTGAAACCATACTCTTTTATCACCTGGTCGAAACGATGATTCCAACTCCGAGAAGCTTGCTTAAGTCCATAAATGGAACGCTTAAGCTTGCATACTTTCTTAGGATGTTCAGGATCTATGAAACCTTCGGGTTGCACCATGTATAACTCTTCCTCCAAATAACCGTTTAAGAAGGCGGTTTTCACATCCATTTGCCAAATTTCATAATCATGAAATGCGGCAATCGCTAAGATTATCCGAATGGAACGTAGCATGACTACAGGTGCAAAAATCTCATCATAATGCAATCCGTGCACTTGAGTGAAACATTTTGCTACAAGTCGTGCCTTATAGGTATCTGGTTGCACGTCTACAGAACGCTTTATTTTGTAAAGCCATTTGCACTGTAGAGGTTTTACCTTATTAGGTAAATCAACTAGTTCCCATACGTCATTCTCATACATGGAGTCCATCTCGGATTGCATGGCTTCGAGCCATAGCTTTGAGTCGGAACAGGTCATAACACCTAGGTAACGGGTTCATTACTCTCTAGGAGTAAAACATCATTTTCCTCGACCATACCAATGTATCTGTCCAGAGGATTAGAGACTCTACCCGACCTCCTAGGTTCCTCAGGAATATTAACCGTATCATAAGTTGGAGGAACAATTTCCTCCATCCGTTCCTCGGTCGTTGGTTCTGGAATATCCGACAGCTCGAAGGTTCTATTACTCGTCTTGTTCTCGAGAAATTCTTTCTCTAAGAACGTCGCACTAGCCGCAACAAAAACTCGATGTTCGGTAGGCGAATAGAAGTAATGTCCAAATGTTCCTTTTGGATAACCTATAAAGTATGTCTTGACCGATCGCGGGCCGAGCTTATCCTCGTGTCTCCACTTGACATAAGCCTCGCAGCCCCAAACCCGAATAAAGGACAAGTCTGGGACCGTTCCCTTCCACATTTCATATGGGGTCTTGTCGACAGCTTTAGACGGACTTCGGTTAAGTATAAGAGCAGCTGACAAAAGAGCAAAACCCCATAATGAATCAGGCACTACCGTGTGACTCATCATGGATCGAACCATATCAAGTAAGGTTCGATTTCTCCGTTCGGACACACCATTCAATTGATGTGTTCCAGGTGGATTTAACTACAAAATGATTCCACAGTCTTTCAGGTGTTGATCAAACTCATTTGAAAGATATTCGCCACCCGATCTGAATGGAGTGCTTTAACCTTTCTACCCAGTTGGTTCTGTACCCTGTTCTGGTATTCCTTGAATTTCTCAAAGGACTCACTTTTATGCTTCATTAAGTAGACATATCCGTATCTACTTAAATCGTCCGTGAAAGTTGATAAAATATCTATAGCCATCTCTAGCGGTAATTGACATAGGTCCACATACGTCAGTATGTATGAGTCCTAATAGGTCACTAGCGTGCATTCCAACACCTTTGAAGGAAATTCGAGTCATCTTGCCAATGAGACATGATTCACACGTGCCATATGTAGAAAAATCGAATGCGGGAAAAGTCCCATTATCGACGAGTTTCTTCACGCGTTTCTCATTTATGTGTCCCATTCGACAATGCCATAGATAGGTTTGATCTTTGTCACCAACCTTTAATTTCTTATTATTCATGTGTAATACTTCCGTGGTTTGATCTTAAGATGTAAATTCCATTCATGGAAACTGCTTTGCCATAAATCATTTCCTTGAAAGAGAAAATACAGCTATTATCCTTTATTGAAAATGCAAAACCGTCTTTAGCAAGTACGGAAACAGAAATAATGTTCTTAGACAAACTGGATACATAGTAACAGTTATTTAAAAATAACTCAAAACCACTAGGGAGTTGGATTACATACGTTCCCTTCGAGACAGCAGCAACTCGTGCTCCATTCCCGACACGCAGGTCCACATCACCTTTTTCGGGAGGTATGATGTTCTTTAGGCCCTGCAAATGATTACACAGATGAGAACCACAACCAGTATCTAGTACCCAAGTTCCGAAACTTGCATGGTTAATCTCAATCATATGAATATAAGATGACATACCAACAGGAACGACGCGGCCTGCTTTGATGTCCTCACGGTAGACGGGACAGTTCCTCCTCTAATGTCCAGTCTTGTGACATTGGTGGCACTCTATGTCACCGCCCTTGCTCTTTGCCTTGCCCTGTGAGCCACTAGTCTCACCAGGCGCACTCTTACCGTTTTCTGGCTTCTTAAACTTTGGCTTACCTACAGCTAGGTCGCCATGAGCCTTGCCCTTACCTTTACCCTTGTTGGAAATCGTGAGAACATCCTGCTTCATGCTCCCACTCAATTTCATATCCTTCTCGGTCTGTACGAGAAGGGAGTGTAGCTCATGAGGACTCTTTTTCAAGTCATTCATGTAGTAGTTCGCCCCGAAAAGGGCAAAACCATCGTGAAGAGAATGAAGCATTCGGTCAATGACAATGCTCTCACCGATTTTACAATTCGGTGCCTCCGACTTCTCGACATTCTCGATCATGTGAAGAATGTGTGGGCTAACCGGTTGGCCCTTATGGAGTTTCGTATCAAAGAAGCGACAGGTATGCTCATATGTAACGATTCTCGGTGCTTTTGAGAACTCGTTAGTGAGCGTGGTGAAAATTTTGTTTGCACCTTGGGCAATGAAGCGTCTCTGCAAATTGGTTTCCATTGCAAAGATGAGTACGTTCTTTATCGCACCCGCTTCCATAACGAAGTCACTATAAGCGAGTGACTCGTTGACTCCTGCATTGGGGCCTGGGTTTACCGGTATTGGCTCAGTTAAGTACCTGAGCTTACCGTCAGCAATGGCAGCATTCCGTAGTGCCGCCTCCCAGTCCGCATAGTTGGATCCGTCGTTTTTCAGACGCGTGAACTGATTCATCTGGTCCATAAAAATTTTAAGCCAGGACGCGCGATCAAGTGTGGCACTAGGCATTGGGATTGCGTTATTTCCAGCCATTTAGTTGTGATATTATCAAAATATACGTGTTCTACACTGCGAGAAGAAGAATAAAAATAATAAGCATGTGCATCGTTTATGTTTTTAAGTCTAATGAACTACTGTCATAACGCGAAGACTCAAAACATTTATACAATTGACCTCCCTCAAGAATTATATAAATGATCCCAAGACTCAATTCTCTGTAAATTGATAAGCTAACCTTTTAGCTAATTCTACCGTTAGAATTCTTGGTCGATAAATTTCTGTAAATTCTATCTTTAGTCCATCATAATCACGAGAAACTCTTCGGACTATGATGTTGAGGTAAACTAAGTCAACACAACTACTTACCCAACGTGGAAGGGGTCATATTATGCCTACCGACGAAGAAGGGATTCATAGTTGTTTGCCCTTATAAAGACTAATCTCAATTTCCGTTTTAGAGGAAGATCCCATCAACTTTATTTTAATTCATTTTAAGTGAACTAATATCTAGCATGCGAGAATGAATAAACTAAGGTTGATGGCTTAAAGACTGTGACATCTGCATGTCCATGAAAACTAACATACAACCTATATGAGTCAATTTTCATGCATTTTAGTAGTAGGTGGTTTGGTTTTAGGCGGAATATGATGCATAGACTAACATATGAATGAAAAGCAATAAGAATGAAAACGTAAAAACAGTAAAAGTCCTAGTGTGGCCTATCCTATCAAAATGAACAATAAATACAAGTTTGGAATCCATTCTTGGACCCGAGAAGCTTGTCTTGATGTTCCATCTTGATCCATGTAGCGGGAGTGAGCTCAAATCTCCATCTTTAGTCTTCTTCAAAAATTACAATAAATAAATTTACATAATAAACCTATTTATTACATTCTAATTTCAAAACCCAAAAACTAAAGAAAAATAAAGGAGATTCGAGATCTCATAATTACATAAAAATCATGTTTCCTTCATTACGAAAACATAATTTGACTAAGGCCACACTAAGTATTACAAATTACAACTGATTGCAAAAATACGTAAATTAAATTCATTCAATCGATTCATTCAACAAAATTAAAATAAAATGCATCAACTAAAATAAATTAAACATACATGACACAATTCCTTAATTATGTTGATTAATTTATCCAAACCACCTATTTAACTTAAATTAAGTGACAATTCCTCAATTAATCACATTAATTTCATTCTTAATCCATATTAAACTTGTAATATGAATTCAATCCGTCAAAATTTTAAACTGCTTTAAAATAATTTGGTATCTTTTAATAGTGAACCGTTTCACAATAACTAATTGGCCAAAATCAAAACAAAAATAAAAACCCTTTTTTCTTCCTTTTGGGTCTCGGCAAAAAGAAAAAAAAACAGGATTTTTTTTTTTTTAAATTCCCAGCTCACGGCTGGAATAAAAACAGCCCAAAAATGTTTTTTTTTTTCAATTCGGCAATAAGGCAAAAACAAGAAAAAACCCTTCCCTTTTTTTTTTCTTTTTCGGCATAACAGAAAAAAACAAAAAAAAACAGAATTTTTTTTTTCTCACGGCAAACCCTAAAAAAAATAAGCCTTCATTTTTTTCTTTTGCGGCAAAAAGCCCTAAAACAAAAATCGATGAAGAAAATGTTTACAGTTGCTATTAGAACATGATTTAGCAAATGAATTAATGAACATGATTAATCTTATATGCTAAACTATATAACAAAAACAAGTTCTTGTATCATCGACATGACGATTCTATTTGTATTTTAACTTAATCTTCATGGAATCAAAATCTACCAATTCTTCATATGATACTTTTAACTGATTAAAACAATGATATGAAAAATGAAATTGGAAATAAATCATCAAGCAAAAGAAGAAAAAACGAAAAAAAAAACAGGCCGAAAAAAAATATATCTCTCGGCAAAAAAAATTTTCAGCCGAAAAACCCTAATTTTTTTTTTCGAAATTCCTCATATTGTTTACATACAATTTTATGAAAATCATCAAAATTAAAATTCGTGGCCTTAGCTCTGATACCACTTGTGAGATTTATCTGTATGAATCCCTCAATATTCAAGGATTATAACGAATTTAAAGAAGACGATCACTAGTCATAAAATAAAATACATAAACAAAAGTAAAGGATTCAGAAATAACCTTCGGTCCTAGCAAATACGACCTAAGAACAATATCAAAGTAGATATTCGCCTATCAGTTGCACCCCAGACGATATGAGATATACCCTTTTGATTGTGCTAGAATCGATCCAAAATTTTCTGTAAAAATTTAGGTTTTTGTGTTTTTTTCTGATGAGAGGAGGCCAGAGAATCAGTAGTAAAATTAGGTTATAAAATCATCTCACTCTCACCTACTTAAACCGTGAATTAGGTTAGTAATAGGGTAGATGTTTTCTTCCTTATTTTCGGCCCATATAACCGTTTCGGCCCATATAACCGAAATAAGGAGTATTATTTCCTTATTTTGGTTATTCCAAAAATGTATAAAATGTTGTTAAATTGTCATCTAGTGAGGATCGAACCCATGACCTCTTGGTTTGTGTACCCTCACTATTACCACTATGACACATTCGTCTTGTTGATATTAAATATAACTGATTACATTTAATTACGAATTAACAGATTAATTCGTCCAAGCTAACATTACATACATTTAATTAAATATAACTTATTATATTCAATTTACAAATTGACAGTTAATTCGTCTCAACTAATATTATTTAATCTTCATTAAATAATTGTCTCATCAACACATTGACTAATTATTTAGTCATATTAGGCGTCAATGTGATTAGATTTCTATAACCACATCTCTCAAACACATCCTATAGGTGTGACCTTTAGGGACCAATTGATCACCGCCATCTGTATGATAATAACGTCAAACTTTCTAGCGAGCCAGCCGTTATTAGGTAAACATTAATCAATTGATTAAATATACGAAGTATACCCTTGTGAACCTGTAAGAGATTTACAAATGTTATCACACTAATTTGTGGAGGACACAAGCTCCAACAAGTTTTTGTGGGGTTGATTATTGTGAGGTTGATTATTGTGAGGTTCATGCCAGAATGGTTGCGTGAGCAATCCTTTCTAGAACTGGGAGTTTTGGGTGCTTGAAGGACCCTCCCTTGGGCGTGGTGTTGGTGTTGGCAGGCTGAAAATCAGCCGGTGGTAGGCGTCCTTAAGTCGGTTGATCCTTTTTGAGAGACTGGCTATGGCCTCTTCAACCTGTAGGAACATGGTGAGCATGATTGTGGCGCTGAATACGAACATCCCGTTCGGGGGTGTCCTTTTCCAAGGTATTCACCTCATCTTCGATAGGTAAGATGAGGTGTGAGCAATCCAGGGTTGGCTCATCATCGGAGATGGCATGGATTCCCAAGGGATTTGTCTTGTTATTTGGTTTTGTTGGCGGAGGTAAAGGTAATTCCCCTTTCTCAATCATATCTTGAATGGCGTGCTTTAGCTTGAAACAAGCTTCTGTGTCATGACCTTTGCCCTGGTGGTATTGGCAGTAGGCATTGGAATTCAAGAAACGGGTTTTCTTGGCCTCGGACGGGTCCGGAGTGGGCCCAATTGGCTGTAGTTTCCCTTGGTCCATGAGTCTTTTTAGGGCACTGGCGTAGGTTATTTCCAAGTTTGTGAATACCCTCTTGAAGAAGTTCAGTTTTCTTTGCGGTAGGTTCGAGGAGGTGGACCTCATCGATTTTGTTTTCCTGACTATAGGGGTGAGATCCAATTGACGGAGATCCCTGATAGCCTCTACCGGTGGTTTTGGCTAGGACATCCTCGCAGAGGTCGTCTTCAATGCGGGTTCCGAGGATTTGTAGATCCCTGAAGCTTTTGATGTTTTGATACCTCAGCAAGTTGGCATAAACTGGACGGAGGTTGTTGACAAACTTCTCCACCAGAGTTGATTTACTCGGCTTACTGACCAATTGAGTGCTTACCCTCCTCCAACGTGTTAAGAATTCTGTGAATCCCTCCTTATCATTCTGAGTTAGGACTTTAAGAGTGCGGGTGTTGGCTTGGATTTCGACGTTGTCGGCGTACTGTTTAGCAAATTCGACGGCGACTTCGTCCCAAGTGGTAATGCTCTTGGGGTCGAGGGAATAGTACCATTGGCTGGGAATTGGTTCCAGGGATGATGGAAAGATCCGGGTGAAAAGTTCATGTTTGACCCCCTTAATGGACATGTAATCCTTAAAGGTCGAATGTGATTGAGCGGGTCCTCCACTCCCTTAAACTTGGGTACATCAGTTAAGGTAAAGTTGTCGGGCAGTTGATCCCCAACGGGTTCGAGTCTTCGATTGTTCTCAAGGTGGATGTTGTTACCACGGGCTAGGAGTTGTTCTTCCAAGAGCTTGAGCCTTTTCCCAGTTTCGGTCAAAGGCGAAGTGTTGTATTCTCCGCTTTCCTGATTTTCCAGGGCGTCGATACGGGTCTTGACACAGTCCAGAGTGACCTTAAGAGTTGTGAGCAGGCTGGCTAGCTGAGCCTTTGTGAGGTCTCTGTTGTCATCGTTGTTGTTGGACGAAGCTGAAGAAGGGACCATGGCTCTGAGGAAGAAAATAGCTCACGTAACATCCCAATCCGACACGGTTTAACGACTAAACGCAAAAAACACAAAAGACGGGAAGATGCTTTGACCCAACAAGACGAGGGCAACCGTGTGTGGTGCCTCGGTGCTGACTCGATTTATGGTGTGACGGTGTTGACCGGACTTTGACTCGCGTTTAACGTAAGGGCGTGACGCCGTTGAACGAGTCTCGAGGTGAGATGACTCACAAGTAAAGACGCATAAGTACGTTTGGTTGACTCGATAGACACGAGGTAGAATTGGAATGGTGGACTGAAATTTTCAAAAATAGAAATTTTCAAAAAGATTCATTTGTCGCTTTATGGATGACTTTCAAAGAGTAAGGATCTTCAAAAGTCGCTGAGTTGAAAAGTTGTCTCAAGTTTGTTTTCCAAAAACGGTTTGAGTTCGAGTTGCGGCGGCTCTGAAAACAATGTGTTGTTTCCGAAGACGGCTTTTGAATTTCAAAATCGTGTGTTTTGAAAATCGAGTTTTGAAAGGTTTGAAAAGGTTATGGTCCCGAGGACGGTGTATGGTCTTCGGGATTTGAAAAGCCTCGAAAAAGGGTGTGTGTCATTTTCGGATTTTGAAAAAGCCACTGTGTCGGCGCGAGATGGGTTAAAATCCGTGTCTTGACACAGCGATTATAACGGCGTAAAAAGATGTTTTTGAAACGGTTGTAAAAATCGGGTTTGAAAATCGTCATTACGACGGCCTAAAAAGGCGTGCTTTTTGAAATGGTTGTAGAAAACCGGGTTTGAAAATCATCATTACGACGGCATGAAAAGGTGTGCTTTTCGAAATGGTTGTAGAAAACCGGGTTTGAAAATCGTCATTACGACGGCCTAAAAAGGCGTGCTTTTTGAAATGGTTGTAGAAAACCGGGTTTGAAAAATCTTCATTATGATGGCCTAAAAAGGCTTGCTTTTTGAAATGGTTGGAAAAAGCCGGGTTTGAAAATCGTCATTACGACGGCCTAAAAAGGCGTGCTTTTTGAAATGGTTGTAGAAAACCGGGTTTGAAAATCGTCATTACGACGGCCTAAAAAGGCGTGCAACGGTTGGCAAAAGACCGAGATTTGAAATAGCCATTATAACGACGCAAAAGGGGGTTTTGATAGTTTGAAATGACACGGAAGGACTTATGATCACATAACACATAAGCACTCGCAATTCATTATATTATGCATAACGCTGACACGGGTTTTGGCTTAATAGGGTGGTTTACACACCAAGAGATCAAACCACGATTTTCGAGAGGGATACCAATCCAAACAAAATATGTAAGGAGGGTGCCCTAGCCTCGTGCACGAAGAAAATGAAAGCTCTTTGAAGAAACAGAAATGTGTAACGTCAACGGTATGCTAGTGACGCAATCGGGATTCGAAATGCGAGGATGAAAATACTCACGCAGACGGGATGAGCCAATTGGTCGATAAAGGTTAGGTTGTGGGTCCGTATAAGGAACCCGACTTATGACCGTAATATCAATTGATGCATTTCAACCAAGACCTCGTTCGAGTCTCACCATCTAGGGATCACAAAGACACAAGTGCCCTAGTTATCCTCAGCGGAGTCGCCAATCTGTGGACATAGGCCACCTACACGCCCAGCCGATCTATGGATGCATAGCAGTCTGAAAGCCATGCTCGGTGGCGTAAAAAAAATGCTTCGATTGGATCACTTTGGATTGGTCGGTTTCATCTCGGCAAGGGTCTCGAAACGATGTTAGAGATGTTCGGAGTCGCCACCAAGCATTTGTGGGATGCTTGGAACCCGTTCGAATCCACTTTATACCTAGGTCAACCAAGGCAAAAAGCGGTGTTTGACATTGGAACTAAAAATAAGGAGTCGTCCCTCTTTAGCATCCTATCTCTAGAATAACTTTCGTTCGCCCTGTATAAGGTCGTCCACTATCCAAAGTTTCTGAGTAAGAGGTGAAGGTACGTATTGGGAAGCCCTTTAATCGGACACCCAATCCCACCCGCGGTAGCGGCCTCTACTGATTGATCTTGGTTGGTTGAATGCAAAAGTTGATAAAACGGGTAAATGCATGAATGCGCATCCACAAGTTTAAACCTAACATGTGAGCTTTCTATGTTGGTTGTTTATCTAAATATCAAGTAATTGATGTCACGTTGGATTTAATGTTGATTTTCATGCAAGACGGAAATTAAACATCTATTTACCGGGTTAGGTTTATGGTGCATAACGTGATCCATTTGTCTTAGAAAGGCATTTTGCAAACACAAAGTAAAAGGGTAGGCTTACCATATGATCCGTCCTGTATTCGGGTTAACCAAAGTCGGGATAGTCCTAGGCAAGTGCTGGAAAGGAAGCAGGACCTACATCAGGCAGCCTATTGAGGCGCGAACCCTGGGCGATGCAAAGGGACCTGTCCTGGTTTGAAAAATGGAAATCAGTTGGCCTTTTTAGGCGCGAGGCAACAAACGATCTAAAGGGACGTCTCCTGACTGTTGAAAACGTTTGTAAAGTGGTTTGTAAGAGGGTATTTGAACCCGTGTTTGTTTGAAAAGGTCGTTAGACCGCTTTTATGCCAATATGAGGAACGGGACTTGAATAATTATCATTGTATTGACGATATTCGATGTCGGGTTCGATTTTGCAAGCTTGACATGAATAAGTTTTGGAAAATGTTTATTATGAACTAATTGTATTAAGTTCATTGTTTTATGATTAGCCAATGTTTATCATCATACTCAGGTTTAAACCGACATGGTATGTGGAACCAAGGATGATTATGCATGTATGACTAATAAGGTTGTTTTTTAAATGTAAAGAAATGAATAAAAAGGTTTTAAAATACCTTTTAAAATGTAATTAACCAAATATTATCACCGAAACACGGATTAAACCGTCATGGTATGAGGAACCAAGGGTGAACATGATTTTATGGTTAAAAGTGTATCATAAAAATGATTTGAAACGGTAAAAGCCAGTTGTAAAATGAAATGAAATTGGAAAGAATGAAATCAAACACGTATGAATTCTAACCTAAATAGCCCATTGAGGCGCGAGGTACCTAGTGGTGACTAGGAGCTTCTGTTTCAGGTCAAAACTCGGTTTTGGCTCATTCGATCCGTATTTTGGACCATGTTATGCATGTTTTATCATGTTAAGGTCATAAAAATAGATAAAAAGACATGAAAGAAGAGGATTAATTACACCCTCATACTTACATGCTAGATTAAAGATGAGAAATCGACGGAAGTGTAAAAACTTGTTAGGTCGTAAAACTCGGTTGAAAACCGTTTTAGCAATGTAAAGAGTGTTTTATTTAGTTTAGTGATTGTGTAGTTGGTCGAGATGGTCGGTCAAGTGGTTTAATGCAGGATGACGGTACCAAACAATGTGTATGGCTTGTATTTTCGATCGGTAGGTCGAAAATACGTGTCGGTTTGTGACTTAAGAAGTCGAGTCCAGAATTTTAAGGGAGAAAAGAAGGGGCGGACACTCGCGGACCTTTAAATGGTGGCATTTGAGGGCAATTTATAGAGGATTGAGTGGTTGTGTGCGTTTTGAGAGACTTGGCCACCTGGGCTACTCGAAGAGGCGCGAGACATTTCGCGGGTCTTCGAGCTGTCTTGTCACTATCACGCACTTGAAATCATGATTTGTTCTATCCTAAGTTTTGCATATCATGATTGTAGTACTTGACCATTCAAGTATACCGGGTATACTTATCATGGAAGCTTTGTGATGTTTATTTTTTGTGTTTGACTCGGTTTGACTCGTTGTTGAAGTTGGGATTTGAATTTTAAGTCGGCTTTTGGTCCGGTGTCGGTATCATTGCGACCCCGTATTCGTACATATATAAAACACTCCAAGTACTTTGAAAAGCTTTTGAAACTTTTTTGTTTTCAAAATTGTTTTGAGTTTTCCGACGTATAGTTAATACAAAACCGTCGATTAAACTTAGCGATTCCTAAGCATGTTGTAGTCTGATAATCATCGGGTGTTTGTTGGGGAATCATCAGATACTGGGTATCTACACTGGTTTAATGCATAAAAGATTTATGGTTTAAGAGTAATAAATGTTTTAGTGGACAGTGGTCAGAATGTTCCTGTTCAGTCATGTTTTCGACCCATGTTTTTGTAAAATTTGCCATTAAAAATGTACTTATTGTTTATATATGATTCTAACTCTACTATTTACAAGAGTCGTATATGTTTTCAAATTGATAAGACACATTAAATTTTGATGTTCCTATGTTTAATGGTGATTTTTACAAGTTGACCCAAGATTCTGACGATCTGTTGTTAAATTTCGGTTTGGACCAAACAAATTGTAAACTTCATTATAAATTGACCTTATAAGCTTTTGACTTATTTCATTCACTCATGAATTGTTGACTCTCTATATTTTCTAAAAAGTATAAGTACTCAAGAAATGATTAAGCGATTATTTATTAATGATTTTTGAAAGTCGTAAAATATTTTCTGATCCGTGAAAAATGTAAGTTTTATGCAAGTTTTAAAGAAATTATTTTCTCATCTTTTACACCTTGATATTTGGATGTTGTAAGTTGTCTGAAGTAGAATAACATGTCTAGTGATATGCGGAGTGTGTTGCCCTAAGCCTATATATTTATATTAACTACATGCATAATTCAAAGGTTGTAGTTATTCATTTAGTTCTAATTTCCATTTAGTAACTCTTATTATACCATCAATCGATATTATGTTGAAAATAATAGTTACCTTGTGTTACAATGTATATTACATGCTCTTGTTGTGTTACAGTTGTGTTTTTGATAATCTCATTAGCATGAAAAGAGAAGTAGTTGTTTGGTATCTCGAACTTCGAGGACGAAGTTAATTTTTAGGGGGGTAGAATGTGATACTATGTTTTTGAGTTATTATAACTTTGCTTATGTAAATTCATACGATTGTTTATCTATGCTTTATATATTATACCTGCGCGATTGTCCTTATAATATAAGTTGTGTTGATAGCATCTCTATTGGAATGTATGGAGTTGATGTTTTAAGTAGTTGGGGTGAACTTCGGGGACGAAGTTCTTTTTTAGGAGGCAAGACTGTATTACCCCATATTTTAATTATATTTTATAAATTATACTAATTAATTATATTTATTAATTATAATAATAACAAGTAATAGCAATAATAGTCATGACAATAATAATATTACGGTAATAATAATATTAGTAATGGTAGTATCTAGTAATCCTACTTATTGTAAGACTAATATAATATATATTAATAATATAATAGAATTGGTAGTTTCCTAGTACTTTCCTAATTGTATCCCTTAGACCACTTTATAAGCTTCAATCACCCACCCTTATAATTCACAAATTCACAATTCACAAAAGAAAGAGAGGGAGAATAAGAAGGAGAAAAGCAAGGAATTTATCGTCTTTTATCGTCTCAAGGTGACGGACTTGTTGAACAGGTTTATTGAAAGATACTTTTAGTAGATTGCATTATTTGGAGTAATTGCTTGCAAGGTAGGTTAACTACTTAACTTGCCTTACTATTTAATTGATAAGAGTAATTGTGGAATTGTGTGAATGAATTATTGGATGTGGATTATCTATCATTGGATTATGCGTTGGTTGTTGATTTATTCATATCATAATTACCGGATACCCCAGACTCGTTCTGGGATGATTATTGTTGTTCGCATGGCATTTGCATTGGATACCTCAGTTTTATACTTGGATGATGGATACCTCAGTTTTATACTGGGATTATGGATACCTCAACCTTGTGTTGGGATGATGGATACCCCGGGCCAGGGATTGGCGGGATGAACGGGTGTTTCGGATGATGAGCTCAGTTGTATATGCATATCATATCATATAATGCATTTTCATTTATTTCACCTTGTATTGTTGTTGGTTATTCCTACTCAACCTCGTGGTTGACAGTGTATTCGTAAACACCTGTGATGAACCGTAACTGGGGAGCAGACTTGATAGGTATTTAAGATTAGCTGACTTGGGAGCTTATGGGGACGCGTGAGGACTCGACCAATCTACGTAGAAGTCTAGATCATATAGTTTTATTATTCACTTTATATAATTCCGCCGCGAGTTGTATTATAATTTTTTATTGATATATTTTTTTTTTGCAAAGAATTATCATTTCATTTATTTGAAAAAGAAAGGAAATACATTTGCAAAACTATCCAATAAACAACTGCTCTAGCTAACCAAAGAGAACAAGACTCTCTAAGCTCTAACCATTTAAGCTATCTATAACAAGAGAAGAAAGAGACCCATGATTTCTCATGAGCATTCTAATCGAGATCAGAAACTTCATTTTGCTAACTAGAGAGGGAATAAAGAGTTGAGTTTGAGAAAAGATTCTATGGTTTCTTTCAATCCATAGGAAGTGGACAACTGCTGCAACAGAAATCTAGAACCACTGCTTCTTCCACCTAGCCATATGAGTAGCAGCTAGAGAATAGAGCTCGTGCTTCAGACTTGAACCAAGTCTATCAATGCAATCCACTTCAGAATGGAGGACCAAACCTGTTGAGAAACTGTACAGGAAAAGAACAGATGCTCATGTGTCTCCTATTGCCTCTCACACAGACTACATCTGTTACCTAGAGAGAACCCTCTCTTTTGTAGATTATAAACAGTTGCTAGCTGCCCCTGTACTGCTATTGAAGTAATAATCCTATGACTAGGCAAAATACCTAAATGAGATAGACCAGTAACCCAATCCTCAACTGGAATAGGCTGTCTGAAGAACAAATCGAGGTGCTTAACATAAATTTGGGATACTGCACACCAGGTATGTAAGTGACACTGAGCTTGCTGAACAGATCCTGAAAGAGAGACAAAAGTGTCCCAAACCTTAAGTATATCTTTCATACGGGAAGGGAACTGGTCTTTTGGTGAAACAGGCCAAATGCCCTCCTGCCTCAGAACATACAGCTTGACCCAATTTGCCCACAAACTAGAGGCAGGGACTAAAAGCCTCCAAACCCACTTCATGAGTGAGGCCTGGTTCCAGGAGAGGATATCTTTGATATTAAAACCTCCATTCTCCCAAGAAGCACAAAATTTAGGCCAACTCTTGAATACCATTCTTCTTTTACCATCAGGTATATGCCAAATAAAATCCTTACACAATTTGTTAATTTGATGAATGACCTCCATAGGGAGAAGTTTACTAGAGTACCATAAATTATCCAAGCCAAAAACCACAGAATTGATAAGCTGTGCTCTGCCAGCATAAGAGAGGGTCTGTGATGACCAATGGTGAATGCTTCTCTGAATCTTAGTTATCAAAGAGTCAAACATGGAAACCTTGATTTTTGAAATGGTAAGAGGGATACCTAAGTATCTAAAAGGAAACTGGCCCAAAGAAAAGCCAGTAGCATCAATAATTCCCAGGACAATATTAAGAGAGACCCCTCCAAAGTAAACATTAGTTTTATCAATGTTTGTGATGTGACTCCTATTTACGCACATTTAGTCCCCTAACTAGCATAGTTCCTATGCCTTTTAGTATATATTAGGGTTGTTTCTTGTCTTTAGCCTGCTTCTATGCATATTCTATGAGGTTTGGTATCCTTTGTAGGAGAAGAGCACTAACTTGACTAGATGGAGTGAAGCGTAGCTAAATTGATATCATATAACGACCAAGCACCAAATAGGAAACTAATACTAAAGGCTTAAGTCAATAAAACAAGTAATTGGGCAATGACAAAGGATCCCCACAACCCATGAAGGATCCCCAAGGATTAGAAGGGAGCCATTACAAGAGGAAATTGCTTGGAACCAAAACCAAGAGTTTCTTTTTTGGCTATGAAAATATGTAGATGAAACGGCGTCAAAAAATCAAGTGGTCTAGGCTTTTAAATCACTCCAATAGGAGTCCGGATGAGGAAATGACGTCCGTTTTACAATCCGAGCTCAAATAGACAAGCTGAGCAGAAAGTCGCCCGACCTGAGCAGAGAGTCGCCCGACCTAAGACCCAGGTCACCCGACCCCTCAACGATCCCCACGGATCTTGAGGCAGTTAAAGAAGAAGAAACGATGCTGGCTCATGATCCGGGCTTCTCATGCCCAGTCCGGGCGTCTCAGTGACCAATCTGAGCGTCCCGAGCATAGGACGAGCGTCTCTCTATGCACAAGACGTGGGGCTCCTCCTGAGACTTGCAAGGCTCTAATCTTCTTTTAAGGGGTCTAATCATCATTTAAGCCCTTAGTTAACCTAATCCTTGTACTACTATATATACCTCTCTTGTATTTAGAGGAGATTAAGCCCTCTTAGTAGAGGCAAAGCTTTCATTAGGAGTAGATTAGAACAGATTAGCACTTATTCTTTCCACAAATTACACATTATTCTTTTCTTAATTATTGTTCAAGATTTATTATTGGGTAATTGAAGATTATTCGGTATTATTGGAGAATTGACAACTCTTCATCAATCAATCAAGTTTTCTTCTAATATTCTTTCCTTTTTATTTGTTCATCTTAATATTGGTATAATCTCTTTACTCTTTATTCTTTATTGTTTATTTTTTTACTCATTCATCATGTTTAGACTTGTTAATATGATTGACGCCCTTGTTAGCATGTTTTCCATGATCATGAGTGAGTAGTCTCTTAGCTAGGGTTAATGGGAGACTAGGGGAACTATAACATGGGGGTAGATTCATACTTAATCTAATATGTTATCATAAGATTGCTTGCTTGTTGTAGTGTTAACCTATGCACATGTTATGCTTGATAAAATGCTTGACTATGAAACCTTGCATTTATACATCTCTTATCTATTCAATAAAACTTGTAAGATATAAACTAACTCGAGTCTTGTTAGACCATGTATAGAAGTGAATAGGAAGAAACTAAGTTGACTTATAGATGTTGTACAGTCTTGACTGACTCGACACCGGGACCCAAATCTTCCTATGAATTGTAAGACATAAACTAACTCGATTCCACTACAACAATAATTTGCTTACAACTATGTAAACATGTTTTTATGATCTCCACCATGAATCCCCTATAAACCCATGACACCCTAGTATTGTTTATCATTTGTTTACAGCCTTATTTCCATTTACTAGTATTGTTTACATTTCCTTCTTATAGTTTAGCACTAAACTCCATCCCCCAATAATTGTGACACTAGC
This sequence comes from Silene latifolia, assembly GCF_048544455.1. Classification (NCBI taxonomy): domain Eukaryota; kingdom Viridiplantae; phylum Streptophyta; class Magnoliopsida; order Caryophyllales; family Caryophyllaceae; genus Silene; species Silene latifolia. The sequence continues at coordinate 20,747,556 of NC_133538.1, read as the reverse complement.
ATAAATTGAGATAGATAGACATAGAACCCAAAGCACACCGTCCCGTGGATGGACCTCGACTTAACCACTAACTAGTTGTTTTTTGAGAATATAAATGTGTTTGAGAGCGTACAACGACACGCTCATCAAAATTGCACCGTTGTCGGGGACGGTGTTTTGTGATTAAGTTCTTGTTTGTTTGTCTGTTTTAATTTTTCTCTAACCTTTAGGAACTTGTTCCTCAAGGTCGTTCTTACCTTTTTTGTGTAGTTTCCTTGGTTGTAGTTGTTTCCTTTTCTTAGCTATGATGGCTCAAGACTTGACATATGGAGTATGTGGTGGAGCTTTTGAGTATGACTATGGGTATGGGGAGTTTGAGGAGCAAGTCAACACAAACCTACCTTACTACTCATAGAATGAAAATCCTAACTACTACCCCAATTTTCCCCACCAAAATCACCACACCCAATATCCACAACAACAACCCACCCAAAACTCACTTTATAACCAATTCCAAATGCCACAATATGACCACTTTCACACCCACACACAATAAGAAGATGAGCCAAACTTTGACATCCAAAATGTGATTCTCCAAATGATGGGAGATCAACAAAACTTCTTCAAACAAGTGCTAAAGGAGAGCCAAAATAGGGACAATGTTCTTCAAAGCATTGCTACCTATGGTGAGGAGTTGACAATTCAAATTATCCAAATGAAGGCAACCCAAGAAACCATCCAACCAACCACTTCTAACCAGTTCTTGAGCATTGACCATGAACGTGAATTTGAGGTAATGACCTTTGATGAAGAAGATGTGAAGTGGGAAGAGCCAATCTCCTTGAGCTCTTGTGAATATAAAAGTGTGGTATTTGATGAAGAAGACATGAGGTTGAGTAAGCCAAGTACTCTTAGCTTTTGTGAGTATGAGGGTGTGTTATTTGGTGTGGACATTAAGGTGTTGGAGAAAGAGTTAATGAAGAGGAGTGAAGCCCTTATCTATGATTCGTATGGAGACAGTGATGATGACAAGCCTATGAAAGAAGCTTATGCGGAATATGTGTCTTGCAAGAACTTATGGAATGAAGAAGAGGAATGAAGTTGTGAGATTGCCTCACTTGAGGAGCGCATCCTTGAGAAGTTTGAGGTATGCTTCCACGGAGAAGATGAATGCCTCTTTCCTATTGACTATGAAGACTTTTTGCACCCACCTTGGAACCTATGATTGTTGGAGAAGATATGGTAAACCTTCTCCAAGAGGTAAAATTGTTATATAAAAGGTACTTGGTGGAGAAGCTCAAGAACAAAGATATGAATGAGCTTACTTGTGGAGACTTGGCACCTATAATCTCAATTTCTAAGCTATCTCGTCATCAATGCTATGAGAATTCTCCTTCTATTCTTGAAGGATTGATAAACCCAAATTCTATCATCATCACCATATTTGAGGGAGATGGGAGAGAATGGAAGCCTCCCGATGAAAAGAATTCTAAGCTTTCTAGTTTGGAGAGACAAGAAGGCTATGGTGAAAAAGCCAAAGTGAAGGGGAGAAATTTCCGTAAGAAAGGCCCTTGTGGAGGATTGGCTCTATTCTATTTTGAAGTGGCCAAGGTCCTACTTGTGCTTATTTGAGGCCTATTCACAAGCCTTTGATCGCCTACTACGAGCATTTTGCTCCATGGACAATGAAATTTATCATTTGACTTAATTTGGTGGAGTGCCATCTCAAACCACCATTTGTAATATACCTTTTTAAACTTGCATTCATCACATGAGAGATGAAAAGGAGGGGTCTCATATTTTGATTGAGCATCTTGAAATAAATTGATGACAATGAAAACATGGGAAATGCACAGAAATGAAGAAAATGAAGGATTCGAGCTTTGGGCCAATTCTTGCATCAATCCGTGGGGACTGAGGCCAACTCATGTGACTTGAAATCAAAGGAAAGAAAAAAATTCTTCCTGCCTGAGAAATCGGGCGGATTCCTGTAAAAACGGGCGTCCCAAGCCTCAACTCGAGCGGGTCATAATTGAGTCGAGCGGGTTGACCCTGAAAATCATTTTTCTCTCATTTGGCTCGTGACATGGCTATATATGCATCCTATCTACCATCTTCATCTTCTACAATATAAAAACCATTGAGATCATTATTGTAAGAACCCTTTCTTTCCCTATCTCTCATGTATAGTTGCATTTATGTAGTTACCTCATGATTAAAACCCCTTCTTCCTACATTAGCAATGGTGTTTAAAATCGGTTTGGGGAGGTTAAACCATGAAGTGACATACATCTTAGTTGATCATTTAGAATAGACTTGCATTTGTAAAATATTTTATATCACCCTTGCATATTATTTTGTTCATATAGTATAGCTTGCATTGTAATATATCTCACATGTCTCATATAGTTAGTTGCATATAGTTAAATTTGCATTCTTGTATAGTCATTAATGACCAAACATCATTTTTCCTACGCTAGAAATAGTGCTTAAATCGGTTTGGGTAGGTTTGATCATAGGTGACCATAAAAAACATGCATCATATAGTGTAGTTTAGATTACATTCATTTGTTATATATGTCATATAGAATTGCATTTACTTAAAGCATGCATTCATTCATATCATATCATTGCATTTGTACTTCAATTTCAAAAAAATTCAAAATCCCAAAAACATGTATTTCTTTTCCATTCCTACTCCTACATGTACATTCAGGACAATGTCCAAAATAAAGTAGGGGATGAGAACTTATATTCCAAAACACATAAAAATTGAAAAATTTCGAAAAAACTCAAAAATATGTTCTTTAATTTCATAAAAACAAAACCCATAAAAATTTGAAAATTTCAAAAAACCAAAAACATGTTTATTCCTTTGTAGTGTAGAATTGTATACATTAAATCTATATATTTGTTTGTTTGTTTGTCACTCTTATCACATTGGGTCGACTACGCCACATTTGAGGCATGAAGGAAATAGAAGACCGCATGGTATGATCTTTCCAAATCTCGTTACTCCTTTTTATATGTTAAAGACAATGTGGCTATATTTTGATTGATGCGGTATGAACCAATGTGTTGCTAAGAGTTTGCATTTAGTTTATATGGCATAATAGTTGAGAGACGCATATGCATTAGGATTGTATATATGTTAGTTGCATCATGGCATGTAGTTGCATGGTTAGAAATTTTTTGTGAAAATGTCTATTTGGAAAGCTTGACAAGTGTATATAAGGCCCTTGTAGATAATTTTTCTTTTTGAGACTTTGTTTGCTAGAATAAACTCAAGACACCCTAGGATGTGTCATACTAGTATCCTTTGACCCATGGACTAAGGCCTAGTCAAGATTACATTGTGGTGTGATAACTCCTTGGTTACCATTTATTCCAAGGTGACCCTTGATGCCATGAAACCGTTCTTCCACTCCTATCATCAATATTTTGTCAACAAAAAGGGAATGGGCACAAAAATCTCCAAATTGAGTTCAAGTACCAAAATCAAAATAAAAAAGTTTGCAAAATGCATCAATGAAAAGAGGAGCAAAAATAGACTCCTATGCTTTAATAAAAGTACCCTTGCTACAAATGGTGTTACTTTGAAAAATGTTCAAGAATGCAATATTGAAAAGAATTGCCAAAGTATCAAAAATGCCAAACATAAAAATTGGCAAGAAATGTTCTCAAATGTCAAAAGCCACAGGAAATTGGGGGGAAAAACAAATCAAAAAGCAAACTACAAATGTGAAACTCAAAATATCTTGATCCCTTTCATCCATTGATCTTATTTTGTTGCATGATGGAGAGGGGACGACCCTTCTTCTTGTCTACGCAAGAGGGAGAATTCCGCGATCCTACAGTGTTTTCTAACACCATAGGGACTTGGCTCTTGACAAAAGCATTTAGCAATTATGGACAAAGGTAACCTTTTTAACACAACTTGGAGGTGACTTGTTTGTATCCTCTTGGACTTAGTAACTAGGAGAACCAATATCTATGATGAAGTTTGTGCCCTTGAATTGCTTCCCTTGTAGGTGATTTTCGCCACTTAGATGAGGAAAGTGGCTATTCTTTTGTAGATGCATCCATTACTTGTTTTGTGTGCTTAATGCTTGGATGTATCGCTATTTTGGCAAGCCCCACCTTGCCTTGCAAGAAGGCATCTTACCTCATAGATGTCTTGTTGTGAGTTGAAGGGGCGGAGTGAGACCCGCTACTTGTCTCACATCGGCTATATTATTAGATTAGTATAAATAAAGGTCATAGTTTTAGTCACCTCTTTACTCGGGATGAGCAAAGGTTTGGTTTGGGGATATTTGATGTGACTTCTATTTACACACATTTAGTCTCCTAACTAGCCTAGTTCCTATGCTTTTTAGTATGTATTAGGGTTGTTTCTTGTATTTAGCCTCCTTCTATGCATATTCTACGAGGTTTGATGTCCTTTGTAGGAGAAGAGCACTAACTTGACTAGATGGAGTGAAGCGGAGCTAAATTGATAGCGTATAATGACCAAGCACCAAAGAGGAGACCAATACAAAAGGCCTAAGTCAATAAAACAAGTAATTGGGCAATGACAAAGGATCCCCATAACCCATGAAGGTTCCCTAAGGATTGGATGGGAGCCATTATAAGAGGAAATTGCTTGGAACCAAAATCAAGAGTTGCTTTTTTGGCCTAGAAAATATGCTAGATGATACGGCGTCGAAAAATCAAGTGGTCTAGGATTTTGAATCACTCCAATAGGAGTCCGGATGATGAAATGACGTCCGTTTTACAATCCGAGCTCAAATAGATAAGCTGAGCAGAAAGTCGCCCGACTTCAGCAGAGAGTCGCCCGACCTAAGACCTAGGTCGCCCGACCCTTCAACGATCTCCACGGATGTTGAGGTAGTCAAAGAAGAAGAAACCAAGCTGGCGCACGATCCGGGCGTCTCATTCCTAGTCCGGGCGTCTCAGTGACCAATCCGAGCGTCCCGAGCATAGGACTAGCGTCTCTCTCTGCACAAGACTTGGGGATCCTCCTGAGACTTACAAGGCTCAAATCTTCTTTTAAGGGGTCTAATCATCATTTAACCCCTTAGTTAACCTAGTCCTTGTACTACCATATACTCCTCTTGTATTTAGAGGAGATTAAGCCCTCTTAGTAGAGGCAAAGCTTTTATTAGGAGTAGATTAGAATAGATTAGCACTTAATCTTTCCACAAATTACATATTAATCTTTCCTTAATTATTGTTCAAGATTTATTATTGGGTAATTGAAGATTATTGGGTAATTATTGGAGAATTCACAACTCTTTATCAATCAAGCAAGTTTTCTTCTATTATTCTTTCCTTTCTATTTGTTCATCTTAATATTGGTATAATCTCTTTACTCTTTATTGTTTATTGTTTTACTCATTCACCATGTTTAGACTTGTTAATATGATTGACACCCTTGTTAGCATGTTTTCCATGATCATGAGTGAGTAGTCTCTTAGCTAGGATTAATGGGAGATTAGGGGACCTACAACATGGGGGTAGATTCATACTTAATCTAATATGTTATCATAAGATTGCTTGCTTGTTGTAGTGTTAACTTATGCACATGTTATGCTTGATAAAATGCTTGACCATGAAACCTTGCATTTATACATCTTTTATCTATTGAACAGGACTTGTAAGATATAAACTAACTTGAGTCTTGTTAGACCATGCATAGAAGTGAATAGAAAGAAAGTAAGTCGACTTGTAGGTGTTGTACAATCTTGACCGACTCGGCTTCGGGACCCAAATCTTCCTATGAATTGTAAGACATAAACTAACTCGATTCCACAACAACAATAATTTTCTTGCAACAATGTAAACATGTTTGTATGATATCCATCATGAATCCCCTATAAACCCATGACACCCTAGTATTGTTTATTTATTTACACCCTTATTTCCATTTACTAGTATTGTTTACATTTCCTTGTTATAGTTTAGCACTTAAATCCAACCCCCAACAATTGTGACACTAGCATAAATTGATATAGATAGACATAAAACCCAAAGCACACCCTCCCGTGGATCGACCTCGACTTAACCACTAACTAGTTGTTTGTTGAGAATATAAATGTGTTTGAGAGCGTACAACGACACGCTCATCAAAATGGCACCGTTGCCGGGGACGGTGTTTTGTGATTAAGTTCTTGTTTGTTTGTCTATTTTAATTTTGTTCTAACCTTGAGGAACTTGTTCCTCAAGGTCGTTCTTACCATTTTTGTGTAGTTTCCTTGGTTGTAGTTGTTTCCTTGTCTTAGCTATGATGGCTCAAGACTTGACATATGGAGTATGTGGTGGAGCTTTTGAGTATGACTATGGGTATAGGGAGTTTGAGGAGCAAGTCAACACAAACCTACCTTACTACTCATACAATGAAAATCCTAGCTACTAGCCCAACTTTCCCCACCAAAATCACCACACCCAATATGCACAACAACCACCCACCCAAGACTTACTTTATAACCAATTCTAAATGCCACAATATGACCACTTTCACACCCACACACAATAAGAAGATGAGCCAAACTTTGACATCCAAAATGTGGTTCTCCAAATGATGGGAGATTAACAAAACTTCATCAAACAAGTGCTAGAGGAGAGCCAAAATAGGGACATTGTTCTTCAAAGCATTGCTACCTATGGTGAGGAGTTGGTAATTTGAATTGCCCAAATGAAGACAACACAAGAAACCATCCAACCAACCAATTCTCACCAATTCTTGAGCATTGACCATGAATGTGAATTCGAGGTAATGACCTTTGATGAAGAAGATGTGAAGTGGGAAGAGCCAATCTCCTTGAGCTCTTGTGAATATAAAAGTGTGGTATTTGATGAAGAAGACATGAGGTTGAGTAAGCCAAATACTCTTAGCATTTGTGAGTATGAGGGTGTGTCATTTAGTGTGGACATTAAGGTGTTTGAGAAAGAGTTAATGAAGAGGAGTGAAGCCCCTATCTATGATTCGTATGTAGATAGTGATGATGAGAAGCCTATGGAAGAAGCTTATGCGGAATATGTGTCTTGCAAGGACTTATAGATTGAAGAAGAGGAATGGAGTTGTGAGATAGCCTTACTTGAGGAACCCATCCTTGAGAAGTTTGAGGTATGCTTCCAAGGAGAAGATGAATGCCTCTTTCCTATTGACTATGAAGACCTTTTCGCACCCACCATGGAACCTATGATTGTTGGAGATGATATGGTAAACCTTTTCCAAGAGGTAAAATTGTTATATAAATGGTACTTGGTGGAGAAGCTCAAGAACAAAGCTATGAATGAGCTTACTTGTGGAGACTTGGCACCCACAATTTCAATTCCTAAGCTACCCCGTCATCAATGCTATAAGAATTCTCCTTCTATTCTTGAAAGATTGATAAACCCAAATGCTATCATCATCACCATATTTGAGGGAGACGGGAGAGAATGAAAGCCTCTCGATGAAAAGAATTCTAAGCTTTCTAGTTTGGAGAGACAAGAAGGCTATGGTGAAAAGGCCAAAGTGAATGGGAGAAATTTCTGTAAGAAGCCCCTTGTGGAGGATTGGATCTATTCTATTTTGAAGTGGCCAAGGTCCTACTTGTGCTTATTTGAGGCCTATTCACAAGCCTTTGATCGCCTACTAAGAGCATTAAGCTCCATGGACAATGAAATTTGTCATTTGACTTAGTTTGGTGGAGTCCTATCTCAAACCACCATTTGTAATATACCATTTTAAACTTGCATTCATCATATGAGAGATGAAAAGGAGGGGTCTCAAATTTTGATTGAGCATCTTGAAAAAAATTGATGAAAATGAGAAGATGGGAAATGCAAAGAAATGAAGAAAATAAAGTATTCGAGCTTTGGGCCAATTCTTGCATCAATCCGTTGGGACCGAGGCCAACTCGTGTGACTTGAAATCAAACGAAAGAAAAAAATTATTCCTGCCTGAGAAATCGGGCGGATTCATGTGAAAACGGGCGTCCAAAACCTCAACTCGAGCGGGTCAGAATTGAGTCGAGCGGGTTGATTCTGAAACTCATTTTTTCTCTCATTTGGCTCGTGACATGGCTATATATGCATCCTATCTACCATCTTCATCTTCTACAATATACAAACCATTGAGATCATGATTGTAAGAAGCCTTTATTTCCCTATCTCTCATGTATAGTTGCATTTATGTAGTTATCTCATGATTAAACACCCTTCTTCCTACATTAGCAATGGTGTTTAAAATCGGTTTGGGGAGGTTAAACCATGAAGTGACATACATCTTAGTTGATCATTTAGAATAGACTTACATTTGTAAAATATTTCATATCACCCTTGCATATTAGTTAGTTCATATAGTATAGCTTGCATTGTAATATATCTCACATCACTACGCCAAATAAGACATCCAATAATGGTCAAATAATGCAATTACCGTTATTAAAAAGAAACACGGAACCATTATTGCAACGATGGTTGTTAAATATATACCACGGTTGTATGACCGTTATATAACATCAATAACGGATCTATAATACCGTTATCACTACTCAAGAACCGTTATAAAACTGTTGTTAATTATGTTTATGGCAACGGGTATACTGTTAAGAAACCGTTATTAAATATTAATAACGGTTTCAAACCCGTTGTCCTAGTTTACTATTGACAACGGTTTAGTGGTTCCAAAACCGTTGTTAAATATTATCTATGATAACGGTTCATTTCGTTATCTTATTTAATTAAATGTCAATATTTAACAACGGTTTTATTTCGTGATAAACCGTTGTTATATTTAGCAATTGATGAAACTTTGACAACGGTTCTTCTTAAATTATCCGTTGTTAACATTTTGAGTCGACAACGGTTATCGTTCGTTATCTTATATTTTTGGCGGTTTGAATGGGGAGGGAAAAGATGTCAACGGTTATTTATCTAAATAAAACCAATGTCAAATAATTGTTTGCAACGGGTTGTTTTTAACCGTTTTCGTTTTTGATTTTTTTCTTTTTTAAATGATTTTAGCTTGTTCTAGGAGCTGCTGAAATGCTATTTTTTCAGCTTCGTTTGCAGCAGCTGCTGGAATGCTATTTTTCAGCTGCTGCTGAAAATAGCATTCCAACAACTGTGCACTGTAAAAATTCAATCCTGCATCAAAATATTACACCCCGTGATCAATTAAACCCAGTTTCAAAACAGTACAAACAGGATGAACAAAAGCCAAAACACAACTTCCTAAAAAAACAAAAGAAGCCAATACACAATGGCTCTATATATATATATATATATATATATACACACACACGTACATAAAGCATGAGCAAACTATTGAGACTCCGCTAATGAAACAACATAACTGGCCCACATATTTCTCATCCGATTCATGTCCTCTGGCGAATATTCTGGGGCTTTGTTGAGTATTAGTGGAAACTAAATTCAAAATATATATAATCAAAATAGATATAATACGTGGAAGTATATAGAATTGAACTCAATATACATCTGAAATAGTTTTTAAATCACACTAACCCGTATCGGAATGGTAGAAAGTTTTTCGTCGATAACCTTCCACATGGAGTGTCAAACGTAAAAGGCGCATTGTTTGTCGTCTGGTGCTATAGGAGACTATTATATAAATCACACACAAATTAGCTGAATTAGATAATCAACCTCTCGCATAAACATTAATTAAATGATACGAGTAATTATTAAGAATACACGTACTATTGGCGTGATAAAATTGAGATCAGTGTTGCTTTCATATTTCCTAAATGGACATAATCTTTTTTTTGCATCAAAAACATTAATTCATAAATATACACACATGTCATTATTATTTGCATATATATGGCTCAAGTCATACAATAACAAATAACATTATTGAAGGTTGTAAACTTACTCAGTTATCATCCTTACACAACTGTCAGAGGGTTTGCCTTCGCGAGAGTCAATCCAGTACACTGTTTTTGTTTCTACTTGGATTGCCAGTAGCACCCAATGCTTCCTATTCATTTTGAGACGTTGAACTGTTAGTTCATTTACATGCATTTAAGCATGTTAATAATAAATTTATAGAACAGTGATTCATTACAATAATCACGTACTATACATACATATTCTCATTGTAGGGGGCAAGCCATAGTTTTTTGGATGACATCAACTGACGAGCATAACTATTGATTTGTTCTTCGTATGAAATTATGTTAACAGAGAACGCCTTAGGACTCAAGAATCCGTAGGCGTGACTAGGGACCTTCCACTCAGCGAACTGATTATTGAGGTACCTATTATGCCACATGGAACGAAGATTGTTATTGTAATTGATAAGTTTTAACAAACATCATTATTCGTAAATGGAAATAACTAAATAGTTATATTAATAAAATTTACTTCATCCAAATTAAAATGTGAACAACATCTAAATTGTCAAGGTCGACAAATTCCATCAGTTGCTTCGGGTCCAGTATAGCTATATCAGCTGCGCCCATAACGTCCTTTTCAATGCTAATCATGACTACATCACCTGTAGGTGACCTCTTTACAGCCAGGTTGTGCAAAGCCTTCACCAAAGCAGTTTTCATCTTTTTCTTATATTCACACAATTCATAATAAGAATCATAAGCAGGCTTGCCTGCAGCAACTTTCGTTAACGTAGTAGTAATTGCTTTAGCTGCCATCATAGCTTTGCTTAAGTTCTGCAAATGTAAAGATTAAAGTACTTACGATATGTTAAAATTCGTACCCTAATATATTTAAGAACAAGTGACCCCTGATGCGTGTCTAAAATATGATGTTTCACACTTTATTCTACACGCATTTCAGAGCTCAAATGTGCAATATATGCCATTATTTCCCTATTTTCCTCTACTTTCGTGTTTTTGTCTATTATTGCAGAAATATGAAGAATTGAGCGGAAATCGAGCCGAATCCGTCCCTAAGTAATTGACATTGCATTTGACATGGAGTATTGACTCGAGGAATGAGCTTGGTGCGCGTTTCAAGGCCTAAAGATAGCAAAAGCATGGGTGCGTACGAGTTTAACAAGCGAAGAAGTGCTTCTCGAAACTGCAGGCTGCTTCAGATGGCTATATCTCGAGTTCTAGAGCAGATAATCGAGTGATTCCAATTGGAGGTGAAAGCTTATCCTCTTAGCTTTCCAACGCCGTGTAGAACGCTTGATTTGACCAAGTAACGAAGAAATGGAAGCTGTTTTAAGATCGGTGCGCGCTGCAGGAATCGTCAGAATGCTATTCTGTACAGCGCTGTTGGTCGATCGACTGGCCCAAGTGGTCGATCGACCACCCCACGGGTTCCAGTAGCTACTGTTCGCTGCTACTTAGTCGATCGACTGATGCTTATGGTCGATCGACTGAACAACGGTCGATCGCAAATTAAAAGATCGAGAATTCCAAAGCCCATTGTGATTAGGTTAGGAATAAAGGTTACGCAGGATTTTTCCTATATAAACTAACCTATGTTTTCAGAATAATGATCGGGTTTTTAGACGAGAGACATTAGGTCTCGAGTTTAGCATAGTTCACATTCAAATACTTAGTTTCTCAATAAAGTTCACTATTTTGCATCCGGATTCTTCCTGCCTTTCTTTTATTCGGTATTTCTGCTCTTTATTTCAGTATTATTTCAATTCATTCAGTAGTTAGGTTGTTAGTTTAGATCCCAAACCTTTGATTCAATTGTTGCAAGTTTATAATTCAAGTAGTTTAGTAATGCTTTCGCTATTCGTTTTTATCGCTTTATTAGTCGTAGTTAGAATTATTATGCGTAGCTAATTAGCCCGTGCTAAGATGTGAGGGGACCTGCGGTGAAGACGACATAGATTAGTAAACCTGATGTCGGCCTTTGGTCGATCGACTGGATTAGTCAGTCGATCGACTGGACTGTCGATCGATCGGGCTTAATTTGGTCGATCGATCGACGCGCGATAGATTAGCACCGTTTCAATGTTTTAATTGTAATATTTGACAACGAGACCGAGAGGAGACTTGTTAAATGCTTAGTATTTGACCGACCCACAAGATCGAGAGATAGGGGAGGAAAAATAGATTAATAAATTGAGACGACTAAATTGCTAGATCGAAAGATAATGTAATTTAGGCATTAGGAATCACTTTTCAGGGCGAGAGCTGGTATTAGTGAGACCTAGGGACCGATAGCATAGGTGAGAGGCGCTACTAGTTAAGAATGGACCGAGAGGACTTCTTATTTGCCCACCTATCGTGATCTATCAGACTTACTTAGATACCGTCGTCGCATTTGCGAGTGAACCGACCGTCTTAGCATTCTTTTTATTATTGTTTACATCTCTTTTATTACTTGCCTTTTATTTATGCATTTAGACTTAGAAATAATCCACTCCAAAACCCCCCACAACTGTTACCCTTAGACTAGAATTAATAACAACTATTATCTCCCTACCTCCCTGCGGATCGACCCTTACTACCGCTTGCTAGTAGTAGTTTGGTTTTATAAATATTATTTTTGGTATTCACTTCGACGGGTATCAAATTTTGGCGCCGTTCTTTGGGAGGCGACGCTAGTTTTAGTTGTCTTTAATTTTAGTCTTTCTTTCTTTAGTCTCGGGGAACTTCGGTTCCTTGAGACCGTTCTCATGTCGTTCCTTCTGAGTTTTCCGCAGAAAGAGAACGAAATCTTTGGTGTCTATTTAGCCGGACTTTGGGAGTTTATTGAGCCCAGACGAGATGCCTTCTCCGATCTCCAAATATCTTTGCACCATTTTCCGGCAAATGAATGACCCTACGCGAGCATACCTCGAGTCTATAGGTAAGTGGGATTTTGAAGGAATCCCCGTCATTGAGGTATTAGAATTCTTTAATTGGTTTGCTCTATGAATCTCTTAAACCCAACTTTTCTCTTCATGTTGACTCAGATGAGGGGGTGGGTGAGACCTTAGAAATCGTTTTAGAAAATGCTGACGGAGACATAGAGGAGACCATTAGCGTGGTTGACAATCCTTTTTATGAGGATAGTCTAGAACCCCTTTATGATTCTTGCACTGATAGCGAGGTCGATTTGGAGGATCTCTTTGAAAATCTCCAACTTGACGAGTCTAGCAATAAGGAGAGTGAGGAGGAAAATTTTTGATCTTGAGGTTAATTGGGATATGTATGACGATATTATAGATGAACCTATTATAGAGGACCCGATTGACCCATTTGACTTTCTTGCCCCATGCATTTGGGACGATTATCCACCTTCTCCTTAGTTGACCGGACTCCTCCACCTCACGTTCTTACCCGTCCGAGCATCCGGATTCTACTCGCGTTGTTTTTGAGTCAATAGCTCTGAGCTCTCTAATTTTCCACTGCGGATAATTTGAGCTTTTATATTCCGCCCTTAGTGGGAGGGCGAATTATTTTGTGGACAATTTTAGGAGCTGCCATAGGAAATTTGTTAGGCTTAAATGTTTTTACATTTTGATTTCCTATGTTATTTCCATGTTATGGTGCTACTTACAGTTTTGTGTAGCACATGCGCAGATGTATGATAGGTTGCTGAGAGCCTTGAGTTGTTTTGATTGGGCTCAATTAGAGTGAGCGGTCAAGAAAAAGAGGTCGAGCGGGACCGGTCGAAACAGCGCTAGCCGGGAGGCAACCCGGATGTGTTTTGTTTTTGTTTTGAATAAAACCTCATAGTTGTTTAGAAATAAAAACTCTTAGCGTGTGCTTAGTTTAATTTCCGTCTATAGACTTTTACTTTGGGTTTTGCGCAATTTTGGGCGCGTATTATTGTGCATTTGCAGGCTTGTAGACCTCATTAGCTCGAGTAATTGAGCTAATTCGAAGAAATCTGAAGTTACAGCGGTTTTCCCAGTCGATCGACTGCCTTCTATGGTCGATCGACTGGTCTGCAGTTTCCAGGAGCTACTGTTCCTTTCACCTTGGTCGATCGATCGGGTGATGTGGTCGATCGACCAAGTTATTTCTTTGTGACTGTTTCGACCTCTCTCCTACTATGTTTGGTCGATTTGCGGAATTGAGGGAGTCTTCCCTCCACTTTATTTTCCGTCTTATTTCTGATTTCTTCCATATTCTTCATTTTGCACATAATTTTACCGTCCCAAAATTGTTTTCTCGATTTTATGCGTGGTTTTGTTTGTCTTTTCAGGTACTTATTGGTAGCACTGCTGGCTACTGAAACCTCCTAGCTCACGCTGGTTTGGGAGGTTTCCTTTGCTGCGCTCAAAGTCTTGTGAGTTCCCGATTTCCACTTCATGTCATATTTATTTATTTCATTTTCTCGCAAATTCCCGTTTCTCTTTTCTCTCATTACATGATTTTGCACAATGGGGACATTGTGCGATTTGGTTTGGGGAAGGGTTTTGCGTCGCACTTCATTCATTTGTTTGCATTCACGTTTAAATTTCAGTTTGCATTGTTTATTTCATTTTCATTATATACAGAAAATTCAAAAATCCAAAAAAAAATTGAAAAATTTCAAAAATTTCCATAAAATGCACGTTTATTTTAGCATATAGGTCGAGTCGGAACGGTAGTATTTCTATGATGATTTTTCATTTGCACCTGTTTTGCCTGAGCCTTGCTAGATCAACATGTTATTGGTAGAATCGTATATGCATATCCACGAGTTTTCGTTAAATTATTTTCTTGAGCTTGAGACTTGACTTTGAAAATTGGCAAGCTACATCATATTTCTGAGGTTTGGAGCTTTATGACTGGTGTCATCTATGACCGGTTTATTTAGGAATGTGAGTAGTACTCCTTATGAGACATGTTTCCTTAATGTGCATAAATATGAACTTGATCTACTTAATACCTGTATGCATTCGGTCTGTGGTTTGTTGACACATGTGGTAGAGGTTTCCTTTTCTCATTTTACCCATAAGCTTCACACTGCCAAAAATATCCTTTTTGTCCCATTTACTACATCCTACATTTAGCTTGCCCTTGTCAAGCTAGTAGTTTACGTTCTGGGATTGTTACTTCGTTTTTGGTGGTATTTGCTCGATTGAGATGTTGTTGGGAAAATGAAAAGAAGGAAAGAAAGAAATAGAAAAAAAAAAAAAGAAATGGAAAATGATTCGAAAAAAAAAAAAAAAAAGAGAGTTTTGTCTTGTTCAAAACGGTCGATCGATCGCCCTTTTCAGTCGTCGATCGATCGGGGTCCGAAAAGAAAATCAATTCGCATAATTCAAAGCCTTTATCTTATGGCGATTTTTGCTCCCATGTTGCATTTATATCTTATGGGGAGTTTATTGATTTGATAGTTTGGAGATTGTGAGTCTTGTGCTTGCTATAGCACCGTTTCGTTTGATTATGAGCAAGAAGTTGGATGTTGCCATTTGGTTCCGTTTTGGTACTAGCTTGATCACTTGTACCTCCACTTTTCCATAATTTTTTTGCCTCTTCTTACCCATTACCTCACATATCCATATATACCTCGGCATGTGTCATGGTCATCTGATTGGTTGGAATGCATATGTACGGTTATAGAGATCATTTTCATCTTTTATTGCAGGCATGTTCTTATAGGTCGTAGTTAGGTGAGAGTCACTACAAAATTAATTCTTTCTATCTTACACATATTCACCTATGCTTATTGAGTGATTTGAGCGACCCGTGAGAGTCCAATTTGATAAGTCTCTATGGTTGACGGTTCAGCAATTCTTAACGACCGTATAACTCGTTTGCAAGATTCACATTGCTAGTTGATTGTTGGTTGTGCATTAAATTGGTTTAGGCTTAACAGTTTGCATTTCGCTCTGAGATTGAACTCGTTCCATTAGGTTTTAGGATCGAGTCTAGTTCTTGCTTGGGGACAAGCAAGGTTTGGTTTGGGGAGATTTGATGCGTGTCTAAAATATGATGTTTCACACTTTATTCTACACGCATTTCAGAGCTCAAATGTGCAATATATGCCATTATTTCCCTATTTTCCTCTACTTTCGTGTTTTTGTCTATTATTGCAGAAATATGAAGAATTGAGCGGAAATCGAGCCGAATCCGTCCCTAAGTAATTGACATTGCATTTGACATGGAGTATTGACTCGAGGAATGAGCTTGGTGCGCGTTTCAAGGCCTAAAGATAGCAAAAGCATGGGTGCGTACGAGTTTAACAAGCGAAGAAGTGCTTCTCGAAACTGCAGGCTGCTTCAGATGGCTATATCTCAAGTTCTAGAGCATATAATCGAGTGATTCCAATTGGAGGTGAAAGCTTATCCTCTTAGCTTTCCAACGCCGTGTAGAACGCTTGATTTGACCAAGTAACGAAGAAATGGCAGCTGTTTTAAGATCGGTGCGCGCTGCAGGAATCGTCAGAATGCTATTCTGTACAGCGCTGTTGGTCGATCGACTGGCCCAAGTGGTCGATCGACCACCCCACGGGTTCCGATGGCTACTGTTCGCTGCTACTTAGTCGATCGACGATGCTTATGGTCGATCGATGAACAACGGGTCGATCGCAAATTAAAAGATCGAGAATTCCAAAGCCCATTGTGATTAGGTTAGGAATAAAGGTTACGCAGGATTTTTCCTATATAAACTAACCTATGTTTTCAGAATAATGATCAGTTTTTAGACGAGAGACATTAGGTCTCGAGTTTAGCATAGTTCACATTCAAATACTTAGTTTCTCAATAAAGTTCACTATTTTGCATCCGGATTCTTCCTGCCTTTCTTTTATTCGGTATTTCTGCTCTTTATTTCAGTATTATTTCAATTCATTCAGTAGTTAGGTTGTTAGTTTAGATCCCAAACCTTTGATTCAATTGTTGCAAGTTTATAATTCAAGTAGTTTAGTAATGCTTTCGCTATTCGTTTTTATCGCTTTATTAGTCGTAGTTAGAATTATTATGCGTAGCTAATTAGCCCGTGCTAAGATGTGAGGGGACCTGCGGTGAAGACGACATAGATTAGTAAACCTGATGTCGGCCTTTGGTCGATCGACTGGATTAGTCAGTCGATCGACTGGACCTGTTGGTCGATCGATCGCTTAGCTGGCTTATTGGTCGATCGACTGACGCGCGATAGATTAGCACCGTTTCAATGTTTTAATTGTAATATTTGACAACGAGACCGAGAGGAGACTTGTTAAATGCTTAGTATTTGACCGACCCACAAGATCGAGAGATAGGGGAGGGAAAATAGATTAATAAATTGAGACGACTAAATTGCTAGATCGAAAGATAATGTAATTTAGGCATTAGGAATCACTTTTCAGGGCGAGAGCTGGTATTAGTGAGACCTAGGGACCAGTAGCATAGGCTGAGAGGCGCTACTAGTTAAGAATGGACCGAGAGGACTTCTTATTTGCCCACCTATCGTGATCTATCAGACTTACTTAGATACCGTCGTCGCAGCTGCAGTGAACCGACCGTCTTAGCATTCTTTTTATTATTGTTTACATCTCTTTTATTACTTGCCTTTTATTTATGCATTTAGACTTAGAAATAATCCACTCCAAAACCCCCCACAACTGTTACCCTTAGACTAGAATTAATAACAACTATTATCTCCCTACCTCCCTGCGGATCGACCCTTACTACCGCTTGCTAGTAGTAGTTTGGTTTTATAAATATTATTTTTGGTATTCACTTCGACGGGTATCAACCCCCTTAGTAAAGATTAACGTCTGCATATAGGTACCTCAGGGATGAGAACATTGATGAGTTTGTCAGGCCATTGCACATAAGAGCTTATGGCTTCTTTCAAATCAGTGACCCCCTCAGTAGGAAACGGTATTTTACTTCCCCATACTTGTCTTTATATAATTGGGACACTTCCACTTTCCTGCAATTGTGACGAAGGGATATACCATGAACCTTAACTTGCTGAAGCCGGTCGTAATTGAACATGTATCCCCTGGCAACTACAACTTTCTGTTTCCCAAGCCACCTTGCAATCGCCCTTCACGCCAACTTTAATCAATTGGTACACATACATTCACTACCTTTAATAAATTTCCTAAGTAAAAAACGTGTATGATATGAATAATTATAAACTAGCAGCTATTACCTTTTTCGGTGATGAGAAGAACATCTCATCATTAACTACCTCCACTTCATCCTGTGTCACGGCCTTCCTGGCATCCTCTTCCTCTTGAACTGCCTGATATCGATCCTCAGCTCCCACTTCAGTCTCCTTTCCCATTTCCTTCTCCCTTGTTATGTCATCCTCGGCTTCCTTCTGTACATTAACACTTGTCCATATAACACGTACTGATTTTCCAAATCGTATAACACATTGTATATAAGACAAATATTATTACCTCTTTTTCCTCCTCCTCCTCCTCCTCCTCCTCCTCCTCCTCCTCCTCCTGCTCCTCCTTCTCCTCCTCCTTCTCCTCCTGCTCCTCCTTCTTCTCCTCTGCTTCCTTTATATGACTTCTTGAACCATATCCAACTCCTTTTCTGATGGCTTTTCCCCAGATTCTAACATTCTCATCATCAACCTAGCTATTTTATGTAGCTGTGTAGTAGAAATTAATATCAGCATATATAGTTGTAAATTAATTACGTTGGTTCAAATACAGTATTTACAGATTACCTTCTTGAAAGCATCACCACGTCGAGTAGTTTTCCCAAAATACTTAGTGATACCAACATGCGTTCCTACCCCTCTCACACGACCTGGATGCTCTGCTTTGCCGATTGCCCTAGCAAGAATGTCATCACGTCCTTCAGGCTTCCATTTTCCTTCCTCTACCTCCTTCTCAAAGATCCTCTACATACACATAAAACCAGTAAGCAACTCACAATTATATAACTTCGACTACCAGTGGTAGGAGTGACATATTTATTCAAACTTACAATTTTCTCTTTGATGTCCTTATCATATTCAGTTTTCGTCTTTCCATTCTTAGGAGTGTGACCTTCCACCCAAGCATCGTGACGACTGAATTTTCCAAGCTTTGCCTACAATTCATTCATCACATTGATATCCTCTCAAAATATGTATGATTACTATGAATATATATATATATATAACATCTGACTAAAGCACCTAATAGTCTAATACTATAACAATTATGTACTTACAAGTTTCTTCTTAATCAATCTATAACCACCTCGGGACTGTAAAAGACGGTCTTTTTCTTTAAAATGTTCGCCTTATTCCTCTCACTCATAGCCTTCATCAAATAAATTGTATCAAGAAACGTAAGCATGACCAAACACTAAACTAAGTATAATTCTTTACTTATTATTATTATTATTATTAAGTTACCTTAAACTTGTCAGACTGCCTATAAGCGATATAGCTATCCCAATGGTCATGACTGATATATGGATACTTCTTTTTTGGCGGATTCTTGTTCATCTCCCCGGTTTCCTTGTTGAACAAGTGGTTCTCAGCCATCTTTAACTTCCAAGATCTGAGGGCTTCCCCTGTCTTTTTTTTAGGTACTTATCATACATTTCGGGGATAATGTAAGCTAACTGCATATATGATGAGCATAGTTGGTACAAGTGTTTTGGCTAATACATATATCAAGTAGTAACTTAATTTCAGCTAAAACATTTTTTATTGTATATACATACCTTTATTCTGTTTATTAGTATGGTGTTCCGTATTGGACTAAGTTCAAAGATACACGGCATACCGAGAGGCACATATTGTCTTACAAAACAACCAATCCAACTCGCAAAATACTCGGCATACTCACTATATGACAGCCCCGTATCTTTATCCCATTGTAAAGGATTAGGTATCTTTGAATTTATTGCTTCTAGGGAAACCCTGTGGCGCATTTGACCCGCAAAGTGTTGCAAATTATTCTTTTCACCTGAGTCATCGCCTGACGCATTTCCATCGTTTCTTTTGCACTTTTGGACCATATCTAAAGCATAAATTAGTAAACAAATAATAACAATGCATACTTATAATAACAAAAAAATCTCTACAGAGGAGGGTTTAATACTTCTTTAAAGAGGAGAATCCGGATTGATCTGGTGGCGGCAATGGCGATGATGACGATGATTGCAACGGCGATGGGGTAGGCTGGTGGTTAAGGGGAAGCTCAATGTTTGAGAATATTATGTGGGGGATGGGAAGCTCAGAGTATATATGTGTGAATAATACAACACTTGCAAGACCTTGTTTATTGGAAAGTAATAAACACTGTATAAGAAAAACCGTTATATTTTGTTTCCAAATAGACAACGGTTTTGTTTGAAACCGTAATTGATTAGTACTATCTACAACGGGTTAGAAATAACCGTTGTCTGAAATATTTTCATTTTGTTTGATTTTCCCGCCATGAAATAAAGCAACATTTTTATATACATAACAACGGCCTCAACCGTTACAACTGTACACGTCGAAAACAACGGGTTTGGGTATATCCATTTTACTTTATATTTTATTTTGTTTGATTTTACCGCCAAGAAATAAAGCATCATTTTCATATAGATAAAGCATCATTTTGTTTGATACGATTTTTCCCTAACCGCCCGCTGCAACAGCAGAAAAAGTTTACAACAACAGTTTGATATATATAACAGCAAGACAATAATTACACATGACGCAAGATACCTCGATTGGATTCCTGATATTTTCACGGTTGCCGGGAACATTTTTTTGGATTTGCTAGTCTCTTCATTAACCCAAATACCTTCATCATGATCATCCCGTGTATATATGTTTGGAATGTTAACATTTTCAACATCATTACCAAATTGCGATATAGCACTGTGATCAAGTCCTTCAAATTCGACGTCTTCATCATCTGGAATTCGGCGATGGCAAGATAGAACAACTGACCACTTCTTATCCATAGGATCGGTAACATAAAAAACCTCTTTTGCTTGTGAAGCTAATATAAAAGGATCATCCTTGTTTCCAACCTTGTCAAAATTTACTAATGTGAATCCTAAATCATCCTCTGTTGTTGTTGTCAACCCACTTGCACCGAAATAGAGGTATCTCAAAATCCATGTAGTCTAAAACCAATATCTCTTCAATAAATCTATAATATTGCATTGTACCCAAAATAGGATTTTTATCCTTTGAACTAGCAAAGTATATTGCCTTAGAATCTACGCAAACTCCACTGTTTTGCATTGTGCTCGCCTCATCTTGAATGCGGGTGTAGAAAGTGTACCCATTGATCGCATACCCGCTATAAAAAGTTGCACGAGCATCAGGACCGAAAGCGAGATGTCGTAGGCTGGTTGAGCAATCATCAATTGGGTTGTCATCATCGTAAATAATATCCTTAAACCAGTCACTAAAGTGCTTGTAATGCTCATTTGCATACCACCTTTCGTTCTTATGAGGGTGTTTTCCCTTAAGGTAACTCTGGTGTTCCATACTGTAAGGCTGGACATGATCATCGTTAAATAGAACGTATGTATGAGCTCTATGTCTCATGTCAGATGACATATCCTTGGAAACACGACCCCTTACACCTTTTCCATTCATCCAGCCACTATGACGATTCGTAGGAGCTCCAATTAACTCATCCAAGGAGAGGTACGCGTAACAATACGAAAGAGCTTCATCGATAATTGCTCGCTCAGCAATACACCCCTCTGGACGATATCTATTAGATGTGTAATCCTTGTAAACTTTCATCAATCGTTCGAAAGGGTAATGATATCTCAAATACACTGGCCCGAGATACAAAACCTCTCGGACTAGGTGGAAAGTTAAATGAACCATGATAGTGAAAAATGAAGGAGGAAAATACATTTCAAACTGACAAAGACTGGTGACGAGGATCTCCTGCAAAGTTTACGCTTCATCGGGATCAATGACTTTACTGTTGATTGATTTGAAGAAATAGCAAAATCTATTATAGCATGTCGAAACTTTGGAGGTAGAATGGAACGAACAACCACAACTAGTAGTTGTTGCATCTATGTATGACAGTCATGTGACTTTAAACTAGTAAGTTTTAGGTCCTGCAACGAAATAAGGCTTCTAATATTAAACGAATAGCCCTCTGGCACCTTAATACCATGCAAGCATTCGCAAAACTCTTTTTTCTCCTTTTTTGAAATAGTATGAGCTGCAGGTGGCAAAAAAGTCCGATTTCCTTTTGTTTTAGCTGCCAGCTCGGGCCTAATACCCATCTTAACCATATCATCCCTAGCTGCCTTGTTGTCTTTTGTCCTACCCGGAACATTCAGCAGAGTATTGATTATATTATCACAAACGTTCTTTTCAATGTGCATAAAATCTAGGCAATGTCTAACCGGGAGGTCACGCCAGTACGGAAGTTTGGTAAAAAAAGTGGTTTTTTTTAATAACCACGAGTAGACAACTTAGGTCCCTTCTTCCCATACGTTATCTCAATATCGTTCACTTTCTCATACACTTCATGACCATACAAAATCTGAGGACTCCCACGTTGCTCAGGACACCCATTAAACGCCTTGTGAAGCTTACGATAATGATGATCAGGGCATAACCATCGCGATTTCCCCTGTACACATGCTTGTGAGAATGCTTCAAATATTCTGATTCAACATCCCCCCCCCCCCCACATAATGGGCAAGCCTCTTTCCCATGTACAGTATGTTCAGAAAGACCGTTGTACGCCGGAAAATCAGTTATGGTACACAATAACATAGCTCTCAGATTGAAACTTTCCTTCTTATAACCATCAAACACCGATATCCCTCTTTCCCACAGAATCTTCAGATCATCTAGAAGTGGTTACAAATACACATCTATGTCATTTCCAGGTTGTCGAGCGCCAGATATCAACAAAGACAACATCAGATACTTCCGTTTCATGCAAACCCATGGGGGCAAATTATAGATGGCCAACACAACTGGCCAAGTACTATGTTGGGTACTCATGTTTCCATGAGGGTTCATTCCATCTGTGGAGAGCGCTAGACGCAAGTTCCTTGCTTCTTTGGCGAAGTCAGGATATTTAGCGTCAAACTCTTTCCACTGTTGACCATCCGCTGGGTGTCTTAACTTTCCATCTTCAATCCTTCCACTATTATGCCAAGTCAACATTCTTGCATCTTCTTCATTCAAATAAATCCTTATGAATCTTGGTATTATTGGAAAATACCACAACACCTTAGCTGGGATCCCTTCCTTAGTCTTATAACGCCATATAGAGCAGCGCGGACAATATGATAATTTCATAATCTTTACGGTACAATATGCAGTCATTGGGTCAAGCATGTATTTTCTCATATTCCATGCCCAATTCTCTAATCATTTTTTTAGCCTCATATGTCCGACTCGGAAGAACATTACCGTCAGGAAGCATGTCACATAGCAAAGCTAGAAGATCCATAAAACTCTTATCACTCCATCCATTTGCCCCATTCAAGTTATATAACTTTACCACCGCGGACAATTGGTATACTTCTTACAATCAGTAAATAAAGGCATTTCAGATTGATTCAACTTCTCAATTAAATCATCAGCATTTATTTCCCCATCACCGGTAGCTTGAAAATCATAGAATCCATCATCTTCAGCAAACTTCTCACCTAAAACAACTTCAGGTGTAGGTGAACGATTGTTTACACACACATCATATACCCCATCTCCTATATCTAAACCAGCAGCTTCAGGTGTATGATTATTTACCTATACATCAGATTCCCATCCTCATCCTCTAATTCTCCATGAAAAATCCAACGCCTATAATCTCTACTGAAACTATTCTTTTCTAAGTGTATTTTGACATCTGGGATAGGCAAAACCCTAATATTACCACATCTATTACAAGGGCAGGGGATTGGTGAGTGGAGATGAAAATTTTCACTAACGAAATTGTAAAATTCAGCAATTCCATCATTATAAATGGGATCACCAATTTCACCATCAATCATCCAAGTACGACCCATATATAAGCCAGTAGCTATGAAAATTAGATTACCTTTTTTAAGCTATAAAGATTAATGACGGCGACAACGACAAAGATAACTTCTTTAATTAGTTTTTCATTATAAATAACACCCTAAAAAAATAAATACTCTATATATATGCTAGTTGGTAAACTAAAATCACAAACTTTTCACTTTTCACACTGGATCTATTTTTACAACGGTTTTAAGAAACACCGTTGTTAATTGTTGTAATATGACAACGGCTTTAAAATAACCGTTGTTGATATATGTAATATGATAACGGCTTAACAAAGAACCGTTATCATTTTGTCTTATTATTGACATAACGGTTCCAATTCTTGTTAACGTATCTATAACATAACAACGGGTACCACAAACCGTTGCTGGTGCTAATTTAGTAACGGTTTTCGAAATGCCGTTTTCTTAAAATGGTAACGGTTGTCTAACAACCGTTGATAAGAGCGATTTTATAACGAGCTTTTGGAAACCGTTAAAACGTTTTTGATAATGGTTTGTTAAACAACCGTTGTCACATTATAATAAGAACGGTTTTCGACGGAAATCGTTATTCTTATTAGCGTGGTCTAGGTTTCTGCCAATATTTTGAAAACGGTAATCTAAGTGTCGTTATTAAATGCATTAAACCGTTGTGATACGCTCCTAATTGATTGCCAGATTTGGCGTAGTGCATGTCTCATATAGTTAATTGCATATAGTTAAATTTGCATTCTTGTATAGTCATTAATGACCAAACCTCATTTTTCCTACGCTAGAAATAATGCTTAAATCTGTTTGGGGAGGTTTAATCATAGGTGACCATAGAAAACATGCATCATATAGTGTAGTTTAGATTGCATTCATTTGTTATATATGTCATATGGAACATTTACTTAGAGCATGCATTCATTCATATCATATCATTGCATTTGTACTTCAATTTCAAAAAAAAATTCAAAAATCCAAAAACATGTATTTCTTTTTCATTCCCACTCCTACATGTACATTGAGAAAAATGTCCAAAATAAAGCGGGGGATGGAAACTTATATTCTAAAACACATAAAAATTGAATTTTTTTGAAAAAACTCAAAAATATGTTCTTTAATTTCATAAAAACAAAACTCATAAAAATTTGAAAATTTCAAAAAACCAAAAACATGTTCTTTCCTTTGTAGTGTAGAATTGTATACATTAAATATATATATTTGTTTGTTTGTTTGTCACTCTTATCACATTGGGTCGACTACGCCACATCTGAGGCATGAAGGAAATAGAAGACCGCATGGTATGATCTTTCCAAATCTCGTTACTCCTTTTTATATGTTAAAGACAATGTGTTGATTGATGCGGTATGAACCAATGTGTTGCTAAGAGTTTGCATTTAGTTTATATGGCATAATAGTTGAGAGACGCATATGCATTAGGATTGTATATATGTTAGTTGCATCATGGCATGTAGTTGCATGGTTAGAAATTTTTTGTGAAAATGTCTATTTGAAAAGCTTGACAAGTGTATATAAGGCCCTTGTAGATAATTTTTCTCTTTGAGACTTTGTTTGCTAGAATAAACTCAAGACACCCTAGGATGTGTCATACTAGTATCCTTTGACCCCTGGACTAAGGCCTAGTCAAGAGTACATTGTGGTGTGATAACTCCTTGGTTACCGTTTATTCCAAGGTGACCCTTGATGCCATGCAACCGTTCTTTATTCATATAATGGTTGTAATAAGGACTTAAGGACTCAATTGAGAGAGAGAGAGAGAGAGAGAGAGAGAGAGAGAGAGAGAGAGAGAGAGAGAGAGAGAGTGTGTGTGTCAAATTCTAATGAGTCCTTATATTTGGGTGAGTCTCTAAGTCCTAATTCCAACCATTAGGTTAAGGAGGAAAATTGACAATCATTAATGAAAAAAAAAGCAACGTGAGATTAGTTGTAATTATTATAGGTTTAGCTTTCAAAAACTGACAAAAGCACACTCATAATTATATCTCTTCTCACATTCTTTCACTCTCCATAATTTTCACTGTCTAATATTTTTCTCCTTTCCCCTTTCAGTATTCATCTTCATCTTCTTCTTCATTCTTCAATCTTTTCCTTTCTCCTTCAGTCTTCATCTTCATCCATCAACTGTATTTTGAATGCAAAAAAAAAAAAAAAAAAAACAAAAAAAGATAAAACTCGTGTTGTTTATATTCCGCCCTTTTGCGTCCTAAATATTCATCTTTATTCATCTTCTGCTTTCTAAGATCATATTGAGGAGGAGTGTAGAAGGGTACATTGCGTTCATAGAACATTGGTTGACTGTTTATTTATTTAACATTCATCAACATATTGATCAATATCGACATTAAACATAGATGATATGCAGATTGTAGAATTCAACAACGGCAAGTACATCTTTTTTTTTTTCGATTTGATATTCTATATAAACTGTTTTTTTCTAAAAGATGAAGTGGAAGATGAATAGTCTGAATTTGTAAAGTTAGATTCGATACAACTAAAGTTACACAAAATTGGGTTTAAAGCTACATTCACATTCTTTCATAGGTAATTTTATATAATTTGATAACCCTAGAGAATAATAGTAATCTGTTGTATATACACCTTTTAGTAAAGTTACAGATTTCTCGGATTGAAGTTACATTGTTTTGGGATAAAGGTACTGTCAATCGTTTCACAACTCTAGAGATTAAAAGTAATATATTGTGTGAACGTTGTAGTAAAAGTTACACAATTATTGACTTGTTTTTTATTTTATTTTGAGAAGAACATTCAGAAAATGTCATTAAACTTACACTAGTGATGAAGTAAAGTTACATTACTCAGGGTTGTAGTTACACTGAAGTTCTGTTGGAAAATTTTTAGTTATATAACTAAAATAGTTATGGTTTGTCAATTCCACCTATATGGATTGAATTTGCACAAAATCTTTATGTTTTTTAATCAATTAATCGCCGGACAGGAGTTCAATGTTGTAGAGGTGGTTGTACAGTTCTATAGGATGTACGCACTTGCTTGTGGATTCGATGTGCGCAGAACGACGAAGAAATGGCATGACGGAATGGTTAAATCCAAACTTTTGGTTTGTAACCGATAGGCTTTATATACGCAAAAAAGGTGAGCAAAATCAAAGGGATAAAAGTATGTACCAGGACACAAGAGGGGGAACAAATTGATGGAGATAAGTAAAGGAGGAATACAAAAGTAAGGAGGATCGGGTGTCAAGCTAGGGTTAGGTTTTCCATGATCAAGGGTCTGTTATTAGTTGACCAATTCCATGCGAGTCACAATCACAAGCTGGTTGAAGTAAAAGAGAGGCAGTTTCAGAAGTTGTCAAGGAATTTACATAAGTATCACAAGGAACTCATAGTCTATAACTCAAGGGTTAATATACTATTTTATTATAATTAATTATATTTATGGTGGTTATGTCCTGATAAATTTAAGATCATAGAGTCACACAATTATCATATTGAAATTACACGGGTCAGGTTTAAAGTTACACAATAGCTTTGTGTTAACAATTTAGCTAAAGTTACACACAGATGAGATTGAAGTTAGGTAGTGTTTGGAAACAAGGAATTGATTTCATTTTCATGATTTCAATTGTAGAAATTAAAATGTTTGAATCCTATTCCAAATCCAATTCCAAAATTGTGTTTGGTAAACCCTTGGAATTGAATTTGGGCGAGATGGATATAGGTTGAGGTGTTTTATATTTGAAAAAATAAAATAGTCTCGAAAAATATTTGCCATCGGAAAAAATATCATAAATAAAAATATTGTGATGAAATTTGCGTCATAAAATAAAACGTAAGAAGTCATGGAATTGGAATGACTAGTATATGGTAGGTATTTGAGAACTCCAAATTTTAACTAGCTTGGAATTGATAAGGAATTGAGTCAATTCCAAATTCTAAGAGTTCCCAAACACTTGAAATGTCTCAATTCCATAATTCAATTCCAATTCAAGGTTCCCAAACATAGCATTACAGAAAATGGGAGTGAAGTTACACTCAAACCTTTTCGTTGTTTTGACTTTTATTATGCTATGAATTTACACAAAATGTCATTGAAGTTACAGAAGTGGTCGAGTAAAGTTACATAGGTTAGGGCTGAAGTCACACTCTAGCGTTTGTGTAACGTTTTAGTTAAAGTTACACAGTTATGGGATTAAAGTTACACTCAAACCTTTACATTGTTTTGAATATTATGCTATGAATTTACACAAAATGTCATCGGAGTTACAGAAGTGGTGGAGTAAAGTTACACGGGTCATGGTTAAAGTCACACTCTAGCCTTTGTGTAAGCATTTTAGTTAACGTTACACAGTTATGGGATTGAAGTTACAGAAATATGGGATTGAAGTTATGAAACCTTTCCCTTGTTTTGAATTTTATTATGCTATGAATTTACAAAAAAATGTCATTTCGCAATTTCTTGCAGCTGATTGTTTTTAATCAGTTCCACTGACATTATGTTTAAATGCAGCTGAAGATAGGTGCTACAAAGACGGACAAAATGTGTAAGGAACATGTTAATGGGTTCGATAATATTGGAGCGAGTCTAAACGACTTCAAGAATTTTCATAGAGATGTTAAGTGCTACATTAATGAAAGGGACGGTCAGTTGTTTATAGACCGTTTTAAGAACATGGCAGAAACCCGACAAGATATCTTCTTCATTTATGAGGTCGATGTTGATGGCAGCCTGACCAGGGCAATATGGGCGGATGGTACTACTCGAAGAAACTACTCAGTCTTCTGTGATGTTGTGTCTTTCGACCCCACATACTCAATTAATAAATACTTCATGGTATTTACCCCTTTCATCGGTGTTGATAATCACAAAAGGTCGATAACTTTTTGTGGTATTCTGCTTTTTAGAGAGAATGAGGGGTCATTTAATTGGTTGTTCAGACATTTTTTAGATGCGATGGGGGGTAAGGAACCAGGATATATTATTACCGACCAAGACGCGGAAATTATAGCAGCTGTGAAAAATATTTTCAAGACTGCTAGACACCGATTGTAACACTCCCAAACACCGGGAACGTAACACCCCCATATACCGAGGAGCCTTAACAATACCTCCCCAAGCATATAAAGGCGTTACCATCTCGGTTACCCGAGGCAAGTAATGATCAAAAGTCGATAAAAGAACATTTATAAATATTACAAGTGATTAAACCAAAACTACTGATACAGAAAATACAACTCGACAGTCTTAGGTGACCTGTCCTTTGACGTAACTTGTGAAAGATCCAGCCCTGTCAAGACTCCAGTCAACTTCCAAGACATCACCTGAAAGACCGACTGCTCACCATAAGGGATTACGGCAGACACAACAGAAACAAACAAGAGACAAAACCACACAAGATCAGTAACTGAGGCAACACATCAACAACCACAGACACTACACAAGTACACAAAACACATACACACCAGATCTCCGATCAATCACCGTCACCGATTGTCCACTGGACCAGCCCTGCCAGTGGAGGACCGCAGCTGTTTCCACCTAAGCCCCGCTTATCATACTGAGCGATAACCCTGTCCCATTAATGTGCACATCCCCTCCCGTGGCGGGTTCCACGGAGGGCAAAACTAGGGCGTGAAGCCATTCTCGCAAGTGACCCCACTCAGCCGAGGACGCACCTCGAGAACCATAGATAATCATTCACAATCAGCTGTACCCCAACAACAACAAACGAAACAACACAACACCAACCGATTACAATAATCAATCAACCACACTGACACTACAATCAACACAACAACCGACACACTAAACAACCAACAGAAACTGAGTAGGCGAACCTACCTTTAGCCAACCGCAGCGATTCCTTGATCAATCACATGACATCAACCAAGCAAGCAAAACCCCTATACAAACAGTACAAACACCTATTACTATCGCTACCACCCCACAAGAAACAACAACGACAAAGATGATGATGATGACATACCTACGCATCGCATATTGGCGTCAAGACCGCTACCCGACTCAAGCAACCTACCCCCAAGGCACAAGCATCCTCAAAGGCTCCCATGGAAGGAATTATGGTGAAGGAAATGAGGTAAGGCGACATCTAGGTCTGAAGGAAGGAGGCAGAAATGATTTGCGATTCTATCAAAACACGATTATAAACCCTCACTAAAAAGACGCTACTCAATCGAGTAACCAACTCACTTGATCGAGTGGCCCCTACTCGATCGAGTACCCAAGCTAC
This sequence comes from Silene latifolia, assembly GCF_048544455.1. Taxonomy (NCBI): domain Eukaryota; kingdom Viridiplantae; phylum Streptophyta; class Magnoliopsida; order Caryophyllales; family Caryophyllaceae; genus Silene; species Silene latifolia. The sequence goes on along the minus strand of NC_133538.1, from coordinate 20,717,542 downwards.
TCGATCGAGTAGCCTCGACTAGATTGAGTACCACTCGTCCCAAGGTCTATCACAACACGAGACACGCTTGTACGAATTCCCAAAGGCTACAACACGCCTCTAAGGTCGGTCAACGTCGGTCAACGGGTCCCTAAAAGGACGGGTATTACAGTCTCCCCCCCTTAGAAAGAACTTCGTCCCCGAAGTTCGACTCATCGTCACCCAAATCACACGACAAAAGACCACGGTCGACACCACCGTTTACCCGACACAGGTCAACAACTCTCTAGAAGTATTATCCCACTACGTATGTCCATCAAACATCATCATCGTCAATTGTCCAACACACAAAGAACCACTACTTGAATTACCGAACCCACAACATGCACCAACTCGACCATTGCTTACCCTTCTACACCGAATTATGTAGACATACCAGAACGCAATTACCAGACTATGCTATCACTGGCCAACAATTATCAACACAAAACATGCAACACAACGGTCCTATCATAGATTCACAACAATGTATGATTCATAGCCGCACAACGCAAAACTACTGATGACAACCCCGCTGCTGCTCATGACATCATATTCTCATGATAACATAACGAATGATTACTGAAAATAATGTATAACGACATGCCATTTTGTTCGACAATTATTCACTCTCACACAATTATACAATTCCCACAACAAAACTATTAAAAAAATTATAAACTCATACTTTAAATGTAACAAGATACTATAAAACATCACAAACATACTGCAAAATTGTGATAATTACGGCATTTTTCCTTTGCGACATTACTCTTCCCCTCTAAAAAGGAACTTCGTCCCCGAAGTTCACCATCAAATGACTTCTTGTCCCTTAACCCGACACCTATTGCATTTTATTGACATTACTCATAAACCATCACTAACATCGATTCATATACACACGGTACTTTACTAATGGACACTATGCGATCACAACCCATACAAACGTAAACCATTGGAATTACACACTACTTCACGGACACATACATATATAAATATATATTGTGACAAACTAGCACCTTCTCAATAACTTTATATAATACAACCACACAGAAGAAGTGAGAGTATTAGAAACGTATTATTCGACCAAACCACGACAGACGGTACGTGCATGAAGCTTACATGGTAACACAAATGCTACTAAGACTGCGTGAATTGCTCAAGTCCCTATCCACCCATGACATCCGACACCACATAACCATTACTCATACACTATAGATATGTACATATGCAAATATAAACTTAAACAACATCACTCGCATGCCAAGTTTCCGCAACAATATGTGTTATTGTCCCGTCACACCTATATCTCACAAATTTCACTTATAACTTAAGCACAAGTCAAAACATGACTAATAATGAGACTAAAACATGCTACGAACCATCAACAACCATGACTACTTTCGAAACATCCAAAAATAAAAGCATTCAAACAATTTAAATCTCGAAAAGTGCCTGTAACAGTGACACTAGATCGAGTTGGTCAGGCACTCGATCGAGCTGGCCCTAATCGATCGACTATCTTAGCTACTCGATCGAGTAGCCCGAGATCTGAATACCCCTCCAATAGACACACCTGCAGCTACTCGATCGAGTTGCTATAGGTCAAGAATTGCCCTGAAGTCCAAACACAAGCTATATAATCACATATCTACGAGTCGGGATGATAACCCGGCCACAAATCCTGTAACGCAAGTCTAGAAATAAGCAAGTACGGCCTTATAGCCACCGATACAAACCATGTTCGAAACAAAAGTACCAACCGAAACAGCTAACATCCCTCATAACCTACAAAAATAACAGAAAGAAACGGAGTATCACTCCTGCTGCTCGTCCATCACGGCATCCTCATCTCCACCACCACCCAAAGTGCCTGCTCCTGACGCACCAAGACCCGTATCACCACCGGCTCCAGCATCTTGTCTCACCTACCAAGGGGTCAAACCACCGTAAGGGTACGCCTGAGGCTCTCCCCAAGTAGACATGTCCACACCATAAGAGTGGAAAACCCCGATGCTGTCCCCGACTCCCCTCCACCAAACCGGATGAGGTCCCGAGGTCCCAATACCCTGAACATACGTCATCTCATGCAAGTTCCGGATCGTCAAGGTAGAGGACACTCTCTCGGCCAAGTATCTCTCACGCATCTCTGGGGTATCAAAAGAAGGGTAATCAGGAAACGGATACTGTGGTGGTACCGGCTGTGGTGGCTGAGTCTCAGCCACTCTCTCTCGTACTCGGCGTGGCCCTATCCCCATCCTAGGTCGATCCTCCTCAGCTCTCACGTTTTTCCCCTTCCTCGGCTCAGGCATGACTCGGAGGATCTCCGGGTCGATGAAATACGTCTGCCTCGTAGGACGCACAACCTCCTCCTCCTCCTCGTCAGATACGACAGATATAACTGCCGCAGATAAAGGCTCTGTCGGTGGGAGGTGCTCAGGAGCTGGTATCTTCATCAACCTCATGCCCCACACCCTCCACGCTAAACTGCCATCCTCCAAGGTTCTCAACCATTTCAGGTCGAGGAAGTAAGCTTTGTCCAAAGTAGCCACCGGGGTGGCTAAAGGGGTGTAGGCCAGAGAAGCCTCAAAGGAAGTTAGCTTCTCAGCTAACCGTGTGGCAATGGCACCACAACTCAGGATCCTAGTGTCAGACGAGGCCATCAAAGCTAGACTGGCACACACTATGGCAGGAGCACTAAAGGTCACTCTCTCAGGCCGCTAGGGGTTAAGGTACGCCATCAGAAGCATCAACTCATGTGAGTTCAACTTACTCACATCCGATCTCTCGTAGAGAAGACACGACAAAGCACGAAGAAAGATCTTCAAAGTGACATGTTGCACATCATTGATCAACATATTACTAGCAGTGGGAGCTGATTTTCCGGTGATACAAGGCATAAGACTGCAAACCCCACACTCGGTCGGTATGTCACGATGGACTCCCTTGGCAGGCTTAGGCAAGCCAAGGTGAGAAGCAAACAAGTTCATGGTCAAGACAAAGCTGGTATTCATGACACGGAACTCCACCTTTTGTTCCACCAGCTCGTATTTAAACGAGCTCATGAACTCGAGGGTCAGAAAGGCATATGAATGCTTTCGTAGGCAATATAGTCCGGTCAACCCCAAGGTCTCAAAGATGTGTCTGACATCAGTCTCATTACCCAGATCATCCAAAAGGGTTGTGTCAATGCAGCGGGTTGGTCTCATCTTACGAGACTGTAAAGCCACAAACCTTTTTCTTTGTGTGAAATTAATAAATACCACAGACGGGTACTCGGGTACAGCCAGGACTACCGGTCCACTCCCCTCCCCAATTTCGGGCTCAGAAGCCCTACCCCTCTTACTCTGTCTGGTCCCTACTGTCGGTCTCGACATCTGTTTCAGCATACAATTTAAATATACCACCACATATACACTAAAACATACAAAAGCATACATGTTTGATCATGAAAGAATCATCTAAGTACACACTATCACCAACAATCCCAAAATTAAGAGTAAAATTCTCAATTCTTTGAAATCAAACGGTCTCTACAGCTGTAAATTTTTTGACATATTTAGCATGAATTAACTTAACCACTACTACTTTTAGGACTCCAACCTTCAAAACATCGTCACATACAACCCAATTTCACAATAACATGAGACGAATTTCAGTTTGGCGCATTTTTAAGACGGAGTTTTTTTGACAAATTTTTGAGTGAAAATCGCAAAAATCAACCCTAAACATGACATATAACATATACTACTCAATTTTCATCCTTTTACATACCATAGACAACCAAAAATTAATTCAATTTCTCAAACCCTAGAAATTTCGAGTCATATAAACTCCCATTTTGATTCGATTTTTACATAACTAACATCAATAATATGGAAATTGAAGCAATTAGATCATATTACAACAATTACAAGCAAGATTTTATGCATATAGACCGGATTTCTCAAAAAACTTCAACTCTTATACATGCTTTTAATCAATTAAAACATAAAAAGAAGATGAATATTGTTACCTTGATGAATTAGCAAGTAAAAAGGACAGATTATGCAAGAGAGGCACCAAAAATCAAGCACCAAAATTACAGGAACAAGAGAACTTTGAGAGAGATTAAGAATGTTAGGGTTTTTTGATGAATGAAGAATAAGAAAGAAAGAATTAGAGAAAAGAGTATAAAGATCCCGTGTTTCAGCGGTACTGTAGCAACTTACTCGATCGAGTAAGCAGATTACTCGATTGGGTGGCCTCCACTCGATCGAGTTGGAGTTGGCAGATCCAACTTTTCGATCTCATAACTCTTAAACTATATCGAATGGGGTCTACTCGGTTTAGTAGGCACTCGTACTCGGTTAAGTAAGGCTAGGTACATGATCGGAAATTATGAGCTTAACTAAACGTTCCAGCAAAACAGCAACGAGTGTCGATTCCAAAATAAATTCGGAAATCGTCACAGATTATTATACTTATTCACAATGTATTACTACTACACAAGTACAACGTATAAATTCTAACAAATATATTACTTCGTTAAACTCTCTCATTTCATTCTATAACAACCATTACGCAACCAAATGACTAAACTTTTAGCTTTCTCATGCATACTTACAACTCGTTTCTTTTACTTCTAATCATACAATTGTGACTACAACAAAATAACTTCTAATCATGCATTTGTAACTTTGATAATACAACTACTAATCATATCACTCTAAGCATTCATCCAACATTTAACCTTTCTTTATCATCCACATTTACTAACAATTTAACCATGTCACAACAATTATCAACTAGCTTACTCATTTTAATTATGCCATATCACGGAAGCATTCAACCATTCATCTATCACATTTACCAAATTCTATTTTGATAACCATTACAACACAATCAAAACTTACTAATTATCATTACTACCACACACAAGACTCGCAAGTTCTTTAGATCAACCACTAATACCAACTATTTGGGAAAACATTACCATCACCACATCATACCCACTATCACGTACTATAAACGCTTCATCACTTACACTACTTTCATACACATCTCTACCCAACCGTATACTTTCACCGTTTTCCATCACCATCATACATACTAGCATCAACATAGACTTCAGCACAAACATTTCTAGCATAACCATTACACACATTAGGCACATACTTTCCGACTTGACATTCCCATACCCGGTGACCGGCTTAAGCATAATGGGGCCATGATTTTGAAATGAGGGCGCCTACTCACCCAAAATATAGCATCAGCTGGGGCTCCCAATACACATACACCAGGTTCATTTTATTAGACCCACTACGTTCATTAGGCTCATTTGTTACAGGTTCCAAAATCGTCTCTCTGATACCACTTTGAAACACCCCCATATACCGAGGAGCCTTAACAAGACCTCTCCTAGCATATAAAGGCGTTACCATCTCGGTTACCCGAGGCAAGTAATGATCAAAAGTCCATAAAAGAACATTTGTAAATATTACAAGTGATTAAACCAAAACTACTGATACAGAAAATACAACTCGACAGTCTTAGGTGAACTATCCTTTGACGTAACTTGTGAAAGACCCAGCCCTGTCAAGACTCCAGCCAACTTCCAAGACATCACCTGAAAGACCGACTGCTCACCATAAGGGATCACGACAAACACAACAGAAACAAACAAGAGACAAAACCACACAAGGTCAGTAACTGAGGCAACACATCAACAACCACAGACACTACACAAGTACACAAAACACATACACACCATATCTCCGATCAATCACCCTCACCCACTGTCCACTGGACCAGCCCTGCCAGTGGGGGACCGTAGCTGTTTTCACCTAAGCCCCGCTCATCATACTGAGCGATAACCCTATCCCATTAATGTGCACATCCCCTCCCGTGGCGGGTTCCATAGAGGGCGAAACTAGGGCGTGAAGCCACTTCCGCAAGTGACCCCACTCAGCCGAGGACGTACCTCGAGAACCATAGATAATTATTCACAATCAGCTGCACCCCAACAACAACAAACGAAACAACACAACACCAACTGATTACCATAATCAATCAACCACACTGACACTACAATCAACACAATAACCGACACACTAAATAACCAACAGAAACTGAGTAGGCGAACCTACCTTTAGCCAACCGCAGCGATTCCTTGATCAATCACATGACATCAACCAAGCAAGCAAAACCTCTATACAAATAGTACAAACATCTATTACTATCGCTACCACCCTATAAGAAACAACAACGACAAAGATGATGATGATGACATACCTACGCATCGCATATCGGCGTTAAGACCGCTACCCGACTCAAGCAACCTACCCCCAAGGAACAAGCATCCTCAAAGGCTCCCATGGAAGGAGTTATGGGGAAGGAAATTAGGTAAGGCGACATCTAGGACTGAAGGAAGGAGGCGGAAATGATTTGCGATTCTATCAAAACACGATTATAAACCCTCACTGAAAAGTCGCTACTTGATCGAGTAACCAACCAGATCCTCTGCCAGACGTCGTGCCTCAACCACACAAGTCCCTCCTTACTCAAGCCATTAATGTGCACATCACTCTTGGAGTGGGAAGCTACAAGAGGCGATTCAAGTGTAAGATGGTTTGCCAACCGTCTTAGGTCTCCTCCACAACAACAACAACCACATCCTCAACATATACGACAATAACAATAATATAATATGCAACACAACATATTAAAGTAAAAATAACAATGAGACATACTTCACAAACATGCCATGAATGTCCATTCCTGAATTATCCCGACTCCTCGAGTCGTCGCAAACCAACCTCATGTTATAATGCATTTTCCGACCATATATGAGACTCACCAAGATCCTCAAAAACCAACACGATATGCAATACGAATCACATAATTTAATGATAATAAAAGACACACAAACATGTACACATATTATCGAAACCGAGTAGGATAAACCTACCTTTTAGCAGATCTTCGTAAGCTACTCGAATACGACCGGATTCCGTCTCATGAAACCGTCTCATTCTATACAAATCACATAATACTATCACAATATATCCTACACTATTATACACTACAAAACCCCTTATTATTACCCATTAATTACCCAGATTACATATACTAATTACTAATTAATCAACCCAAAGAAACCCTAAAAAGTTAGGGTTCATACTAATTAGAGAAAGGTAGATCTAAACTTACAAGGTGGAAGGAATGAAGAACAAGATGAGAAATCCCCTAATCCAAGCTTGAATCCCATTAGGAGGTATTTGTGAGGATTTTAGAGAGAGGGGAGAGGATTTGGAGTAATAAGGAAGAAGAATGAAATGATTTGGATAAGATAGGATAAGATCCCGAATTGGGGTATTATAGGGTACTGTTCAGTGGCACTCGGTCGAGTGCTCATCCACTCGGCTGAGTGCCAGCCACTCGATCAAGTAAACACTCTACTCGGTCCACTATAGCCCCACTAGGTCTAGTGTACACTCAGTAGGTCCATCGAACACGCCACTAGGTGCACTGTAGAGTCAATCCTAAACCCGAGTGGCCTCTAACACAACCCAAGGTCTCTTATATAGGTCCCAAAGTATCCAGGTATTACAATCTTCTCCCCTTAAAATGAACTTCATCCCCGAAGTTTGGCTCACTCTCTCTTTCCCACTGCTCTCTCAGGTCTCTCCCGTCTCGTTACCAACTCTCAAGTATCCTCTCTTTCCCGGGCACTTTAGCGTATCCACTCTTTTATACACAAACACATCTCAACTCAATGTTCCCTTGACATTGTCGCTCTCATACACCAAAGTCCTCTATCCGTGCACGCGCGTTGTACTCCTCATCCCATGTTGTGCTCGGTTTCTTTATTTAACTTCCTGATTGTTACATTTACTCCCCCTAAACGAGAACTTCGTCATGAATTTCAACACTAAAACCCATGGATACTCTCATAAACTACCTAACGAAACATATGACTTAATAAAGTGATGAACACCACATAATAAATTATGTATTCTAATAGAACTCAATGACCATCCATCCTTCTTATTCAACTAATATTCATGCCATGCAATATACAGTGTCAAATGTACCACATGATCACACATGTATATATGTCTATTTCCACTTCATGCAAGTATTCCTGTCTATAACCATTACAAGACTAACTTATGCATCAAAGAACTATCGTGAAATTCATAAATGGCACTCAATATAAAGTCATGGAAATCATCACATGTCACATAAGATTATCACATGTCTTTGCCATCTATTTAGTCATGCTATGTTTCTATTGATTATTTAAACACATTTTAATGTTAATACACCAAGTAATAGTGGCACACTAAGTATTATTATCAAACGTAAATAATTCACGAAAAATGATCATGCAAGTCCTACTAGGCCCACTGAACTACTAAGAGGCCAAAATGGTCACTAAGAAAGGGTATACACTTGATACTTGGTCGAAATTATGCAAAAGGGGGTAAAAACAGGCCACTCGGTCGAGTCGAGTGACCTCCGGGAAAAAACTTTTCTGTTCTTGTAACACCCCCTTCTTACCCGGCCAAAATAATTGGGAGATGTTACGATCTCGGCTTCTCGAGTCAATGAAATCAGAATTACAATTAAGAAACTCTTTATATAAATAAAAAGTTTAGTGGTTTACAACAAAAAATGAATAAAATGTGAACTATACAACTGGACTACCATCTATGTTATCTATCAACTATCCAAGTACTTGACTCCAAGCCCAAAGCACATTCCGTCTGCCGCGTGATAGCAAATCAACCTGTTCTCAACCTGCTCCCCATATGATCGGAAATATCACATTGATCGACACAGGCCACCCCGAAAATAGGTGACAATTTACACAGATAGACACGCGTCAGTTGCAATAAATAAACATAGAAACAACGTGATAAATAAATATGCAATGTGCCAATGATATGAATGAGACACGATTATGCAATCACCACGCCGGTACCAGGACACGCCCAGAGGTACCCACAACCACCGGTGCCAGGGACACGCCCATGACACCACACCCCACAAATAGGTACCGGGACACGCCAAGACGTACCGGGTCCGGAAGCCAACCGGATCCCCTAGTGGACGTCGTGCCTCAACCACACGAGTCCCTCCGTAACTCAAATAATTAATGTACACATCCCTCTTGGAGTGGGAAGCTCCAAGAGGCGACTCAAGCGTAAGACGGTCTCCCAACCGTCTTACGTCTCCACAACAAGTAACCAATCATAATCCACCATGTCCTCCAATGTACAAGACAAACACAATAATGCCAGATACCACATAAAATGCCAATTACCGACTCATCATGATACACATTTTCAAATACGATATAAATACCAATTCTATATATTCACGACAAACATATTATAATGCAATAACGACTCACATGACCATTTAAACATATTGAAACTGAGTAGGATTAACCTACCTTTTAGCAATCACGTCAAATAATAAAGCAAACAGATACAAATGTGCTTCTCCACATAATCATCACCGAATTAAATACAATTACACATAATTACTACTTATTTAATTATTAATACAATATATAATTTAATATAATTAAACTTAAATCCCGACTCAACTACCCGTAAACTACTTGGTTCAAATCCCGACTCATAACCCATTATAAACTAATTAATAGCCGTCTTAAAACTCTACCCAAAACCCCCATAAAACACGGTTGAACCCGTGTTTGGACCACCCCTGAAACACCCCCAAAAAAGTCCCATATCCACCCACAAACACGGCTACCACCACCACCATACACTACCATTATACACCACCACACTCACCCACCACATACACCACCCACGACCCCCAAACAGCAGCAAAATCCCTGATAAACAGCAGCCACAAAACAGCCCGATAACAACACAAAAACACCGACATACACTCATAATCACTGCCGAATAGCCACCACCATAAGCCATCGTGGACCACCACCGCAACCCACTGTCCACGATGCTACACGGCCTACCTCAATGAAAGAAAAGTAGATCTATATACTTACATATTCATATATGTTATGATTTAATTTGTCATAAAATTAAACATGGATTTTATGCATGCAAACAAGTGAGTAAAATAGAGGAGAAATCATGTTCTTACATTGGATGATTTCGGTTCAAATGGGCACAAAAGAAATCTCCTTTTCTTTTGTTCTTGAGCTTTTCTTATGGATGAACAAAGATCCAAGAGTAGGATCTCTCCCAAGGATTTATACCCAAGGCTAACTCTTAATTAAAATCAATATTATGTATACTAGTTAATATTAATTTTATAAGAAAAATGACCCAAAAATATTTGGTTTTTGGCTCCCAAAACCGGTTGGGAGAGAGAGGAGATGGAAGATTAATTTCTCTTTCTAAAACTTAGTTTTTTTAGATGAATGAATAATAATCTCACCCACACATTCATATGGTGAATCATAATCAAAATAAGCAAAAGAACCCTTGTTCTTTTCTAGGTGAAAACCGGTTGGGAGGAAGAGGAAGGCCAATGCATGGGCTAGGTGCTCTTCCACAAGAAGCACTAGGTATGCATGCCTAGTAGTAAAAGGAATGATTACATCTTCCACTACTCTAATTAACATTATAAGAATATGTTAATTATGTCCAATATTTCGGTCCAAATGGATAACATGAAATCCATTTTATTTTTGTCAATTGTCAATATGTCACATGTCATATGTAACATAAATTTGTTATGTATTTTTAACATATTAAAAATCAACGTATTAATAAAAATACGTCATATACAAAAAACCGACTTAGTAATTCACAATTACTTGTACCAAAATATTTCACCAATTTATAAATCGTATTTATAATAATTCATTCAAATTTAATTGTTTCCTTAAACAATAATTTCATCTGAGCAATGATACAATTCGATTACTCAGGCCGTATCTCATTTAATCACATTACAATGTGATACGTAAATTTTACTTCCAAAATCGTTCGTCAATTTTCAAGTAATTTAATTAACTCGTAACATTATACGATTAATTAAATGATCAATTAAGAGTGTTGCCCTATAGGTATGACCTAGGGGGTCAACTGATCACCACCGTCGCACGACAGTAATGTCAAACTCTAGTCAGCCAATCATTACCGATATATGTTGACCAGTTGATAGTAAAAATACTTCCCAATTGTATTCTTTAAAATGAGATTTAATAATGATATTTAAATCATGTGATCGCACTATTGTTGAGGACACATTTCCCAACAATCTCCCACTTGTCCTCGACAAGTGTGCATCACCAATTCTCTTGTCCTATTACTATCTCCCACTCAATGCAAGGTGTCTTTCAGGTCGTACTTGAAAGTGATCATATCGAGAGTGGTTTCCTCGATCTGGAGAATAACTGATTGACCGGACTTATCTATCATAGACACTTTCCGAGCGTGGCCACGCATTTCCAGTTTATTACTCCTCGAGTGGCCCTGAGATATTGTTATAACCCTGACTAGGGGTGGACAATTCCTATCGCACTCATTCCCTTCGACTAGCCACAGCCATCATAACCCAAAATATGCCCATTTGACCCCATTTACGAAGGTCGTAGTAACACAAATCAAAGTTAATCTGAAACTTTGCCATCTTAGGCGAATAGTCTTTAGTCAAAAGAATCGACTCATTTGAATACTATAGTAGCTCTCGCCACGACCAGGCTATATAAATTTTCCAGAACTCTATAAACGGTCATTAGGCCCGACAAAATGTTCCTAACAGTCTGCCTATGTGATCGACTAGTCATCTCACATGACTCTATGGCACTTGAACTTGCCATCAATCGCATCACACTCTAGTCACTTCGAGATGTCACCTCATACAAGTGACTATGGGCAAATACTATGTTAATCCGTGCTCACTTTAACGGGGTTCAATTGTCTCTACAACCCGTTTGGATGTAACAATGTATAAATTAAGGATAAAAGACAAATGTGATTATGAACATGAACAAAAACAACACTTTTATTTCATTTCAAAATCTAACAAAAACTTGGTACACGTTTAAGTCCCATGGACGTAACATGTCCATCATGCTTAGCCTGCGATAAAGGCTTGGTGAGCGGATCGGCTATGTTGTCATCCGTCCCAACCTTACAAATCGCAATTTCCTTTCTTTCAATGAAATCTCTTATTACATGATATTTTCTAAGTACATGTCTAGATCTATTACTAGACTTCGGCTCCTTAGCTTGGAAGATCGTCCCACTATTATCACTATAGAGAGTGATGGGATCATTGGCGGTAGGTACTACTTTTAGACCTTCCGCGAATTGCCTGATCCAAACAGCTTCCTTAGCAGCTTCTGATGCTGCGATGTACTCAGCCTCCGTTGTAGAATCCGCGGTTACAACTTCCTTGAAGCTTCTCCAGCTTACGGCACCACCATTGAGCATAAAAACGAAATCAGCTTGTGATTTCAAGTCATCTCTATCTGTTTGAAAACTTGAGTCCGTGTATCCATTAACACGCAACTCAGTGTCTCCTCCAAACACTAGGATAGAATCCTTAGTTCTTCTCAAGTACTTAAGGATGTTCTTGACAGCAATCCAGTGACTCTCACCTGGATTTCCTTGATATCTACTCGTCATGCTCAGGGCATACGAGACATCAGGACGTGTGCATATCATGGCATACATGATTGATCCAACAGCGGAAGCATAAGGAATCAACTTCATGCGTTCAATATCATGGGGTTCGGAGGGAGATTGAGTCTTGCTCAATATCGTCCCGGTTACCATAGGTACCAAACCCCTTTTGGATTTGTCCATGCTGAACCGTCGAAGAATCTTATCAACATAAGACTCTTGACTTAGTGCCAATATCCTCTTGGATCTATCTCTATGGATCCGGATACCTAGTATGCGTTGTGCCTCTCCTAAATCCTTCATTTGGAAGTGGTTGCCTAACCACTTCTTAACAGAAGACAACATTGGAATATCATTTCCAATGAGTAGTATGTCATCGACATACAAGATTAGGAACACAACATTGCTCCCATTGAATTTCATGTATAAACATGGTTCCTCAACACTTCGAGTGAAACCATTTTCTTTTATAACATGATTGAATCGATGATTCCAAATTCTAGATGCTTGCTTAAGACCATAAATGGATCTCTTAAGCTTGCACACTTTGTTAGGATTTTTAGAATCAACAAAACCTTCGGGTTGTATCATGTACACCTCCTCTTCTAAATGCCCATTTAGAAAAGCGGTTTTGACATCCATTTGCCATATTTCATAATCATGAAATGCGGCAATCGCTAACAAAATCCGTATGGATCTTAGCATGGCTACGGGGGCGAAGGTCTCATCATAATGGAGACCTTGGATTTGGGTAAATCCTTTTGTCACTAGCTTAGCTTTGTAGACATCGTCATGTCCTTCTATGCCATTCTTGATTTTGAATATCCATTTGCATTGAAGAGGTCTTGCCCCTTTAGGCAAATCTACCAAGTCCCAAACTTGGTTTTCATGCATAGAATCCATTTCGGACTTCATGGCTTCAAGCCATAAGGAGGAATTTGGACTAGAGATTGCGGCCTTGTAGGTGGCGGGCTCGTCACTTTCCATAAGCAACACATCGAGTGTTCCATCTTCCTTGATAAGTCCCACATATCGATCGGGATGGCGAATTACTCGACTCGTTCTTCTAAGTGGAGGGGGAACAACCGCGTTAGACGACGAAGGAACATCTTCTTGCGTCTCTACCTCGGTTTGTGGCTCTTGAACTTCGTCAAGTTCAAAATTTCTCCCACTCTGTCTCTTAGAAATAAATTATCTTTCTAAGAAGACAGCCTCGCAAGACACAAACACTTTGTTATCTTGAGGTTTGTAGAAGTAGTATCCTCGAGAGGTTGAGGGGTAACCTACAAAGATGCATTTTTCGGATCTTGGGGCAAGCTTGTTGTCATTCTTGGTTTTGACGTAAGCATCACATCCCCAAATTTTCATGTAGGATAGATTAGGAACTCTTCCTTTCCACATTTCAAATGGAGTTTTTCCGGTGGCCTTTGTGGGACTATTATTCAAAGATATAATTGCGGTTTGAATCGCAAATCCCCAAAACGAGTTTGGTAAATCGGTTTGACTCATCATTGATCGAACCATATCAAGTAGGGTTCGATTTCTCCTTTCGGCAACACCATTGAGTTGTGGTGTTCCGTGTGGAGAAAGTTGTGATATAATACCACAACCTTTCAAGTGTGAATCGAATTCAAGGCTAAGATATTCTCCACCACGATCGGAACGTAGTGCTTTTATCTTTTTGTCTAATTGGTTCTCTACCTTGTTTTGAAAGTCCTTGAATTTCTCAAACGCTTCACTCTTATATTTCATTAAATAGACATACCCATGTCTACTCAAATCATAGGTGAAGGTTATAAAGTAGTCATAATTACCACGAGCGGTGATACTCATTAGTCCACATACATCGGTGTGTATGAGTCCCAATAGCTCACTAACTCGTGTCCCTTTACCACTAAAAGGATTACGAGTCATTTTGCCAAGTAGGCAATATTCGCATGTACCATATGATTGATAATCAAATGGTGTAATCACATTAGTTGAAATTAATATTTTGATGCGATTCTCGTTTATGTGACCTAATCGACAATGCCAAATGAACGCTTCACTTGGGTCACTTGATTTGAGTTTCTTTGATTGAATGTTATAGATATCATTAGTTGGATTTGAGGTCTCTAAAATGTAAATGCCATTGATAGAGGAAGCTTGGCCTATAACCAAGTCGTTCCTAGAAATAGTACAACGATTGTTCTTAATGACAAAACAAAAACCGTCCATGTCTAGCATGGCGATTGAAATAATGTTTTTAGAGAGTGTAGGCACATAAAAACAATTATGCAAATACAACTCAAATCCATTAGGCAAAGCTAAAACATAAGTTCCTTTGGATTCGGCCGCTACCCGAGCTCCATTTCCAAGGCTTAGATCCACATCTCCCTTGCTAAGCCTCTCCACATCTCTTAAACCCTGTAAATGATTACAAAGGTGAGAACCACAACCGGTATCTAGTACCCATGTCGTAGTGGAAGTATAATTTATATCAATAACATAAATTTCTTTAGGAATTGTACCTTTTGGAGTAATGAGTCCTTCCCTTATATTTCGCAAATATACGGGACAATTCCTAAGCCAATGTCCCATGCCATAGCAATAATGGCACTCATCATTAACTTGCTTGAAGTTTTTGATTTTCTTTCCTTTCTTCTTGAACCTTTTGCCCTTGGAAGCAAGAACTTGATTGCTTGAGCTCCCACTAACTTTGGCATCTTTATCTTCCAGAGACAAAGACCCTATAGATTGTATGAGGTAGTCTTCCTGAGACGGACTCACACGAGGTCTAGTAGTAGTAGGTGGTCTAGAAGAAGTGATGAAGTTAAGGTTTCCATCCGAACCTATCCCAAAATGAAGTTCTCTAGTGGTATCGAAATCATTGTTGGAGCAAATGTCGTCAAGAACATTGTGGTAAGACTCAATAGTTATTGGTGCGGTAGCATTTGTTGGATTCATTGTAAAGAACTACAAATATGGAGGAAAAGGAAATATTAACATTTGTCTTTTTAAATCATACTTGTAAAAATTGACAAGATATGAACATTTAAATAGTGACCTCTACCCAACTATTATAAATGATTCCAAGACCCAAATTCATATCAACTTAGGCACGGGATAGCCGAGCAACCCTTATTAATATAACTCGGTGGATTAACGTTTAATCGATTCTACTTTTAGAACTCTTGGTCGATAAAATTACTCTAATATTTATCTATAGCCCGGAACACATGCGACTACGGTCACGAATACTTCCGTTGAGGTCAACCCAAATTTCGAATAAATGTGTCCATTGATCCAAATTCACATTAATTTGGGCACGGGATGGCCGATGAAACCCTCATCAACACGAATTCGGTGGATAGACATTCATCACCCACTTCCCCTACGTAACAAGGTTTGTACCCCGGGATGGCCGAGTGCACTCCCTCGCGAAATAGGTTTTCATGGTTTCTACTATTTGGTAAGGTTATGTCTCAATTAATTGTTTTAGCGAGAGGTCATGTCAATTTATTATCTATCACGTTTTAAGTGAACTAAAGCGGTGAACTACGATAATTTTAATTGACACGGTCGATAAACTCGATGAAATAAGGATGCATGTTTTAGTTATGGCGATTTAGCGATGCATGCGACATAAAATAAAATGCAAGCATAAAAAAAAAAAAATCCTAGTATGGCCTTTCCTAAAATAGAAAAACTATTTAACTATTACATATTCGGAAATCAACTCCATTGGTCCCTTGAACTTCGGTTGTGGCACGCATCTCGAGGTAACACCGTCTTTATGTATCGCCATTCTTGAAGAAATCCGTCTTTGGGAACTCCGGAATGAATAAAATTATATAATAAATTACATAATTTCCTATTATACATTTGTAACTAAAATAAAATAAATCTATTAAATTACAAAACGGTGATACGAGATCACAATAAAATTACAACCGAATCGATATTCCCATACATTTCGGGAAATACCAATTAAAATCTAAGGCCATACTAAGTAAAATTACATAATTCAAAATTACATAAATTAAAATTATGACAATCATAAAGAAAATGCAGCATTATAATATGTATGAACATGCCCAATTTTATGCTAAATCGCCGTTAAATAGCCAATATCGTATATTACTCGGTTTTTACGGATTTGCGTGATTTCAACATTTTATAATCACAAAATTACATAAATTCATATTTATGCATAAGTTAATTACCCTAACCTCTTAGGACTCAAAATCTAGTCTTCACTAATAATTTGACCATAATTAACTCATATTTATAAAATTGTTCATTAATGGACCAAAAATTACAAAAATAAGCCATAAACTTCAAATAAATCACAAAATTTCAAATAAATTCAAACTTTGAAATTTAAATTCATGAACATTCTGGAAAAATACCATGACACTCATAATGTTCAAAATCTTTGGTCAAAAATTTCGAAATTTTTCCGGAAAAACAATGTTGCGGTTTGTCAGTTTTAACTAAAATAATCATAAAAACATGGGAAAAATTATATTCATAAACTTTTCAATTTTAGATCTGAAAAAGATAGTAAAATGCAACATTAGACGTTTTTCCTAAGTCATAGATTATGTTTTATTAATTTTTCACTAATAATGTCACTATTTATGCTATTTTTCTTCAAAAATCCATAAATCATGCAAAAAAACTTCTTTATAGCCAATTATTTTAAACACATCTTGTAAAATTTCATGTGACAACATATTCATTTTCTATGACCAGGATCGAAATTTAACTCATATTAACCTATTTTTCACCTAAATCCGAATTTAATAATGAAAAATCCATTTTTCGAGCATAACAAGACCAAAAATTATGAAAATTTACAGGTTATCTCAAAATAATATATGTGACAACATATCCAAAAATCAATGGAAAATTCAAAGTATAGCTAATTTTAGACCGAAAATGACATTTTTACTCATAAAATCATATTTAAATGCCATTATTGTATAATATGAACAATAAAAATCCGTAAAATTAACCAAAATATCCTAAAACATTTTAAGACCAGAAATATTAACATGCATGAATTAATTTCGTGCTATATCATAATAACACAAATTTTACAAGTTTTATATGTTAATCTTTATAACTCGGAAAAACTTTTAACCGATTTGCATGCAAACAACCATGGCTCTGATACCAATTGAAAGAAAAATAGATCTATATATTTACATATTCATATATGTTATGATTTAATTTGTCATAAAATTAAACATGGATTTTATGCATCCAAACAAGTGAGTAAAATAGAGGAGAAATCATGTTCTTACATTGGATGATTTCGGTTCAAATGGGCACAAAAAAAATCTCCTTTTCTTTTGTTCTTGAGCTTTCCTTATGGATGAACAGAGATCCAAGTGTAGGATCTCTCCCAAGGATTTATACCCAAGGCTAACTCTTAATTAAAATCAATATTATGTATACTAGGTAATATTAATTTTATAAGAAAAATGACCCAAAAATATTTGGTTTTTGGCTCCCAAAACCGGTTGGGAGAGAGAGGAGATGGAAGATTAATTTCTCTTTCTAAAACTTAGTTTTTTTGAGATGAATGAATAATAATCTCACCCACACATTCATATGGTGAATCATAATCAAAATAAGCAAAAGAACCCTTGTTCTTTTCTAGGTGAAAACCGGTTGGGAGGAAGAGGAAGGCCAATGCATGGGCTAGGTGCTCTTCCACAAGAAGCACTAGGTATGCATGCCTAGTAGTAAAAGGAATGATTACATCTTCCACTACTCTAATTAACATTATAAGAATATGTTAATTATGTCCAATATTTCGGTCCAAATGGATAACATGAAATCCATTTTATTTTTGTCAATTGTCAATATGTCACATGTCATATGTAACATAAATTTGTTATGTATTTTTAACATATTAAAAATCAACGTATTAATAAAAATACGTCATATACAAAAAAACGACTTAGTAATTCACAATTAATTGTACCAAAATATTTCACCAATTTATAAATCGTATTTATAATAATTCATTCAAATTTAATTGTTTCCTTAAACAATAATTTCATCTGAGCAATGATACAATTCGATTACTCAGGCCGTATCTCATTTAATCACATTACAATGTGATACGTAAATTTTACTTCCAAAATCGTCCGTCAATTTTCAAGTAATTTAATTAACTCGTAACATTATACGATTAATTAAATGATCAATTAAGAGTGTTGCCCTATAGGTATGACCTAGGGGGTCAACTGATCACCACCGTCGCACGACAGTAATGTCAAACTCTAGTCCGCCAATCATTACCGATATATGTTGACCAGTTGATAGTAAAAATACTTCCCAATTGTATTCTTTAAAACGAGATTTAATAATGATATTTAAATCATGTGATCGCACTATTGTTGAGGACACATTTCCCAACACTCAACACCATTAGCAGCACCAGACACGGCCCCAACAACAACCACACACGACAACAACAACAACAACAACAACAACAACAACAACAACAACAACAACAACAACAACAACAACAACAACAACAACAACAACTACACAACCCACTTGAACCACGCCCCTTCAACCCGTGTAAAACAACCCTTACCGCTACTCATTCCACCACCTACCACCACCACTCAACTCTTCTCTTTACCCACGACAAAAACCGTGCAAAACAACCCTAGGTCAAACACAATTTAAGGGTTAAAACGAATCCCAAAGACGGTATAACAACAACAATAAACCTAAAATCTCTCGGTCAAACCCGTTCTGTAGTGGTGAACAGTGGTCAAAGAGGTGGTTAACTACGGCCAGAGGTGAGTCGGGGTAAAGACGGGTCAACGGTATAATTTAATTAAGATATAATCTAGTATAAGACGGTCTTACCTCAAGATCTTGAGACGGAGGGACAAAATGCTCAATTGAAATCTGTCCATTTTCTCTCATCTAAATATGTGGTGGAGTGCTGTGATGTTATGAGATTATGGATAAGGTGAGTGGATGAGATAAGGTGAGCGGTAGTATGGCGGTGGAGTATATATATATATATATATATATATATATATATATATATATATATATATATATATATATATATATATATATATATATTATTATTATTATTATTATTATTATTATTATTATTATTATTATTATTATTATTATTATTATTATTTGATGGGGCATATTTCGCACCCGCTAACCAAGTCAACATATTGACCAAGGTCAAAAGCTAAAAGACAACAAGTCAAAAGAAAAACGGCCTAACCGACAAAGCCTGTCGGCCTGTCACTTGGGTCTCGGCTCGGCAACTAGCCGGCCGAGAGGCATATCCGTGTACTCGCATCCAGTCCCCTCGGCATGGAGTCAACCAGGCCTGCCGGCCTGCCATGGGTCCCTCGGCCGAGGGTAAGACAGTCTTTCCACCTGCTACGCCACTTGGCCACTACGTGACAAAAGGTGAAAGTTTATAAATACTCCTTATCTCTCATTGAGAAACCAACTAGAAAATCTGGTATAAAACTCCCTTATCTCTCTACAATATACTTTGCCAAGTTAAACATACAACTTATCTCTCTAAGTTTACTGACTTGAGCGTCGGAGTGAGTACGCTCGGCCCCAAGCCGAGCCCTCAGTTTGTTCATCTTTACAGGAAAGAGTGAAAGTAAGAGACGAGCAACGGCATCGTTCTACAAGCTCAAGTGGTCACAATCCTGCTCCGGAATTACACCCGGAACATTATTATTATTATTATTATTATTATTATTATTATTATTATTATTATTATTATTATTATTATTATTATTATTATTATTATTATTTTAATAAAAGGATGCGCGCAGCTTTCATTAACAGAAAAATAAAAGTTTACATGAAATTGGTGGGGAGCCGAGAAATAATCTGGGCTCCCACACCCTTAGCAACGGCAAAGCTAAGTCTAGTAAAAATGTAAGCGGCCACCCGAGCCCCCGCATCCTGAGATACCAAGAATTTCTGGATCCGCTTGAGTAAGGCAACAGCATCCGAACCTAGCTCCCAAGTGATGAGAAAGAGAAGGGAAGAAAACCATAACTCGCTACCGTGCACACATCCCCGTACTTAGCACACTTACGCTGAGCAGCATCAGCAACAACCCGGCCAGGCACAAAATCCGTCATCCCAGTCTGAGTCAAAGGAGAAGACCATGTCAAGTCAACAAATACCAGATCTATAACAGATGTCGAAAAGAGTGTCACGGACGAGGTTATGCCGATGTTTAATGCCCACACTACCAGTACAAGAAACAGCGTGGTCCCCAAAAACATCATCAGCAAAAACCCGAGAGCAAGCAGGACAGGGCCTAGATACCGTGAATAACGGAACACCCAGACGATACCCAAGCACACTACGGTAAGTCTTCCCGTTCATAGTCTGACCCAACCCCGAGATAGGAACCGCACACAACCAATCGCAGGAGGAGTGGGAACCTGCACGAGAGCGCGCCACAAAGCAAGTGGCGTGGTGTCAAAAGAAAAAAGACTCTGAGGCAGCAGCAACCTTCGCGAAATAAATGTCTGCCAATTTCTTCATAAGTCTGGGGGTAGCAATTTCACTAGGGTTACCCAAGATACCAAAGCCTGTAGTCGCAGTAAAACCCTGCGTGGCATCGTCAAAAGCAGGGCCAGCAGCAACAATACCAGAAGGTCCGAGGAGCTTAGCCTGCAACTCAGCAGACTGCAAACGGGACGCAATAAAAGCATAATGTAAAACATCTCCCGCCGCATAGACACCAACACCACCAAGATGAAAAGGGAAAGTAGCAAGGCGCCTCTACCAATCCCCAAAACCCGGGCCAGACGCGGTGACAATACGTTCCAAGCTGGAACGAAGAGCAACATCAAAAGAAAGATGGACGGACCCAAAAACACTAAGGGAGCAAGTATGAAGGGAGAAATAGAGCTTAGAAATACCAGTACAAGCTCGAAGTAGAAGCAACTCATATTGCGGGTCCTCAATCCTCGCAACCAAGTCCATTAGCTCAATGGTCTTAGATACTCTCCTCGCCACAATCTCACTGCCAAAACCAGGACAATCTTGTGAGTCCACCCAAATCTGTAACACCACGCAAGGGCCGAGCAATAGAAGGGGGGAAAACCCCAGGAAGCCGACTCCGAGGATCCTCAACAGGCCAAAAGACCTCCGTCTTGGAGACATTAAGGTGCAGTCCAAAACGGGGGCCATCCACCATAATCAATTCCAAGACCTTCCCCACCTCCAAAGTATCCCCCACAATGGTGCCATCATCCAAGTACCACGCCTGCATAGTGAGGTCAAAAGTGTCCCGGATTTTGCATACTAAGGGATGCAAAACCAAAGCGAAAAGCAACAGGCCTAAAGGATCACCCTGCTGGACACCCTAACAAGACCACAAGCAATGCGCCCCATAAAAAAGACGGGCAGGGCTGGAATAACAAAACTCCACCCAAAGGGAAAGAACCAGGCAACGACGACGGGCTTCCTGAAGCATGGTCGTACGATCAACAAGGTTGAAAGCATTCTAGAAATCAACCAGAAACATGGAAAGTTCCACCTCAGCACCCCGAGCCTCAATGAGCCGATTCAAGGTATGTAAGATAGCCTCTCCTCCACCGGACACACCCATCCCAAACTTAAGCCCAGCAAAATAAGAAGATAAAGAAGGACCAACCATAAAAGCACCAACCTTATAGACAAGCCGTCTCCAGACAGTGCCAACAGCAATAGGACGGACCCTACCACCTGGTTTAACAAGCGGCGTGAGAGGGGCGCTGACAATGAACTCACCCAAAGCAAGAGAACACCGACCCTCGAGAAAAAGATTAACCACTTTAGTAATAGAAGTGATCAAATCATCAGAGATAACCACAACAACGCCACTCAAACAGTCCATAAAGTGCTGGGCACGAAACCATCTCTCCCACAAGAAGTACCACGTGGGAAGCTCCGAATCATATCCAAAACCACTGACGCAGAGGCAACCAGAGGATGTTGATCCCCAGACAAAGGAGGCAATGAAGGAGGTGGGGGGCGACATTATGCTTCTCACGCAAGGCCACAAGAGTGGCATCAGAGTAGGGGGCGACTCTAGAGGAAGAAAGAACCCGAATAGCAGCAGTATAGTGACCATCACAAATCTTCCGCCGACATTGATGGAGGCTAACCTCACTCAAATCCAGATCCTCGTCCACATTAAACAAAGAAGGACCCTCATCAAAACAATCCTGCAACAGCCTACAACCCCCCCCCCAAAGCAAGGGTAGCCATGGCAATACTCTCCTCCTTATGCTGGCACCGAATAGCAGTCCTACACTCAACATTACTCTGAGGAGCAAAAGTCTTAAGCAGACATAAAGGTAAAACAAGCAAACGAATCCAGCGGGAGAGATCACTAGGGGAACCAGCCACATCATCTAGGGCTCCTTTCA